>NC_142844.1:30002500-30627500 GCF_061612785.1 Hesperophylax consimilis | reverse complement strand
TAAATTTCTTCTATTTGCAGAGTCGTAGTTAGTTTCAGAGTATTTAGTTAAGACACTTTTACAAATGTTTCATAATTTACTTACCCCAGTAAACAACGATGAGCACACTTGAGAATCGCTACATTGTGATGTGATAGTATATGTTTCTAAAACTGATCCATATAATACGGTGTGAATAAGCTTAAAATAAAGTAAAATAATGCTTACTTATGGAATGTAATACGACAGTTGGGTTTATTCTCTTTTTCACATCTATTTTTACAAGTTTTCATATCACAAGTCAACATTTTGCCGTGTTATTTCGTAAAATGAACCGATGATGCCTCGACCATAGTTCGCACAAGAATGATGACGTCACGTTTTCAAATTTCACTTGAGGCCATACGCGAGCCCAGCCGGCTCCAATGGAACCGATATGGGGAGTGGGGATAATACGCTTTTAATCACTTAGGGCAGGTCTACTAATATTCATATGTCTATGGGGTTAATCGATTTTTGCATTTGTACCATAAACGTATTTATACCAAAATATGTTTTGTTCTCCCCTACATATGAATAAAAAATAATAAATATTTTCCTGGTCCATAATCAACCGTCATGATTCATATTTCTCGAATTCCAGTAAAGATTCAAGATGAAATTCCTTCAAAGGTTTTCTTCAAACAAATGGTGCTTTGAAGATTTTTTGATACGAATATTCGGTCAAGACTGAGCCACAGTTTCCGAATAAATTGTTTGCTAGGATCTGTGATTTGAGTTTTAATATTAGGTAGATCATATCATGAATACATAATTCCTTGCTATTCCTGAAAGAAAACGTTATAACTACCTTTTGAAGCTTTTATGAAGCTCGTAATTTCATTTTTATTATGTACACATGAAAAATTCGGCCATATTTTTAGATTTTGTAAGTATTTGAAAAATGTGGAAATTAAATTTCACAAATTTGTGTTATTTTACAATGTATTCATCTAAAGTAATATAAAGAGTAATTGTGGCACATTTCAGAGTGGAAGATTCTAAGTATCGCCCTTTATGATTACCATTCAGAATTGAAACGTAGCTTAAAATGGCTTTAGCCGTGCTTGGTTGACTAGGTTTGAATATCCAGGTACTACCCGACCTTTCTCTTCTCCACCTTCTTCCCCTCGCCACCACCTAAACCTCAAAACATACCCCAATTGGGGATGCCATATCGTCTCACTGGCTCCAGACGGTGGAGAGCAGTTTGGACTCTTGTGCGGCATAAATGTAAAAGCCAAACACTTTCGCCATAACAGGTAATTTAGCTTCACAATACACCCATTAACGAATGGTTCCTTGAACTTGCCTTCCGTGCACCAAATCGTAATACGAGACTTCTATGGTTGTTCTTTGTTTATTCGTCAAAAAACCAATATCGAAAACCAATCACTCAGTTTCAAATGCTTCATAGGCTTAAAAAAATAAATTCCATTCAAAAAAATAAAATCAGAAATTTCATTCTCTGACATTTTGTTTCGTGCTATTGATTGAAATAATATGATTTATAATTTATTTTTATGTTGATATTTACCAAGCTATACACCTTACAGTTTCTTTTAATTTTAATTATATTTTGCCTTTTTTTTTAATAAATTTAAAATAAATCAAATTTAATAATGTTATAATAATTATTAAGTTCTGCAAGTATTTCTGTTATTTTTACAGTTTTTTTAATGTGACAGCTGTTTCGGCTTTTGAGGCCATTATCAAACTGTGGATATGTCCACACGGCGACGACTTATTTATATGATTTTATCTATCCCCACCCATTTAAATTTCTATAATGTTCAAAAATGATTCATTAAGAATTGGAATAACCAAAATATTTGGAAATCCAGCAATGTTTGCACACCTGTTAAAATTAATGACCTAAGGGTTTTCTTAATTGTTGGTACGTGGGTGATTATGTTAAGAAATTAAATTTTTTGGGTTTTTTGAAAATATTAAGCAGGGGAGAATTGATCATTTTTGTTTGATTATTAATTAGGGTTTTGTTTGGATCATTAGTTCTTTTATTTATCTCTAATTTTTCTAGTAAATTTAAATCTAAAACCCTTTCTTTCTATGTGTAAAGGTTTAGGCTCGTTGTTGTGAAGCGGGACGTGGTTTTTCTCCAAGAGTTGAGCTGCGAATTTTGAATCAATTATATTATTTTTATAGCAACGCATATGTTCTTTGAATCTAGTTGAAAAGGCTCTCCCAGTCTGTCCAATATAAACGGCATCATAGTCTATATGGTAGCATTTTAATTCATAAATATCGCTTTTTTTAAGTTTAAGGATTTTACTTTTAGAGTTTTTGAGGTTAGTTCCCATATTATTATTAGTTTTAAAAGCAATATTTAGACAACATTTTTTAATTTCTTTCGCTATTTTTTAGATATTGGACCGAAAAATTCTAAACATGCAAATTTATCTAAATTATTATTACGTACCGGATATATTAAATTGATTTCATATTAATATTTTTTTTTGAAGAGGAAGTTAAGTTTTTTTTGCACAGCAAACATAGCAAACCTACAGCAAACTTAGCAAAAAAACTAGCGGAGATATTTATGGATTTTGTTGAAAACATAATTCTTCAACCCCCCTTAGCAAAACATATCATATACTATGTCAGATATGTAGATGATATTCTCATAATATGTTGGAAAGGCACCAACCGACAATTAGATATTTTTACGAATTGGGCCAACACCATTTATAATAAAATCTGCTTCACAGTAGAACACGAAATCGAAGGTAAAATAATTTTTTTGGATTTGACAATCGGTAAAAATAATAATAAACATACCTTCGAAATATTTAGAAAACCAACATTTACTGACACAACAATAAATGCAAACTCAACTCGCCCTTGGTCCCATAAATTATCAGCTTACAATTTAATGGTACATAGACTAATTAACATTCCTTAAAAAAATAAAGCATATCAAAAATAAAAAGAAACAATCAAAACAATCGCGGTTAATAACGGTTACGAGGCAAATAACATCGACAAAATTATAAGAAAGAAAAATATTAATATGAAATCAATTTAATATATCCGGTACGTAATAAAAATTTAGATAAATTTGCATGTTTATAATTTTTCGGTCCAATATCTAAAAAATAGCGAAAGAAATTAAAAAATGTTGTCTAAATATTGCTTTTAAAACTAATAATAATATGGGAACTAACCTCAAAAACTCTAAAAGTAAAATCCTTAAACTTAAAAATAGCGACATTTATGAATTAAAATGCTACCATATAGACTATGATGCCGTTTATACTGGACAGACTGGGAGAGCCTTTTCAACTAGATTCAAAGAACATATGCGTTGCTATCAAAATAATAAAATTGATTCAAAATTCGCAGCTCATCTCTTGGAGAAAAACCACGTCCCGCTTGACAACAACGAGCCTAAACATTTACACATAGAAAGAAAGGGTTTAGATTAAATTTACTAGAACAATTAGTGATAAATAAAATAACTAATGATCCAAACATAACCCTAACTAATAATCAAACAAAAATGATCAATTCTCTCCTGCTTAAAACTTTTTTAAAAACCCAAAAAACATAATTCCTTAACATAATCACCCTCGTACCAACAATTAAGAAAACCCTTATGTCATTAATTTTAACAGGTGTGCAAACACTGCTGGATTCCCAAATATTTTGATTATTCCAATTCTTAATGAATCATTTTTGAACATTATAGAAATTTAAATGGGTGGGGATAAATAAAATCATATAAATAAGTTTGATAATGGCCTCAAAAGCCGAAACAGCTGTCACATTAAAAAACTGTAAAAATAACAGAAATACTTGCAGAACTTAATAATTATTATAACATTATTAAATTTGATTTATTTTCAATTTATATAAAAAAAATTGAATGGAGTTCTACGAATTAAACACCAAAACAATAAATTTATTTTGCCATTAACTGTTCTGACTGGTATCGATAAGTTTTCAGTGGCTCGTGACTTTTGAGTGTGATAAGAATGCTAAGTTTGAAAAATTGGAAATTTTCTTTCCGGAAATTCGATTTATTGTATGAAGATTTTCTGGAAATTTCAGTTTGGCAGTTGTGCTGCACCGATTTCATGAATATCTTCATACCATAAACCGAATTTTCGATACGAAAAAAATCGTTTTCGGCTACAAAAAATCAAGAAAGCCATTTTTTTAATATAAGCACTCTAGTAGACAGAAAATTGTCGAGCCGCCACTTCCTACGATAATTTGGCTGGTTCATTTCGTTTTTATATTATTTTTTAAATTAAATTGTTTGTTGAATATGAATAATGAATTACAAATCTCATTCATGTTGAGAATTAAAATTATTATTTTTATGTATATTTGAATGTAATTTATAAAGCCTTGTTTTTTTGAAGATATTGTAATAAAGACTTTTTTTAACTGTTTGCAAATGTTCACGGTAAAGAAAAAAATAATAATAATAAATAATCAGGAGTAACCTTTACCTTACAAGTATCATCAACTTCTTAGAATCAGAAAAAGTTGGAGTGGCAAAATCTCTTGAAACATGAGATTTTATAAGCTTTCTTAGTAGTCTTTAAAATGATATTATTTTCAAATAACAGCGTCATTACAAAAAAGACATATGGAGCTTTTAAAATATCCAGTGAACTGCACAAAAATAAAATTAAAAACTAATTTAAAATTTTAATAAAAGGAAAGGTGTTTGTAGAGAACTAATTTATATCATTTCATTAGTTCGTAATTAATCAATATAAATGATCATCAACGGCCGTGCCCAAGCAGTTGTGATCCTTGGCTACAGATCCAGAGAGCGAGGGTTCGATAGCTGGTATCAGCATCGCCACCGTAAAATATCACAATTCAGAATTGAAACATTGCCTGAAATGACTTTATCCATGTTAAGGATCAAATCTGAATAGATAGATACTACTCAATCTTAATCTTCTCCATTTATTTGACGGCTTCCGTGATCGAGAGGTAAGGCTTTTGACTTGCAATCCGAAGGTCACGGGTTCAATTTCCGGCGTGATTTTAAATAATATATAGTATACTTGTGGAACGTTCAAGAGTGGAAGATACTCTCAGTATCGCCCTGGTGTAAGACCACCATTCAAAATTTAAACGTTGCTTGAGATAGCTTTAGCCGTGTTTTGTGACCAGATCTCCCCGCCAACTCATAACCAGGTACTCCCCGACCTCAATCTTCTCCATCTCCTTCCCGTGCCCACTACGTTCAGCCTCACAACATACCCCAATTGGAGATGACACTGACTCACTGGCTCCGGGCGGTGGTCGGCAGTTGGGACTCCTGTGGCATAAAAAGTCTTTCCTCGTACTAGACAATTGAGACAAAGCTTAATGCCAAATCACTATTTTGATTAATCTTTATAACGAATTGGTGTACATTATGAATAACTAACTAACTAACTAACTAACCATCACGCCGTTTCCCCGCAGGGGTAGGCAGAGAGGACGGACCGCCAAACAACTCGGTCTTGGCACACACTCCTTGCCTCATTCACATTCATACATCGTCTCATACATACTCTTCTATTATTCTGACTCTTGACATGGCCCGACTCGAGTATCTGATTCACTTGATCGTGCCATGTCTTCCTTGGGCGTCCCCGACTTCTGCTTCCATTCGCATTTGCATCATATATCCTCCTTACACTCCTATCTTCGCTCATTCGCTCTACATGCCCAAACCATCTAAGCGTCCCTTTCTTAATCTTACTCATTACGCTTACATCAGCCTTGCACTCTTTGCGGATATCCACATTCCTCACACGATCATACATGGTTTTACCACACATACGCCTCAGGGATCTCATTTCAACAGCATTCAATCTACTTTCATCCTTTCTTTGCCAGTTCCATGCCTCACTTCCATACATCAAGGTAGGTACCAGCACTCCGTTGTGGACTGCTAACTTCGCTTCTTTGGACAATTTTTTGTTAGCGCCAACGGCGTTCAGTCCTCCATTAACGGAATTACCTGCATTTACCCTTCTTTCAATATCTCTGTCAGCCTTCCCATCTCTCGTAAACATACTTCCTAAATACACAAACTCATCCACCTGCTCCAAGTATTCCTCATTCACAATTATATTGCACACTGTTTTCGTACTCTCTCTTTCAAACACCATTACTTTAGACTTACTTACATTCATCATTAACTCATTCTTCATGCATGCTTCGTTCATCCTAGACACGAGGGACTGTAGATATTCTATACTATTAGCAATCAGCACCGCATCATCAGCATACAACAGGCAACATACTTTCAAATTATTCAAATTCGCGCCCAATCCCACCTCTTTCAATTCTTGCATACAATTATCCATGTATAGATTGAATAACCACGGTGACATTACGCAGCCTTGTTTAACACCTTTTATGATATCAAACCACCCCGTAAAATCACCGTTCACCCTAACACATGCAACGCTTCCCTCATACAGAGACGCAATTGCCTGAGTCAGATTTGTATTCACTCCATACTTGGACAACACCTTCCATAGCTTTTTCCTGTCGACTCGGTCGTATGCTTTTTGTAGATCTACAAAGGCACAGAAAAGTTTCTGGTTTTTTGCCAGAAACTTTTCAGTGAGCATACGCAATGAGAAGATCTGGTTCATGCACCCCCTTCCACTCATAAAAGCACCTTGCACATCCCATATTTTATCTTTTGTTCCCTTTCTTACTCTTTAAATCAAAATTCTACCATACAGCTTGCCAACTGAACTTAGCAGGCTAATAGCCCTATGATTCCCACATTCCATACGTGACCCTTTACCTTTGTATAATGGCATGATCACAGCCCTTCTCCAATCTAAAGGCGTATAACCTTCCTTTAAACATTGGTTAAAAAGATTGCACAACCATGTGAGAATTATACGGCTACCTCCTTTAAAATATTCAGCAGCAATATTGTCAAACTCGACAGCCTTACCATTCTTCATACATTTAATCGAACTTTCTATCTCATCCATGCTAATTTCGGTAACATTCACTCCATCGTCATTCATATCTGATTCGCCGCTGGAATCACTGTCACTAACTTCGCTTTCGAAGACTTCCTCGAAATAATTCATCCATCTTTCTTTTATTTTTTCCTCATTCGTCAACATTTTTCCATCTTTTGATTTTATCACTTTCATGCTTCCGTTTTCTGGGCCACTCCGGGACCTTTTGACTTCTTTCCAAAACAACTTAATGTTTTCTTGGAAATGGTTTGTCATTTTCATTCCTTCTTCCTCTTCCAGGCGTTTCTTTCGTTCTTTCACTCCAACTCTTACTTTTTTCTTACATTCCTTATATACTTATTTCGCTCGACACTTCTCTTTGCTGGAAGCACTGCCAGCCGCAATCAGACATAACCATGCTTTCTTCTTCTCTGAGACCAGTGCTTTAATCTCATCATCCCACCATGCATCACCTTTCTTCCTACCTTGCGTACTTATTCCACAAACTTCCATAGCAGATTCACAAAGACATACTTTTATGTGGTTCCATGTTTCGTCTATGCTTAGACCATCCATTTCCTTCCCATTCAATCTTATCTCTGCACAATTCACATACTTACTTCTCACATTATCGTTTTGTAGTTTTTCTATTTTGACTCTTGTTGGAGTTAGTAACGTTTTCACTTTAGAGCGCCAACCGCGAAAGAGGTTTACTCTTGACACTACAAGAAAGTGGTCAGTTTCGACCTCAGCCCCTCTGAAAACTCTTGTGTCCTCGGTAACAGCTCTCAATCTAGAGTCAATTATTACAAAATCAATAATTGACCTCTCATTTCCTCTTTCCCACGTATATTGGTGGATACCTTTATGATCGAAGAAAGTATTCGACACAAACAGGTTCCACTCTAAACATACTTCAAGCATTCTGTTCCCGTTGTCATTCGTTCTTTTATCCCCAAACATACCTAAGACCGAATCAAATCCGTCACGTCTAATTCTCACCCACCCATTCAAATCGCCTGCCATTATAATCCTTTCGTTCATATTTTTTAGTCTCATTACATCATTCACACCAGTCCAAAAATCATCTTTCACTTCATCGCTTTCAGAATTAACAGGGGCGTAGCAAATAACAAGAAACACCCTTGTCAAACCGATTTTAAATCTGATCCACATTATTCTCGGACTTACACATTCATACTGCAACATACATTCAATCATTCTGGGAGACAGTAGCGCTGAAACACCTTGACAAGCCCTCTCCGTATCTGGTCTCCCAGACCAAATGACGAGCCTATCATTATGCTGCATTGTGCCGCTACCCTTTTTCATACTCTCTGTTATACACAGTACGTCCAAACATTTGCTCACCATTGCATCACACAGTTCGTTCATCTTTCTTTCCATTCCTCCTCTAATGTTCCATGTACCAATTCGACATTGATCACGTTCCGTCCTCCTCTTTGCGCCACCGAAGGGTTGGCGATGTGATGGATAGCGAACCTCATCGACATCTTTGTCGGCCATTCCCTTCCAAGTACTACTTAAACATCTTACTTATACGACGATTCTGTGGCCTAAGCAATGTGATATGGCCCACACACATGGCCCACCTTCTATAACGGCACTATATGCGTCAGCGGGGTTTTGCAGTATTGGTGCGGGTGGACGAGGGGCAAGGGGCAAGGGCCGAAGGGATGATCACATCTGGTGAATGTTCAAAGCACTGGTATCGTATTATAGACACTGGAATTCACACATCTTAGGATTAACAATATTATTTGTCACCTATTCTTAAAGTCGTTATACGTCCACACTGGTCACAGTAAAATTAGTTTTTAGTATACTTAAGCAACTTGTATACAGTAAGGAACATTTATTGACACGTTTAAGGGCGGAATATATGAAATATCCCTTGTAATTGTCAACGAAAGACGAGCCCGACTTTAGATATATTGAAGGTTTTTATATCGCTTCGCTTGAGTAGAATACAAATAAAAATATAAATTACTCAATAAAAAATATAAATGCAAACTACTAAAAAAAATTTTTTTTCAATAGAAATGTAAGAACTCATAAAGAAAACAACTTTAAAAAAATACCGTATTATAGCTATGATTATCTTTGATATTTTCTCTTTATTACCTTTTTTGCTTTCTTCTAAAATTATTACTTTCTTACAAAATAAATAAAACCCAGTTTTTTTCTTGAAATCCAACGTTTCTAGACTCCATTTGTCAAGCGATTTTGATGCCTATTACCTACGATATAAGGTATACCAAGAATATACACATTTTTGGTTTGTAGCTTCCTCTTAAGCTTCACAACACACCCCAATAATGGATGCTGAGTATTCATATAAGAAAAAATATATTCGTTGCATCATAACCACCATAAGGTGTCGGTGTTTTGCTTTCGGTACATTTTACTGCTTCTCTTGAAATGTGGGAATACTAGAGTAGTGAGTTATAATGGCGCCAGTAAGAATAATAATAAATTATTAACGGGGGAAATTAATATTCAACGGTAATAAATTTAATAGCACAGTCTGAATACACCGGTCTGGGGTCTACCGTTGAAAGGCTACAGAGTTTACCATTCTGACGACTGGAATATCTTTTATATATCCCCTAATATGGAGGCTTTTAATTTAAATGGTTTTTACTCATTCACGTCATAGTACGAATAATTTAAATTAAAAAAATGCACTAAAAAATAATTTTGCTTGATCGTAGAAAAGCTTTTACCACTTTCTACATCATGTTTGATAACTAATTGTAATGTAGGTAATAATTCAACGGGTGAAAAACACAAAAAAGTTACCACAAAAATTTAGTTTTTGAGTTAAGTATGGAGAAATTCTCACGATAATCAATTATTATTCGTAACACAAAGACGCATTGACCCAATATAGCTGGTAAAATAATCTAAAACTTATCTCATTATGAGCGTATGAATATAGAAACATAACAACGCATCGCCACTTACGTGTTTGTGTATTCTTTGTGCGGTTTGTCTCGTGATTACGTTTTGTATTACCGAACGTAAAACCGACAATATTATACGGTGACAGCGTGTCAATAATTTATTGTAGAACCATTAATTTTCTCCCTTTTTAACTAGTTTTAATTTTAATAAGAAAAAGTTTTAAGGTTTAACAAATATATTTAAAAAAATAATAAGTGTTCATCCAATTACCAAAACTGAAAATGTTTGGTTACACAAAAGCGAAAGAGGGTATCCCCATTTGATATTAAAAAAATAATAATTAAGATAAAACCTAACAAACAAAAAAAAATCACTCTATTTAAAAGAGAGTATGATATTCATACTAATGGAATTTAACACCAAAATCAATTGTTTTCTGCTATCTTGAATATTTTTCTTTTTGTAGATTCGTTTTTGTGTTTCTCACCCATCGAATTATTCTGTCATAATTATTTCAGAAGGAATCAAATGTTGCGTGTTAAGACATGGGAAGACCAGAAGAACGTGACGAAATAACTTTTTATGTGACTACCGAAAAGAATTCCACCTGCCTGAAGGCAGTGAGACTATGTCATCCCTAAACAG
This sequence comes from Hesperophylax consimilis, assembly GCF_061612785.1. Taxonomy (NCBI): domain Eukaryota; kingdom Metazoa; phylum Arthropoda; class Insecta; order Trichoptera; family Limnephilidae; genus Hesperophylax; species Hesperophylax consimilis. The sequence goes on along the minus strand of NC_142844.1, from coordinate 30,616,944 downwards.
GGGTATATTGTAATTCTGATGAAAGTAGGAACCAAAAATCAATTATACGTAACAACCTTGCAGTGAGCGACATATTCTCCATTTTGCATAGCAATGAAAGTAAATATTTTGATGATGTAATTTTTGCTCAAACGTGCATTTTAAAGACGTGTAGTTAACTTTACTATTGAAATGTTGACTTTTAAATGAAACATCAAACGCAGCCAGCTTTCCAATATAAAAGTCTGCACAGTATATATTATTTGCTTGGCAGTTCACGGCGATTTGCGTTGCGCTCACTCTAATAAAACCGTTTGATGGAAACGAATGCAGGACAACGATGTTGTTGTGTATTGCACATTATTTACGCTGGGGGGTATTCCAACACCATTTCTATTGCATGAATCGCATCGCTTAGATCAAATATTTGTAGAGAAAAACGAACTAACTTCGCCATAAAATTTACTGCTTATTTAACCTCAAATTACACCATATATAAAAAAACAGTTCTAGTAGAGCTTATTTATTTATATAACCCTGATCTCGCTTGGCCGAAACTTGGTTGGTTTATATATACCTACTATTTACGCTTTTGAGCATCCTAACCATAGACTCAATTAGACTAGACGCGGCATATTCATTTAAAAATAACCCCAACACAATTTTGGTTTGGTTCACATTGTGATGTTTTGAATATCCACAAAAACAAACGATAAATAATAAACGAACGTGCTCAAAAAAATTTTTTTGTTTAGACAACGACAGAAGATTTATGGACAGACAGGCCTGGAGTAAACAGATTCCCACGGGAAAGGAGAGACCGGAGCGAGAGTCGAGTTTTGAACTTGGGTGCATTGACAGCCCCGAGAAAGGGATACAAATCAGAAGTGTTGTTTGAAATTGCAGTTAATTATTGAATTCAAATGGTATTAGAGAATATTGCGGAATATTGAATTAAAGTGAAAGATTATTGATCCGGTGTTTGTGTGAAGTGAAAGTGGTTCGACTCAGTGGGAAAACAATTAATAATAATGACAATAATAATAATTGGATAATTTGTAGAGCGCCGTTTTGTAAAAACCCACCTCAGGGGCGCCAGGTGTTGTGCAATCGCGATTGTGTTATAAAGTTGTGTTGATTTAAACGTGATTTCGTATACAGTTCGAACTAGATTGCTTGTCTTAAAAACATGAAAATAATAAAAATAATGATTGCGTTTTTAAAATAGAGTGAATGTACTTAAAGGCAGGAAGTGTTTAATCGGGCTAAGTTATTGATTTGGCGAGATGGCATTCTATCCACGGAGACCGAAAACCAGAGAATCAAATAGATTATTAACTGTGGGTTCGAATCCTAACAGATTAGGGAGGTACAATTTTATTTACAGGAATATTTAATTACCCTTTTATAAGCGTAGGGAGAAGGTCGAAAATTAAAGTGATTTAGCTATATAGTGTAACCAGGTAAGCTTCACGCTGAGAATGAGAGATGCCTAACTGGGTGAGTTTTTTATATTATTTATTAAATTTCAGAGGACCTTTTTAAAAGACGGATACAACCGAGGTACAGGAACTAAGTTTACGACACCTGCCGCCCAAATAATGTTATCATTAACAGGGATGTGCTAGGCGAACCGTCAATCAGCTGTGAGCGAGAGACGAGTCAACGACCTTTTCATATATAGGCCGAGAGGCGCGGAGTACAGTCAGTCAAAGGGGAAGTTTTGCTAGCGTATGCCGTCCCAAATTGAAAGCGATCGGATGCAACCAGACGGAACGAAATGAAAACTTTTCTTCTGTTATTTGACTTTCTAATTTAATACTTTTCATCTATTATTTGACTTTCTAAGTTACGAATTGGGATGCACAAAAACAAATCTAAAGTCGAAAGAGGGGGATGGTAATCTCCGAAATAAAACTACCAACCGAACAACTTTTCTCAACAGGTATCTTTCGAGAGGTAGGCAGCCTCTTTAAATTAAATGCAAAAAATCAAACCAATTATCCGTTTATACCTTACCTGAGAGGATAGGTATTCAGTAGAAGTTACCCATACCTAATACACGAGGATGCTAGTAACCTCATAAAATAAATACTGGAACCAAATATTAAAATACAGACAGTCCTCATCCCAAATTTGGCATTTCGAGTAGACCTTACATATATCTCACATGATAATTGGCTGAATGGGTAGGCACACAACCTATCGTTAATAAGCAGGCAAAATGTCGACAAGATCGTCGTGTGTTACCTATGTATTGACCTAGAAAGGGATGTAAATCCCCGACGGCGTGGGAGTTACAACGTTTTCTGGAGGTGGCACGTAACTTAGGACCTTGCGTGTCACATTTTCGCGACTAGATTCGTGACAAGGGATGTCATGGTTTTCCCCTTCTACACTCAGTAAACTAGATTTTCCTGGAGGTGTTTGAGATTGGGGCAATCCTGAAATTGGTGATGAGACCTGGTTTTCTTTATTCTGGCGTGAAGGTTGCCGATTTGGAACAAGGGGAGACCCGGCCGGTTGTGATATCCAGACACGTAGATATCGATCGCCTTGCTCAAATTATCATCCATCAGTTTTGTTTGGTAAGAGGAGGAGTCAATCTTAGCTTGAAAAAAATTCATTTCCTTTCCTCTCCTTCCCCTCCCAAAATATATACATGGATGGCGCCGACAACTAACACCATAAACTTATCGTATGTATATCACATATATAAAATCTAACACTTTATTATATTCACATTACCCTACGATAGGTGGAATCGAGTAGCTAGTGGGGGGGGAGCAGGCGACTTAGAAGATAAGGTTTATAAAATGGTTTTAAAACACAGCGGTGATGGATTCAACTCACTCTATCTCAAAAGAACCAAGGGATACCACACATACATAAATAACTAGGTTTCTAAACCGAGAAACAAAAACCCAACACAACGTTCGGTGAAGCCTTTTTATACTGAACCGTCACGTGAAATGAGTACGTTCAAGGTCGTACGTCACGTAGACAAACTAGGATGTACACTCTTGAAGGGGTGTGTAATAAAGAAAAGACGGCAGGGAGGACCTTCCCTCCCCGGATATATATATATAACCAAAGCCTTATGGAAAAGTTACCTACGGGACTTAAGGAAAATTATCGTAGAAAGAAGAGAAGGAAAAGTTTGAAGTAAAAAGGGCAGATCATTACATCTGATGCCGCAAACCAGGAGAGATAGATTTAAAAGCTGGCTTGAGTTCATTACTGTTGTTGAGGAAAAAATGGATTTCATAAACCTTATTAATTCACACTTACAGCAAAAGAAATGGTACCTATCGTCAAAAATGATAACAGAGACATCGTACTTCAAAGGCAAAATAGAATAAACAGACAGACCCGGAAAACATTGAATTCATTGTGACGACAAAAAACATCTAAAAATGTTCATAAACAACGAAGCCAAAGGATAAACAAACATCGAAATCGGATTAATTATAACACAAGAATTAGAATAACTGTAAACAATTATTGTTTATTCCAGATCTAAAAGGCAGAGAATGTTTAAGTCATAAATAACACAGACGGACAAAAAACCATCGGATCACAGCCGAGGACACAAAATAAAAACAAATCAACATGGAAATAAATAACACTCGAACATAATACAAATAACGTATTGAGATGAAACAACACTGTTTAAACAATTAACTCAGAGTTTAAAATTCGAAAATAAACAAGTGTGACATGACATATTGAATTTCTACCCATAAAGACACGAAACACTTGAAAAAGCTGAGGGCGGAAAAAAACTCACCAGTAGAACAAGCCGATAATCACGGGAACCAAAAAATAAACAGATGCTAGGTTAGAAACGAAGAACAGGGGCGCTCAACATTTTGGAAGAATTAAAATAAAATTTAAAATAAAAATAAAAAATAAATACAGAGGTATTCGAGAAACGTAAATTACCTATAGTTATTTCTAATCCCATCGACTAACACGTGGAAGCGAGATTACCCGCTGGGCTTAGAACTAAAGGGAGGCTGTGATGTTTTGAATATCCACAAAAACAAACGATAAATAATAAACGAACGTGCTCAAAAAAATTTTTTTGTTTAGACAACGACGGAAGATTTATGGACAGACAGGTCTGGAGTAAACAGATTCCCACGGGAAAGGAGAGACCGGAGCGAGAGTCGAGTTTTGAACTTGGGTGCATTGACAGCCCCGAGAAAGGGATACAAATCAGAAGTGTTGTTTGAAATTGCAGTTAATTATTGAATTCAAATGGTATTAGAGAATATTGCGGAATATTGAATTAAAGTGAAAGATTATTGATCCGGTGTTTGTGTGAAGTGAAAGTGGTTCGACTCAGTGGGAAAACAATTAATAATAATGACAATAATAATAATTGGATAATTTGTAGAGCGCCGTTTTGTAAAAACCCACCTCAGGGGCGCCAGGTGTTGTGCAATCGCGATTGTGTTATAAAGTTGTGTTGATTTAAACGTGATTTCGTATACAGTTCGAACTAGATTGCTTGTCTTAAAAACATGAAAATAATAAAAATAATGATTGCGTTTTTAAAATAGAGTGAATGTACTTAAAGGCAGGAAGTGTTTAATCAGGCTAAGTTATTGATTTGGCGAGATGGCATTCTATCCACGGAGACCGAAAACCAGAGAATCAAATAGATTATTAACTGTGGGTTCGAATCCTAACAGATTAGGGAGGTACAATTTTATTTACAGAAATATTTAATTACCCTTTTATAAGCGTAGGGAGGAGGTCGAAAATTAAAGTGATTTAGCTATATAGTGTAACCAGGTAAGCTTCACGCTGAGAATGAGAGGTGCCTAACTGGGTGAGTTTTTTTATATTATTTATTAAATTTCAGAGGACCTTTTTAAAAGACGGATACAACCGAGGTACAGGAACTAAGTTTACGACACCTGCCGCCCAAATAATGTTATCATTAACAGGGATGTGCTAGGCGAACCGTCAATCAGCTGTGAGCGAGAGACGAGTCAACGACCTTTTCATATATAGGCCGAGAGGCGCGGAGTACAGTCAGTCAAAGGGGAAGTTTTGCTAGCGTATGCCGTCCCAAATTGAAAGCGATCGGATGCAACCAGACGGAACGAAATGAAAACTTTTCTTCTGTTATTTGACTTTCTAATTTAATACTTTTCATCTATTATTTGACTTTCTAAGTTACGAATTGGGATGCACAAAAACAAATCTAAAGTCGAAAGAGGGGGATGGTAATCTCCGAAATAAAACTACCAACCGAACAACTTTTCTCAACAGGTATCTTTCGAGAGGTAGGCAGCCTCTTTAAATTAAATGCAAAAAATCAAACCAATTATCCGTTTATACCTTACCTGAGAGGATAGGTATTCAGTAGAAGTTACCCATACCTAATACACGAGGATGCTAGTAACCTCATAAAATAAATACTGGAACCAAATATTAAAATACAGACAGTCCTCATCCCAAATTTGGCATTTCGAGTAGACCTTACATATATCTCACATGATAATTGGCTGAATGGGTAGGCACACAACCTATCGTTAATAAGCAGGCAAAATGTCGACAAGATCGTCGTGTGTTACCTATGTATTGACCTAGAAAGGGATGTAAATCCCCGACGGCGTGGGAGTTACAACGTTTTCTGGAGGTGGCACGTAACTTAGGACCTTGCGTGTCACATTTTCGCGACTAGATTCGTGACAAGGGATGTCATGGTTTTCCCCTTCTACACTCAGTAAAGTAGATTTTCCTGGAGGTGTTTGAGATTGGGGCAATCCTGAAATTGGTGATGAGACCTGGTTTTCTTTATTCTGGCGTGAAGGTTGCCGATTTGGAACAAGGGGAGACCCGGCCGGTTGTGATATCCAGACACGCAGATATCGATCGCCTTGCTCAAATTATCATCCATCAGTTTTGTTTGGTAAGAGGAGGAGTCAATCTTAGCTTGAAAAAAATTCATTTCCTTTCCTCTCCTTCCCCTCCCAAAATATATACATGGATGGCGCCGACAACTAACACCATAAACTTATCGTATGTATATCACATATATAAAATCTAACACTTTATTATATTCACATTACCCTACGATAGGTGGAATCGAGTAGCTAGTGGGGGGGGAGCAGGCGACTTAGAAGATAAGGTTTATAAAATGGTTTTAAAACACAGCGGTAATGGATTCAACTCACTCTATCTCAAAAGAACCAAGGGATACCACACATACATAAATAACTAGGTTTCTAAACCGAGAAACAAAAACCCAACACAACGTTCGGTGAAGCCTTTTTATACTGAACCGTCACGTGAAATGAGTACGTTCAAGGTCGTACGTCACGTAGACAAACTAGGATGTACACTCTTGAAGGGGTGTGTAATAAAGAAAAGACGGCAGGGAGGACCTTCCCTCCCCGGATATATATATATAACCAAAGCCTTATGGAAAATTTACCTACGGGACTTAAGGAAAATTATCGTAGAAAGAAGAGAAGGAAAAGTTTGAAGTAAAAAGGGCAGATCATTACAACATGCACATCTATGAAAAGGCCCACGCATTATGTCGCAATGCGAAATGGGCACTGTGCCTTGCGTTTTACCTTTTGTTGGTCTATTTTGCTTCTCAGCTATGCTGGGCAAGTTCATTTTTTCAATCACAAAAATAACCGAGTTCCAAATATTTAAATTTGAATTATGTCCATATTACAACTCCTCTGACAACAAATTCTCCGTGGTTTCGCTTACGAGTTTGAACGCTTGTACAAGGAGTTTAAACAGAGTTGGGTTGTTAAATTCATCTCCATATTTGTGACGTACGCTACGTGGCGTTATTTTAAATGAATTTAACTAGAAAGGGCTAATCTAGTATAATACATAATACATCAATGATTCTAACGCTATGCTGTTTGTCTCATGACTTATTAGAAACATATCACGCGCCTACTGTTTTGCGTTACCAACCAAAACTACCGAAATTATCCCACGGCGGCAGCGTATCACGTGAACGTATTTTCGAATCATTAGTTTTCTCCTTTTTTAGGTAGTATTAATTTTTCTGAAAAAAAACTTTTTTATTATTTAAAAAAATTGTTTTAAGGTTTAAAAAATATATTTAAAAAAAATGGAAATGTAATTCTTCATCCAATCACCAAAACTGAAAATGTTTGGTAACATAAAAACGTAAGAGTGTATCCTCATTTGAAATTTAAAAAACAATAATATTTATGGTCAAACTTAATAAACAAATCACTCACATCACATTTATTTAAGATAATATGATATTCTCACAATGCAATTTAGATCTCAATCATAGACATATGAATATTAGTAGACCTGCCCTAAGTGATTAAAAGCGTATTATCCCCACTCCCCATACCGGTTCCATTGGAGCCGGCTGTGCTCGCGTATGGCCTCAAGTGAAATTTGAAAACGTGACGTCATCATTCTTGTGCGAACTATGGTCGAGGCATCATCGGTTCATTTTACGAAATTAAACGGCAAAATGTTGACTTGTGCTATGAAAACTTGTAAAAATAGATGTGAAAAAGAGAATAAACCCAATTGTCGTATTACATTCCATATATAAGCATTATTTTACTTTATTTTAAGCATATTCACATCGTATAATATGAATCAGTTGTAGAAACACATACTTTCACATCGAGAAACGTCTGGACGCGAAACACAAAGCTGGTTGGTTGCTGGGAAGTAAATTATGAACATTTATAAAAGTTTCTTAACTAAATACTTAAACGAAATATTCGACTCTGAAAATAGAAGAATTTTTTTGCCGAATTTGGACTTCGCAAATTTGTTCATAACTTGGCGAGTAATTTGCGCTCCCATGTAAAAATGTCTATTCATTCAAAAGCAGATTTTACTTTTAAGAACTAAATGGTGATATTATAATGCGAGATGCCTATTTACTGTCAGATTGATTTACTGACGAATCACAGTCAGTTTTACCCCCTTCGTTCTTCAACAGTTGATTTTACCCCTCGCCATTATCTTCTCGTCTATTAATTCCTATGTCTGTGATCTCAATGTTTATTTATCTATTTTTGCGAACATGTTAAGGCGTCATAATAATCTAATAACGAGGTTTCGCTCACATTTTAATTATTTCTGATGAATGTATTGCAAAAATATCAAATGTTTCTATGAGGGTCTCTACGAGTGTAAGTTATTTATATTTATGATTTATAAAAAGAGGCCTAACCATTAAAATATTTTATGTAAAACGGTTTGAAAATTTTGTTGAACAATAAAATTAGTGGTAAGCACCAGGTTTTATTTTTCTAGACGATGAATTCGTAACTTCCCGAGAGATCCTTTGAGAAATATTTGAGATTTTAATAATACGTTTATCAGAAATAATTGAATCAAACCCCACGGAAAGACCAATTTTCTAGCCTTAATATGGCAAAGTCGAAAGTAGGTCCGCGCTCAGAATATTATTTTTACATGACTTATCACTTATGTCGTTATGATTCCCACTTCATTTTAGAGATTTGATAGTGCAAATTCTACAGCAAGTCTGTCCAATACACCAGTATATGTTTTGGTTTTATTACGCCGTTGAAATTCTGGCTTTATTTTAGGGAACTTTCTCGTCTTAAATCAAAATCCAAAAATTGTCCGCTCTCCTGAACATTTGCCTTTTTGTAGATACGTTTTAGTATTCAACAACTAACTGAAGTCCCCCGCATTGCCCGGGCTTTGCGCAAAGTTTTTCAAAATCAGATACAGACAGATTTTATTGTGTGATTTAAGATTTTCACGGCCAAAAGTATTTTTGTTATTTGTTTTTGGGGTGTTATGCCGTGTTGCGCTAACTCCTTCTTTATGCTTGATGCAGACACTGCAATGCTGTCCAAAACGTTGGCTAAAGAAAGAGTTAGCGCAACACGGCATAGCACCCCAAAAACAAATAACAAAAAAAGAATTTATTTTCCTCTTATTTTGACTGTCAAGTGTGCAAAATTTCATCAATCTCTGGAACAAACCTTTTTTTGTTTAAAATATCAAATCCATTTTATAAATAGATTAAATGGTGTTTTGACAAAAAATATTTTCATTCGTTGTGTAGACATTGTTTTGTCTTTCGATAAGAAAGAAAGAATTCTTTTAGAAATTAAAAAAAAAAAAAAACAAATCAACCAAACGATTTATATTTATATTAATTATCAGACGTCATAATCAATCGAGTAAAACTTATGCGATAAATATATACATATTTAAAAAAAAAACATTCGAGGTGTAAAAAAAACCAGATTATATTTTATTTCCTTTCCATTCAAAATGGGTATTTTAACAAACTATGAATACCGTTAATATGTTTGCAAGATTTAAAGTTTATTTTTATGATTCTGATCATTGTACTAAAAATATTTAATTTAAAAATATTAATTAATAATTACTGATTTTAAAACATTCTAAGACTACACAATCCCAAATGGTTCCAACTGGCTACAACTTCATTATGAGAGAAAACGCTGTCACCAACGTCGTCCAGCGTGGCGTCTACACGGCCAAATTCACTAACAAAAACGGACATGTCGTTTTCGCGACAAATCGAAAATGGTATATTTAATCGTTTATATTTATGTAATAATTTTCTTATTTTTTTCGAGAAAAAAAAATCAGTAAAACCACCTTAAAACTAATGTTGTCGTTTTTTAAATAAATAAAAACTGCATTTTTGGTCTTCGAAAAATAAAAGGGTGAAATCACAATATCAAAATGTTAACTGCTGCTTTTTTAAACTTTGATACTGCTATCGTAATCCTTTTCAAATGAACACATTCTCCATACTTATTTTCTTACAGAATACGATCTATTCAACGTCTTTACGGAGTAGAATGTCACATAGTACAGCTTGAGAGCTCTAATATTGTTTTCCGTGTTATCCGTACATCCCCGCAATGAAAACACGTAGTTTCAGAATGCCTACAAGCATTTTAAATATTGCACTATTGATAAGAATGTACGGGATGAGCTTTGTACTTATAAGCAATTGAATGACTTATTAATAATTTACAAACTTCCGCTGCTAAATGAGAGTAACGTTTTAGAGACTTGAATAGGTAGTTTCTATTACTGCAAACCAAATTAAGGCGATGCCATACGTCGTGTAATATTTTGAATCGAGCCGCAATCAATAACACTCCTTACGTAGATGGCGATAAGTCTTAAATTCCCGCTTAACACCATCCAGCTGTTTTGATTAAGGCAAGAAAAAAACATGGCCAAAAAATGCATTTTATTTTAATTTGTGGATGTTCAGGCATAAATATTTAAATGTTTTCCGATCATTTTACAAATAACTTAATTTGCTACCTTATATAATAAAACCATAACCGAAAATGGGTTTGTAAGTAGGAAATTTTGAACTTTAAAGCAGTTTTCATACGCCTTATAAATTATTTTTTTCTGGGCTTATAAAAAGACTTATGTAAAAAATACTCGATTATTTCAAAGGCCAAAATGTATTTTGCTTGCGGTATTTATTTAAAGCATCTGAAACATTTCTAGGCGACTAAATTTTGAAACCAAAAACACAAGATGATGCATTACTACGTATGGCATCGCCTTAAAGCATTTTCTCGAGCACTACTAATACTTTTACCTATTCTTACGATTAACGAATTATAGTAATAACAGCAATTTTATGCATTCGGTTGTCGCCACGCATTAAATTGGGTTTGGACGTCAATTTTTATATCTTTGCGGAACACTATTTTATTATCAATGGCATCGGCATTCCCGCTATTTTATTACAACTTGTCAAATCAATTACAGGATAAACTGGCTAAAAGCCGAGATAACAAATGCATCGAGTTTCCACCCAGACGTCGCGGGTCTAATTCTCTGCTAGTGCTAATCATTACAAAAATAATGTTTTCCGCCCTTACGATGGTAGTATGAGTGATTAAAATATTGTTCGATTCTTCGACACAAAGTAATAGAATTTAAAGGAAAAAATGAAACGCATCCACTATCGTTAGCAATGATCAAAAGGAATACAAAACGATTTCGTTTTCCAATTCTAGTTGTGTAACACGTTTGACGACGGAATATGCTGTGTTTTTATAGTACAATATCTCAAGACATATTTTTTACTTTATTTTCAGCCCATCGCCTAGGTAGAACAATTCACGCGGTGGCATATACTATCTACATATTTTCTATACCCATGGTTAGAAGGTTAACTTTCCTGGGTCCTGCTCTAATTCCGCCATTCCAGTTTTAATTAGTTTTTTTCTCAGGATATGCTCTACATGGAGGTTAAATAGGGCATGAGGGGGGTTTTTGCACCCTTTTAACACCCTTTAACCCCTTTAAATACTTTTAACTATCCCAACGACGTGGAGTTGACTCCGATGTAACCGCATTGTAGGTGCAGTTTTTGGATTAGCCAAATGAAGCAAGCAAGAGCTTCCATTTCGAAGCGCATTTTTAACTTGCAAATTACTATACTTAATAACTGCTCTTGAACATTTCTTACTAGGATATTGGATGTGAGTTTTCTTGGAAAACTAAATGTAATTTGTTTTACTCTTATAAAATATTTGTGATTCACGTAAGGACAAAAAAATTAAATGTTCACGTTAAAATTTAAAATTACATGGAATTGAATGGGATATTTGAAATTCATTATAAAACAATAAACACATATATCTATCTACTGACATACCCATGTGATAACAGTTTTAGTGTATCTGAAGGCTTCTTGTAGATAATACGTATTATTTTTTCCAACAAACATTATCAATCAATCAGATTTTCATAGAAAACCCTTTTTAAAGACAATTTATGATAAGATTCATATTCATTCAGATAATATGCATTTTCTATACTCTCGTTTTACGAAATACACCAACAATACTATCTTTGGCGGAATCCCTAATAAGATAAGGAATAACTGCAAGGAGATAATCAACAAAAAAAATTAATGTTTTTCAAAATGTACAATATTTCACTTTCAAATACCATTTAAAAAAGCTAAATATAAACAAACACATGATGTACATAAATCATTTTTATGCAATTCTGTAAATTTATTATCCATTCGTGCTACATTGTAGCTTAAAATTTTTGTTTAACATAACTTAAAATTAGTGGCTTGCTTATAATAAAAGACTAACTGCAAACGATGGACTATTCATCTAATGTTATTCATATATTTATACTATTACCATTTTTTTTCCTATTCCATAACAAATTTACATTTTTTAATTGTTGTTAAGATATTAATTTCTTCCAGAAATTCAGTTTATTGCCAGTTATAAAATTAATTATTATTTTTTTGGATAAATTAATGTTTTAAAGACAAGATTTTATTTATGCATAGCACAAAGGATAAAAATTATTTTTATAAGCAATAATTGTTCGCCTGAAACACTCATCCACATTGAAAAAATCTCCTGATAAAAAATACATGACGCCAACGGGACTCGAACCCGTGTCCATTCGATTTCCGGTCGAAAGCTCTGACCACTGAGCTATGGGGGCTTATTTCTTACCCGAGAAAATATTCAATATATGCTAGTGAAAAAATGTAAAAAGCAGTAATTGTTGAATGAAACACTAGCATATATTGAATTTTTTCTCGGGTAAGAAATAAGCCCCCATAGCTCAGTGGTCAGAGCTTTCGACCGGAAATCGAATGGACACGGGTTCGAGTCCCGTTGGCGTCATGTATTTTTTATCAGGAGATTTTTTCAATGTGGATGAGTGTTTCAGGCGAACAATTATTGCTTATAAAAATATATAAAATTAACATTAAGAATAGAAAAGTTATAATGCAAATTGATCAATAAGTTTTTTTAAACCTGTTTCAATTTATATCTCTGAATATAAGCAAATATAATATATTATGACAAAATGTTATTAGAATTTATATAAACCGTCTAAATTACTTCTAGCTTACTCAAATACTTCAGGTGTGAATTAATTTGCCAGCCGTTCTGAAATAATAATATTTTGTAACCGCCAAATAATTAAGGAAAGCCTCTGCCGTGATGACATGCATTCCAGCTTTCAATTAACTGCAGAGCAAAGCCTGTGTGGTAACATTCTTATTGAAACAAGTGCCAGGGGGCTATAAAATACCTATCCACTCCTCTGTGCTTCTGGCGCTGGGGTGTGCCATAAACTATCTACGTTATCGATTACACTACCAAACCTGCATAAGGGTGGTAAACATATATCATCGAGAGATCTGCTGAAATATAGGATTGGTATATTTATTCGTATTCCGTAGCGCTTTAGATTTAATATGTACAGAACCGGCCCTTAAATTTGATATTATTGTTTTTATCAAATGTTGAATAACATGCTTTGCTAATATTTTCTTTATTGAATTTTGGGAAAGTTGACAGTAAATCTTAAAACAAACATATTTAAGTAGTTTACTATGCTAATAACAACTTTCCAGTGATGGTAGTGAATGATAGACGTGCGACAATCGACATTATATGTGTTTTTGGAATGTGGGGTTAGGTTAATGTGAAGAAAGATGGGAAGATAGATTGTACGATCTAGCCATTACATTTTTTTTAATAAATTTTCGTTTTATGACCCGTATGGTCGAGTTCAAAATGTCTGTTGTCGCGATTTTGAATATATAATGATAGGCTTTGAAGAAGACTATGACTAAGAACTAAGTTATCGGCTATAATAAGGTTCTACAGAATTAAACACTAATAACTAAATTAAATAATTAAAATTAAATCTTGACTTAATATGTGTAGTCAAAATATTTGACCTAGGCATCATTTTTGACCAAAAACAGTACTTTGTATCTCATATAACTAACTACATGATATATCGCTAACAGGGCTACGATAATATTGGGTTTTGTAGTAAAGATTTCCAATGATTTAAAAAAATCACACATGAAAAATTCTGCACACATCTTTCGTTAGAAGAATTCTAGAATCATATTTATATCATTGAAAGAGTCCAACGCTAATTTTTGGGGGATATTAATTTTAGACTCAGAATTCCTTTAGAATCAATAGATTGTGAGTTTTTATTACGTCCTTTGAAATGGTTGAAGTTTAGTGACAGAAAAATATTTTTGGTCTTATTTTTATTTATAAATTTTTACATTATCAGTTGTATAGCCCTGGTATATTAATGTTAATTCACTTTCATGTTCCTACCACTAGATCAAGTTTCCCTGGTTTTATTATTGTAATAATCACACAATGGTTTCAGGCAACAGTTCTTTTCTAAATAGATAAACACACCACTGGCAACTTGTTTACAATGTTAACTCATGATTATTTATTTCTTTCAATAACTTTGTACTATCGTTTTCTCTATTTTTTCTTGTTAACTTATATAATCTTATAATTTTCCTTTCTTTCCATGTTGTACTATGGCTTTTGATGACTTTAGTATGTGTAAATAGCATTTGCGCCGTTAATTCTAAATGAATAAATAAACATAGGAGAGAGGTAGAATTTTATAATAAGTAAAAATTTTAAATATTTTACAGGAACGTATTACGAAACCAAGTATGGAAGATGCGTTAGTGACTATGTGGTCGATATGTTTATTGAAATTCAGTTTACTATTTTAACCCTAAGGTCCACTTTCTTATATGGTAGATAATGTTTGGTAATTAATTGAGTATTCATGAAGAAATAGGTTTATTTTTATCATTATTTATTTGCATAGCGCATGTATTTGCACAATGCACACAAGGACTTTAGTGTGAGTGGATTTCAAAACCCGTTTAGGTGTATCAATGACTAAGCGATCTTAAAGAAATTGATTTGACTTAAAAAAATTTATAAGAAAGCTGTGAAAATTACATGACGCTAGCGTTCTCCTCCAACAGTTTTTGCTACAAAGAAAAATGGTTATATGTTTTATAACCCTCATCATAATTGGTGGTAAGCTCGGTAGCACATGCAGGATTCTCTGAAACTGGAATCTAGAACTAAATTGTCAGGAAATTAACGTTTCCGTGATCGGGAGATATTCCTTTATCCTTAGCGTGGTTTCTGTGACACTTACCACTTTGCGAACAATAATAACATGGTGGAAATATAACCCTACTGATTCAATGTTTTCGCAGTACTGAATTTGAAGTAGGTACATACTTTTTCACTTTTTAAAAACCAAATTGAAACACATATAGGACGGATTGTTTAACAAAAATTCAAATGTTAGTAAATTTACTAATTAATACGGATAACTAATAATTAATTAATAGTGATGTGTTAAAAAATATTTTTATTTTTTTCTATTATAACTTGCTTTCTTTTACTCCTGTAATTTCATAATACCTAATAGAGTTGTGCCTATGCACAAATATTAAAAAAATAATTTTCTGTAAATGATCAGATAAATTGACGTTAAAAAAAATCAGCAATCAACGTGTATCGAATTTATAAGTAATACTCAGATAGAACAAGTGTAAATAAATTTTAAATTCAATTTAATGTCCCAATGTGTACATGCATACTATAAAGTAGGCACCGTTTTTTTTAACCGCACATGAATCCCAACTGCTTCCAACCTTCTGGAGCCAGTGAGACTATGGCATCCCTAATTTGGGTATGTTGTAAGGCTTAATGTACTAGGGAGGGGAAGGAGATGGGGAAGAGAAAAATTGGAAAGTACCTTGCTATTTAAATCTGATCACCAAACATAATAGTACGAGAGCCCACGACCAAAACCATGTCTCATAGCAATACGGCAAAAACCCTATAAAATCGTTAGATTGTATGATTCTGAACCCGACTAGGTGTGTAGTAACGGTCGAAAGTGTAGCAACTGCGTGGGAGGCCATTTCTGCTGTGTCAAAAAAAAAAGACAGTCGGTATTATAGCAATACGTCTGATAGTGAAAATGTACATAGATTTTATAATTGTATTACGAAAAAGTTTGTTTTCAGACATTTTGCGCGTAGCATATAGCCTGAGCGCATTTTTGAAAATGTCAACAAATTTAGCCGACCTGTATCATAGCAATACGTATAATTTTTTTTTTCAACTTTTCGTATTGCTGCCATGATTACCAAAAACCTGTTTTCAGACACTTTAAGTGTAGCATATACTCCCAAAAACGAAAATAACGTTTCGGAGTCGCCTGGCCGACGCCTCTGTTAAATGTTTTTTTTAAATTTACAGCCTTCATAGATATTCAAGAATCTCCCTTGTCTATTATATGTACTTTGACAGATGACAGATGTCATTACTTATTTCTTTTGTAAAAGTTACTCAAGTGTGCTTTAAATAAAACCAAAACTATCAAATCAATCAGTATTTAATTTCGAATCTCAGGACCGCAACAAGTTCGACCTTCCGATTTCGCTAAAGAATTGAAAAACATCAAATTCAAAGATGCTCTGGTCAAATTTATTATCAACAATTGGTCAGAACAAGACATGGCGCACATAATCGCAAACAAAATCATCAACATCAATCACGACATGTGTTATGAATATTCGGTGAAAGGTGGTTTTGTTATCCAAACAATCAACGAAGATTTAACTTGCCAAGAACACGAAGAGGCAGATACGAAGATCGTTTACCATGTCTGCCAAATGAAACAACGGGGTAAAGTAACGATTCGATGTTCAGACACCGATATATTAATAATAATGCTCGGAAATATGGAATTTGTAGAAAGTGTCGTCCAAATTTCTATGGATGTTGGTGTTGGCAATTCCCGGCGTTACATTGATGTTTCACGTTTATACGAGACATTGGGATCCACTCTGGCAAAATCTTTACCTGCTTTCCATGCAATGACCGGCTGCGATTATAATCCCGCGTTATATCGCAAGGGTAAAAAAAGACCATTGACGATGCTGAAAAATTCGAAACGCTATCAAGAAGCTTTCGGTGATTTGGGCAGCTATACTTCTGATAGTGACAAGGTATTCCCCGTTTTGGAAGAATTCACGTGCAGATTGTACAACGAAAACAAAATTAATAACGTCGATTTAGCTCGACTCAACATTTTTTCGAAGACATATAAAATTAAAAACGACGAGGCTTCGACAACTCTGAATCTCCAGTTATCCAATTACGACGCCTGCAATCTGCCACCATGCAAAACGGAATTGGAGAAACATTTATTACGAACAAAATATATTGCACAAGTCTGGAGCAACGCTCATACCAAAACGCCAACCGAACTGAACCCTGCAGATTGCGGATGGTATGAAGACGAGGGACGATTTCAGTTTTCGTGGTTCTCTGGCAACCAACTACCTGAGTTGAGCAACGTTATTTTGGACGACAAATCATCATCCACAACAGGTACAGTTTACATGGCTTTTGCTGTTAATTTCATAAATAAGTTCGTGATTTTCACTAACGATGTTTATTTTACAGAAGAGGACGTTGAAGATCTCCCGAGCGACGTCGAGAGTGATTTCGAAGACGACGATTCCGAATCCGACAGCGATTGAATACGAGAATATTTTGTAACTTTGAATAAACCGTTTTTTTTTCAACTTCATCCCAGTTTCCTTTTGTGCGATTTATTTCAGTCCTTCAACTTCAATGTTACGGTTTCGGGTAAATTCTTTGTTAATTATCATCTAATAAATTCAGGGTCGCAACGTATTCATTGGTTTGTAACAGAAAATTCAAGATGCCTCAATACGATTTTTAAATGATATCTGAGTATCGAAAAGTTGTCTGATAGAGAAGGTGCTACACTTAATTTGTCTGATATAAATTTTTTGCATATGTGGACAACTTATTTTATCATGTCCAACAATTTTCAGACATATTGCTATGATACCGATCGGTAAAATTTGTTAACATTTTCAAAACGGTCTCAAAATTTAATGCGTTCACATTTCCGTCTGAAAATTGTTTTGTTCGCATCAAATAACCAAAATTTACTAATAAAAAAGATTTTCAGACGTATTGCTATGAGACATTTTTTTTGTCTCATTTTTAATTTTTTTAAGTGATTTTACGGGTTTGCGCTACACCACTAACGTCTGAAAAATATGTTTCCGGTATCTCAGAACTATCATTCAACTACAGTCTGCAAATCAGACATATTGCTATGATGCAGTTCGGTAAAATTCTTTGACAATTTTGAAAATTCGGTCAGATCAAACGCTACGCGGAAAATGTCTGATATTGGTATTTTCGAGTTCAGGATAATCGTATCTATCGATTTGATGCGGTTTTGGCCGTATTGCTATGAGACAAAAATTTTGGTCGTGGGCTCTCGTACTATAACCAAAGCCATTTCAAAAGACGTTTCAATTGTGAATGGTGGTGTTACACCAGGGCTATGCTGAGAGTATCTTCCACTCTAGAAAGTGCCGCAAAAATACTATATAAATATATATTTTATTTGAAATGGGTTAATTGTGAAATAACTGAAATTAATGAAATAAAATTTTGTTGCGGACACCGGGATTTGAACCCGCGACCTCTGACTTGCCAGTAGAGAGCCTTACCTCTCGACCACAAAGGCCGTTAAAAGTGTGTACAAAACTTAAAGCTCGTTTAAATAAAATTGAAAAAAAAAATTTAACTTTTAGACGCTTCTCGGCTAGTTATTCCAGAAATTCCATTTTGTTACCAGTATCATAATAATCAGTTTTATCATCGTACCTTAAATTTCTCTTTCATCTTAACGTCGCGTATTAATTCTCAGCTAACAACAATTCATTTTAAGACGTTATCTAATTTACGATTCTACAAATTTATGTCATAATTCAGGAGCCGTAAGTCATTCTAACACAAAAGCAATGGTTTGATTTCATTTATAATAAATTATTCTCAATATTATTAAGACTAACAATGGTCACGCCATAAATTATCAAATATACCGTGTGAAAAGATTATTTGGGGATTTATTTAATTATACGTTAATTAATTGAGTTACCTTCCAAACTCGACCTGCTGAAAACTAATTAAGAAGTGGCGTAGATATCCCAAACCTGCTGCTGAGAGCTCCGTTACATCCAGTATTTCTTTTACACGTGTCGCTTTTGAGACGGAGGAAAAAGTAACAACAAATCTGTCATAGCATGCCAATAGGTGGTTTTATTTAGCACACGTGCATCTTAAGAAAAAATAATGCATTACTCTCCTAACGTATCTCTCACTCTTTCATATATTCGCTTAGGTAAGTATTTACTTTTTTTTTTAATTTATTCGAAGAAAAAAATATTCTGTGTTAATTTCGATGACACGAATGATTTTTGGAAATGTTATGAACAAAAAGCTTATTATAATATAAACACAATACTAATCTATCCACAATTCTAAACAAATGATTGATATAACTTGAATCGTAGGCTGTTGTTTACCAACACTTCAAACAAAAAAAACATTTTTGTTATTGAAACTGAGATTTATTCACAATGTTAAAAGAACTAAGGTACCTACCTTATTTAAACAAAAATCTTCCAAACAAAAAAGAGTAATTAAAAAACTAGATTTTCTGACCTATTTTATTGACCTTGACGTTTTTTTCACACTTCAAACTTCACACAAAAATGACATTTAAAATAAAACATAATTTACAGAAAATCTTTACAATGCATCATTTCACCCCATTGCTTAGCAGTACACATTAAATATTTTGTACGAATACAAATTATCATTTCATGAAATTTTTTAAAGGCTTCAGTTTCACACAGCCTAATAATATAATATTGAGTGAATTAATCGCCCCTGACAAAGGAACCCTCGCCCCGAGAACTTAATGAGATACACGAGAAACAAGTGAACGTACGAACCTTCTATGTTTGGTAGGTATAAAGTCTAACGCCATCAACCGGAAGTGGCGTGCTTGGTATTTAATCCCGACACATCCGGAGGATGCTACTCTCAAGTAATCAAAGAGTGATATTTACCTGTACAGAACACCGAACCAATTTAACCGTTCTGTGTCGCGAAGTTTGTGACACGTGTAGACCCACCTACTGTTATGGTTTATTTATTAGAAATATTGATCTGCCTACGTTAGTATGTGGGTGCTTTATGTATGTAATTCAGTAGTATGGGGATATCTCCATTATTAGACATTCGGGCCGCAAAACTTTTTTCAAATCTGAATAAGTCAGTGGTCTCGAATGTTGAGAATCGGAATGTAAAAAATATTTTATATTTTCTTTAATTATTCATTTATCCACGCCAAAGGTTTTATTTGTAAACATTTTTGTATAATTGTTTAGGAGTACAATAATAAGTTTACGGTTTTTAAGATAATAATATGAGTATGAATGATATCAGCAGGTACAATGCAAGTTATCATAGAGAATTTTGTTGTACAAAGGATTTCAATAATTGTATCTAATAACAAGCATTCTTCATAAGTTTTTAAGGAACTATTAAAGTGGTTACAGAGCAATGAGTAGTTACTTTGATGATATTTTTTTATAAAGCATGTTTTTATTTAGTATCCCTCTATTACTCCAAATTGGGTGTTTTACAGAACATAACTAAATAAATGCAAAAAAAGTCGATCATGGAAAAGTTTCAAAGATATTAAATACAAAAACATATGTCGAAAGTTGTACAAAAGGGTTTTACAAGTGTATTATAGTAATATTATAACGTTGTTA
Organism: Hesperophylax consimilis; assembly: GCF_061612785.1. Classification (NCBI taxonomy): domain Eukaryota; kingdom Metazoa; phylum Arthropoda; class Insecta; order Trichoptera; family Limnephilidae; genus Hesperophylax; species Hesperophylax consimilis. The sequence goes on along the minus strand of NC_142844.1, from coordinate 30,596,396 downwards.
TTTATTTATTTCTACACTCCTTAGTGGGCTTTTACATAATAATTTACAACTATTTGTCAAAAATTAAAACAATAAAAATAAAGAAAAAAAAAAAAATACATGGATAATAATTTTAACGGAAAATAAGAATCCTCGCATGGATAATTGAATTTTAAATATTCAAAATGAACGTAAAAAAGAGTAGATGATATGTTATCATAATTATGGACATGGACAGTTTGTTGTAAAGCACGTCTTTATGTAGCCAACCTTTAATACGCAAGATACAAGATAAATACTTCAACTTTTCCCGAAGTATGGAAAACTTCAAAAATATGTCCTATTTTTAAGAATGGTTCGAAAAACTTAATCGAAAACTATAGACCAGTTGCTATACTATCAGCTCCTGCTAAAGTATTTGAAAAATTAATTCATAAATTCATTATGCCTCAGATAGACGCATACATTATCCCAGAACAGCATGGTTTCCGGAAAGGAAGATCCACTGAAACCAACCTGATGGTTTTCACCGACTATGTTGCTAGGTCCCTAGACAGAGGTTACCAAGTAGACTGTTCGTACAACGACTTCTCCAAAGCTTTTGACACCGTGAATCACGATATCTTACTCATAAAACTTGCCCAGATGGGTTTTTCACTTCGGATGTTAGAGTTTTTTAAAAGTTACCTCAAGAACAGAAAACAATTTGTCACTCACGGAATCTTCCAATCTGCCGAATTTCTTGTTTTTTCTGGGGTTCCCCAAGGATCGATCCTAGGGCCTCTTCTTTTTTCCATTTTCATTAATGACATTGCTGAAGTCATTCGTTTTTCTCGCTTTCTGCTGTTCGCTGACGATCTAAAATTATTTCTTCTAATAAGAAATATTGAGGACTGCCTGCACCTTCAAGCTGATGTTGATAACATTTCAGAATGGAGTCAACGAAACAAGCTTCATTTCAATGTTATGAAATGCGTAGTTCTGACTTTCACCAGAGCATTTAGTCTCACATACCACAGGTACACTATGCTCGGTCATAATCTCAAACGAGTTTCAAACATAAAGGATCTTGGGATTATGTATGAGAATAAGTTGACATTTCGTCCTCATATCGAAGGGGTGTGCCAGTCGGCCTTAAAAATGTTAGGGTTTGTTCTCCGAACCGTCAGAGTATTTCGGGATACCCGTGCTCTGAAGATTTTATACTTCTCCCTGGTCCGCAGTAGGCTGGAGAGTGGTTCGCTTATCTGGAATCCTCATGAGGCGGGGTGCTCCCTCATGTTGGAGAGGGTTCAAAAAAAGTTTCTAAGATTTCTTTACATGAGGGAGTACGGCCACTTTCCATGGCTCTACCCGACGAACTTTCTTCTGGGCATGCTGGGACTTCACTCCCTGCAGCTCAGAAGGGAGGGGTATGCCGCTACCCACTTATTCAGACTGATGCGAGGCTATATTGAGAACTCAGCCATTTTGGAGCGCGTGAGTCTCTATGTTCCAGATGACTATCTTAGACAACGTCATCATAGATTATTCTATATTCCTGCCTGCAGAACTAACCTGCCAATGGTTCTCCCGGTAGGGAGGAGTATATTGCTCCTGAACCAAATCTCCTCCGAGATTGATATATTTGGCGTCAGTGAGGAGAGATTCAGAAGGGAAATTCTTCTGATTCTTGAAAGAGTCTCTCCACATTGACGAGATCTTTCACCACTGCCTGAATTTTTTTTGGAAATTCCACATTTCTTGAAATTTCTTTTTCTATGTATAAATACTTAAAACCATCTTTTGTAAAATTTATATAACCTAATTTCTTATATGTATTAAATCCTAATTTGTAATTGTGTAAGAAATTAATAAAAAAATTATTATTATAAAAAAAAAAAAAAGATTGGGTTTTTTACAGAACGTAGACAGAACGTTACCTGTCACAAAAATTCTAATAGATTGAATTTTAGTTCGGACACTGGGTAGTGGCGGTAAACATCGATTGAACCGTACTTATTTTTTTTTGTATAAGACAATTCACCCTAAAAAGAGTGCTATGTGAACCATACTTATTACCAAGTCTCTGCAGCATTTGGATTGGCGAATTTTCGAAATTATTATAAACAAGCTTTGGAACAATATACCGAGCAGTCAGTTTTATGTCTCTCCTAGGTACACGCAAGGTAATAAGGTTAGTTAAATCCATGGCGTCCAATCTGCCATTCGCTATTTTGAAATAACATAACACAAGACATACTTTTGAGTATATAAATTAAATTAAATTGAATTTTGATTGAAAGTTTTAACAGCAGATCCATGTGTAATATATGCATATTGTAATATTTTCACGATCCTTTCATCGAATTTCTAAAAAGGAAAGATTGCGATATAAACAAAATATGTATTATTATTCGTAATGATTTTGGATAATCTATATCTTAAGAGCATACCGAGTGTGAAAAAACTTATAATGGTATAGTAAATTGAAATATATTTTTGAATTAGCTTTCCCTTCACGGTGGTGTAATAAACAACTATGTTTTTATGGATTTGTGGCAGCCCTACTGCAGACTCGCGACTTTGTCGCAACTCCGCAACTACCAACATTGAAGGGGACCCACCCTTTCCCAACGGCTGTATGAACCGATACAGATATTTAACCTCCTTAGCCGCACACGTCCTCGTATCGAGAGCAGTTTACCCCACTATCACGCGGCAGTCCCGGCAAGAATGTGGCGGAATGAAAGCGTGGCGAGCGGATTGACCACAACGAGCCTAAGCACCCGCAACTGCCAACAACGGCCAATCATCGGTCGGCTAGTGGAAGATACGATAGCATTAGATTACGATGACCGAAATCCTCTGGACGTTGCGATAACACGCCGACATTTGAGAGCCTGGACATTCTACATGACACTGCACCGCAGGAGCGCCTATGAAACGCTGCATCTGAAGTCCGCAATACAGTTCGTAGACAGTACGACGCGACTCTTCTTCTCTCCGAGTAACCTTAAGTGATTAACAAGATTTGCTATTTAAGTCTTGGCGTTTTCAATAATTTGTGTAACTTGCATAATTTTTGTAACAATGAATAAATACCGAGTCAATTTCATTGATAACTTCTATTAATCACTACCACCTTTCCATGGCGAACCATACCCACAGATTCAAAACTGCCATACGATATCACTTGTTGTTCCAGAGGACTGCTTTGAGAGCGGGATACGAATATATTTTTACCGTCTAGAAATTACAATCTTTGTTTGGCAACTGGGGACTTGATTTCGGAGTATGACTAAAATGAATTTTTGACATGCTCAAAGGGTTAATCATGACCGCTTTCGAAAAAAAGTCTGAGACACTAAACTCGATACGCAAATGAAAATACATTCGTCACATTTTACATCAGCGATCAGCTCCGTTTTTGTAATACTTGTCATAAAAAGAAAGTTTGTATTAAGTAACTGCAGACTCTTGGACCAAATCAGCATTATATCCTTTTTATTAGTCGTCAATATCGATCAAAAATATTTATTTCGATGGCAGTTAAACAAAATGGCTATCAAAATTTAGCCACTTGTAGATAAATCAAAATGAAGCTGATGATGTCTAATTATTAATGTGACGGGATTTGAAACACTTGGGTCTAAGTCACAAAAAGTGCGAACTAAATCATGACTCACTACACCAAACCCTAATCACTAAAAGACAAAAAAATGCGATTGTTAAATAGTTACTTTCAAATTTTATGAATGAATCAATATCGATTCAACCCAATTCACGTGACATGTAGGTATTCCTATACAGTATTATCTAGTTAGTCCTCAGTTATGTGGACAACCTCTACCTACAATAATCACAATTGCATTACTATGCAGATCTCTTGTGACGTGTGAATAAACTTGTCTCGCAGTATTTGCCTAATTATGGCTGATTGCATCTGGCATAACTTTGCGTCCCGCATTATACTCACATGCTCGCTGTAGGGCGGCTCCATAAGCCCCGAGGCTTGCACGCGGAGATAGGAGCAAATGGGTTTTCGTCATTCCGCCAGAATTTTCAGGAAAATTGAATTGACGATGCAGGTTTAGATTGAAATCATTCCTGCGGCTTGGGCTGCGACGAGGAATTATATAAACATGGAGTACGCTATTTGAACATTCATATTAATTTACCTACAAATGTTCATAAATAATTAGACTTTTGTGTGTTTAGAATCATCAGAAGCAAGGATTATTTTTGTTTATTCAAATAATATTTTCCACGTCATAGAAAACCTTGAGAATCTTGTACCTTAGGACCTACATGATCTTCGGAGATGATATGCTGAGGCTCTTTTTGAGGAAAGGAAATAATCAACTTGGGTCTTGTAGGTATCCATGTTGAAAATTATCTTCTTTACGGATATCTCTATTTCAGAGAGATCATCAGATTTGCTATGGACGACACTATTTGCAGTTTAAAAACTAAATTTAGGAAAATATTTTTACTGGTTCGATTCGTTGCTAAAATGGAATTTGGCCGTGTTTAGTGGAGAGAACTTAAAATTCAGCTTATATTTTCCCCTCCATTCATATTAGTCTCACAATATGATTCTTGAAAATCTGGATGCCACAGTCACACTGGTTCCTGACAATTTCTGACGATTTAATTAATTAATATATTATATATAATTAATTAATTAATGTCTGTACGGTATTCACATTAAAATCAAAAAAATAAACCTACATTTTTTCCTTATTCATTTTTAATTTATACTACACCACTTTCCGAAAGCCCAAATTGGATTGCCATAGTGACTTCAGACAGTTAGACCATGTCAGGGTACACACATATAGTAGCCATATTATGGATAGTTACTTTATTAAATACTAATTGGATTTTCGTAAAATCAAAAGTTCCGGCCGTTAGACCTAGATTAGTCTGGTGGCTACTCAAGGAAGTACCTATGCACGGTGGTTCGAACCGAAACATTAACTGGCCAAAAATATTTGTGCATAAAAATGTTGTAAATAATTAAAATAATAAATTTTGTTTATCATCCTTTTTTGTAACAAGTTGAGATAGTTAATAAACACTAATTCCCTCACTTGTATCTCCCGTGCTGAGGATTATAAATATAAATAAATAATGGGATAAGAAGGTATTAAAATTTTAGTTGTTCAAAATTTCAATGTGATTTTCAACGATTTAATATCATTTCTTTGAAAATATTATTCACAACACTCTTCAAAGGGTTTGATTTTGCAATTTCTCTGATTTGCATAGTAAAATATGGTAGTTTTGTATCGATATTTGCTGAAACAAATCCGAAAATATTACACATTTGCAAGGTAGCGTTTACTTTTTTCAGATTAAGGCGGAAAGTTTATTGTGCCCAAAACAATATAATATATCTTGTATCATAATATTTACAGCATCCTTGAGGTGATTTTTACAAAAACCGCGCTACATATTTTCTAACTAAACAAGAAATTAATTTAAGAGAACATCTCTTTGACATTTTACACCTTACCATTAACTCTTCATCAGTGGAAAGTTCATAATTGGCATAATTAACTATATTATTATTGTATCATTGTATAACTAAAGATTTGCTGTCAACTTTTCCTAAAATGTATAAATAAATAAATAAATATTAATGAAAGGTGTTAAAACAAATAAAAAAGATTCTGACTTAACCTCGGTGAATTTTTTTTACAGTTCTGAAAGTAAAAGCATGTTATAGTTAGTTACATGTTCTTTACAACAAAATAATGAAAAAAATGCCGTTCAATCACTTGAACTATTCAAACTTATATTTTCATTAAATACACATCATACACGTCATAATATAATATAATATTCATGGTAAACAGTTCATAAACTTACTAAAATCGGCCCAAATATGTACAATGGCATAGCTGTAGTATCGTGTTTGCGGAATATTCATGTATGGTTTCACTTTGTATTTTTTTATAGCTTACCTACCAAAAAATTTGATCTTCCATCAAGATACTACAATTCTGATGTTTTTGCTATCGAAATCGTTATTTGGCCACCTAAAGTTGTGTTTTGCACGTTTGCTATGGTCTGTTTTCCACTAAGTAGATTTGAGTATATCGAATTAAATTAACTTCTACTTGATCTATGAATGCTTTTGACATGTTCAGACTGCTTCCAGATTATAATTCGCGATCCAGGCATTAGGAATTAGTTTCTTCTCAAAGTGGTAAGTTTTCAAAAGATGTATTCATTAAAAATACATTTTTACAATAAATACTCTTGAGTGATATGGTTTCATATGGGATAAATTGCAATTCTTGTGGTTTTTTACGAAAGTATGTAGCTTAAATTACAATTAATTAGTGTACTGTACCCACTAATATACTGGTAGTCATTTCCACAACCAAATATTAGAATGTTTTTAGTTTTCAATCTGCATGCGCCAAAACTTGCAACTAAAATGAGTATTATTTCACGTCCAATTCTACAATATTTAATTTTAATTTTTTTATATATTCAATAATATTATTATTGGGTTTATAAAACAGTTTATTTTTAAACAAGTTCTGCTGTGTAATTATTATTACGCGTGACAGCTGTTTCGCCTTCTGAAGGAAAATTATATTTGTTTGTTCATTAATTAGAATAGCTTTCGGATTATTAGAGTTTTTGATTTTCATCTAGGAGATGTTTGGCAAATTCAAAATCACTCACTTAGTGATAATAATAAACCAACTCCGTTACACGTACAAAATAAAGGCCGTAAATTGAATCTTTTAGAACAGTTAGAAATTAACAAAAACTCTAATAATCCGAAAGCTATTCTAATTAATGAACAAACAAATATAATTCGTTCACCCCTACTAGATATCTTCAAACCTAGTGCAAATATGAGTGCACTATGAAGTACTTAATTATACTATTAAAATAACCCTATGAATCATCGTTTGGGAATAACTTACATAAAGACATTCAGTCAAATTTAAACATTACAGTAATTGGGATAATAACCATTAATAATTTCTAACATTTTACTCAGAAATCAATTAAGAAATCAGTAATTGAAATTAAAATACATATCTACAAATAATATAAATGTATCGTCTGTAAGTGGGCTACCCACAGTTTGATAATGCCTTCTGAAGGCGAAACAGCTGTCACGCGTAATAATAATTACACAGCAGAACTTGTTTAAAAATAAACTGTTTTTATAAACCCAATAACAATATTATTGAATATATAAAAAAATTAAAATTAAAATGGAGTTCTACAAATTAAACTTAATAACAATAAATAAAAACTGCAATATTTATTTTATTCAAAATTGTAAACAACGGTTACACGAACATATCGTTACCAAGTTATAAAAAAATGTCGTTGAATGTTTTCTTTCCCAAAACTCTATCACTCCTAAACGAATTTCCAAAAGAGGGCACCCATTTATAGTAGATTAATTGTGCTAAACTTCATAATATAATAACTTAATAATAATTATGCTTTGATCCGTGAAATATTGATGTTAATCTTATTATTTCACAGTGTGAACATATTATTATGGACGCAATGGTTGATGAAAACACAATACAGTCTAAATGAAAAAAATAAAAAATTATTATTAGAATACAATATTAACAAAATAATATGCATCTATATCAAAGAAAAATAAACAAAAATATGGGCCGCATTACAGGCTTTAACGCACATATGTCACAACGCACTGCGGTGAGTTATTGAACTTATAGTACCCGGATCTTACTACAGATATTTAGGTACATGTTAAGCACCCAATTATTGTGGATCGTATAGCGCTAAAACTACGTTGTTCGTTGTAGAAATCGCGACGCGCTCGTCACGTACTATTCCGGAAGGGTAGTATATAATTGAAACATTCGGAGGGTTTGTCGCCTAAAGGGCTACTTAATCCAATATGATAGGCCGTAGGTACGCACGAATTGCCGTTATAGCCGTATTAAACCTTCGTCCACCGGGGACTATCATTCCTATACGTGCCGCGCGACCCTATCGCATGCCATCCCTCACGCAATTCACAGACGTTTTACACTACCCTAACGGTGAGTGGTTAAATCATTATTTTATTTAAACAAAGTATAATAAAATTAATTAAGATTGCTTAAATATTCTCTGGGATATACGAGAGTATCACTACTTAAATTAGCTCGTGTTAGATCGGACTTAGTCTTGTGCTCCAAACAGACTGATTTAATCTTTTCGTATAAATGTTGAAAAGTTTGGGGACAGGACATTCAAGGTAATTGGAATGACCTTGAATGTTCTTTTAGTCTGAGTTAAACTGGCTATGAAAACTTTAGAGTCAATAAACAACCTCATTCGAAGTGAAACATCTTTTGGTGCGCTTAGGGGGTTAAACCGACTCTTGGGTATGTAAAACAGTCCGTCTCTTTTGCACGGATATGGGATGACGCTCTTGCACGGAACGATGTTTCATTCGGCCAGTCTCTTGACTAGTCGGCTTTTCCGCCCGGCCATCAAAACTCTGTGCGGTATATTTGCTTCTATTCTTGCTAAAATTGGCAATGGATATTTTCTAAATAATGAAGACTTTTTTCATGTTTAATATATTTCTTTGTGTGTATTTTAGTGATAATAAAAGGATGATTTTATCTTCAAAAATGTAAAAACATGTTCACTTACTTTTTAACTTTCTTTAATAAAAATCAATTTGTATGTAATCGGATGAAATTACAGCAGTATACGAAATAAATTGCAGTCCTATCCGATCGGCATTTGGCGAAGTTGGTAGGGTTGTCAACTCCAGTTCCTGAATACTCAGTTATTTTTGAAGTTTTAAAGTAAACATTTTATGTAATCATAAAAAACTTTGTTTTTAACGTGTTGATTTTTTGAGAAAATATAGGTAATTACAGCACGAGGTTTAAAAAAAAGAAACCAAAAATATAAATAACTTTAAAATAGGTTTTCTGTTAATATATACTAATATAATAGAAATACAAAAATGTCTAAAATTATGATATAACAATAATTTTTAAACTACTCGTATTTAGAAATAGCTAAAGCTTTTGAAGTTTGCTAAAATATAATTATTTTCAAATACAACAAGACTGTGTAAACTTTGTATTGGGGAATGTAAACCACAACTTAAATGAGATATATAATCATATGAAAATTGTATTGTTTCTAGTCGTTCGTGCCTTATGTACGTGTAGCCTGATTAAATACAGGGGTTCAGAACAATCAAATTTAGTTTAATAATTTTAATGAAAATGTTGGGTCATTTATTTTTTACAAATTTATAGTATTTTAACGATGAGTAATTTATGTGCTCCAAAGGGATGTTAGATTTTTTTACATTAGCTCCACTCGGGAGGTATTTCATCTCAGGGGATGCTCTGTGGAGGGTCTTTTTTAAGGAATTGAATGGGAGGAAGTTCTGGGAAGGAAAAGGGTGTGATGGATGGGTGGGAATCTGGGGTAGTGTGTACAGGAGTGACGGGCGCTTGAATCCATCCCTCCCACTACGGCACAAAGCAATAAGTCTGGAGAGGTCAAAAGACCTCCCTCAACCAGTTTTCTAGATTCGGCCAGCCACGTAGTGGTAGGAGACGAATCCACCGCCTAGACAAACTTCGACCCCTGCTAAGTCACTAAATGCAGCAAATCACTTGGGGTGACCTATGGCATAGCTGTTGGTTTTCCAGTAAATGGTTTCTGCTGCGGCAGTTCCCATATCCGCCTCCCAAAATGTTACAACATACAAAAATTAAATTAAAAAAATTAAATTAATTACAAAATTTACTTACATTATTACATCCTTAACATAAATATATACGATGCATGGCATGTTGTAATTATTGTATTTGTAACTCGATTTTTAGTGAAATTTTACTTCATAGCTGTAAATACAATTTCTTACATTTTGATTAAGTAGTGATGTAAATTTTTTTCAAAACATTTCATGAATGCTTTTTCCTCCAAATTTTAATTGTTTATTTCACATATACGGCACAACATGTGCCATTCACATACTAATTTACGGAGAATATCTGTACCCGACTAAATGTCGTGTGCATACAGACTGAAAAAATAGGGGTTAGTTACACGACTCAAACGACTTTGTAAATGCCAATCAATTGACTTTCGTCCTGAAAAGGACGTTTCTGGAATATACACGACTTTGTGCAAAATGCAAATCAATTGAACCTCGTCCTGAAAAGGACGTTTCTGGTATATAGACGACTTTGTGCAAATGCAAATAAATGAAAGATTGCCTTTAAAAAGGCAGTTAAGTATGTCAGCTTCTTAAGCCTCGTGGTTCCCGCCGGAATCTAGTGGATGCAGGATTCTTCAGTTGAAGGAGAAAGGCCAATAAAATTCTCAGAACTCGGCAGAAAGGGGCAGCGGCAGGTAGCTCGTAGATGCGAAGGTCCGAGGCGAGGGTGATCCAATGGAGAAAGAGAATTTAAAATTTAAAATTGGTGCTTTTTGTCAAAGTTCCGACTCGACAACGGCACATAAAAAAAAGGTCGGCCACGGTTCGGCGGCCCGTTTATGGCTTCTCATTGGTCGGATTTCTAAAGCCGTTGGAGCGTACCAGCCAGCCTTGGACCCCACACTTTCTAATTTGCTACCCGCCGGCCAATTGTTTATTGTTTATTTTTTACAAGTTACATTTTTTACATTTCCAGGAATTTGACAATCTTAAAGCTAGGTACACAATGCAGAGTTCCGTGAATGTGGACAATTTCAAAATAGTTTATTAATGTCACATCCACGGATTAACATTATACGCAAACAATATTTATTTATTTCTTATCGTAGTAAATAGTAGCGAAAGATGTAAACAAAAACAATATAAAGTCATTCTTAAATTATAATGAACAAGCGTCCGATATACTCCCCCCGGTGCAGCCCTCTGCGCCAAGCTATTTGGGAGGACGTGAAGTGTTTCGACGATCTGGACGCCCGGTACCCCTGGTTCGCAGTTGGACGGGCCGTGTTGTAGATTGTTCTGGAGTGGTGGATTTTGGGGCTGGCAGCAGTACGGCGATCTTAACGGCTGGCCGCACATATATCCCGGAAGCTGTTTGAATGCGGGCGGTCCTCACTTGACCATCAGCGGCGGGTTTTGCATCGATGACTCGGCCGCGCGGCCAACTATTCCGGGGTAGCGCAGGATCCATGATCACCACAAGGTCATCCTTTTTGATGGGCTCGGCTGGGTGGTGCCACTTCTGTCGGGCGCCCATAGTGGGGATGTACTCTCGGAGCCAGCGCCTCCAAAACATATCTGCAAGTTGTTGCCCGATACGCCATTGGCGGCGGAGACATACCTCTTCTTCTTTTTTGTCATACAGGGACAAATGGGGGCGCTTTCCGGCTGACCCCAGAAGGAAGTGGTTTGGTGTCAAGGGCTCTTCATCTCGTGGGTCAACAGAGACGTGAGTCAGTGGTCGGTTGTTGACAACAAACTCAGCTTCTGCCAGTGCTGTCCGCAGGGTCTCTTCCCTCGGCGCCCTTTCCTTTAAGGTAGCTTTCAAGGCCCGTTTCACCGACCGTACTAGTCTTTCCCAGGCTCCCCCCATGTGGGGACTGAGTGGCGGTATGAAACGCCACTCAATGCCTTTGGTAGCCATGGCGTCCATAATTCTAGAATCTTGTTTTAGTGAATCCAAGGCTTCCCTGATCTCAGCGTCTGCTCCATGGAAATTCGTTCCGTTGTCCGAGTACAGAACTTCGGGCTGACCTCTTCGGGCGGTCATTCTTTGCAAGGCCATAATGGCAGAGTCGGCAGTCAACGTAACAGCAAGTTCCAGGTGAATAGCGCGGGTGGAAAGGCAGGTAAAAATTGCCCCATAGCGCTTCTCCCGGTGTCTGCCAACTGTGACCTCCATTGGCCCGAAGTAGTCCAGCCCACAGTGAGTAAAGGGACGCACATGATGTAACAGGCGGTAAGATGGTAGCGCCCCCATTAATGGTGGAGAGGGCTTGCTTCTTCGTATGCGGCAAGTGGGGCAGTCGTGTGTTATTTTCCGGCTGATAGTGCGGAGCCGTAGAATGAAAAAACTGCAGCGCATCTCCGCCACTGTCTTCTCGGTGCTAGGGTGGTCTCCCTTCTCATGGTAGTGGCGTACCAGCAGCCGAGCGTACGGGTCGTTGCCATCCAATATGATGGGGGTCTTGGCCACGCTCGTGGTCTTTGTCAGGGCTCGTAATCGGGAACTCATCCGCAAGACATCATCTGGGCCGAGGAAGGGGGTCAAGGAATTAAGACGACTGCCAGCAGGTAGCGCCTTTCCATGTCGTATGGTATGCAGATCAGCTGCGAAGGCGTCTTCCTGGGATTTCCTGACCCATCTGATCTCTGCTTCTTTCAGTTCCTCTGCTCGTAATGTGCCCTCGGCGGGTTTGTGAGACCCCAATCGGCACCGCCTGACAAAACGGAGTATCCATGCTGTAGATCGAATTAGCCGGTTCCAAGATGAGAACCGTTCGATTAAGGGGAACGCCTCTCCTGTAGTGGTTATTAGGCCTACATAATGGGGCCTGACCTCCAATACGTCGTTGTCGGGTTTCTTGGTGGGAGATCGCTCCTTTGGCCACTCGCTTTCAGGTGCAGTAAGAAATGCAGGGCCGCAAAACCATCTTCCTTTTGGTGATAGATCAGGCACTTCAGAGTCACGTGTTCCGATGTCGGCGGGGTTCAACTTCGTCGGCACCCACCTCCAGTTAGGTATGCTGGTCATCTCATCTATTTCACCCAATCTGTTTGCCACGAATGCAGAGTAGGCGCGTGGATCAGTACGTAACCAGCACAGAACGGTTGAAGAGTCTGTCCAGAAGATAGTCCGGTTTATTAAAGCCTGGCTTTCTTTTAAGATGGTCTTGGCTAATCTAGCCGCCATGAGTGCGGCTTGCAACTCAAGACGGGGAATGGAGAGGGGCTTGAGTGGAGCCACTTTACACTTGCTGGCTAGGAATGTCGCGTGTAAAACTCCCTGCACGTCTTCTGTGTAGTATGCGACGGTGCAGCAAGCTTGTTCGGACGCATCGCAGAATAGGTGTAACGTGACGCTGCTCTGCTTGTGCCGGAGGGAGCGCCTCGGTACTGAAACGCTGCTCTCGTGAAGCAAGCTTAGCCAATCTCTCCATCTCTCGGCGTGCTCAAGGGTGATCAAGTCGTCCCATTCAACACTCGACCGCCACACAGCTTGTAGCAAGATCTTTGACCGTATTGTGAGGCACGCGACGAATCCTACCGGGTCGAAGATCTTCATTACGATGGATAGAAGCTGCCTCTTGGTGGGCCGTACAGCTTCTTCGGGGCTGACTGCATTTTGAAAAAAATAAAGGAAGCAGTCAGTGGATGGGTCCCACACTAGCCCTAGTACTCGCTCCATCTCTTTGTCCCCGCTGCTGATATGAACTGTGGAGCTCGCCCGGTCTCCGGAAGGAATGTCAACTACGGCTTCCGGACTGTTAGAGGCCCAGTTCGTCAAGTGGAACCCTCCCTTTGCAAGAAGGGCACTCACGCTTTGTACTAGTGCGGCAGCCTCGCTAGCAGTATCTACCGCATCCAAATAGTCGTCCATATAAAATTTGGAACGAACGGCTGCCGCGGCGGCCGGGTACTCGTGTTCGTATTCCCCGGCAACCCTGTCTCGTACGTACTGGGCGCTACTCGGCGAGCATGTGGCCCCGAACATCATTGATGTCAACTGGTATGTGTCAGGTTCGCGACATGTTGGTGACTTCCACAGGTACAGTTGTGACTGCAGATCATCCCTCCTTATCTTGATGCGCAGGAACATCTCCTGAATATCGGCTGCTATGGCAATAGTCCCTTCTCTAAAGCGAAGGATGTTCCCAAGAAGAGAAGACAGCAGGTCAGGACCGGTGAGCAGCTGGTCATTTAGCGAAGTCCCTCGGCATCGACTGGCAGCATCAAAGACTATTCTAATCTTTCCGGGTTTGTTTGGATTGAGCACCGCAAAATGTGGGAGATACCACTTCCGAGGGGCAGGTGTTGATATCTCGCGATCAGACAGTTTCCTGGCGTAATCTTTAGCTACCAGCTGACCCATTTTGTCAGTATAGGCCGCTGCTAGGCTTGCATCTGCTGCCAGCTTTCTCTCGAGGGACTGTAAACGTTTCAGGGCACAGTGGTAATTGTCGGGCAACGTGACTTCCGGGTTTCGCCATAAAAGCCCGGTTTCCCACCTGCCGTTTGGTAGAGGACGGGTGGTCTTTTCCATCAGGGCTGTGGCTTTGAGTTCACTCGCATTGACTCTGGCCGCAGATGTTACGCCGAGAGAGTCGACGGCAAAGTTGGATTTCACCAACTCTCTCAGGCGGATGTCTGCGGCTGTCTCCATCTGCAGGGCCAGGGTGGTAGCTGGGCCGTCGCTGCCAGGATCGGTACCACCGTGGGCAATCCACCCTAGTGCGGTCCGCGACACTATTCGCGTGGTGCCGAAATCTTCCCGCACGTCTCTTGATACTATCAAATGAGCATTGTCTTGCCCGATCAGTATCCGAGGGGTGACGCGTCTTCCTGGGACACGCTGCTCCGGTAGACTGAGGTCAGTCACTGTGTGAGCCGTAATATGATACTCATCACTGCTACCTGCACCTCTTATGGTTATTTTCACCCGGCGGGAGTGCAAGTCAGATGTGCACATTCCCTTTGCTCCATGAATTTTTAGCCCCTGGACTGGGCCACTCGCGCCAATTTGTGCCGCAGTGTCAGCATCAATGAGGGTTACCGTGGAGCCTTCGTCAAGAAGCGCGAACACTGAAGCTTCATTTTCATACGAAGTGCTCAGTACTACTGGCACGATCTTCAGTAGTACACGGCAATCCGTACTCTGGCGTCATAGATTGACGGCACCACTCACGACGGTATTCACTGGCGCGGAAGCGGGCGCGGGGTTGTGTAGCAGCCTGTGGTGGGGGGCGCGGCAGCCTCCTACTCCACACCACACTTTAGAGGTGCACTCGCGGGTATAGTGTTTTTCTAGGCACTTGCGACACAAAGAACTCGCGCGCACTGTTTCCCAGCGGAGATCAACTGATTTCGCAAAGAATGCCGGGCACTCACGAGTTTTATGGTTCCCGCCACACTGCGCACAATTAATGTTTTCACTATTGTTTTTGTTTTTATTGTTCACTCTTGAGTTAGCGGGCACATTTGCATGAACTTGTTCGCGGCGCGGGGCACGTGCAGACCGTGCGGGGTCAACCATTCCGCTTAAGGGGATAGCGTTTGCAAAACTTTTCAAAAATGCCGCGAACTGAGTTATGGTGGCGGGAACTGTTTGTCCGCGCACTTCCGCCAACCAGGCTAGTCGCAACGTGCACGGCATTTTAGATGTGACGTCAGACAGCAAGGCAGGATTAGTGAGGTACCCGTCGGTCCGCAAGATTCGCAACGACGCCACGAGGTTCTGGATTGTTCCAGAAAAATCTGCCAGGTCTTCAAGTGATGCTTCGGCGGTGAGATGCGGCAGTTTTTTCACCTTCTCCAGCATCAAGGCAGCAATTGAACCCGAGCCGCCGTATCGCTGCTCAAGGACGGCAATTATCTCGGGGACTTGCGTTGGATCCATCAGCAGGGGGCCGACGGCCTCTCGGGCTTTGCCCTTCAGTGCACGCTGCAACCGAATGAGATTCTCGCTCGAAGTCATCTTGCAGGTGGCCGTGGATTGTGAATATTGGGCCATCCACGTAGGCCACTCGAGCGGGTCCCCCGAGAAGGAAGGTAGGTCCTTGGCGGTAGATTGCCTGGCTATTAGGGCAGCCATTCTTATGTCATCCTCTACGGAGGGACGGGGGCTATCCTCGGATCGCGAGGCGCGAATTGCATTTGTAATTGCAGAAGCAAGTTGCGCCACGGAGTCCGCGCCTTGGTGTGCCCACTCACTTGTGTGTCTAGAAGTCTCATCGGCAGTAGGTGGTGGTGGAAATATTGGTGAGAACTCCTGGCTGGAGGAGGTTTGATGCTGGTAACCAGGATGGAGCTGCCGATTGAGGTGCACATTATACCCTGGCTGAGTAGGTATATCCGCATGGGACAGACTGGCGGGCTGCCCATTCTGCAGGTTGACAGACCGCGGCTCATTGTACGATGCGGCAAGGTGTGTTTGTAGATCAGGGCCCGGCGCATATAGTGGAGGCGCTTGCTGTGGGTGACCGATGTTAGATACAGGTCGTTCAACTATGGCAGGCTGCAATACCGTGTGGCCGACTTCAGGTGCCGGCTGCATGCCGTCGGTATAGCCGTAAACGGGCGTAATGATTGGGGCCGAGTTGTAGGCTGGCATTGTACCCCCGTGAGACACGAGTCGCTCGACTACGGTAGGCTTCGATACCGTGTGGCCGACACAAGCTACCGGCTGCATTCCGACGAATGCCGGGGTAGGGGCCGAGATGTTCACCGGCGTAGTTATTTCATGAGACGCCGCAGCCGGGACGATCACCGGCGTGGTTACTCCGTAGGACACCGTGGCCGGGACGATCACCGGCGCGGTGGTTGGTTGCACAGGCCTCAGGGCCGCCAGCAGGTCTGCGATCTGCTGGGCGTGCTGTTGTTGCATGGCACGCATTTCTCGACGTAACTTCTGGACGGTGTCATCGGTTGACGTAAGCCCAGGCGAAGCGACATCATCGGAGCAGATAGATGCGTGGCTCGGGGCCAGGGGGGCCGGGATAGCGGGGCCCGTGGCAAGGGGGGCCGGGACAGCGGGGCCCGTGGCAAGAAGGGCCGGGACCGCGGGCGCGGCAACATCGAGACCTCGGTTGGAGACAGCGTGCTCAGAAGAGCCCGAGGTAAGTGGGCCCAAGTCTAAAGGTGGCGAAGGCCCATCTGGAGCAGCGGGGACAGCGGGGGCGGGCTGGGATGTCTCTGAGGAGCTCGAAACGCCGCGCCCGCTGCGTAGAGTAGGTGACATCCTTCAAGAAGGCGTGAAGGCGTGATGACCTGAAGGCGTGTAGGCGTGTGGACCTGATGACCTGAAGGCGTGTAGGCGTGTGGACCTGACGACCTGAAGGCGTGTAGGCGTGTTGACCTGATGACCTGAAGGCGTGTAGGCGTGTGGACCTGAAGGCCTGAAGGCGTGTAGGCGTGTAGGCGTGTGGACCTGATGACCTGAAGGCGTGTGGACCTGAAGGCGTGTAGGCGTGTGGACCTGATGACCTGAAGGCGTGTAGGCGTGTTGACCTGATGACCTGAAGGCGTGTAGGCGTGTGGACCTGAAGGCCTGAAGGCGTGTAGGCGTGTGGACCTGATGACCTGAAGGCGTGTGGGCGTGTGGACCTGATGACCTGAAGGCGTGTGGACCTGAAGGCGTGTTGAATCCGGTTACCAGAAGGCGTGAAGGCGTGTTGAATCCGGTAACCAGAAGGCGTGAAGGCGTGTTGAATCCGGTTACCAGAAGGCGTGAAGGCGTGTGAATCCGGTTACGAAGGACCAATTATGTACCCGACTAAATGTCGTGTGCATACAGACTGAAAAAATAGGGGTTAGTTACACGACTCAAACGACTTTGTAAATGCCAATCAATTGACTTTCGTCCTGAAAAGGACGTTTCTGGAATATACACGACTTTGTGCAAAATGCAAATCAATTGAACCTCGTCCTGAAAAGGACGTTTCTGGTATATAGACGACTTTGTGCAAATGCAAATAAATGAAAGATTGCCTTTAAAAAGGCAGTTAAGTATGTCAGCTTCTTAAGCCTCGTGGTTCCCGCCGGAATCTAGTGGATGCAGGATTCTTCAGTTGAAGGAGAAAGGCCAATAAAATTCTCAGAACTCGGCAGAAAGGGGCAGCGGCAGGTAGCTCGTAGATGCGAAGGTCCGAGGCGAGGGTGATCCAATGGAGAAAGAGAATTTAAAATTTAAAATTGGTGCTTTTTGTCAAAGTTCCGACTCGACAACGGCACATAAAAAAAAGGTCGGCCACGGTTCGGCGGCCCGTTTATGGCTTCTCATTGGTCGGATTTCTAAAGCCGTTGGAGCGTACCAGCCAGCCTTGGACCCCACACTTTCTAATTTGCTACCCGCCGGCCAATTGTTTATTGTTTATTTTTTACAAGTTACATTTTTTACATTTCCAGGAATTTGACAATCTTAAAGCTAGGTACACAATGCAGAGTTCCGTGAATGTGGACAATTTCAAAATAGTTTATTAATGTCACATCCACGGATTAACATTATACGCAAACAATATTTATTTATTTCTTATCGTAGTAAATAGTAGCGAAAGATGTAAACAAAAACAATATAAAGTCATTCTTAAATTATAATGAACAAGCGTCCGATATAATATCTTATATATTACATGAAATGGAAACCGTATCACCATGATGAAATAATAAAAATACTTTGATGATTTGTATAACGCCGTTTTTGTTCAAAATCACCTCGAATCCTACTGAACAACGGCCAAATTGTTGTATTCTTCACGAGGCCGATAGTCAAATAAATAATATTAAACGCCCGCCTAAGTAATTTAGTTACACAATGTCAATGTTTTTTCGAAACGAAATTTTGCGTATGCATTAATTCAATTTCAATGAACTTTTATTTTAAAAATTGGAATTGATAAGTTTAAATCATGTCCGACAAGTGATAGAGTAGGTACCAACATTATTGTATTATTAATTTATTCTTTATTTAAAAAGTGAAATCTTTTAGTTCTTAAATGTTTGACAAATGCTTGAATGAATTAATAGTGTGAATATATGTTACTGAGACAACGTCCGTGGTTTCATCGAACTAGGTCCAGTGGTCACACTTAAGCGGGCTATTTCATTCTTAAACACATTATATTTGAATGGCTATTCTTCTTATGAGCGTTTCCACATTTTTTGTACAATTAGTATAAATTTACTTCCGAAAGGTAAATTTCTATTTTTGAAAGGCAAAAATTGAAATTAAAAATAAAAATAAAAATCCCGGGGTAGATATAATATTAAAAATGCTTTCACCGTTTTTATCCTTGTAAAAGAAAGAAAAATAGAAAACGTGATCCACCGAGTAATATGACTTTATTCGCAGCACTTTGGCATCGACATATTGTGTTAAAGCTTGTGAACCATGGGTCAATAACCAGTAACCAGCCACTGCGTAATATGATGAGATTTAGTTCAAATGATAAAACGTGATATTCTGTTTATTTTCATCGAAATGCTTAACTTTGCAAGATATTCGTTCGCAAACGACTGGTATTACTATGTGGTCCATTAGACTCCAACCTCTCAAAAATGATGCAAATATCCCTTCATATAACTTCTAATGTGGTTTCTAATCTCATTGAAATAGGGTTTATTTTTGCGTAGCAGGGGGAGTTGATGCGAGACTTTTACGAATTAAGTGGTTCATTCATAACAAAAGGTGCTTTACTCGATCTAACGGCGCCAGGCATGGATGAATAGATTCTTTCAACAATGGGACAACTTAGACCTGAAACGAAGTAAGTTCAGTTTTGGGAAGTTGTTACTTAGGGTTATTCTCATTAAGTTTGTTTTGCGTTGCACGTCTGCCACATACAGCTATACAGCTTTAAGTAAAATGTTATAAGATTTTAAGGTCATTCTTATTTAAGAAGTGGGAGGAACACAAAGTTTTAAGAGAAAAGTGTTCTTAGAAATAAAGATTTTCTTTTCAATTTTTCTTTCTTTTTTGATAGGTACATTTATAAGCTGCTTTCACATGGCTAAAAACTTAGAATTGGCACTTAACGCTATCAACAAAAGTTTACACAGTTACCTTGAATTTTTGAATCAATTAAAATGTCGGTATTTTTTTAATGTTATTTTGTTGGATGAGGATGGAATTGGGGCTTAAACAAAATAATTAATTTTGAAATATGAAAAAAAACTTTTTTTCAATAATTTTTTATGTGAATACCACGCAAGAGTACCAACTGCCCGGAACCAGTGAGATTATGGCATCCCCAATTTGAGTATGTTGTGAAGCTGAAGTTAGTAGGAAAGTGAAGGATATGGGGTTGAAAAAGGTAAAGAAGTACTTGGCTATTGAGATCTGGTCACCAAACACGGCTAAAGCCATTTTAAGCAACGTTTCAATTCCAAATGGTGGTCTTACAGCAGGGCAATCTTGAGAGAATCTTCCACTCTGGAACGTGCCGCAAATATACCTTATTTCATTTTAAATAATTATTTTGTCAAATAACACAAATCAATCAAATAAAATTTACTTGCGCATGCCGGGATTTCATTCCCGACCTTAGACCGACAAACTTTTTAAAAGGATGTAAAAATAAATGTTCCAGAACCAACCCGTAGAGTCTGATGCTCATAAATAAAAAATCAACTAAGCACATTTCGAAAGTATGAATGGTGAACGCATTTTTATTTATTTTGTTGTTTAAAACAATGCCCATGTAGCTTTTAACAATATAATAATAATTTGACAAACTATTAAAACATTTTTTAATGGGACTTTAAATAATAAAACAATCCAGAAGCTATCCGAGTCTAATGCTTATAAATATATCTGTTTTTATATTCTTAATTTAGAATTTTACTCATGCTGTACCTTTGTTCATCAGCACTCTAAGTTTATTCATGAATTGAAGTGTGAAGGTAAAGAAGCGTAAAAAAATTATTTTATGGGTTGTTAAAATTTTTTGAAAAGCTATACCCAAACAATAATAATACATACCACGTTCAAATTTTATAGTTACACGCTGCACTGTATGGCACTGGAAAATAATTGCTCTCTGATGTGAATATAATTTAACGTATATGTTGGTGCCAAGAAATGCCATTTGGGCGTTTGTCATGATCCAAAACTCGGACCATTTTTTGCTTAAATTTTATTGTGTTCATCTTAATCGTGAAATTTAAACGGGATGGCGATATAAAATGTCGATCAAGCGTAAAAAGATGTAACGCGTGCTAAATGTGCTTGTTACATAAGTCGCAAAGTCAGTGGCGACATTGGTTTCCATTCAAATGAATAAGGCATTTCTTGTGTTCTTCTATATTCTATGAGGCGCACATTTGTGGGGGTGAACGCGAGAGCAGGTGCACGAGCGTGCGGTTGGCGCCTCCCCTGCACATTGTTAGGAGAGCCGTCACCGGAAAAATCCAGTGTGGCAAAATACACGGATGTTGACTTCGCAACCAAATTGCATTGTATGCAATTAACGATGATGCATTATTCGATCGTGCGTGTGAATTTATGCGAATGCACTATTGCATGTGTCAATCAACGGCGATGACATTACATTAAAAATAGAACAACGCGTAACCGTTGAAATACTGCAAACTAATTTACATACTGTATTAAAAAATATGATTCGTTCAAACCTATGGGGAAAGTCTAGTATGATTGAGTATCGTTGATTTGTTACGCTGGGAATTGTGATGATAACTACCAATATGTGGTTTAAAAAAATGTTAAAAAACGAATTTTTCCATCAACCAACCATTATATTGCTATGCCGGCGAAACCTTATTTTCCGTACCTGTGCCAATGTTTCATAATCCAATCTTATATTGTAATATATTGATAACTAACGCTCCTGTCATACGTCACCTCAAGTGGTTCGCTACGTTTGGTGACTTAGTACTAATAGTAGGAGAACTGGAAAGTGAAATGGTTACTTTTCATCTCAGAAAACATTTCATTCCCGTGGGAAAATTCGTTGTACTCTCTCCCTAATACCTCATGAAAGAAAAGGCGGATTCAAGTCAGTTTGAATATAAATTTAAGGTTTCTTAAAGATTAAAACATGTGTATAGCCAGACCCATTCTCAAAATATTGCGTGTTCATAAGAAATTAAAAAAGAATACAATGATTTAAAAGGTAGGCAATGCTCTCACGCAGAACCTGTGAAAAAAAATTAACCATTTTCAGATAAAGAATTTGTTCACAACTAGGTAAAAGACGCAACATCGATGGATGTGGACCACAAAACGATTGTTATCCCTCAGAGGGAAGGCTAAATTTGCTGTCTGAACTAGGACCTCCCCCGTTGCACAGCTTGACGGTTTATTGCTTGCTAATGAAAGTCTGTTCATGCCCCCTACAACTTCCCCATGGGGCACGTTTCTTGACCAATTACCAAACAAGCCGCGCTTCATTCACCAAAAACCTGAGTCTCCCTAATTTTCAAGATTGAGAATAAAATGATTGCATAAAGATGTTGAAACCTTTGTGATTACCACACGCGATACTATCACCGTTTTGTGTTTTTAGGTGAAGTATCTTGCATCCCCTAACTGTCACGTGAGAAATTCTGCATCTCTCATGAAGTACATATGTTCGATATCTTACATGTGATTACTGTTATAATTACATTAATATAATTGTTGTATTCAGTTACAGTGGTATTCAATAGAAGCGGAACAAAGAACATTTAACATGTGCTGAAGCTGTTTGACTATCATAGTTGCACAACCAAAGTGGTTATGTAAACTATGACATCATACAGTAGAAATAGGGTTATCATTTTGGAATAAACGTGGGTCAAATTTAAACTGTTTTCTATTAGAATGGATAGAAATACTTAATAAATATTTTGAGGGATAAAAATTCTTAGCTACTAGTAAATAATCAAAAAAATTATATTTTGGATTTTTCGAAAATTATGTAATCTGCATACCTGACTTAACAGATTTAGAATTTACATTCATACTATTTATACTAACTACGCATATGTAAAAAACAAAATAAAGAGGGTTACTCTGTCATGCGTTAAAATTTTCTCATTATTCTATATTTAATTTTCACTCTATGAAAAAAAGAAATTTTAAATTTAAAAAAAATAAGTGAAAAAATTTTCCACCGTTTATTAGAAAAATATAACTCAATAGAAATATGTATTATGAAGCCTCTCAAAAAATAACGAATTAATCTACCTTTAAAAATGGTATTTCTCTTAGTTTTGCAAGTGCTCTATTATTTTTATTCCAAGCATTCTTTCGGTCATTCGATAAAACGTAGCATTTTCTTTGCGGTGGAAATTTTAAACTTACGCAATTCGTCTTAAACAACCCAAAGAAAGCTACAACTGGGAAACAAACATATTTCGTTGTAAGAGGAGCCGCATACCACTGGATGAGATATATGCAGCAAACAAAAAACCTTTGGGGAACATACAAAGTATCCCCACTCTACGTTTCTAAGTTGGATCTAGAATGGCTTTCGTATTGCGTTCACCAAACTTTAGGAAGCTTTCGTTGCAAGTGGAAAATATTTTTTTTAATGCAATGAGTGTCACTCTCAATTTAAATTAAAATTCAGTAAGAAATTTAACTTTTTTTGCTTAGCAAAAAAAATGAAACACAAAAGAGGGTTGTAACTCTATAATGAAATAGAGACTAAATGAATCTATTGATTTTGTTCACAATGTTGTGGATGAAGACAAAATTGTCAATTATTTACATAAATTATTTTTTTAACGATTTTAATAATTTATTTTCTTTTAAAATGTGGTTTAATGTTTATTTTTTTTGTATAAATATAGAAAAAAAATTATAACATTTTAACATTTTTTCGCAATGTTTTGGATTTGGATTAAATTTGCATTTCTTTTAAAATAAATATCAACTCTTCTTTTGCCACTGATCTCCTGATAAATGAAATATCAATAGTAATAGAAGGTAAAATAGCAAGTGTAAAAGTTTTTACAATTATGTCCTCTGCATTCAAAATCGTATTTTTTTCAATAAAAGTATGTGTATCTGAAGTGACCTGCCGGGTGAAAATGGTTTTCTGTGACTTTAAAAAAATAAAATTCACTAGATCCCTTGAGGTGATTTTTCACAGAAACGGCGCTTTACATTACATTATTATTAAAATATATATATATTTTTTTTTTCATTATTTTTTATTTTTAATAATATGTTTACATGGTACATAATTCATTTTACATCTTGGGTCTTTTTACTACTCTTCCATTGAAAGCATTTGCTTGTGTATGGAAGGGGAGTGTACATAAATGTTGTTGTTAGTTAGTACTTAAATAATTCATTGTACATAAATGTATGTTTGCTGTAGTATTTTTTTTTGATAGTAGTGAAGGATAATATATTAATATAATAAATTTTTAAAAAATAAAGGAAGTTATGGAAAACTAAGGATATTTGTGAGATTAATTAAGTGAAAGTAGTTTTTTTTTTTAGATTATTTTTAAAGTATTTCTTGACAGAGAGCAGTATTCGGGTTTTATCATTAATGCTTCTGATTTCTTCTGGTAGACGATTGAAAAAAGTTCTTCCCCGGTAAGTATAATGATGTTGTGCAAAAGACGTATTTAGTTTTGGGCATAGAAAAACATGTCTAAGTCGCGTTCTGTTTTCATTTAAAAATTGATATTTATCTTTTTCTTTTATAATTTGGATTAATGAGTTTTTAATATATAGGTCTTTAAATGTAGGTACTTGAAATTCTTCAAACAGGCGTTCTGTTGGGTAGTCAAAGGATTTTTTTAGTATAATTTTAATAATTGTTATTTGTATAATTTCAATTGGAAGAAGGTTACATTTATACGCGGATCCCCAACTAATAATAGCGTATTGTAAAGTGGATTGAACTAAGGCATAGTAAATTAAATATAGATTTTTTATCGACAGAAAGTTTCTAATTCTTAAAAATATATATATTAATTTTCTGATTTTGTTTACTACTTGACATATTTGTTCCTTCCATTTCAGATTTTTTTCAATAATTACTCCTAGATATTTAATTTTATTTGTTGTTTTTAGTACCGTACAGTTTGATTTGCAATAGTTTTGGCTGTGAATTTCAGTATTATTATTTATGACAATGTTAAAATTTTTAGTGGTATCGTGACAGTAAATTAGTATCGGAAAAATTCTGGTGTTGATGTCTTCTGTGGCCTTTAATTCAACTTTTTCCCAAGTCTTTATTAATACTGTATCATCGGCGTATGACGTAATTTGACCATGTAAAGGTTGAAAAAAAATATTGTTTACATATATAGTAAATAGAATTGGTCCAAGCACTGTACCTTGGGGAATTCCAAAGCTTGTAATCTCTTGATCACTATTAACACGATTGATTTTTACCACTTGAGGACGGTTTTTTAAGTAGTCGGTGATCCATTTAATCGCGTTGCCTTTTATGCCGATATTATTCAATTTTTTTAATAGCATCTCATGAGATATGCTATCGAATGCCTTTCTAAGGTCAATAAATATTCCCGCACATTTTTTACCTTTATCTAATGATTCGTGAATGTATGAAGTTACGTTAGCAATAGCATCTTGTGTGCTGAGTGATTTTATAAAGCCAAACTGGTTTTTGTGTAATATTTTATTATTATCTAGAAAATTTACCAATTGTTTTTTTTACTATTTTTTCAAAGATCTTTCCTATATTAGAAATTAGACATATTGGGCGATAATTCGTTGCTTGATGTGGATCTCCAAATTTGTAAATAGGTGAGATTATTGTGGTTTTGTAGTTCATTGGAAAAATTCCACTTGTTAAACTTAAGTTTATTAAATGAGTGATAGGTTTTATTAAGTGAGGTTTCATAGTTTTTAACATGTGTGTCGTAATAGAATCAAAACCGAGAGACGAACCTCCTTTCATATTTTCTATTATTATCGAGATTTCACATTCTGTTGTTGTTTCAAACATTGAAAGTATATTACGTTTCTGTATATTTTTATTTTTATGGTTTTCTTGGTTTAAAGGCTTATGGATATTTTTCGCAAGATTTTTCCCAACATTTGCAAAGAAGGAATTAAATATGTTTGCACATTGTGTAGGCTGTATATTGGCATCTATAATTTTTTTATCATGTTCAATGTACTTAATGTTTTGTGTTTTTTTTGTATGTTCTGTTTTTTATGTTTAATATTATTATTATACAGAAGTAAGCATGAGTGATGGTCAGTTATGTTAGTTTTCCAAACTATTGATTTTATTTTGTGAAGATCTTTAATGTTTACATTTGTCCAAATGTGGTCTAAACAAGATGGAGTATGTTCTTTTATTTCCCTAGTATTTTTATTTATGCAAGATATAAAATTTTGTTCAGTCATACAATTGATGTATTCATTTTTGTTATTATTTTCTATTTTTTCATTAATATTAACGTTAAAATCTCCTACGACGAAGAAAAGTTTATTTTTTAATTTTAATAATATGTATTTGAGGTCATTAATAAATGTAATAATACTCGAGCCATGCGTTCTATAGATAGCTATTAGATGGTATATTGATTTGCCGAGTTTGAAATGTACTTCGATGCAGTTTACTAAGTGTATTGGATGTTCTATTATGTTAACAATACTAAATTTATTGCTTGCAAATATTATTATTCCCGAATTTTTATTGATGTCTACTTTGGTAGAAATATAGTTGTACTCAGGTAAGTGATAAGACGGTGAATCAGCGTTCGTAAATGTTTCGGATAACACTATAAAGTCCGGTTTTTTAATTAAATTATTTATTTTTAGAATTAATTCATTTATATTTTTTTGAATGCTACGGATGTTTATGTGCATAATAATTATATCATCGATGTTTTTAGAAATAATTTTGTTACACGAATCGGTACATATACATTCATATTCTTGAATTTTAATATTTAACTCTAATTCGTTACTTAAGAAATCATCCATTTAATGCATTTTCGGTTGTATTTTACAAAATTATTTATAAGATTTTTATTCAATGTCGTAGTTAATTCTTTCTTTGGCTAATTTAAGCATGTAAGATCGGAACTTACATGTTTCGCTGTTTGTTCTGTGGTCTACTTCATTCATTTTACTGTTCAAGGAGTTTATTTCTTTCTTCTTGTTAGCTGAGTTGCAGTTAGCGCATTTGGGTGGCAGTTCCAGGGATTTACACTCGGAGATGGGATGATCTTCTGAACAGTGCTTGCATGTTGGTTTATTCATTCTATTGTAGCATTTTTGTGCTGTGTGTCCAAATCTTTGACAGTGGAAACATTGGGTAAGAGGACTGCAGTCTTCTACATAGATTCTCATGAATCCTAGATGAATTTTTTTTTATTAATAAAATGTAGTCTCATTTCGGGATTTGTTTGTAGTATTAAGTTTTTGCTGTTAGTTTTTTTGTTTGTAATGATGGCCTTAACTTGTAATATTTCTTTGTCTTGGTATTTTTCACATATCATTTTGATGTCGTTGTTTTGTTCAATGATGTCTTCTAGGAATTCTTTTTCGGTATAGTCTTTGTCAAGACCTTTGAATATTACGCATGGATCCGTTTTCAGATGTACCTCTACTATTATGGTTTTGTCGACTTCATTTATCTTATCTTTTAATTTTTTTGCGTCTTCTTTTTCTGGGCATGTTATTATAAGGTTTTTTTTTTGTTTTTTTAATTTCGCATACTCGAATTCCCAACTGCGATATTTTAATCTTTTGTATTTTCTCTTTTATTTTTTCAGTGTCTTCTTCTTTTAAGCTTTTAATTATTATAGGAAATCGTTTTTCTTGCGTTTGTGATACTAAGTTTTTTACTGCAGAAGAGTATGAAAATGGGTATTTTGGTGCTTGGTTTTTTTCTTGAATATCACACTTCTCTTGTAATTTAGCTAATTCTATTGCCATGTGCGATATCATTTCCATGATGTTATTTATTTCTTTCATCATTTTTGATTTGGTTTCTTTGGTAAGTTTATTTTCTTCTATAATTGTATGTAAATCACTTATGTTTTGTTTGGTCTTTGTTATGAAGGCATGCGGATCAACCGCTTCCTCCATTTTTCCAGGTTAAAAATATTTTTTCCGTAAATTTATGTATTTATATAATTTGTCTTGGATTGAAGGTGTATATGTTTACCTATTTTGAGAATGCGTTAAATGTTCAACTATTTTATGGTGGAAATTGACACCATTGAAATTGAAAACACAAAACTCAATAGTAATTAGTTTAGATATTAATTAATTTTCCTGTATTTACTATATAACAATCATCAATAAACTAATTTCAAAATGAAAAATTTATGGACAAAATACATGTATTTTTTAAATATATAAATTTTATAATATCCAATAATCCACGTTACATAAAAGTCCGGTTACTCCAGCAAAACTCAAACTTTCAGAAGGGGCTTAGTAGTTCCCCTGAATCTAGAAATTTGCTGAAACAAGAAAAATATGACGAACCGTTCTGGTACCAGGTGCGGCCAACTGCTTGAGGTGACGGAGCATCATTGCAGGTTCGGGTTATATTCCTCGGGCTTTCTGTAAGCTCTAAAGCCAATGGTTCGGGAAATACAGAATGCGGAACTTGCACAAAATGGAATTTTTACGACCGCGAAGAAAGATTAAAACTAAAGAATTTTTTAAAGGGAGAATTTGATTGAATTGCATTTAAATGACATTGTTTTGGTATTAAATCATGGAAAATATGTATATATTTGCATACTTTTTTATTTATTTATTCAAAAAATAGTTTGTAACTCAAAAAACAATCTGCACATCTCACTAGGGCATTCCTGTGTCGTCTGCAGCTTTACAATTACATCATTTAAAAAATACATATATATAAGTAAACTTAATATAATAATAAAATCTAACTTAAAAATAAAATAAAATTTAAAATAGAAATAAAATTTTATTTAATTCTACAAAAGAAAAGTTAATGATACGGTTTTGTCAAGACTGAAAAGAAATAAATACCTTTAAATAATAAATTACGCATACTTATAAATAATAAAAATATTTGGCAATAAAAGAATCTGTGAAAATACATAAAACATAGCAATAAAAGCAAATGAAATTGCAAAATAATATGTGTGTAAATCATCGATAAAATATCAGTTTTGGATATAAACGCAACCTTGATTTTTTATGGAATTGCTTTTCTTCCTTTTTAATTAATTATAATTTTTATAGTCTATTATATTTATTTATACAATTTTGCATTTTATGTCTAATATACTATTCTTAAACTACTAAAATGATATTCTTTTACCTACATACTTGACTACGTATTTGGACTTCGAAACATTGATACATGACGCACGAAAAGCTTCTGATAATATTATTACTCCAGCGTCTGGACGGTGTAGGCCCTGTGATTGGTCAAATTCAAATTGTGTTTAAATAAGACTTTAAAGATTAAGACACCATTTCATACTGAAATAGAATCGCCACATGTAATACGATATTTCTTAAAAAATATCGTTTCTGCTCATACAATTTTTGGATAATATCGAAGAAAATATGTCTTAGAAAGTTCATAATCCATTGGATTAATTACATTACAGTGAAAATTATCCACAATTACGTGATTACGTTTGACGTTTGACGAAAAAAGCAGGCGTTAATTCAATATGGCCGATTCCCGATACGCATCGCGGCTAGGTGGCCGACAGAGCGCCCCTCTGGCGGTGAAGAAACGAATCAAATGACTGGCGCGTATATTTAAATATGCAAAATTACTTGAACATCAAGCATTTAATAATAAGATTTCTTCTGGAAGTTTAGTTCTACTTTGCAATGGCATTTTTCATTATTATTTATAATTTTTTTTTTGCTTATTAATTACATCTGATTTTATATTGACATGTTTTCTAATTTCTAAAATTTCTAAATTATTTATTTGCGATGCTTTAATCCTGAGTGAAGTATTTTAAGACCTGAATTTTTATCGAAAGTGTGATTCAAAAGATGATTTGCAAACTCATATTCACTATTTCCATTTAGAACCCTGAGATGTTTTTTAGTTCTGACTTCAAAGTTTCTATTGGTTCTACCTTTGTAAAATAAATTACAAATCCAGCCCAATTGAGTTTATAAACTCCTGATTTTTTTGTTTGATTTTCGCAATCTATATTATTAAGAATATATTTATTCATTCTGTTATCAGTGTAAAACGCCGGTTGAATAGTACTAGGAATGTTTATATATATCATTTTAGAAGTGTCGTTATCCACAAACAGAATTCTACGCCATTGTTTATTTATATCTTAAGAACTAGGGTAAAAATACCGTTTGAAGATAATATGTTTAATTATTTTATTTAGTATTTCAACTATCAATTTATTAGAATAACCGTTATTAAATGTTATTTGTCTTATGAATATATTGTTTTATGGTTATATGCAAAAAAAAATTTCAGGTCTTAAAATACTTCACACAGGATATAAAGCATCACAAATAAATAATTTCGAAATTTTAGAAATAAGAGAACATGTTTATAAAAGTAGATGTAATTAACAAGAATTTTTTTTTATAAACTCTCTTTTAAATATTTTCCCACTTAACTGGTCTTACATATTGTAATTCATAATTCTTATAAACCCAGCCTACTCTTACCCCTCCCCCCTCCTTCCACTTCTTTTTTCCAATTGTAATCTATATTTAATTTTTGACTTCGGTGTATACTTCGTTCATGAAACATGTATTGGTTGTATATAATAAAGTGAAGTTAAAAAAGTTATTTGTTTTTTAATAAAATAAAGTTTAATCGGATAACATTATTTTATCTATTTCCATTGTATATCAATGCATACGTACATAATAAAATGTAAACATTATAATTATTTATTAATTGGACAATTTGCATGGCGCCGCTTTTGTGAGATATTACCTCAGGGGCGCTATATTGTAATAATCTACCTTTATATATAGATTTTTACTCTCCTGATGAAGGTGTATATATAATCTAACTTTAAACTTTATTAGATACAGTAACAGTTTTAGGAAAAGAATTACCACCAGTTGGAGTAAAATTCACACCTTTTAATTAAACCGACTGCTAATCACATTGCACCATTACCCTCCTTTTATCCATAAACACGGGTACAATTAATCAATATGTAATAATGTATTATTTCAGTCAACTTTGTTGTAACTTTCTTTAATTGTTGTGACAAACTATACGATATTGATTCAACTTATAGACATTGACGGTTGTAACACATATTTAAGCACTGCAAGTCTCCTATGAGCAAATTATATTAGGTACCATAACAGTTAATATCAGTTGTAGACATGTAGTCAATAATAGTGTTTCATTTGAAATAATCCATCACAAATACGTAAAATTTCATTTATTCAAACAACTGTCATTCTTATTATGCCTAAATTGAGCATGTTATTATTCATTAACTCCTTCCTGTTCCGTGTTTTAACAATATATACTCACCCTCTCTCTGTGAATGACCTAATATCTATCTATTAAATGTAACTGTTGTTAATATCACTTAAACTGGGCGCAGCCTAACCAAGTGCCGCCCGCAGGGCCTAGCAGCAAAAACCCGCGGAGCGGGTTTTTAACTGCTAGTTAAGATTTATTGCTTTAGATAAATTGTTAAATAGCTTTAGACCTAGGTATTCGTAATGGTGTCGTGCAGCTGTCGTGTTGCATCTCCTGATGATCTTTTCTCTTTTTATCTTCGTCTTCGTCCCACTACCTTACCCACTGCATCTCAACATACCCCAATTGGGGATGCCATAGTCTCACTGGTTTAGGACGGTTGGAAGCAATTTGGATTCTTGTGCGGTATTCACATTGAAAAAGGTATATTTATTCCCAGATTTGGTAGTTTTATACTTCAAGTTTAGGACAGTTCGGATTCTTTAAAAACTTTTCAAATATATATCTTTTTTCTAATTTTTTTCAACCGGTGTGACTTTGACTTTATCAAAAAGTTCACTAGATGGAAAATCTCTAGCTTTTTTAAGATTAGTTAAATAATCATGTTTGTGTTATTATATTTGGATAAAAGTAAGTCTTATAAATGCTTCCCTATGCAATTACACAAAATCTAAAATTCATGTAATTTCAAAATACGCTATACTGGATAAGTAGACATTCTACAAAATAAATTTTGCGTTTATTGAATAAGTTTTTTATATAATTTTTGGTGGTCTCACATATTTTTTGTTATATTCTGTTTAACGTCTTTTTACTGTCTTGTAAATAAGTTTTGATATGTAAAAGAAGAACTTGGAATTTTAATCAAACTACTGATTAATAGAAATTTGATTCAATTTCACACAAAACTAAAAATATAGAATAAAGGTTTCCGAAAGCGACAAGAATTTCTTATGGCCACTGTTGGCCAGGGTTGTCACTTTCTTTTTCATTTAATTTATTAAAAGCGAAGTTAAGAGAACCACTGCTTTGTAACTTTACATTATATTAATATGCTCAAATTGTCAGACAGAAGAATTTTCACTGACTTGGTATTTCTATATGAAATTCTAAATGATTTAGTTGTTAGTCCGGTATTGCTAGAATTGATAAGTTTCCGGATTCCACAACGTAATACTAGAAGTCAGCATTTATTTTAGTGCTGAAATTCTGGGACTAACTACCATATGTATTCATCTTTGCCTAGAATAGTAATGGAGGGAAACAATTATACTAAGTCAGTTGTCATCTTCAATTTATCCTCGCACAAATATAAAATATTGTTAAAGAAGCAATTCAGTTACGTACAATAAATAATGTATATTTCTTAGTATTCATATTTGAAAGCCCCGAAAAAGGGAGTTAATTAATAAATAATTTGTTTTTCATCTCTCAGGACCTTATTTTTTTTTATAAAAATCAAACAACGAACGAAGTTTGTTGCTTTTGTAGAGTTTTATGATTTGAAAGGTAAATGGAAAACTAATTTACGGATATGATTTGAAAATCTAAACATAGTTTTATTTGTATTACATTTTTGTTTTGTGTCAATTTACACAAACACTGGTCACTCTCAGAAAAATAGAGTTTAATTATTCCGCTTTGTGTTACTATCCAGTTTCATAATTCAATAGCGATTGATTGGTAGCTACTTTCAGTATCGCCTTAGTGAAATACCACCATTCAGAATCGATCGCTTGATGTAAACGTGTTTGTTGAGCAATTCTGAATCTCCAGAGATTTTCCAACCTTCCTCTTTCCATCTCCTTCCTCTCCTGTCTTTGATTTCAGAAAGCAATAATAAAGCAAAAATTCACATGTGACATGTGACCATAAAAATAGATAGGTACCTACCATGACAAGCAAATAAATCTAACTTTTGAATATTTAGATTTTCATTTCTATTTTCTATGACATTTGCTTTTTATCTCAGCTGAATCTTTATATTCCTTTCTATTTCGGATTTTTATACTACTATTTTTTCACATATATATATAATTTTTTTTTAATTTTTTTATTACACATTTGAATTTATTTCTTCAGAAATTATTTTTCTTCATTCTCTAGTACGTCCATTATAATTGAAATAATATAAGAATACCATAATACTGGAATGAGCCTAGTATGTAGTTGAGAAAATCACGAAAATTTTCAATTTATAAAATATATTATTAAAAAAATAAGTTATCTTCTCTATCATTTATACTCACTAAATAATACTTACGAAGATAATTCTTGATTCAACTCATAAAGGATGTCAATAAATTTCTAAAGAAGTAACAAAGTATCATTGATATTCCATAGACAATGCTCCTTCGGTGGCTTATAACCGTAAATATTCCCACAGCGTAGGAACAATAAGTACAAAAAAGTTTGTCGAACTTAGTCTTCAAGAACCACGAGTATCTTGGATACTTTTGTACTGTCTGGCCAAATGTACCTATTATAATTTCTAGTGTCTAGGCCATATAACAACTATTGATGTTGTAAGTTCTAAAAATAATAAAAAATCTAAATAATTAATGTCTTAACTACCCACATAATAATTTAACAATGAAATAAGGGTTTCAGTTCGTCTTATAGTCAATCCGCTGTTAATAGAACCATTTCTAATGCACTGACGCAATGTAAGACACAGATTCTGTTGTCTGTTCTACAGGCATTTCAATAGCGACTGCTCGAAGGAGCCAGCAGTATTGATCCCCTGAGCACCAATACATTTTCGCGAAATTCTACGGACACGAGCTGAACACCCGTTCACAGTTGATGTTGACTTAATGAGAAGGTGTCGTTTCTTCGACTAGTTTTTTGTGTCAGTCGACTCGCATATAAAACGAGCTACTGGCGTCTGTTTTTCCTCAAGACTTGCATCAATGAATCCTTGCCCTTACCTCAACCCGCCTTACAACGCAGCCCAATCGGGTGGCTATTTAGTTTAGCTCTTGTGAAGTGTTACATAAAAATCAAATGTATTTGGGTATGTAATATGTGATACTGGAACCTATTTCAATTTTTTAAAGGCCAAAAAATGAGAATTTTTGGTAAATGTGACCGAAATTGAGGAGCGTCTTCACAAAAAGTGAAAACGGTTTTATTCTTATTCTTCTTTAGAAATGGTAGCTTTTCTATTATATGTTCATTTATCAGCAACATGTTTAATAGATAATTATTTATTTTCACAATATCAATTTATATAAAGTGAAATAACAAGGTCGGTTTATTATGTAAAAGACTCATTATTATTTTATTGCAATGTATCAGATTAGGCCACCAGTTGTATACAGGAGAAACTTTATTTCTGATTCCCTATAATTTTTTTTTTGCCTAGGTATTATTTACAACTAACAAACTAACAATCACGCCATTTCCCCGGGGTAGGCAGAGAGCATGGGCAATTTGGTCTTGATACACACTCTTTGCCTCATTCACATTCATACATTGTCTCATATATACTCTTCTATTATTCTGACTCTTGACTTGGCCCGATTTCTGCTACCATTATTTATGCACTTTTGTATTTTATTTTTTGTATGTACAAACGGCTTAATTTTTATTAAGAAATTTTTAATTTTAAAACTAATCGGTGTTGTT
The DNA here is from genome assembly GCF_061612785.1 of Hesperophylax consimilis. Lineage (NCBI taxonomy): Eukaryota > Metazoa > Arthropoda > Insecta > Trichoptera > Limnephilidae > Hesperophylax > Hesperophylax consimilis. The sequence continues at coordinate 30,561,734 of NC_142844.1, read as the reverse complement.
AGGTATTTAAAAATAAAGCAAACATAAATTTTTATTTTATTAAAAAACATTATTTTATTACAGAACTAAAATGTATTAGTCTTTCAAAGTGTCTGTAAATCGTAATGAATAATAAGAAAACCCAATTCATTTGTGAAAAGATATCTTTATTTAAAAATAAGTTGAAAATCGTGAATTTAGCAAAAGATAAATATCTACGTATTTAAAAATAATTGACTAAGCGAATATCACTTAGGACGGGTTGTTTCGGAGAATTTGAACAATTCATTGAATTTCAACGTTCATTTTCGGGTTCTGTGAAAGACTTATTCAAGTTCTGTTTTTATATCATTGTAGGCTAGTTGCTTGAAAAAACTGAAATAAAGACAGAACTTGAAAAAAATCTTTCACAGAATTTGAAAAAAACGTTGAAATTTGTTGAATTGTTCAGATTCTCCGAAACAACCCGTATTTAATGATTTTTATTAATATACGCAGATATTTATTTCCCTTTTTATAATTTTTGAAAGTTGATTAAATAAGGTTTAAAAAATTTTACTATTAGAAATAAACATATTATTTTGGAAATATTTAAATTTAGAAAACAAACACGAAAAAAATTTTAATGTCTCACATTAAGTTTTTATAAATAAAATTACGAATAAAAAATAATAAATACAAGCATCCGCATTTTCTTAGACTATCGAATTTAAAACGTACTCTCACCTAACTTTTTGTCGTTTCATGTAAAAGTTATAATGAAATTTAAAAAATATATGCGTGTCACAATGCTCCGTATTTTTTTTTCAAATTGCCGTGGGAAAATTTGGTTTCATATTGGAGTACATTTTAATTATTTTGTGATTAACTTTTAAATTTGAAAATAAAGCGTGGTATTCTCTTTTAAACGCAGTTTAGATCATATTTCTCACGATGACATTAAAGGTGACACAACAATATGGGAGGTGGGTTTGGGTACAGCTGCCTCGGCATCCATTTATTGGATAACCAACACCTCTGCCATAGGTCACCCTAAGTGGTTCGCCACATTTGGTGACTAAGCAGGGGTGCCCGGGTTCATTGTTTGAGGTGTGTTCAAACGTTTATCACCATATATTTATGATAACATATTTATGATTAATACTACTAATATATGTCCCATATTGTGACGCCATGTACTGCTCGATGTATTAAACCCGATGTATCACAATACTTCTTTCATTTGGTAACTAAATGCGCTCTTAATCCTTTCTAGCAAAAAGTAGTTCCAGAAACATAATTCCGATTGACGATCCACCCCTGAACTTGAGTAGTCTATCTTGCTGACCCACAGAGCTAGTCGCCGGCTAGTTACACCCTCGCCTCACTGGGGGCCCTCAACTCCCTGAACCTAACACTTATACTGATCCCTAGATTCCTACCCACCCATCATACCTTTTTCCTTCCCAGAACATCCCCTCCTTCATTTCCTTAACCCTTAAATGCATACTGTTGCAAAACTGCAACATACCGTTCAAACCATCTTTAACTCTTTGGTGTATACTTAATGCATGCCGTTTTAGAATTATCAAGTTCACGGTAATCTATTGTATCGAGTGGCATCACCTTTTTTTTCTTTCGCGAATGCCAAATTTAATGTCACTTTTTCTTTTACAAAGTGAAGATTCTCGAAAATTGGTTGGAGGTTAGAATTACAGTTTTGTTTTGCTGTTATTATTTTGATTTTCTTAGGTAAGTAGATACAATAATACAATACTTTTATGTAATAACTCGAATTTTTCCGGTACACTTAGTACGGTAATTCTCAAAACTTACTAGTTTTGAGAATTTTTTTTAGGTTTTTTATTTTTTTTTTCATACGTAAATTGTTCATATTAATTTTTATTAAATACATGGTGTTGTAAACCTGAAACAATTTTTTTTTACACAAACAGTTAACAATCAATTACAAAAATATAAAATTCTTTATATTTCCTTGCATATGCATGTAAATATCTACAAAATATATTTTTTTCCAGAAAAATAAATATATTATGCATTTAAGGGTTAAAAAAGACTCGCCACACAGCATCTCAAAAGATGATTTTGGTTAATGAGCTTTATGAGACCTATATGGAGGGTTAAAAATTAACATTAAATATTGATCTTGACTAAAAAAATGTTTTGTAGATATTTCTCTTTGTGAAAACACTCCTCAATTTTCTCGATGTCAAAAAATATTTATTTATGGGTTAGAAATTTATTACTTACAACTTTCGATGAATTTCTTTATCCCCTTGATATTTCTATTCAGTTTGGGATCAAGTGAGTTTATGATTTTCCTCTTATCCTTAAAACGTGTTGCCATTATATTTTTGTTGTTATTATTATAAATTCCATTGATATTTCGTATTTACGGGTACCTAGGTTTATAATATACATCAATTTAAATTTTGTTTATGCTTACATAAAATATTTTTTTATTGCTTCTTACAGAACACAGAGCCTAATTTTTCGCATAATACCTACTCAATCTCACTGGGACTAATAGCCTGTATCGAGATAAACTATTAACAAATTTGAGTGAAGCAATACAATAATAAGTAAAATATTACAAGGGTAATTTTTTACATGAGTTGCCATTTGAGTACTTTAAGAATGCATTGTAACAATATTTATACTCTGTCGTTAGCTCACAGGACTAATACAAAATCTTATTAGGTCAAGGATGAAAAATGATTCTCCCGCTGGGGCGTAAGGCGATGGGTCAAGAGAGACCAATTGAAGAGGTCAAATGGTCTCCCCAAACCGGCATCTCCTGATCTGGTACACCACGCAGCTAGTGGGCAGGCGTAACCTTATACCCTACCCGATGAAGCCGATGAACCCGGACACCTCTGCTAAGTAACCAAACGTTGCGAGTCACTTAGGGTGGCCTATGGCAGAGGTGTTAGTTATCCAATAAATGGTTCGTGGGGCGGCGGTACCCAAGCCCGCCCCCCAAATATTATTAAATATCATGTATTTTCATTGTATATGGGTACGTGTGGCATGGCACCAACCTCTCCACATTCCGGAATAAAAAAATATTACGGTGTTGTCCAAAAAGTTGTCACCACTTACATGGGATTGATTTTTATTTTAATTTCATAAAAACACACACTATGTACAAAAGTTCAAATAATTTCTACTATGATAATTATTAAAATAATATTGTTGTTGAGCGTGTAAATAGCCCCAACAAATGGCGGGATTTATACCCTACAAAATATTACTACTGATAAATTATCACGCAGCGTTCTCATCTCAAAGATTCTGGTCAAGAATTGCCTAAAAGTATCATAAAAATTTGCACTAACCTGATACAGATTATTTCCTGCAATGGTAAAGCTTCGTCTAGCCCACGAAATATGGGCAGCAGATTAATTAATCAGGTGGCACACCAATCAATTTGTTATATGATAGTGAGGAGAAGAAAATTACTTAGGACGGGTTGTTTCGGAGAATTCGAACAATTCATCAAATTTCAAAGTTAATTTTCAAGTTCTGAGAAAGATATTTTCAAGTTCTGTTTTTATTTCAGTTCTATCAAGCAACTAGACTATAATGATATAATAACAGAACTTGAATAGGACGTTCACACAGCCCGAAAATGAACGTTGAAATTTGATGAATTGTTCAAATTCTCCGAAACAACCCGACCTTAATTTTGCAGGTGCCAAAATTTTTAAACAACAATATCAACAATAGTAACAACAATAATAGAGACAATAGAACACCGAAAAGCACGATGACAAAGTGTTCTTTTTTTTAAATTATTTTATCAAAATAGACTAAGCCTTTTGTTATGCATGCACGAAAGGACCTACCAGATTAGTACACATTAAAAATAAATCAAGGCATGAAACATAATCTTGGAGGTATATATTTAAAATACCAGGAAATTATAAACTAAAAGAAACAAAAATTTACTAGGTTATTGTGCACCATACTTATGATACTTTATAATAATTTTATTATTTCAATTTTGTAAAGTTATTTAGGACTATATGAGTGGTTACATCTTTTTGGATAATAATTTTCAAAAGGCGTTAGCGAAAATATTTAATTCAGCATGACTTTTTTTAAATAGAGCAAAAATATTTCGTAAATTATCTTGTTTGAAAGAAACACTGTATTCTTCAATACCTTTGACAAGCTGAATATCAAAACCAGGCGTGTTTATAAATACGTCTTTTTGAATTATACTTTTATTTTCGTGAATGAATGAATGAATGCAAATCTTGGAAGTGGAAATTAACCCACTCTCTGAAATCCAGTCAAGCTGAAACTCAGCAGATAGGTGACATATCCTCGGTGACAATGCATTAAATCTACTGGTAGCAATTACGCGGATATATACGCATTTCTCTGAAATTGGACAATATTACAGCAGTTAATACAATAATTAAAAGTCAGTCCTACTCAATGGATATGAAAGTTTTTTGTTTAAAAATTGAAATAGATTTCAGAATAAAGAAATGGAAATTAACCACTCTTTTCAAACTTATGTTCACCGTAAAAAAAAATCAGCAAAATATCAGCAGGAATCAGAGTTTTCTGGATTTGAACAATATGCAAGGAAAATTTTTTTATGTTTCGTTATTTTACTAATTTTTCACAAATTCAAATAGTATTTTCAAAATTAAATAAAACGCTGCTAAACACAAGAACAAAAACGAAATAATTTATCAACTTACGCAAAGATTTGAACTAACCAGGCGTTCGCGCTTTACGTTAATTTAAAGGTTGTATTAATCGTGAAGTGGGAAGGAGGTAGGGAGGTAAGTTGGCAGGAAAATAAGGCTACACACCTGTTCCGGAACTAATTCTCTTACCTGATCCCAGGGTCTAGTTAACACGGTAAGTTGATTATGAAGGATCAACATTTTATAATATGAGCTCTTGCCGGATTTGCTTCGTGACCTTTTAAATAATCTTCGTAATGTTAAAAGTCACAGTAAAAGTTGTCAGTGGTGAACCGTTTAAGCAAACAACTGTTTAAGGTTAATCTAAGGGAGAAGAATAGGGCAAGTGGAATTCCTTGCTATTCCGATCTGGTCTTTGAATACACTGAATTTTTAGCCACTATGTAAATTTTCTGCAACAGTAATAATGTTTTTTTTAATTCTACAAAACATTTGTCGAAATTTTTTAAAGTTATGTAGATAAAGAAAAATCAGCAATTTCGTTTGTGCACTACAGGATTTAGGGAGTATCATAATTAGTAAACTGTTATTATAAGTATTATTGAATAGTTTTACTATTCAAAGTTATCAAGAATCTCATTTTTACTGCAGTTAACTATTCACTTTCCAAAGTGGAAGATACTTTTAGTATCGCTCTGGCCACTATTCCGAATTCAAGCGTTGCTTCTCCTTTTCTTCCCCACTACCTTCAGCCTCACAATATACACCAAGTAAAGATGCCATAGTCTCATTGGCTCCAGAAGGGTGGAACATTTGGAACTTTTATACAAAATTAATGTAAAATATAAAAACAAACTCTCCCCGTACTAGGCAAATTTTTTTTTAAAATCTCGTGCCAAATTAATACACAAATAACAAGTAGCAGGATTGTTATAATAACTTAATTGTGTAATTGATGGCAGTACATATTTTGATGATTTCTCATTTGTTACGGAAGCATTACGACAATATTCGAAACACAAATCAGTCCTTAAATAAAGTTTTACGAACTGAATCCAAAAAATACTATTACTATTGTTTTGTATGTATGTTGTGAAATTAATATACAGCAAGTTACTTTTACTGCGTCGTGTACTACGTCCAAATCCATTATAGGAAAGAAAAATTGCAAAAAAATCATTGAGAGGGTTCATATGATACTTGTTATAACGTCAAAAACAAAGTTAGTTGTACTGCACAGCAAAAATATTAAAAAAAAACGCACACACAAAATGATGAAACTTTACTAGAAAAATTTAGTTCTCAAATAAAAAGCTCGCTGTTCATTCACCATTGAAATAAAAGTGCTTTAGTAATTTTTTCCCATTTAAATAACAAGTCTATCGCGGCATTCAGCATTATTTCTACACAAATATACATACAAGAATGTGAAAGAGATATTGAAAGTGAGGGCCGTTTCAGGATCAAAAGCAAGGTACATGAAGTTTTTAAGAGAAGTAGCCTTTCATTTATTTAACATCCATTAGATAATTATGTAATATACTATACTGGAAATTATTTTGTGGTAATGCACTTATACATAAAAACTAAAAAAGCAGAAAAGGTGAGCCTACTCAACTATTTATCACTTGGCAATCAAAAAAAAAACAATTTCAAAATAATAGGGTTAAACAGAAAAAAAAGAAAAGGATTCAGTTGCATCTAGGAATTGAGCCCAGGACCTTTACCTTGCTGAAGAAGCGCTCTGACCACTGAGCTAATTTGACCAATTTTTAACTGTATTATACTTGTCTGCTTAATTTAATACTAATACTCAAATATAAATAAAATATAATGATTAAAGACAGAATATCAATGGTTTTTGTTAATCAAAATCAAAATAACAATATCTTTCACGGGTCAAATGTTCAAACAGAACTGTTCTTCCTAATTGAGTTTTATAGTTTTATTGTCAATGAAATTTCTGTATTAACAAATCACTTATGTGATCGAGTAGGCTTGGTTGAACGAAAATACACATACGTGAATAATGGTTAAGAATGCCAAGGTTAATTATATTATCTGTGACAAAATTTCCTCAAATGGAAAACCAAATGGCTTATAATCGGCCCCAACTAAATCATCATTGCTCCAGCGCTTCCTGCCGAAAAAAATAAGGGATGATAAACTTTTCCGTCGAACCTAAGGGTTTTAAAGATTACCGCCCTCAACCACTTACATGTTTCCCCCTATTCCCTAGATTTTCATGTTTTCCATGGGCATTGCGCCAATAGGACGAAAAAAAATTCCATTGCATGAAAACAGAGCACGAATCCTTCAGTAGTGCCGAACAAATAGGACGAAATGTGATGAAACTTATCTAATTTAAAAACAGAAAATATTTTCGCATTGACCATTAAAACTGACGATTCTGATTTATAGGTTAACAAAACATTTTACAGCGTGAAGTAAAAACCTTCTACAGAATATCATACATATATCGTCATTTGAAGATGGTGCAATGCTCTGTAGGGTACAAGGTTAAGGATTTAGGAATTCAATAATTCAATTGTATGTATAATGCTTTCTCACTCTGAAACAATACATGATTATATATTGTTCCTTGTTTTCCAATCCCACACATCGGGAAACGCCACCTAGTATTGTTTTTTGGGGGATTAGGTAAGAAGACAATGAAAGATGGTGGTTGTGATGTCACAGTGTTTATTTTGGGTGAGTCAGTAGCGCAGTTATTAGATGATTCCGGATCAATAACGATGATACTACATAGGTGTAAGCGGCAATGACGGTGGTAGAGTGGTCGAGGCTATAAAGTTGGTGGCTCGACACCGCGTTGGTGGAGACCGGACTCGTGGATGTGTTCAGTACTAGGGATGTCGTGGAGTCTTCCGGGTAAAATATTCCATTGTAAAACAGGGTAGCCGAAGGTGTGATGGACCTGGTCGAAGTCGCGGGGTCAAGGCGCAGACCGGCGAAGGTGTCGCAGGATCTAGGCGCGTGAGGAACGGAGGGCAGTGATAATATCTGGGGCCAGGGCGCCTTAGTAGGCAGCGATCAGTAGTAGAGCTCCTAGATTGGTCACTCGTAACTGCTAATTATGGACTGACTGACCACGTCGTGATGCGCCCCGTTTTATAACCGCCCGGTGCATCAAAATATTCAGCGTATAGGTAGGCGCGCCGAATGCTAGTATCGTATCTAGAGAGTTCTAGCTACGATGCGTTTGCATGAGCGAACGTTCACGAATATTTTACGCATTATTTATTTATTTATTTAACGCCCAGAGGGCTTTTACATGGTTGGTAGTATAATTTTAATTTGACAAATACTTTCAAACATAAAAAATAAGAATAAAATTACATTTGATAAAAGCTATGCAACAAGTCATACAAACACAAGAAACAAAAACAGAAAATTACAGCTATTTGTTGGTTTACATGATGTGTTTAGGAGTATTGTTGAAATAAATGTTTTAAATGATCCACAAAACTTGCCAAGTTGGTATTGAATATGTCAACATCACCCAAGTAATGATTTCCCATGGTGTGAAGTCGTTGTATCGGAGAGTGGGCAATGTAGTTACGCTTATGTGTGCTGCTGTAGAATATTGTATTTTGTCGTGTTGTTACTGTGGGTGTATGTATGTTTATAAGTTGCAGGAGTTCACAACAGTCGAATTTAGAGTTAAGTATTTTGAATAAGAACGTTAAATCGTTTATTTTACGTCTATCTTCTAATGTATGTATTTTTAGAGTATTTAATAAGAAATTGTATTTTAAGTCTTCGACAGGGATATTTAATTATTAATATAATTTAATATTCTAGTAACATCGCTTCAGTTTCGGTGTTATTAGAGTTATGGCAATAACACTTCTTTTGCACTTAAGTGACTTAAATTTGAGTAGTTCTGTGAACAGTTGACCTGGTGTCAACAAATCGTTTTAATTTTCTCAAATTAAATAAATTAAAACCACAATTTCCTTTCAATTCATAAGATTGGTAAGTAGGTGTTTATATACCTACCTACACAATTATAAATCATTTATTTTGTGCAACATTTTTCTTATTTCAATTCGAAATTACACACTACTATCTTGATGATTTTTTTTTAAACTTTTTTCTTTCTTATCTTAGGATAATTGAAATAAATACGACTATTTCACATTTGAAACAATAATCTTTATTTAAAATATAAAATGGCCACCATCTTGAAAGGCGTGCAAGTTACGCTTTTAAGCTAACTAAATTGCATATCGCGATACGACATCATAAAATACCACATAGACCATCCTGTTAGGTTCCATTTCAATGTGTTTTTTCTCAATTATTTTCTATTCAGAATTTTAATGCAAAAAATTATGGCATCCCAGAACTTTTTTCTCATTTTGCAAAGTTTTAGCGTTGAATTATTATTTTCACGGGAAATAAGATGGAACAATTAAATTTGACTAAGCCAAAAAGGCTCGGTAAGTTTCACCGTGTTTTGAATTTTCAAATCTTTTTAATGTTTAGCTATGTCCTCAATTTGAATAAAGAGATTATGATAAAACGATTTTTGAGATTATTTGCAGCTTTACATTTTTTTTATATCTTTAGGGGTTCATGCGAGAAAACATACGAGATTATTCTTAAGGTTTTTTTCCGTGAATTGGGTAATGAACCTTTAATTCTTCCGAGTATTTATTTTGATGTAATCAATTAAAGCCTCAACGTAAGTTTTTCAAATAAGTTGAGTAATTTATCTCTTGATTGTTCTATTGTGAAATAATTTTAAATCTGTTAAAGTTTGTAACATTTTATATCTAATTGGAGTTGGTGACAAATCAATATTATGATGATCATATATTATTATGTCATGTTAGTTATTATTGTCGCTTGCTCTAATAGTACTATTATTTTGTGTTCTCTTGTCATTGTTTTGTATGTACTGTACATTTTTGTATTACATTATTTGATCTGTATTGGGTAAGGCGTACTGTGGAAATAAGTTTAAGAATACGACTTCTAATACAAATATATTTTTCAAAGTTTGATAAAATTAAGCGCACAAGAAGTGAATTACCCTTACTTTGAATTTTATACCTGTGTATTTCATCTGTTAGGCCTTCAGGAGGCATTTAGTTCCTTGAAATTTGCAATAAATATATTTGTATTTTTTATCAGGAACCTAATTTTTTTTTTTTTTTTTTTTTTTTTATTTATTTGGGAAAATCAACAGATTATTTACATATATAAGAATAAACTAAATAATAAAGATAAAATCCAATAACAGATTTTCACTTAAAATTATAATAATAATAAAAAATATTAAAACAAGAAACTAAGGGTTCTGTACCCGTGTCCTGAGAAATTTACAAAAAATACAAAATTGTAAATAATAAATAAAAAATAATAACAGATCTAGGAACACAAATAATATACTAATAACCAGCTAAATTTCAAAAATTTAAATTTAACTGATATACTAATAACCAACTAAAATTCAAAACAAAATGTATTGTAAAATTTCAACACAGCAGCAATCAATAACACTACACAATAGCAATAATAACAATATAATAAATGTATACCTACAACTAAATTGAACACATGAGTATAAATTGGAAGGTAAGTAACTGGAAAGGATTCAAAGCAATAACATGATAACTTCAAGTAGAATATTTAAAATTATTTAATGTTAGTTATTACATATCTTTTAAAGGTTCGTAAATTACTTGAGAATATGTCCATATCATTAAAATTCTTATTAAATATACTACAGGCTCTGAATATAAACGCATTTTGTCTTATATTAGTAGAACATTTATGGAGATGAAAAAGTGATTTTTCTCTAGTTCTAACGCTCGGAACTCTAAAATTAATTTCAGACAGAAGGGGAGAACAATCAATAAAGCCATTGATAATTTTATGGAGATATATTATATCTGCGGAGTCTCTTCTAGTTTTTAATGGCTTAAGTCCATAAAGGTCCATCGAGCTGTTTACGTCAAGGTTTGAATTTAGTTTGAAATTTAAATGATGGACAAATTTTCTTTGGATGGCTTCAATGCGATTTATGTAAATATTATATTGAGGATTCCATATGGGAGAAGCGAATTCAAGATGACTGCGAACATAAGAAAAATACAATATTTTAAGTGTTATGATATTATTAAATTCTTTTCCAATACGGAATAAGAATCCTAGCATTCTAAGGGCTTTCTTAACAATCATATCAATATGAGCCTCAAATGTAAGTTTACTGTCAAGTATAACACCTAGATCACGAATTTGTGTAACTTTTTTGAGTAGTTGGCCAGCTATATGATAATTATGGTCAAACTTAATTTTATTTCTAGTGAAGGTAATTACATAACATTTAGAAGTGTTCATGTTGAGACGATTGCGGATACAATAATCATTAAGCCTATACAGATCTTCTTGTAGTTTAAAGCAGTCAATTATAGAATTAATAGGCAGGAATATTTTCATATCATCAGCGAAAAGTAGAACATTTGCATAATTAAAGCATTTTATAATGTCGTTGATGAAAATTGTAAACAGTAACGGTCCTAGGTGAGATCCTTGGGGCACACCTGAGGGTATATTTACAATCTCAGAGATGAAGCCATTTATTGTTACTCCCTGAGTGCGCCCATTAAGATAGGAGACTAACCATCTATATAAATCCCCATGAATTCCCAAAGCTAGTAATTTGGACAAAAGAAGACTGTGGTCAATTTTATCAAACGCTTTTGAGAAGTCTGTATAGATTACGTCAACTTGGATTTGATCGTCCATTGATTTAGTAATATTTTCAATGAAAATGGCAAGATTAGATACAACCGATCTTTTTTTCATAAAGCCATGTTGGTTCACGAGTATTACAGACTCGATGCAGTTATATAGTTGTTCATGAACAATTTTTTCAAAAATTTTACTAAAGATTGGTAATTTAGATATCGGTCGATAGTTCTGGACATCATTTTTAGCCCCAGACTTAAAAACAGGTGTGATGAGAGCACTCTTCCAACGATCAGGAAAGATACCTTCTTTCAATGAGGATTGAAAGAGCAATAATAGGGGCTTCGAGATTACCTTGCTACACATTTTGATAAAGAAAGCCGGAATTTTATCACTACCCGCACCCAGTGAGCTAGAAATAGTATCGATTATTTTTTCTATTTTTTGTTTTGAAACTGATACCGAGGAGATATTAACTTGATTGTCAAAATGATAGTTGGTAGAGTGTACATCGGAAATAGTGTTGTAATTAAAGGTGGAGACAAAATGCTGTGAGAACAGGTTACATATTGCGAAAGGATTTTCAGCAGTCACTTCGCCCAGTTTCATAACATGAGGCAAACCAGAATTATTTCTTTTTCCTTTAACATAAGACCAAAAGTTTTTAGGGTCACGAGATATATTAAGTTCAGCGTTTGTTATAAATTGTTTAAGACATTCTCTAGACAATTTCTTTTGCCTTGATCTAAGGATACAGAATTCATGGTAGTCTAAAGGATTGGACCACCTTTTCCACATTTTAAACACTTTATATTTTTCCTTAGTCAGTTTTATTAGGGCTGGACTAAACCAATAGGGATAAGAATTATTAATATGAACTTCCTTTGACGGGACGTTTAATCGAATGATTTCATATAAAATTGTATAAAAGCGGTCAATAGCAGTATTTGTTGATAGGTTTAAAAATTCTGCATCCCAATCAATACTACTAAGGACGTTATTTATTGTTTCATAGTTAGCTTTCCTAAAAAGATTGATTGTTCGTTTGTTGTCCACCATAGGAGTTTCCAGAGATGTGTTAATGTCAACAAGAATGCTTTTATGATGTTTACATTCAGGGATGAGATACTGGTCAGTATTTGATACAATTACAGGGATCGAGCTAAAAACAAGGTCTAGGTATGTATGATTATTATTTGGAAAGGTGCAGTACTGTGATAGATCAGTAAATGAAAGGGTGTCAGATAGTTTGGAAATAATTTCAGATTTAGAGCCATTCGTAATTTGCATACTATTACCATTACTTAAAGACCAGTTAATTTGAGGTAAGTTGAAATCACCTGATATGACAAAATGATCATCGTGATGTAGTCCTCGAAGTTCACATAATTTATCCATGAATTCATTTATATTTTGTGAGTGATTGACTCCTGGAGGTATGTAAACACAGCATAAATGAATTTTTATGAAATTATTAATCGTAACAGTCACCCAGATGTCCTCAGCATTCGTGTTAAAATCCTTACGTTCATGAGCTATGAGGTGCTTCTTCAACGCAATCATTACTCCACCTCCTCTTTTTTGCTCATTGCGATCGCGCCTAAATACCAGGTAACGGTTGTCAAATAGCTCTTCACTAGCAATACTGTCTACAAGCCAAGTTTCAGTTATCATAATAATATCATAGTTGTTATTGGTAACATTAAAATAAAATCTATCAGTCTTAGAACGCAGTCCAGTCACATTTTGATAATATACATTCAACATTTTAGTACATTTAGTTGATAAAATATATAAAATATAAGATTGATAAAATAGTTGTAAGCATGTTCTAGTAAATTATAAATATTAGAGTGGTGTTGTAGTAACGCAAGCAGAGTAATTGTAGGATAAATTGGATTAAAGTTGGTAGTATTAAAAGAGTTAGTTGTTAATATTATACAAATAAAGAAAAACCAGTACAAAGGATGATATTTTAAAGTAGGAAAAAAGATAAGGTAGATAGGAAAAATAAATTGATAATAGCTTATAGTCACACGAGACGATGCTAAATCTAAGAAGATTATCAGCAAAAAACCTGAGTCACGTCAGATTCCAATGTCACCTGAATAATGGGACTAGTTTCATTTTTGCGTATAAATATTTTTCCGTATTTGATCCATCTGAATTTAAAGTTTTTATCCTTGCTTAAGTCTCTCACTGTCTTGAAGAGCGCACGGGTTGCAGCAGTCAGATGCTCGTTGACATAAATTTTGGAGTCCCCGGGAAGCTTCAAATCACTTGAGTTGAGACTGCCTTTCTTCCTTATAGCAGCAAGAAAGTTATCTCTACTGCGGCTGGCTGTGAACTTTACTACAATTGGACGAGTAAATTTAGGATTTTCTCTGGGTAATTCCTTGACCCTTGTACGAGAGATTCCATCAATATCATTTGGGAGAACATCAACACCTGCCTTGGCTCCTAGCAATTTTATGATATCTATTAAATTTTCATTTCTTTTTTCCGGTATGCCAATAATTTCCACGTTATTTTTTAATGAGGTTTGCTCAAGACGGTTTAATTTGGACAATACCAGATTATAATTAGTTTGAAGTTCATTGTTTTTGACTTCGAGGTTATTAATTTTGGAGTGACACTCTCTTAGCGCATCATTCATTGTTTTTAATTGCATAAACACTTTATTAATTTCTTCTTTAATTTCGTCCTTAAACAAAATTAGTAAATTACCAAAGTCTGGCTCTGAACCAGCCTCAGCAGCGGGGCTCTCTACGGCAACATTACGTTTTGACTTAGTACCCGCTTTAGTAGGTAATAATCACAATAATACTTATTTCGAATTTTTTTATTCGAAAACACATTTTCATACACAATATACCTATCCACATATTTTTTTAATTAGTTATCAACGCAATGTTTTGATTTTGTTCAGTTAAATCGCAAATTTATATTTATGTAGAAAGAACATAAATTATTTATAAATTTTCAAGTTTCAGTAATCAATAAATACTTCGATCAAGTTCCGACTCTAAGGACGGGTTATTTCGGAGAATCTGAACAATTCATCAAATTTCATCGTTCATTTTCAAGTTCTGTGAAAGATTTTTTCAAGTTCTGTTTTTATTTCAGTTTTGTCAAGCAACTAGCCTACAATGGTATAAAAACAGATCTTGAATAAATCTTTCACAGAACCCGAAAATGAACGTTGAAATTTGATGAATGGTTCAAATTTTCCGAAACAACCCGTCCTAAGAATGGGTTGTTTCAGAGAATTTGAACAATTCATCAAATTTTGAGGTTGATGCTCAAGTTCTGTGAAGGTTTTATTTAAGTTCTGTAATTATTTTAGTTTTGTGAAGCAACTGGCCAATAATAATATAATATCAGACCTTTAATAGAACCTTCACAGAACTTGAGAATCAACTTAGAATTTTCGTGAATTGTTCAAATTCTCAGAAACAACACACCCTTAGAGTCGTAACGAATGTATTCATAAAATTTGGATATTCAAATAAATATGCAAAGTCATAAAATAGATGGAAAACAATACAAAAACATTATTTATAAAGGTAATCAACTGTTTTAAACATTAAATGAGAAATAGTATTGTGATCGAACAAGTACATACAAGTACATATATTTCACCTAACAAAAATATTATTAGGTGAAATATAATATTATTTTCTTGGAACGCATTTGTTTTTCGTGCGCCAGTTTAATAATTAAAATATTCTAAAAATAAAATCCTCTCAAATTTGAGTCGCCAACGTAAATCATAAAAAGGCATCTGGGAATAAGGGCCTAAATAAATAAAAGTCCACTGCCACAAGCCGCAACGTCAGATCTTATTTTCTCTGCAAACACAAAATGATATTCAAAAGAATTGGCCGCTGAAGGAAAGTGTGTTTAAACAAATTTCCAGCCAAGTTAGTCGCCGCTAAATTCATTCGCACAAATTGGAGTCTTGTGCGAAAGAGCCGAGAAAAGGTAAAAGGGCGCGCTAAAGGTAAATGTCGTGGAGGTGGGGTTTAAAGAAGATGAAGATAAACGCAAAAAATAACTATGCACAAAGATACACGCTTTCGAGTAAACTGGTCCATTCTTACTGCATGAATAATCTCAATAGAAGGGCGAGCTTTCAGCTTCCTGGCAATGCTTGGAACATTCAACTTCCTTGCTTGATATAGACCGTAAAATCTTATTGTAGGTACAGCAGAGCCGTTATCGCAGCGAAGCACAAACACGTATTATTTGAGCTGTGTAACGAAGGCGATTTACATTTTAAATTTAAAGCTCTTAACGAGGTAGGAGCAGCTTCAAATATTATTTTAGATATAAAGTTTATGGTTCTTTTTAATCACGCGCTTTTTAGGACTTATAATTCATTTAATTGCTTTTAATAAAGGTGTGCTTAAATAATATAATTCAAGGAAAAAATCCTTTATTAAAGTTTCGGTGATTATTTTTTAAAGAAGAATACGAATTCTTTTTGAAAGATTTTGTGTTTTTCAGTTAGCTGTAATAAATTTCTGTAAAATTCTGCATCAATGCTTACCTACTAACACTATTTTAATTTTCTTTTTAGATGTTAAGGAAACAAGTCAATATGACTTTCCTTCCTCTTACCTCTCCTAGTATTCTAAGAATAATTTTATTTTGAATCGTGGGGTTATTTGAATGAATGTTATTTTGAATTTGATTTCCAAAAATAATAAACAAACTGTAAAACTTACATGTTTTTTTTATTTTTTATTTTATTTTATTTAATACATGTTACATTATTTTGAAATTTACATAAAGTAGATATAATTAATCACCATACTAGGCGGCTGCCTGTTTCATGGTGACCAATTGAGTGTAATTACTTTGTATGAAATATGAAATCTAGTGTAAACATATGAAATTAGTAACTATAGATGATGCTAAAATTTTGGAAAAATTGTAGTAAAAAGTAGAAGATAGAAATTAGAAAGGAGAAACAAGTAAATTAGCATTAGATTGTAAAAATGTACATAATTATATATATAATTTTTAATATGTGTGCATGCAAGCACACGTGTGTATATAGCATGTTACATATTGATTATTGATTGTCACATATAGACCATATAATAAAGAATAATACTAGAAGTACCTTCCATACAAATTTGAATAGAAACAATTTCATTTGTATTCATTTGTTTGGTATAACAAAAATACACTGTATTTATCGCCACACATTACGTCGACGTAATATCGATACAAAAGGCTTATTTTTTACTTGACAGATCTAAACCAACAAAAATATCATTTCTTTTCAATTGACCGCAATCATTCCTTGAGGTTTCCTAACCGCGAAAAAAACTTTGATGTAACTTCTCAAATCCAATATTATTATTGAATCTTCACCATACGAGTAGTAGAGTAGAGGATTGATATCATAACGAAAACTCTTATTTTTTAAGTTACAAAAAGGCTGTTTTTTGCGGCAGAAGAATAAACACACAAAAATATTTCTTGCATAGATGTTCAAAGCAGTCAACAAGATAAATTTTTCCATTTCGTGTAGCTGTCAATAGCACAATTTTCGTTTTGCAACTGTCTTCCGGATTCACATAAATTTACAATGATTATCTTCCATAAATAATCTTTTTAACCCTCATTCTCACACATATTTAAAAGTTATAATCTGACAATATTCTAACATAATTTAAAAAAAAACATACAAGATGCATGAAGGATTTTCAAGTAGTAAAATCGGGGCAATAGTTATTTATTGCTAATCGTTAATAAATCATTACATTATATTGTGAACAATTATTATGTATGTTTTAATGATAAACAAGTGTCTATAAGACAACGTTTTTATCTATGGTACAAAGGATAACAAATTAATAACTAATTATTATTTAACTCTCCATCACGAGATAACGTCTACATAAAATGTTACCACTTAAGGACCAAATATTCTAAATTTCAGGATCAATTACGTCGTCGGCTACATAACAATTAAACATACAAATTTCGATTGTCGGTGCATGCATGCGTGATGTAAAATATTCCTCGCTTGCACGTGTAATGCGTAAAATGTTTCAAGTTCAGACAAAAGTCGGTACCAAAATCATATTATTATTATTATAATTCTCTATTTAGATATTTATTTCTTGTGTCTACACTTTTTATAAATCTAAATCTGAATAATAATTTTTATTGTTTTTTTATTTATTTATTACTACCTGAAATGTACCTTGGACTTGGACTTTTCTCTATTTTCAATAAATCTAATATACACTAAATGTAAACTTTTTGGAGGAAATTCTCTAAATAATAGTGAAAACCCTATCAAATTCAGTTGCATAGCTTAGAAGAACTAAGCGCACATACAGACAGACGCGGATAGTCCTTTTGATTTATACTATTTATAGATTGTCTCTAACAATCTTTGCTATGCATTTATTTTTAAATACGTTCAACCTCACAAATTCTATAATTCTAACATCCCGTGATTTTTCAAGGATCTGCACTAGTATTGTTTTAAATTTGAAAGAGTAAAATATTTTAAATTTTAATTTACAACGTTTTTCTGCAAACATAAACGTAAAAAGTGTTCGATGTTGAAATTTGGATTGTCTGCAGTAAACGTTTTTTTTCTGAAAAATCTAAATTAAATCAGGGCAGCCACCTGCTTGGAACAGCTCCCTTTCTAGGTGGTATCCAGACTTATTAACTTCACTGCCGCTATCTTCACTTTCATCTTGAAGGTGAGCTTCCGTATTATTCTTGTAGAATACCACAATTCAAAACTAAATTGATTTTAGCGCTCGTTAAATTGTTTGAATTGTATTCTTACCTTATTTCATCCTACTGGTCCTTCGAATCCTTTAACTAACTACTCACCATCACGCCGTTTCTCCGCAGAGGCAGGCAGAAAGGACGGACCGGCAAACACTCGGTCTTGCCATTCACTCCGTGCCTCATTCACATTCATAAATCATCTCATACATAAACATTATTATTTTATTCTGACTCTTGTCATGGCCCGACTCAAGTATCTGGTTCATTTAATCGTACCATGTCTTCCTCGGGCATCTCAGACTACTTCTATTTTCTTTTATTATATATTTTCCTTAAACTCCTTTCTTCATTCATTCGCTTTACATGCCTATGCCATCTAAGCGTCCCTTTTTTATTCTTTCTCATTACGCTTACATCAGCATTGCATTATTTGTGAATCTCCACATTTCTTACACGATCATACATGGTTTCTCAGCACATTTGCCTCAAGGATCTCATTCCTAAATCATTCGGTCTACTTTCACCCTTCCACTGAAAGTTCCGTTGTCTCAATATCATACATCAGGGTAGATACCAACACTACATTGTGGTGTGCTAGCTTCGGTAAATTAGAATTTTTTTTCTTAGAAACCAAACGCGACCAGTCCTCCATCAACGACTAACCGTAATTAACAGTGACTTTAGATTTACTTACATTCATCATTAACTCATTCTTTATATTATGTACATCGTTTATTCTAGACACAAGAGACGGTAACTCTTTCATACTCCTAGAAACCAGCACCGCATAATCACAACATACTTACAAATGACTAAATTTCGAATTCTCACTTTTAGATTAAAATATTATATAGGTACTAACAATGCGAATGTATTGCAAGCGATATGCTGAAACGAGAATATGGCGTGCATGACATGCCATTTATGGCATGGCTTGTCACAGGCATATAGATGTTTACGTCGTCTTGTTTCTGAACATATACAATTGTAAATTATAGCATGATTCAAAAAAACTGAATAATCAAGTAAGTCCAATTTAATTTTAAATTTTTTTTCAATTCCTAATACTCGTATGTTCCCGTTAAAACTATGGATGTTTCCCAAGCGCACAGTTTTATTTCAAATTTTATTTTTATTGTAGTTAAAAAATATTCATATTTCGCTTTCTATCTTACCTTTTCTTTACTTACAAATTATTATTTCCGATCTTAAATTATTCTTGTTTAGGGTAGATTTTAATTTTTGCTATTATGATAAATGTTAAATTTTTTCTTATCTTACAACTGTGTTAGTTACTTAAATTATAATTATATTTCACAGTCCTACTACTAAAAGCAAACACCTGGTCTGAATTAAATAACATGGCAAATACAGATATCAATGAACTAAAATTATGGTTCGATGAAAACCTGTTGACTTTAAATTAAAAAAAAAACTTATTATTTACCATTTTTCATTAAAAAATAAGAAACACCTAAATAAATAAACATAATTATCCACTCTGTGAAAAATACAGAAAACCACAAATGTTATGTACAAACATAGAAAGCAAGACCGATATTAAGTACCTAGGCATAACAATAGACCAGCGTTTAAAATGGTCCCCACATATAAATATTCTGAATAACAGAATAAGGAAACTAACATATATATATATATATTTAGATGTTTAAGAGATATTTTAAACGAAAAATTACTTAGAACCACATACTCCGCTTTCTGTCAATCAATTATACAATACGGCATTATAGGCTGGGGTGGTACATATAAAAATCAAACACAAAGAATTTACATATCACAAAAACTAAAAATAAAAACCATATTAAAAAAACCCTATTCATATTCGTCCGAACTTTTATTCAAACACTTTAAGGTCAGAAAATTAAGTGCATTATACTTCTACCATGCAACAATACAAATTTATAAAAACAATATTCAAAATTAAATTGCACCCTTTAAAAATAACAGAAATCTTAGACAAACGTCAATACTTCCTACTCCTAAATGCAAAAAAAGAATAGGACAGTTCAACCATGAATATCTCGGAGTTAAATTTTTTTACTCGTTACCAGAAAAAATTAAAAACATGAATGCAAATATAAACGAATTCAAGAGCCACCTTAAAAAGTATTCCGAACAGTTGAACTGAATCATATCAAATATAAACCAATATAACAACACCCCCCATACACACAAGCCCTGCTTATTTATGGGGGTACATCAAATACTTATATTATATTATATTATGTAATTAATAACTAAATATTGAAGACAATATTAGTGATTTTTAAACGAAAATCTGAAACAGAAAAATCAGAAAAGGAAACGGTCACATCTGGGACCCAGATGGTTTGATCTGGGTCCCAGATGTGACCGTTTCCTTTTCTGATTTTTCTGTTTCAGATTTTCGTTTAAAAATCACTAATATTGTCTTCAATATTTAAATATTACAATTTGAGGTTTTACTCAATAAAGTTATTCCGAAAAATTAATAATTAATAACTGTTTTATATTGTGTAATGTAATTCGTGTATCTTTTTCGTAACGCAATTCGTCCAGTTCAAAATTCACGTGCCTGCAAATTAAATTGGAATAACTACGACCAACTGTATACACAAATTATTACTTTTTTCTGTAATGCATGACTTGAGATTTCAACTTTTTAAATTTACTTATCAATAACTGTATTTATTCATAGTATACCATTTTCAGCCACCATGATCGTTTCAGATGGTTTCATGATAACTCAACACAGTGAAAATTCAACACACTTTTAGAAAGTAATATAAAGTCATGAGTAATGATGAAAAAAAAAATTAACCCAACATACTTAATTCATCTAATAAAGTTTTTGTTTCATCACTTTCCATGACTTTATATAATTTTTTAAAGGTGTGATGAATTATCATTGTGATGATTTATCCGGTTACCGATATTTTGCTTGTGCACACGTGAAATTTTCAAAATGAAAACCAATTTATTATGTGACTAGAAAATTATATTGGAAGAAAATGTTTCAAAACCTGAGTAATAATTAAGTACCTATTTATCTACCCATGATCAATATTAGTACTAATTTCGGTTGTTTGTGCGTGAAATTTTAGTTATTCCTGCATGAAAGTTTTGACGATTAATGAATTTAAATTTTCTTTGAATTTAGGTGTCATTTTTCAAAATGGAAACTGACTGTTCAGAGAAGTGATTAAATAGGTACCTACCTACAATTAGAAAATCAATATATGTTTTTTTTTGATAAATAATTATATATTTGAAATGTGAATTTCTTATATTTGAATTTTTGTTATTCATAGTTAACTGGCGGTGTTCATTCAAAATGTAAATTGGTCCACAATTTTTTTTTTTTTTTTTTACTGTTTAACTTTTGAAGTGAAACTTATTTACGCGCGTTATGCGTTTTCGAGGACCGGAGTAAAATCGACTCATGACCGTCACGAAAAACCGTGATCATTTCGCTATAGGAGCCTAGCTAATATTATATACCTAGGTTAGGTCACTGAACCGAGGTTCCATCCCCACTTTAACTATTTTTTTTTCTTTTTGTGATTTTTTTAATACGAGGAAAAGTGATAAAATGCTCTCGTGCTGCGACTTTTAGATATTTTGACTATATGATATTTTGGTCGAAATATAGCTTACAAATCGAGCCGGTAGAGTCGCTCGGTATTTTAATTAATTGTTTTTATTTTGAATCATTAAAATTAATAATCAAGGCCGATAACGCGACTAATTACCCTCGAAGACGTGCGTGACAAGTTTTTTTAGTAAAAAACACAGCCGTAAGTGAGTTTTTATAAATTTAGAAATGTTTTTCAAATTCAGACTCCATACGAGTATGAGACTGTTAAAACACGATAGATCTTTTCCAAAACGGACAAATATACGGAAATATTTTGAAAAACGACAGATATGACTTTACATTGCCGATATTTCTTCGATTCGACCCTATATAAAGCGTTAACGAGACGTTATGTGATAGAAGTACACGTTGTATACGCGGTTCTCGTCGCGTGAGATACCTCTCCTCGCGGTCTAGAGGCAGAGCGTTCGACACTCGTTATGCAGGACCCGGGTTCGAATCCCATATTTATAACTTTTAATTTTTTTTTTATCACATGCTACTTATAAATACGTCAATATTAGGAATCTAGTTAAACGTTCATTTGTTAACAACACGCCTATAAATAATTTTTTGCTTTTAAAAACTATAATGTACAGCATTCTGAATAATAATAATATGAAATGAAAAGAGAGAGAGAAGAATACTAAAAGTTTCACTTCCATCGCGCGTAGGCTTGCCACACACTATATTTTTTTTTATTGAATAATTAATGAAACCGTTATTGAGAATATCTTGTGTTTATAAAATAATTTATTATAAAGAAAAATGATAATAAGCGTTTTAGAAAAGCATCGATTCTGAGGCAAATATTTTATAAAAATTATTTTTTTAAGCAATAATTACTAGCCTGAAACACTCATCCACATTGAAAAATCTCCTGATAAAAGATACATGACGCCAACGGGACTTGAACCCGTGTCCTTTCGATTTCCGGTCGACAGCTCTGACCACTGAGCTATGGCGGCTTATCTCTTATCCGCGAAATAATTCAATATATACTAGTGTTTCATTCAACAATTACTGCTTGTTACATGTTTTCACCTGAAAACAACGAACTTTATTTTGTATGAGAAAGGCATAATAAGGCACAATGCTTATAAAATAATTGTTACCCTTTGTGCTATGCATAAAAAATCTTGTCTTAAACATTAGTTTACCAAAAAAAAAAAAATCAATATTTTATAAAACTTCTTACATCCTGCAATAACATACCTACCATGATTTTCATTTATTTTACATGTTGTAATCAGCAACTGGTATAAAAACTGGCAAAGAATCTGATTGTTTAATAAAAGTATTCATATGTGAACGAACCAATTACACTGATCATTAGCCGAAATGTTTCCCAGGCGCCATTACATTATTTACATGAACACATTCGTGCCTGCTAATTACGAAAATTAATAGCACGGTTATCTAGCTAAGCCTAAAGATACAGCACGTTTTGCATTTAATTTTGTTTGATGTGTAGTTATACATTGATCCTGCGGTATACTACGGAACTGCGTTGTTTATAAAACGGAACGCGCTATCTGTTAGTTTTACCTGAACTACGTGATTGCTATCGGTGGCTCGAAGAATACGTTTACATGTAAATATTATGGCGGTAATAAGCTTACTGTCGATACCAGTATGATACGTAGTGCATATAAAATAAGCTAACGACATCTTTAAATTTCGTATCGATTCGGTCATTTACGATGCACACCATTGAAAAATACGTGATGAATTTAAACTCAAAGCAATATTTTTAGTAGTGCCTTAAAGATTCACAAATTGTTGATGTGTACTCTGAGAATTGATACATAGAAAAATATTATAAAGTATTGAGTTTCGTTAAAGTAACTTTTCCTGGTATGTTTTTTTTCCCCTAAAGAAGTCCGTTAGTTTAACCCTAGATTCATAACCATTCGTCTCACAGACCGCACAAAACGTAAATTTGTTTCTAGTGTCTCGAGTGAAAGCGATAGAATGATGACCTCTCAAGTACCTTCCTAGATCGCTTGTTCATTAGTAACGCGGGTGCGTTTGCCTCGCAGTGAAGTCTTGTGGACAAATTATAGACCTTTGAACGTCTGAGAGACGAATGTTTATGAATAGTGTAACTTTTGACGACACTGCAAGTTATTTTGAAAACATTGTTTTTGATGAGTTCTGGTTATACAGAGTAAAAGTAAGTATATGATATTATTCTATATGAGTTATTATTTATAGTTACATCTTATTTTATCGTTAAAAATGTATTATTGTGTGTATTTTACATCAAATCTTTTTATTTTATTTTAGAATGGATGATCGGCAAATTGATGACCAATTGAATCGTTTATCTGATTCTGGTGATGATGATTTTACCAGTCAGCAAAATGACGTAGAAATCAGTGATGTCGAAGATCATGTTGAATTAGATAAAATGGTACCGACAGTGATAACGACATAGTTACGTAAAAGACACGAAATGCCAACTTTGAAGAGATACCTAAAAAAGAAAATCGCCGAAGTTTTAGATGAAATGCCTACCATTGCCACACCTGGTCCAAGTGGTACTCAAAAAAACGTTTGTGGTTATTGTGATTATAAAAAACGGCATATGACAAGGTTCCAATGCAAGCAATGCAAAAAGTATATGTGCATGGACCATCGCGGCCCCATGTGTGTGGAATGTACCGATGCAATTTAATTTTAACTCGTTTATTATTTTTTTGTTACCTAATTAAACATATTAAAGTGTGCCATACTTAATTTATTTATTTTATTTACAAGTACCCCAAAACTCGTCACTTAAATTTAGTCGCCTGTGAGACGAATGTTTTTGAATAATGTTCCTCTAAGATAAGGTAATGAATCTAGGGTTAACCAAATGAAGTTCTGTTACCTCGTTTTTAATGCCCTGTTATCTAAAGGTTCACTCTTTACCTTTCATCAAAAACAATTATTTATCAGAAGTAATGTAAAAAAAATGAGTACGAATACTTCGAAAATATAGTGTTTTGTGGCTTTGAAATCAACTAATATATATTTTTTTAATTTGCTATGCCATGTAGCTTGACGATTCCAATGTACGTGTCAGGATTATTTTATCATCAGAAGTTAGGCTGCAATTTGCCGATAAGTATTTTTCCTAGTTCCAGTTGTATAATTTCCCGGAGAAGTTATTGCACAGAAAGTGACGTACACGGGGAGCAGTTCTATCAGAACATCTCAGCAAAGAAGTTCAGATTGGTAATTTAAATTCGAACCCAACCCTGTTGGCCGACTTCTCCCAGTCTATGATACAAGATGCTCCAGATTAGAGGCGTGCAGTTTTAAATGCTGTAAATCTGTACATTCCTTAAAAAGAGGAAGAGAACTGAGTTCTTATTCTCTTACAACATGCAGATACATATTATCTTTAAATCCGTTATGGATTTCAAGCTACATATAAATATATTTACCATATTATTTAATGTATACCATTAAATCCACCTAAATTTTACCGTCCTTCCCATATTTGTAGGTTTTAAAAATTTGGCACATAATGGCAAGCGATCACTAAAACTTTTTAGCAATCTTGCCACAGTATGCCAAAAATAGCTCCAATGGATATTTCAATAGACTACAATCGTCTTCAAATTTAGCGGCTTCTTAAAACATTATTTAGTAGCAGGCATGACGACTGCTAATGACAATGCTCTAATATCATCAATTGATATCCACATTCAGTTCCACGAAAATTATGATAAAAAATAAGGATCGCACATTTTTCATGTAATAATAATTATAATAATGTAGTACCATATTATGAATACGAACCAAATTCATTTTTAGAAAACGAATTTTATAAAATATATTATGATAAAACTATTTATTTATTGTTTTTGTGTTTAATTCGTAGAACTCCATTTAATTTTTTTATAAATTTAATTTAGATTAAATTTGATAATATTATTATTAAGTTCTGCAAGTGTTTTAGTTTTTTATTATTGTGACAGCTGTTTCGGCTTACAAGGCCATTTTCAAACTGTGGTTAGTCCACATTGAGACGACGTTTTTATACTATTTCAAATGTAAATTTTGAAGGTGCATACATTGATTTATTACTGGTTACACCGATGACATGATCTATTGTTGGTTAAACCAATCTATGTTTTCCCCTCAGTAAATGGTAATGGGTTCTTAATTATTTACTAATGACTTTATTGCTATGAATTATTTGGGTGCATTATACTGCTTGGGTTTTGTGAAAATACTAAGAAGTGGTGAGTAAATTATTTTCCGTACTTTATTAATTAGTGTTAAATTTGGGTCATTCGTTCGTTTATTGATTTCTGAGTTGAGAATGCCCTCCCCGTTTGTCCGATGTAAGTGGCGTTACAATCGGCGTGGTCACATTTTAATTCATATATGCCACTGTTATTGAGTATAGGGATTTTACTTTTAGAGTTTTTAAGGCTTGTTCCTAAATTATTGTTTGTTCGAAAAGCTATATTTAAACCACATTTTTTAATTAATTAATTAAAGCTATATTTAATGCCGGGGAGGGCATTCTCAACTAGATTCCAAGAACATATACGATGTTATAATAATAAAAACTCATCCTCAAAATTCGCAGAACATCTCTTGGTGAATAATCATAACCCACTTAACAACAAGGGTCCTAAACCATTGCATATAGAAAAAAAGGGCATTAGATTAAATTTACTTGAACAATTAGAAATCAATAAACGAACGAATGACCCAAATTTAACACTAATTAATAAAGTACGGAAAATAATTTACTCACCACTTCTTAGTATTTTCACAAAACCCAAGCAGTATAATGCACCCAAATAATTTATAGCAATAAAGTCATTAGTAAATAATTAAGAACCCATTACCATTTACTGAGGGGAAAACATAGATTGGTTTAACCAACAATAGATCATGTCATCGGTGTAACCAGTAATAAATCAATGTATGCACCTTCAAAATTTACATTTGAAATAGTATAAAAACGTCGTCTCAATGTGGACTAACCACAGTTTGAAAATGGCCTTGTAAGCCGAAACAGCTGTCACAATAATAAAAAACTAAAACACTTGCAGAACTTAATAATAATATTATCAAATTTAATCTAAATTAAATTTATAAAAAAAAAAAAAAAAATAAAAATAAAAAATAAAAAAATGATAAAACTATACTAACAGACCGAGCGTTTAGTCATAATAGACCCGATATAGTTTTACATGACAAAATTAAAAAAAATAACTTATATCATTGATGTCGCTATTCCAAATTCCTGTAATATTCAAAAATCTGTTAGTGAAAAAATAAGAAAATACACAGATTTTGGAAATGAAATAAAAAGAATTTGGCATTCTCAGACTATAAAAATATTACCATTCGTTATTTTGGCTACTGGCATTATACCTAGCTCTCTAATTAAAAATTTAGGCGTATTAGATCTATCAAAAAAATTAT
Source organism: Hesperophylax consimilis (assembly GCF_061612785.1). Lineage (NCBI taxonomy): Eukaryota > Metazoa > Arthropoda > Insecta > Trichoptera > Limnephilidae > Hesperophylax > Hesperophylax consimilis. The sequence goes on along the minus strand of NC_142844.1, from coordinate 30,534,518 downwards.
ATATAAAGATGCAAAAGTTGGTCATTTTGAATACATGTAGGATAACAAAAGATTTTTTAAATATTTATGTTGAGGGATCAGTAGGATTTATAGGCCCTGTCAGAAGTTCTACCGAGCCGAACCCTCTGATATGAAAATATCTGGAGTCGGTGAATTATTTTCCCATTTGATCTCTGGTGAGTTGACGTGTTGTTCTTGTATTGTTTTGTATTTATTTTGCTTATATAATGCACTTACATAATGTTGATTGACTAGATGATCATTTGTGGAAAAGTGAGTGGAAGGGTTAAGTTTTTCCTTTGGGGAAGATTTAACTAAATCGGACAACTAAATCGGAAGTTAAAAATAAAAAAAAACGTAATGTTTTTTTAAATCTTAGAATACCATCCCCAAATATAACCCATTCACTACAGAAAACTATGTAGTCTGTTGATTTATGATGAAATTAAAAAATATATATAGTACAATAATATTTCAGTCAATAAACATACAAGTTAATTTGAAATTTAAGAGAATGCCTTATCAGCTTAACGAAGCATTTTCAAGTTGTTTCTAGTTTAGTATTCTGTTGGTTATCTTCGATTATATTCAAAGTTAAACAAGATATCTGCCCTGTATATTGGTTCTTAACTTTTTGTGTACTTTAACTCAGTCTTGAATCAAGTATGCTACTATCCCCAGTAGACCAATATATCAAGAAGACCAAAGTGGTTATATTTTGAAGCGATCAAGTCTTGTATCTAATGGGAGATACATTTTGATGATGTCTCTCGATACCGTTGGTAGTTTTGATTTGAGTTTTGCAGTCCAATGTAGGTCGGATTTTGTAGACGTGTTCCAGCTACCAACTGCGGTGCATTTACTTTCTGTGTGCACTGGCAAAAATAAATTGGACGCTGGACAGGATTTAGTTTCGCTTTATCAACATTGAGATGGAAAACAAGCATTTTCCAATAAAGCTTCGGGCAATTCCGATCTCGGCCCAAATTGTAAATAAATAATTTGTGAAAGAAGCAACTAGGATAGTTTATCGGTCCAAAATTAATGTTTTTTTACCAAGAATTTGAAAATGAAAGATACACGACGAGACAACAATTTAATTTTCTTTATATTATAATTATTCGTAAATTTGTTGATAGGCAAGACAGTTGTTTTGTATCATTCCTGAATTTATTAATAGGCAAAACAGTTGTTTTGTATTATTGCAGGATATTTGTTATGTACCTAATTTATTTACATATTGTAACGCTTAGTTAAATGTTTCGAAAGAAGACAATGTAATATCTAGTTATAATTTAATGAAGAAAATAATTTTATAATAAGTTAATGTATATAATAATTGATTAAACAATATATTATTGAACAATGCACAAATCACTTGCCTGAAATTTTACGATCGCTCCAGTTAAAAGCAGTGGATTTTTTTCATAATTTAGAACCATAATGACACGATATTAAAATAATAACCCACAAAAAACTTTTTTTATTTTAACATTAAATAATAACAATTATTTAAATAAAACAAAGTTTTATGAAGGTTCACCTCGAGTGCGCTTTACACCTTAAAACAGTAAGAGAAAAAAAAAACAGTGAGAAAATACAGATATATTATAAAATAGTATGTCTTAGATTTTTTCTTCTTGAATTACTTTTAGATAATTTTTCTATTATAACATGTATATATTACTTATTTATTATTACATCATTAACACCAAATTAAACGGTATTTTATGTTAACAAAGGTGGTTATTATCATTGGAACAGGTCTCTTTAAAGTATTAAGCTAAACGTCCCAGTGAAATCGTGATTACAGTTTTAATTTTAAAAATATATATTTATTTTGATAACATTATTCAAATAATTTTAAACAAGACGATACTAAAATCTGCTAATTAAAGATATTTTTTTTCCAATTTATATGGCGGTCTCTGTGGTTGAGAGGTAATGTATTAGACTACGAATTCGGAGGTCGTGGGCTCGAATCACGGCGTGAGCATCTTTTATTGATTTCATAAACAGAGTGATAAATGCTCTCAGTATCACCATTCAGACTTGAACCGTTTCTTGAAATGGCTTTAACCGTATTCAGTGACCAGATTTAATAAGCCAGGTACATCCATGTTAGCCTCTTCCCCACCTCCTTCTCATTCCCGTACCTCAATTATTGCGGATGCCATAGTCTCACTAGCTCCGATTAGAAGAGAGAATTGGGAAGTTGAGCGGTATTTTCCTGAAATTAGAGATGATGTAGTAGTTTTCCCATGCGAAACCGTACAATGCAGTTCCCGAATAGGAAAACTTATTTTATTCTGGTCCTCTCCGCACAGTTATCGAAAGAGGTCAAGTTTTCCTGATTCTTGAATATGTAGAACACTTTGCCGGGTTCTGTGGATATATTAGGTTCCAATTTATTTTAAAAATCCACTCCTGTTTATCCGACTTCCTCCCAATAAAATTTCAGTAACCTATAATATGTCGGTGGGGGGAACATCCAACCTACTCTTTACGATTACATTGTAATTTGCGCACTTACTTTTGGACTAGTTTTTAATTTATTCCTGGACAATTAAGTACAATGTTTTACAGCGCCATATCACACTTAAAAGCAGATACACAGAAGTTGTAATAATATGTTTTTGAAAATAGTAGGTAGATTTTATATGAACTTTCCACTATTTGTTATTTTGAATTTCAAAATCCATGTCGTAATGTTGTTAAATTGTACATGAAATGGTATTATTTTATTCCACGACTTCCGCGCCTTTATTTAAATCTATTATTAAAATTATATTTTTCTTGTGAACCTCTTTCTTTGATATAAACTCTTTTTGGTCTTATAACGCAGTCAGTGGTTAAATCGGCGATTTAATGGAAAATGGGCCTAAACAAAATCGCAAAAAAAACCTCTGCCAAAAACAGGCTATTTACCATGAATTTATTAATAAACACATTTAATTCGTTCCTTTTCCACTTGATGGTTGCCTATATTTCGTTACTTTGGTTTGACAAGGTTCTTACTGAACATTACCTTATTTTACGGGGTTCCAAACATTACAACGTCAATTTCTTTTGATATCTATAACAATGCTGAATTTATGGTTCGATTTATGGTATAGTAATTTAGTTCTTCATTATAAAAAAATATTTTTCAATTGGATGTACCGATATTTTAGATTCTTAAGTAAAATAAGAAATATGTTCGACCAGCAAGGGCACAATATTTTACTTTACAAGGTTTTACTTGGAACCATGTTCAACGAGTTAGCATAGTTTTTGTTGCTATTATAGTATGAATTGGAGTAAAAAAACATATTATTGGTGTAATATAATTATATTGAAAGCTCGATTACCTAAAAAATTGACACCTACTTAACACTTAAAGAATTAATAAAAGTATTAAAAAACGGTTATTTAAACAAACGAATAACATACCTAACCTCCAAATTAACACCTATTCACTTTCAATTTGTTCGCTTTTTGGAACAGCTCATATGGTATCATAGAAATCATTATTTCTCCCTTACTGTCATATTTAGAAATATGAACAAAACGGTGTCAGAAAGAGCTAACAACCTTTATATTCAGATATAGAAGTCAACCACAGAATAATTAAAATGTACACTTCTATGAAACCAAAGGTTCCGACCGCAATTGGTTAAAAATTTATGAAACCTTTTGAATTTTTTTATCGATTATGTTTATCTGAAACGACAAAAAAGATGTGGCTATAATGTTATAGTCCATTGTCTAATATAACATAGTTTTTTTCGCTATCAGTAATTTAAGTTCTATGTTTACATATGTTAAAACGTAAGATGAGTCATCTTTATAACTTTTTTATGTTTGATTTCAAAATATAAATATTTATAAATGATGTGTTTTATTTCTAATAAAAGAATTGAAGGCGTATTTTATCAGTTTTTTTAAATGAGTTTTTAATTTTCGGAAACATTCAGAAATATCCCATTTATTTTGTTTTTATTGTGAACAAAAGAAAAAGACAACGCTCCATTTTAAGCCAAACAAATTTTGCTCCGAACTGTCAGTTAGGAACAAAATATCAGTTGAACAAGATTCGAAAGAACGTAAGAACCTTGTAAAAATAAATAGTTTTTGTTTTAATTAATTTAACTAATAACTTCGTTAATACTCAACAGAAGGACATTATTTTGGATGTAGTTATGAGCTAAAGAAAACGTTTCTCATTCAAGGGTCATTTTGGTTCAAAATATCAGATACCTTGTCAAACCAAAGTGACAAAATGTATTAACGATAATTCATCCTCAAACAACAATCATTGCACTACCATTTATCAATCTCCCCAGAATTTAGCAATTGGTTAATCTTGTATCTGTCACCACTTGTGACTCATGATGTAGCCAAGATCCAATTTTCTATACTATTAATAGAGTGTCATAACATGAACTTACAGGGGACTCGAAACTCTTGATAGAACTATAACATTATATTATATTATCGTCTACGAATTTGATTGCATTCAAAATATCATATAGAAGAAAAAACCTATATCGTGAAATACATATATTTTCATACCTACATTGTTTGTCTCAGTATATTTTTTCATACCTACATTGTTTGGCTCAATATATTTTTTTATACTTACATTGTTTGTCTAAATATACTTTTTAAACTATTTTAACATTGTTACTGTAATTTGCCAAATTTCACAATTTTCTTAACTTTATTGAAATTGTTTTTTGTGCGCCAGCGAGTATTAAAATCTTTACACTTTTGAAAACAAACCTTACAAATAAATCATATATTATATTTTCTGTATTTTAATCATTTTTTTTTCATTTTCTGAAAAATTTGATTTCTTGAAAAAAGAAAAATAAAAATGCTAACACGTAAATAATGATATAAACTTTTTTTCAGAGAGTTAGGTACGTAGGAAAGCTTCGCATTGTCTGGAGTATTCCTGTTACGATGCTTTTTGTATTGGCGAGACGTTCTAGATGAATCTCGTCGATCGCTACAGTTTAAATCAAAGATATTAAAAGGTTAAAACTCATCTTTTCAGAAAGTCATATCCGAATATGAAGATTAGAGTATTTTATTTTATGTTATAGATGAGTGAATTAAGCAATTCGTCTTCTCGAATCGACATGATCGGCCACATAACTTTGAGCTTTTAGATTTTGGCGATCGATTTAATATGAAATTTTATTACGTTATTTAATTTTTCGACCAACATACAAGGCGTTGTTACGACGATATATGTATATATAATTTTTTTCTTCTGTTCATGTGCGTAGTGATCATTTAATGAAGCTTCACTTCAATATGTAAATGTGTAAGAGTTATATGTTATAATTACTTCTGCCCCATCCTATACAACACTAAAATTTCAATACGCCAAATAACTACATCAAAAAATCATGACCATGATCAAAACAATGACTCTCTTTGCAACCGATGCAGTGTCCAATACTGAATATTTGAAAAAGGGCGAAATTTCCGTATTTTGTATCCATGCAAAAGCTGTTTTTATAAATGATGCATTTCCCGTGCGATGAGCAGCGTGTATGTTTTCCTTGCTTTGTTGTATTTACTAAACCATTTCCAACCTTTCATTTTTCAAATATTATAATTGCACTTAAATTATAAAAATTGTAAGTATGTTAATATTCGTTATTTTCTTAAAATTAAAGTTATTTTTTCGTACTTTAGTTTAAGATGAATTAAAATGGTGTCAATGACTTAAGTAGAGTGGTTGAGTATTTTTAATGTATCATTATCTATTTCTATTTGTTTAAATATTTTCTAGCGCCTCTGATGTGGTGTTCCCAAAATTGACGCCATATTCATTATCAAATTATTATTTCTAAGCATTTTTTTGTAACTTCTTATTTTGGGTGTTTGCTTAAATTTACATATGCGACAATTGGCTAGCCATCATTTTTTGCATTAATTTGCATTGAGTTTTTAATAATCAAGTTTTTCTTTACAATGTCCATATCATGAATCCATTTTTTTTTTAAATTACGAAATGATACGAAATACTTAACACTTAAATATTAAAAAATAAATTTGGTGAAAAATAAATTTCATGGTTTGAAACTCGTATTGACTTGTTTAATGTTATTTTGTTTTGTTGTTTTAAGTTGTATGCATTATTTATATTATTACTGCTACTACGAAAATTATGTAATTGTAAAATATATATTTAAAATTTATATTTTGTACACAAATAAAAATGCAATTTAGGTTTATCTTAAGATAACTATCTAATATTAAAATACCTCCTACTTATGTATCGTAAATTCCTCCCGTTCCAAAAATATATTTTATAACTCTAACGGGATTGATCCGAAGTAACAAATAAAATAATAATAAAAAAGAAATAAAAACATAATTTTCTCTTTTTTTAAATTGTTTACCTGTTTGAAAGTCACTGTCTCCCATTTAGAGATCTGTCGAGAGTCGGGACTAGGGACTACGCTGGGATCTGGCGTTGCTCCCCGTAATCCTACCCAGCGCAGCCATATATTAAGCACCTACGCTGTCAGAGCCTCGTAAGCTACTGAATACCAATGAACCAAAATCTCTCCTTACCTTTGTTCGCGCTGGTAACTTTTGGCCAAATATTTACGAGTGGGTGACTACTTAAGAATCTGCTTTAATTTGCCTAAAATGATTCGAATTTGGAAAAAGAGAAATAATACGAGTGGAATTTTTTTTAAATCTCTATTTAGAACTTATGTAAATTATTCCTTGAAGTCACCTTCATTAGGATGTCTAATGGATGAATCTATCTCAAAAGTTACGCGTTTAATAATTAACGTAATTATTTTTGCGTTATTGCGATGACGTTCATACATTTATTATATTCACTAACTAAACAATACTAAATTACTTTGTTTTAACTGCTTTGTTGAATGTGAATATTTTTAATTATATGAAGGAACTACTGGTTCTAAAACATGTTGATATTTATTATTAAAAATAGGAGTTTAAACAAAGTGATTAATTACACTGGTCAACACATTTTTTGTCCCTTTAACGAAAGTAGCCAAATCTGACAGGAAATTTTACGCTGATTTCAGATATGTGATTAGTTTTTTTCTATCACGTCAGGTTTTTATGGGTTGTAAGTTTTACTAAAATGTGTATTAATTCATATTTATTCGTGAGTTATCATTGATTTTTTTTATAATATTGCAAAACTAGGCTCGAATGTCATTTGAATCTCATAAACATGAATGAGAACTATGACAACATGAAGCTGCTGTTAACAAAAATTAAATATGTAAAATACGAATGGAAAATATGTGGTGATATAAAAGTAATAGGGCTCCTACTAGGACTGCAAGCGGGATACACAAAGTATTGTTGTTTTCTGTGCGAGTGGGACAGCAGAGACAGGAAAGACCAAGGACTGGCCTACTAGAAAGCACCTTAAACCTGGCACGAAGAATGTTCAATATGCTCCCTCAGTAAAATCTAAAGATATCTTACTTCCACCCTACACATTAAATTGGGTTTGATAAAAAATTTTTTAAAGGCTTGTCTGAGGATGGAAATGGCATGATTTACTTACAGCAAAATTTTTCCTTAGATCAGCGATGCAAAAATCAAAGAAGGAATATTCGTGGGACCACAAATAAGGGAGATCTTGACTGATCCAAATTTTATAACAGTGTTGAGAACAGTCAAGCTAGCCGCTTGGTCAGCCTTCAAGAATGTTGTCGAGAACTTTCTTAGAAGTCATAAAAGTGAAGACTATATCAGCATTGTGTCTGAAATTCTCATGGCCTATGAAATATGGGATGTAACATTAGCCCGGAGTGAAAGAGGTCGAAAAAATTTTTTCTTCGAATTTCAAAAACCCTATATCATTTAATGTTGCTGTAAATAAATAGCTGTTGAAAAATATTTTTTTTTTTTTTTTGACATATGATCTTCAGGTGGCGCAGAGGACCTGAAATTTTGAAAAAATGATCGATTTTAGAAATTTTTCAATTAAAATATATATTTAATATATTTTTTCATTAAAACAAAATTATTATCATATTTAATTTTATTATTTGCATTAAAATATAAGGAACATTAAGAATATATATATATATATATTTTTAATCATTTCAGCCTTCAGTCGTGTCATATGCGTATGGGGAGGCTCCCTGAATTCCAGAGGAAAAGTGTAATTTTGTTTCGAATTTCACCAGGACATTACGGCTATGGAAAAGCGATACCAAGGAAAGTGGAGTCCATCTATGCTAGCAGACTATTGCTGGACCCTGCAGAGAGACTCTCAAGATACTCACAAGCGCAAATCAGGAGCAAAAAAAACCCGTCATAGTAGAATTATGTAAAAAAAACATTGTTAAATAATAAAAAAAAACTGACCTATAAATTTTTTTTTTGTTTCATTTCGTGTTTATGGATACTAAATACATATTAAAAAATTAGCTATGCTTAAGGGACTGCACTTAAAAAAATAAATGTCGACAGTGTTATTGTAGTAGTAGTTTTGCTATAATTTTTGAAGAATTTCTTAGCTAATTTAGGATATGCAGAGACGATGCAACGCCACATCACCGTGCTTTGGTACACTAGTCTAGTATTGTTTCAATGGCTTGCGTAACTACTCATAACACGGCCTTGAGGTAAACAGCGCCCTTAAGGTGATTTTTCACAAAAACGGCGCTATACAAATCATCCAAAAATTATAATTACTAACACGTAATACATATTTAAATTTTTCACCTTCCCTTTAATTTAATGTCTAATTCAATTTGTTATGGACCAATGTTTTGATCTAAAATAAGAAAAGCAAAGAATTTTCTTCGTTTGTTTGTGTCCTTTATATTTTACAAAATAGCTTCACTATTCCACCTATAACTATGACGCAGAGCACAAAATGTTTTATCATTTTTTTATTACTTTGTTTTCAAACCGAATCTCTTATACAAAATATATTAATTTCACATTTTCAACGAAAAAAACAAATTCAATGTTGTAAAAGTTATTGATTATTTTGGCAAAAAATTCACATAACAATATTTTGATATGACGCACGCCTTATGGAGGTACCCACTCAATACAAAAGAACCTTTTCCAACTTTTCCCAATAAATTGAAAGTGCTGGAGCAAACACAACCACCAGATATATTGAATCAAATATTGTGGACAAATAATGAAAAAAAAGTGGGTGTGTCAAGCCTACGCAAGACAGAAGTGAAACTTCTAGTTTCAGCTGATGCTTGGCGTGGCGCAGTTCGCTGGTGTCTGAGAGAGAGGAAAGAAGAGAAGAGAGAGAACGTTCGTGAGCGGCTCCCCCACCTCAACAAGGTTTCACTTCAAAAATGCCACAGCCGAGAATCGAACCTCGCTTAACTGATTGAAAGCCAACCACGCTGAGCACCAACTGTAAGCAAAGCCGCATAAATTGATTATATTATGTAGGTTCTGAAAATATGAGAGCTTGTTATGTTTTATAATGTTACCTACATCACACCCAAAATATAATATATTTTTAAAAATAATGTACAATGTACAGAAATAGAATCCCACACAAGATCGCGTAGTGCGCTCTAGCGAACGGATATTTTATCAGAGGGAGATAGTTTTAATTTTTTTTTCTGTAAATTATTACATATTATCAAAATAAATAAATTAATTAAATAAATGTAATACAATTATCATAATATACGGATTAGATAATAATTTTAATCCAACACAATAACGCAAAGCGCGCTCTAGCGGAGTAATGTTTTATCACAGTGAGATAAGTGTTTTTATTATTTTGCAATATTATTTTCTTTTAAAAAATGTTCTGACCTACTAAAAAATAAGATATTGAATGAAAAAGGCGTTAAAAACAAAAAAATAATGTGCGATGGCCGAGAATCGAACTCGGATCAACTGCTTGGAAGGCAACTATGCTGACCATTACACCACCAACGCCAGTTGTCGGGATGAGCTAAGAAGCATTTATATGTTACTTCAAAACTTTGACTAGATCAAATGAACTTTAATCGGTGGTGGGGGTACCCGCATTTTCGTTTCGGTCATGAGTCGGTTTTACTCCGGTCCTCGAAATTGCATGACGCGCGTAAAGAAGTTTCACTTCAACAGTGCTTCAATACGACACACTTACCCGGAACAGTGACGGATCGTGAAATATTAAGCCTATAAGCCGTCAAATTATGTATAACTGATTGGATTCTACTGATTTTCAAACAAACGATATTATTACACGTATAATTTAACACCACCGTTATTCAAGGGGAGCTTTCGTACTTTTGCTTTGTTTAAGCATGACTACACGTGAATCAAAATAATTATTTGTTCACTAAAGCAGATAGGTACTTTTTGATGTGACATTATAATTTAAAATAACACTATAACTTAGTAAATAACATATTAGATTAAATTTTAGCATATTGTACTGCTCTGAAGAAGCTACAGTTGTAAGGAAACCCGGTCGGCATTAATTATTAAAAATAAAAGTTATTGTTTTATTTTCAAAGGTTATTACTACGTCAATTTCAAAATTACGATTAATTATTACACTTATGTCAGGGTTTATTAATTACATTATGTATTGGATGGTAATTATTTTATTTTGTTTACTAAAACTAAATTGGTTCATTAACTAAATTGTTACTTTGTTCACGAAAACACCATTCACTATCGGAGAATGAAGTGATGAAAAAATACCGATAATGTGTTTACCTTTAATTAAAAACATGGTGAATAAAAATAATGAGAGTGAGTTGTAAATTTTATTTACAAAAAGCCCTACCCACGATCCAATTTGCCGAATCCAATACGATGGGTAGGCAAAACCGCCGACCGAATTATTATTATTCCATTTGGAAGGAAGAGTAATGATAATTCGGTTGGCGGCCCAATATGTTGGGTTCTTCATGTCGGATCGTGAGTAGGGCCTATTATTCTGTATATATATTTTCGAGCGGAAACGTTAGTCGAGCCACGAACTCTGGGAAAGGGATGAAGCGCCATTTGCTGTTCCTTGATCATTATATGATAATAGGAAGGAATCGTTGATTCTGAAACTATTACTAAAAAGTTTGTTAAGTCGGAGTGATTTAACATTGTTTGTTTTAAAATAACACCATAAGCCTCGCTTAGTTTTTTCTTTGCTTTTATTACTTTTCTTTTTTCCATTTTTATTTTTCTCTTCTTCTTCAATGTATTTATTTACCTGTAAGTCACTACTTTCAAGTTAATATACTGAAAAATCTATATTACTTTATTATTGTTATTATTACTTCATAAACGACCTTTTCAAGGATTTATATGAGTAGTAATATATATTAATTCAGTACATGTTTATTACACACAACTAAATTACTTCAGTACCAATCGTTTGAATTTTTTAAGTGAAAAATTGAAGATTTCCACTGACTGTATAATCATTTCCCTCCATAAGTATTATTGGTATTCTGGAGGAGGCCCACCACTTCCCCGCCCTGTTTTAGGTACTGATGGTACCTCTTCAGAGCTCTCGCAAGGACGCTAATTTTTTTGATATAATGAGTCTACATTTAAAATTTCAAAACAAGACCTCAAGTTCTGGGCAGTTAAGAATACATATGGTAGTTTGTACGAGAATTAAATAAATCCTGACTTCTAGTATTGTGTTATGGAATCCGTTAGCTTATCAAGCAAAGCAATTCTCGACTATCAAATTCATTATTTTGATTTTTATATTAGTCGGTGAAAATCTTTATGTCAGACAATTTAAGCATATTCATTTAATTTAAAAGAGTGTTTTAGTTCAACAAAATAGCTGGAATACCCATTATAAAACTTAACTGTGATTTTTGATCCTTGTCTTTTGGCATAATAATGACGAACGGTTCATGTTTTTTAGATTTTGTTTGTTCTTCATTAATTTTATCACTTTTTATTATTTCAGCATTCAATTTTGATCCCATATTTAATTTAAAATCTTCAATGTTTTTATCAATTTTACATAATGATCGATATAATATTTCAAGTCCATCTTCTCTCTTGTATTATTGGACCATGGCCTAAATATGTTTCATCATTCCACCCATTGCCTAAGGTAGGGGGGCCTTTTCCTCTTTTGACAATGTATTTGAAGTTAATATTTGTAATTTTTTTTACTTTATCTTTGGCCCTGATAGGAAAGGCATTTTTAAAATAGTGTTTTTTTATTAGATATATGTATCGATTAACAAAAAATATTTTAAAAACAAAGTAATACCTAATCTATAACCTTGCACATGACTAGTTTCTTGAAACAGACAGTGCCCATTTGGAAACTGATGTTGACTGAGCCATAATGTATTCACATCTGTTTTGCAGCTTATCCTCGACGCACAACCATATTATTATATAACCTTGCCTACATTACTTGGCTTAACTCTGTACACTTAATAATAAACCATTTATTTTAACAATAAATAAATAAATTTTTAATACACCTTTACCTTGGTGAACAATAAAAAAATACTTTCACTATAAGCAAAGCGTTTCTTAGAAGGTTATCAATTCTTACAATTTATTCTTCCTGCAATACCTCGATTTAATTTGCATATATTCTGTAAATAAAAAACTCACCTCGAAGTAGTGAAGCGATGGAAATGAATTAACTTTTTACATATTTTTAGAATAAAATCATAAATTAAGTTTCTTTACTTTTGCAGACTTTGTACTTTATAAAATTTGATAGGCTATGCAATAAATCCAGTCACTGTTCAGTTTTTAAAATCCGTGCGAATTCAACTCTGCTTCAACCGCCCGGCCCACTTCAGCCGAAAGGAAAAACGTGACGGTTTATTAACAAATATAAAACGAGCTACTGCATATTGCTCGGCAAAGGTAATTGTACTTTTGTGTGTAAAAACGTGAAAATATTTCCCAACACGTAAAAAGCTTTTGGCCTTTGAACTTACCACTTTAATTCCAAAGCCGTACGCATTCTTCGAGCTCTTGTGCTTTTGAGGGAACATAATTAGAACCGCATTATTATATCCTGATTATTTAACTAACATTTTTTAGCAATCTTTTCCTGACTTGGACACAAGCTTAAATGCGAGCTTTACATAGTTATTTTGTAAATTAAACGGATCTTTAAGTAATATTCATTAAAAAAGTTAAGAGAATTACCAAAGATATTTTAAATGATGTTTATATTTTACACTTTCAAACATTAATTAAGATAAGAATTTGGCTCTCTACCATGATTTTTCAAATATAAAAAAATCTAACGCACGTATATAACGTAGAATCTTAAATTTTTCACGTCCATAACAAACTGAAACCGATCGGACCTTAAATTTAGTGGAATAGTGGAACAAAGTACCCAGTAATAAATCATATTTTTACTATTTACTATCCATGATCTAGCCACTGTTGATCAACCCTTATCTCTTACTAAATGCCCAAATCCGAAATAACTGCGAAAGATAATCACAAAACTACAAAGGTAAAATCAAAGGCATTATGCAAATGCATGCAAATATCTTATAACTATTGAATTATCAACCGTTTTTGGTTCATCAACATTCAATTAGCATTTCTCGAGAGCGATAATGGAGATATTGTTGAATTGGCATTGAAGAGGTAGAGCATATCGTAAAGCAATTATTATTAACCAAATTTGAGGCTGAATGGAATTCAGTCATAGCTACATGCTGGGATAGTTATCATCTGCCGGATAGTAATATCTGCGGGATAGCTACTAGACGCCTAGCTAGTAGCTACTAGTTGATGAAGGTTATTGATGCAAGTTTAACAGCTGTTTAGGACAGCGGTAATCTCCCTGCCATCGCTTAGTCCGCCAGATCAGCATACAATCAACATAGTCGGTATGTTCCGCCGAGGATTATTCGCAATGTAAACAAGAGATATGCGGTCGTCCTAATCAATTATCTTTATGCAAATAGCTGGTACAAACGTCAGCTTTGGAATATTATCAGAAGACGTTGATTGCTTTTAGTATTGTTTCATTATCCTTTGAAATATTATGCACACCTTGTTCCTGTAACCGTATTCTGCCATGTTAGCTGCAATAATGTTCATCTTAGGGTTATAATAACTTTTTTCAAAAAGAGCTCACTGCAGTGGAATTCTATCAAATGTTGTCAGCGATGATGGATTTCTGCCAAGAATTTTCTGGAATTGAACGTTGAGGAACAAATCGCCACAATATACGTTTGAGGTTCATCTTTGGATGTGATATAGTTTGTGTTTTTCATTCTCATTGTCAAGAATTTAACTAGGTATACATTATGGTAAATTAATTGCTAGTGAACTCCAAACCTTCTGAAATTATTAATTTATTATGTTTTTTAACAACATCAACATCCTGTCTCCGCAATATAACTGCTTAGAATCGCGAATTTGCTAGGAAAGATATCACAATGTTTTCAAAAATGAATCTGCGCCGGGTATGATAATAACAATAATAGTCAAATATGTTTTGTGTCGTTAATTGACTGAGCGTTGCGAAGTCCTTTTTTAGCTCGACCGTTTGGATTTTATGTCTCTGTAAATGTTACGTATACTGTTGTGTATCGAACGTGAAAACATGATTTTGCTGCATTTGATTTTGATTGCGACTAAGGTTGAACACCTGCAAGTTTGATGACCCCTTTTCCAAATCAAAAAGTTTACGAGTTGAAAAATGCAAAATAATCGGTTACTAAGCGAATCAAGCCGGAGAAAAAAAAAGAATATTGAACACCTGACGCTGACTCATGCAAACACCTGGGTTTAGAACAGTAAACAAGTTTTTTGTTTGATGTTATTGCTGTCACAAGAACGCTTGTTGGAGAAATTATAAATACCCAGTTAAAATAAAATATTGAGTCAGTCAAATTTCAAAAATTAACACGAGTGGAAGGAACACCTCCAGTTAAAACGCGATCTGTTAATTATAATTATAAATTCCTGAGTGTCAACTGAAATCTGTAGTCGCTTCTGTTCTCTCCATCACGGCACAATCATTTTAAAGATTACAACTATTTGCAAGAGCTGTTTACGGGCGACACTCTATCAGCTGAGCCAGACGCATCTGTCATCATTACAATAATGGGGCGTCTCCGTGTGCCGGCTCTTATAATCAAATGACCATGCTACCGCTGATCACTTAGAGGTTGGCCAATCCCTGCTGCATTGATGCTGACAACCTAGAGGCTGATGAAATCCTGCTGGCTACCGACTGAACTGCCCACTGTTGTATTGAATACGACATTTTTATCCCACGAGAGTTTACATGAGCGTGGATCTGTTACGAGCTGTCAAATCGGACTAATTCAGAAGGTATAACTCAGATCTAAAGTTGGAACCAAAATGCTGTGACGTTATATGATTGCCTAACTATATCCATCAATAAAACACTCTGAAAGTCTATGAAATTGAGTTTTTCATTTGTGTGTATTATAATAAGTAAGCTCCGAATGAGAAATGTACTGTCTATATATTGGCATAACGATGGCTTCTTAGAACCAATTTTTTTCATACAAATAGCTCAAAAATATCAATCTAGTGAGAGGTTTATTTATGGACTAATATAATATTATAGCAACTTGCCTGAGGAATGTTTGAATAAAGAATTGTCATTGAGGTTTAGGGAAAATTGTATACATAATTTATTCTTTATTTTGAATTTTTTTAATGTATATAAGTACCTTTTTACAAATCTTGTATTAAAAAAATGGTTTTGATTAATTAATTAATAGAAAATTAAAAACATTATTTTTTTTGTATACGATGTCTACTGTTTACGGAACTACTAGTACTGAAGAGCGTTGCTAAATAAAAACCACAATTTTTTTACAAGTTTACACACCGGCATTATGAAAACATTCGTAAAATAAACATTGTACAAACAGAAATAAATATTACAATCAACCTAGATTGGTCATTCGCCACCGCCCGACAGAGCCGTAACTGGAATCCGTTTAAAAGCTCCCGCCCGCCCTTGTGAAGATGGCAGCGGCGCGCGGCGCACCGGCGCACCGGTACCATGACTGTCATCTGTAACGGCTGACCATTAAAGCACAAAGTTTAATTGAGTCGTCCTCTGAGGAGTAACTGAAACTTCCCTTCATTGCGCTAAACTACATATAATTACTGGCCGACCCTCCATAACACTTTTACCCGCTTTCCACGGAAGATATAACGATATTATTAACACATATTGCTCCTATTGTATTTCTAACTGAACTAACTATCTTTCTTCTTATTATTTTTGAAGGTAAACTAATTTTTATAAGACAAGGTTTTATGCATAGCATTAAGGATAACAAATAATTATTAGCAATAATTAGTCGCCTGAAATATCAATACAAATTGAAAATATCTCCCGAGTAAAAATTAATGCCGCCAACGGGAATTGAACCCGTACCTTCTGATGACCGGTCAGGTGCTCTGAAAGCACTGAGCTATGTCGGTTTATATCCAGTCCGCTAAATGATTCAATACGTACTAGTACCTTAATCAACAATTACTGCTTATTATTATTTTATTTTTTCGATATTGCAGGCGACTAATTATTGCTTATAATTATTTGTTAACTTTCTTCCTGCTTGTTTGCATGACATTTAAGCATGCCTTGTAGTCAGTTCATTTACTAACGCAATCTTTTTATAAAATAAAATTATAATTTTAAAACTTCATACTTCAATGTGTTAAAACAATTTTAGTTATACTCATGCACAATGAATTGGAAAATAACAATATGGGGATATTTACTAAAAAAAGATCTTTATTATTCTAAGTTAAAAATATACAATATTCCAGGGTGAAATAGTTACTCTTAAGCAAAGCTGAACTTAAACAAAGACATGATGAACATAAACCAATTTTTCACATTTTTTTGTAAAAGTGTTATCTTTTAATACAACAAAATAGTGAACAGACTTTACAACCTTCGTAGTCGAGGGATAAGGCTTTTGAACAGCAAACTGAAGGTCAATTTTCAGAGAATTTCAATTCAAATTTGTGTTATTTTACAATCCACTCATTTAAAATAATGTTATGTGTATTTGCAGCACGTTCCAAAATAGTGTAAGATACTCCCAATATCGCAATGGTGTACGACCATCATTTAAAATTTTAACGTTGCTTTAATGGCTTTAACCACGTTTGGTGAACAGATGTAAATAGCCAGGTACTTCTACACCTTTCTCTTCGCCATCTCCTCCTCCTCCACACTACATTCAGTCTCACAACATACCCCGATTGAGAATGCCATAATCTCACTGGCTCCAGACGGTTGGGAGCAGTTGGTACTCTTTTACTTTTTTTATGAAATGCTCGTAATACAAGACTAACTGCAAACTATGCTAATGTTATTCCCAGATATCTAAATAAATATGGCTAAAGAACTTTGGAATTCAATATCCCTATAGCTCACGACTTGCGACATGCAAGCTGAAAAAACGTAAAGAGGATATACTGTGCTATTCTTTTTTCTCACCTTTTGTGCTTTTTTCTGTTTTTTTTGTTGATTTCATTCTCTTTTTATAAAAACCGTAAAAGTCTGTGATTTAAAATTACACTGTTATTTATTTTTTGTATCAAATCCTAAATTAGAAAATATAAGTGCATTTTTATTGAGATTCCGTTGACATACTGCTTTGTAGCTATTCAACGGGACTTCATTGTAGGTTATTAAGTAACTCAAAAAATAATATTTAGGAATAATATTTTGTCATTTATTCACTCTCGGAACCTTCTTCTAATGCATCTACCAGTTGTAATAACTTTCTGAAATTGGTCCGTCGATTCGTATAGTGGGAATATAATGCATTGAAATTTCTATAAAAAAAACTATAGGGTTTTCCAATAAGAGGTGTTATTTTGATTTTCAATCGTAAAAGATCAATGGTTTCGTTGCTTGTGTGGCATGTAGCGCCGTCTTGTTGAAATTAAACGTTGTCCAGATCAAAACGATCCAATTCCGGCCATTAAAATTCATTAATCATCTCTCGATAGCACAATCCATTCACCGTAACTGTTGCTCCAGCCTCATTTTCGAAAAAGTAAGGTCCAATGACTCCGCCGGACCATAAACCGTACCAAACAGTCACATGTTGAAGATAGAGAGGTTTTTCAACAATAACTCTTGGGTTTTTCGAGCCCCAGATGCGACAAATTTGCTTGTTGACAAAGCCACCGAGGTGGAAATGGGCTTCATCACTCAAGATGATTTGCATTTGATTCACTCAAGTGAATTTTAATAATTTCAATGCGTTGTTGAAGCGTGTATCGTTAAAATTGTATTAATGATGTAGTTTCTACTTGTCAAATGTCAAAAAATGACAGCTTCAAAAGTAACATCTACCGAAATAGCGGGTTATTCAAAATACAACTCGTGTAAGGATTAAGACTTTTGAGTAAGTGCTAACTTAATACCAAGAATGGTGTTTCAAACTATCCTGAATGATGATAAACGTGTTATTTTTCTAAGGAGTGTACGGTACTGGAGACACCAAAACGTCTACAAAAAGTAGGTACCTACACACAATTATCCATTTTTTGTCTCTGGGTCTGAGCAAAAAGGCTACCCTGAAATAAAAACAAGTTTTAATGGATTTTTTTTCTCGTGATGTTTGTCGTTCCACGTGAAATAGATATATACCTATACCTACCTAATTGATGAGTCACATAAAAGGTGTACTGGAAATATTCCGTTATTTTTATATAAAATAACATATCGATAAAATTATTTTCTTCCTTCCTTTTTTCCATCACTTCGATAAGACAGCCTTTGTTGCAGTTTTCTCGACTTTGTCTGGGGCGTCAGAAGAGTTAAAATAATATGTGACGCAGAAGAGAATGTTTGAAAATGTAAAGGACGTCCGAGGAAGATATGTCTCAACCAAGTTAATAATATGACCATGTCAGGAGTCTGAATAATGGAAGAGTATGTAGGAGACGATGCAATGAAACAAGAGTATGTATGAGACGATGTTATGATACAATAAGTATGCACCAAGACAAAGGTATGTAGCGGTCTCTCCTCTTTGCCATCCCCTCTCTCCGTGGTAACGTGCGTCGTGATGTTTAGTAAGTTAGTAAGTTACTCTAGGGCGGCCAACTGGACGTCTTCTATACTTGCAGATAAATGAGTGTTGCTGATTTATTAAAATCTTGTCAAAAACGTTAGTAATTTGCGTATATATCGGAAAACTTTTCATGCACCTGCATTTGTCCTGTTGATACATAATGATTAGACGCGAAAAGATAATGTTTTTTTGGACACGTGTTCCGACGTTGCGTTAACATATTCCCTTTTTACTAAAATTTTAAAAAGAAACCTATCAATTCCGTAGCAGTCACGTTTTCAACGGGAATACAAATAATTTGAAGAGACTTTTAATAAATTAGCAATATTTTGTCAGTAAGTTCTGTAGTGTTAAAATATCATATATAAGTCACTGGTATATAATTTTTTTTTATTAAATAAATCAAACCACAATAGTAATTTAATATAATTTTTACATAAATTACCAATATCAAAATTCTTATCAGAGAAGTCTAACATTATAATACGTGATAGGACACGACGGTTGAAATACCAAAATTATTTTTAAAATGAAGAGATAATTGACACAAAATGTAAAAAGGGCACAGGTACAACATTTCGCTGAAACTCAAAACCACACAAATGTATTTGTTACGAGTTTTAAAACAACAAACTTTCATTAAATAACGTAATCCGGCAAACTGACATATTGTTTTGTTGTTTTCAATATGAGAACGCATATCAGAACGAGATTTTGAAATAAAAAAATCACAAAAGGTTGCAAAAATTTCCCAGAAATTATCTTTATCCCCGGGGGTTGTTACGTTCATAAAAATATGACTTTTTTCCAAATCTGAATTTCATACATTTTGTAAATGTAGTTTGCTGAAAAATATGGTTTCCTATGCATCATGATGGCTGGGAGAGCTGATTTAATCTTAAATTAACCAAATTAATATATTTAATTCTGAAATATAAGCTTTATTAAAAAAGCTTGGTGAGAAAAATATTTAGAACTCTTTCCTCTTAACGATTCAGATATTATATAGATATTATTTACGAAAAAAACTACGTGAACATATCTTCAAGCCAAAATCTGTGAAACTTACATATTAAAATTTTGTTGGTTAATAACATATTTAAAAAAAAAATATTTTATAAAAGCCAGTAAAAACTATTTACTTAGGATGTCAAATCAACATCTTCATTATGAGTATTTAATTTTGTTGCTGTAATATCATACAATGCGCAGTGTTTTTAATATTGGTATCTTCTCGAAACAACTTTCTAATAAAAGAATGTTTATTTGCCAGAAAAGTACCTATTATTTTTTCTATACGTTATGTTTGTACATACTTAGGATAGATCCTAGGTAATAATATTTGCTCAGCGCCGGTAAGGTGATTTTTTAGAACAACGTGGCAAAGCAAATTATCCAATTATTACTATTATTAGTTACTGTCCCCTCTTTTTATCTCACAAACATGGCCTGTCCCGTGCAAGTGCAATTGGAGCAGTCAGTCAGTTAGGTGTTAGGCTATTATCAGAGCCAAAGATATTAGAAGAACGAGATGTGCTATGCGCAGTTCGTACTGAGTGGAATTGTTTTGCCGAGTGTCGCCGGTTTTGTTCACCAATACTACTGCACACCTTCGCTTGCGCTAAGGTATCCGCACTAATACATAGAACAGATTTCTGTGCGTACACGTCCCGATACCGTTCAAAGTACCCTAATTAGGTAGTACTCCGGCTACGGTCCGGCGGCCAACATAGCATATCTCGTTCTACTAATATCTTTGATCAGAGCCAAGGCGCTGATAATAGCCTAACACCTAACCTAAGGTTTTTATTAGTGGTAGGCGACATTGGATTCAGGACCCACCCTGCTCACCAAGGACGCGTGCGTTAGAAAAATCAATTGCAACTTTATTATTATGAACCAGTCATGCGTATGAAAGCTTCGTTGCAAAAAAACTTATCCGTCCTTGCTTTACATTTAAATGAGGCGTATATAGCAGATGTGCGGTAACAACGAATATATCAGCGGCAGTACCATAATAACAGAGTTTTTACCAAAGCCCGTCATTACTAATTGGGAGTACCAGTGGAGCGAACCAACTTTGTTGAGAAGTGCCCGTCAAACGTCATTCCGGCTTTGCGTTGTGCGTTATCACCCGCGAACAAAAGCCACAATATTATTCTAGTTGGCCACTTAAAACAAAATCCCTATTCGGCCATCGGTACCTACATTGGTAAGCACTTTCACACAGTGTGGCAGGAGGGATCGTATATTATCTGTGAAAAGTTCATTCGTTTTGACGCTATGTAGGAGTGACGGTGATTTCAGGTGAAACCACCTATGATGATTTGTTTCAAATGAACGAGTATAATTGAGGTTTTAATTGAACGTGTTGTTTTATAGGAGATGGTTTAAGGCCAAATCTTTATTGTTACGTTTTTCGCATGGTTATAGTGTATTCAGTATGCCTAATATGACGATAGGTATATAAGATTATGGAAATTAAAACAAATAAAATCGTAATCCAGATAATCTTTCTTGGAAAACGTAGTACGAGCTACACTCTGTAGCTTTGAAACCTACGAGAGCAGTTCCAGTATAGGTTCACTTAATTATTACGGACTGCAAATTACAGAGTAAATAATTTCCTGATGACTGTCCACATTCTAAAGAAGAGAAAGAACATACTAAGAGGAATAAGTAATAGTGTGTGAAATTACTGATTAACCGGTATCTCCTTATTTTGCTATTTTACTTCTCCTTGTCCTCTCCACTTTCTTCATTGTCACATATTTCTAAAAATCTCAGTCATAGTTGAGAATGAGAAAACTTGAAAAAAAAATAGTCCACCTAGATATTTTACTTTTATCCTTTCATGGGAATTTGTAAAGGTGTTTGGGATGAATACATTAAAACAAGGTCTTTCATTTTATAACCAAATATATTCAACACTGTTGGGATGTTAACACAATCAGAAATTTACATTTTCACTAAGATTGTTTTCCTTGTGCTAATTTTACAACATCAACTGTGTTACAAATAATGCAAGTTTTTACTTAGGTTTAATCTATTAAAAGTAGATACATACACTATGTTTATCGTATTTACAGTATAAGTCTTAATATGTCTATAAAACACCAGATACGTTCCTTATCAACACTATTTGAAGAAGTTTTGATTTAAGTTATTTTAAAATTATATTATTACACGTTACCAATCAAAAATACATAAGAAATTTTAGTTATTTTTGTACCTTACCTTAAGATAATGGCGTTAAAAATAAAACTTATGAAAAATCTAAAGCCTGAATTTTTAAGCAAATTCAATTTGCGTGGGTACTCGAAAAACAAAATTTCTGTTTACAAATGCAAAAAATGAGTTTCGCTTAATTTATATTTTTCAAAAAATTTATTTTGTGATAAAAGAGAATTTTAGTTTCGCAATAAGCCTTGGAAATATTCAATGTCCAAAAAATCAAAACTTCTTCAAAACCTATATTTTTTGTTGGAAAAATGGTCATAATATAAATATAATGAGTTTCCTCTAGCATTTGCTTCTGATGTGTATTAAAAAGTGCTTCATCTAATATGTCTAAATCCTTCAAGTGCAATCTATTTTCTGAAAGTTATAAGTCAAATTAATATTTTGAATTAAGTTCCCTCAGTACTTTATTATTAAAATAAATGATTCACTTCTTGATGTTACCAGATAGAAACCAAAATTAATATAATTAGTATAGATATTTAAAAAAAATCATCAAAAATATTTCATTTGGTTTTGTTTAGTTTTGTTCGACGAAAGATAGATAATTAAAAATATCTTAATCCTTCACAAAATTTTAACAAATATTTCAAAGAGAACCCGAATTTAAGGTACTCTTATTTTTTTACAAACCAGAATTACTGAGAATTTATGTACAATTTATGTAATTTAAGATTTTGGTTATGTAGTCTAAAAATAATTAAGTTTAAGTTTTATTTTAATTGCTCGTCTTTATTCGACGGAGTTCATTTACTTGTAAACTGTATAGTGTTATACTATTTTCCATTAGATAAATAGTTCATTTAGTTTTCAAGCCAATCTTTATATGTATAACATGTGTAATAAAAAATCTACTACCCTATGTCTAAAATTATCTACTAGAACATATTTACAATCGTTTAATTATTGCTTGAAAAATTAAATACTGGGGGTAACTCATACGTACTGTTCCATTGTACCACTATAAAAAAGTTTATTTTTTATCAGCATAATACAAAGTACCTACTTATATTGTAGCAGAGATACATTTTTTACCAAATCAATTTCGAAACTTCAAAATATTATTGTAAATAAAAATTTTGACATTAAAAAAATTCTGTTTCATCCTTTCATTCCATTAATATTAAAAAAAAATCCTTGTTAAAAACTTTCGAGTGAATTTGTCTGAAAATTTTTTTAGATTTTTCTCCAACCACACCTGTTTATTACTTTCGTAACAGTAGCTTATTAAGATACAGAAAATAAATTAGTAAAAACTAAATTGGTTCTCTACGTAAATGTGAATAAATCATTTTAAGATGAAAAATATCCTGAATTCAGTTAATATGTATCACTTGATTTTGTTGAAATTCCTCTAAATAATTTTAAAACATTAAATGTGGTACTTATACCAAAGTGAAAGAATAATGTATGATTTCATGTTATAATTATAATTCACTAACTATTATCGGTAGGTGACTAAAAAGTTGATTGCATAAATGATCAGCGTTCCTAGAACGTTCCGATTAAAGTAGTTTTTACAGCATTCTGGTAAGTTGTGTTTAGAACACGAAAGTTAATAAAAGCAACAGCTAAGTGTCATCACTTTCCCCATTGTCATAATTTACAATATGTATTTATTTATTATTGAGCACTGCATAATTTAAGGTGACCATTCCTTATCTTTACTAACGCTTTGTCCCTTTAATTAGGTAATGTGTTCATTACTTTTATATATTTATCATTTCACTTTTTGGAATGTTTTGTTTAAATGTTACTTTTCTGAGTAAGATATTTTATTTACCCTGTGTTTTCTAAACAAAATAAATATTCTTCGATAAAACCACTTCATATTAGGCGACGATTACTCACAAACAAATAAACTTTCTTAGAGCCATCTTATTGTTCATTGGGCTTTTTAGTAGATTCAGGTAAATTCCAATTCAAGTCGGTAGAAACATTACTATCTTTATTTTCACATTGAGAATTAGAATTAGATTTTGTTGTTTTGCAGACGTCCTGCGATCTTCTTCGTCATATTTCCGGCGCTTCTACGCCATCTCCAACATAACCCTCGTCTGGACTTTCCGAAGGATTTTCTAAATCTTTGGTACTGGACGATTGGCACACGGCCTTTGTCTTTGCAGTGTCTGTTGATTTATCAGCTGCATACCTAGGATCATTTTCCATTGTTTGGGTTGGGACACATCTTGTTGAAACGAAGTTGCCGTTCGTGAGACTTGGAGCTATATCGTTATGTGGCCTCTGATGGCTTACTTGAGGATGGTAATTCGCCGGTACGCACGCAGGCCATGATCCTGAAATCACAGATTGGGGTGACGTGCAACAAGGAGCGACTGAAGGAGACATCGCCCCAGATTTGTACCCTTCAGGCGGAGAGGGTATGTAGGTGCCTTCTGGCAAGCCTATTTGTTGTTCCGGTGCAAACCCAGGTTGCTGTCTCTGCTGGGTGTAAGGATATCCTTCTACAGTGTACCGAACATCAGCGGGACTATAATGTTCATATGAAGGTGGCTGAAGTGACCTTACAAAGAATTCAGCTTCTCTAGAAAATCTTACTGCTTGATTTGGAGCAGTTTTTAGTTTTGACCGATTGTGGGGAAGAGTTCTGTAGAAGTTGTTGGAATTATCGGGGACCATGAGTGGTTGCTGGATTGATTGGATTTTCGGAAGACCAAAGTCAATCGGATAGCCATCGCTGTCTAAGAAGCAACCAGGGTTGAGATGCACATCTGCCACGTGCTGGTACATGTCACTCCGGGAACCACGGGGTAGCGTCGCAACAGAATTTACATAGTTTTGTTGGTCTTGCCATTTTACTTGACGAGGTGGAGCTGAAGATAAAGACAGCACCGTATTCGTATCAAAATTGTCCTCGGCTTCTTCATCGTTTGAATTTTTTAATGGATCGCCATCCTCATTGGGATTTTTCCTTCCATTTCCCACGCTCTCAGTGTCATTGATAAGATCAGGATTTTGTTCCAACTGATAATTACGCAAAGAAGACGCATTTAAACAAACCATATTTTCTATGTTGTTCATTATAAAATCTCGAGTATCATTTGAATACATGGCCACGTGGTGATGTTGATCAGTAACTAGAATACTCCCGTTCATTTTAGGTGGCAACGGATCAATACACGGGTTGGCATTTGCATTTTTCATACTCGTTGGATACTGTAAAGCCACATCTTTACTACTCTCTTTCTTCTTTCTTCTCTTTTTGTTTCTTTTGCACTTTATACAAGCAACAATGATGACAATTAAAATGATAATAAAAAGAGCCCCTCCGCCGACGGCGAAAGCTAAAATGTATTCAAACGGAAACGTGACCACAATTACAATGGGCTCTTCTTTGACGATGACTCGGATAGTGTAGTTAGATTGGCTTTTCCCAGCCGGGTTTTCCGCAACACAAGCGAACGTTCCATTGTCTTCACTATTCGTATTATAAATAAAAAGCTCACTCCTCTTCTCTACCGTTCCTTCTTCAATATAATAATATAAATGTATCCCGGGGGCCACCATTGAATCGTTTTGCAAGACTTGTCCTTGAAACCACCATGATACTTTTGCTTCTGGAATGGCGGACACTTGACAGAGAAGGGAAACATTTTTTCCTTCACTTATTTCCAAATAAAAAGTTGTAGGAGAGACATCCGGTAAACAAGCCAAGTCCGTTTCAGTAAGTGACTTTATGGCGCGCCCTCCAAGACGCTGCGGAGAACTGCAGCGGGGTTCTACGGAATGCGGAATATTGAAATTCTGTAGCCACGTATACAGATCCTGTGAATTACAGTCGCATTGCCATTTATTATTATGTAAATCAACTCCGTGAAGTGATTCCGGGAGAATATGAGATCCCCTCATAGTCGTTAACTTGTTGCCATCTAGTTTGAGCCATTCTAAGTGACTCAAGCCGATAAAAGCTTCATCTTCTATCAAACTTATATCGCAGTTGCTCAATTCAAGAGTCGTCAAGTAAGTAAGGTGTTGAAATCCATTGCTTTTCAAAGTTTTTATCGGGTTTTCGCTGAGCGTAAGCCTCATAAGCGAGGGAAAGTCTGAAAATATTGCAGAAGGGACGTGAAGTAGCATATTTTGCGACAAATCTAACTCTACAAGGTTCGATAAGCCCTTGAAAGAGTCGTCGTCTATTTTTGTGATTTTGCATCTTGAGAGGAAGATTTTCTGTAAATTGATAAGACCGAGCTTGCGAAACCTCTCTTTGGATAAGACTTGAATATTGTTTCCGGAGAACTCGAGCACTTGAGTGCCGTGGTCCAGGCCGCTAGGGATGATGGTGAAGTCCTTATCCTGGCACTCGACCGTTTGTTTGCCGTTCTTCCATTTGCAGATGCACGGCTCGGGGCAGGCGGGGACCCCCACGGCGTGCATGAGCAGTACCAGCCACACCTGCCACCACCGCAAAAGGGATGACATTGTTCTAAAGCAATCACATTACTTGATCCATTAAATTAATAAATATATTATTACTTAACTGATTATCATTTACTTTTAACGCAGTCCTCTGTATCACATTGTTTATATAACTTATTAAATAACTCTTACTAAATGCCACTTTTTAACTCCACTGCGGATGGTGAAACACTAACATGATGCTCTTCAGACTTGTTCTTGTTGCTCGGTTCTGGAGTGAGTCGAATTCGTGTATCTTTAAAATCTGCAACAAAGAAAAGACAATCGTTAAAACAAAATGGATATGTTTCTGAATAACATAAATAACATTGTGGTGGGTACTGCTATTACTCCCAATACCAATATTTTGTGAATTTCCAGCTTAAACCCATAATAAATGGAAACTGGTCAAAAAAGTTATTTGAATTCGAGGGAAAGCGTTTGGTTCCAAGAAGATTTATCTTTAGACTAAGCTCAAAGGATCCAATTGGCTAAACCTAAATCGCTTAAACTCAACCTACGTTTCGTTTATACATTTTCGAAGAACTAAAACGTTTACCAGCCTTTATAATGGCTTTTCCCAATTTCAAGAAACAATTTGTATACTTCACGGCATCCTTTAGTTTTCACAAATGGATGGCAGGATGAAAGGGGGTCAAGTTATTTTCCAAATGTTTCATCGTTCTAGCTTATTTAGTAAAACACCAAATAAAAAATAAAAAGATTCGGTAGTATAATTATTACAAGTATAAGGTAAATTATGTAGAAGTCCAGCTTCATACTAGGTTGCTAATTTATTTATTTTTTTAAAAAAGAAAGACAAATATTTCCTGGTTACGAATAACCAGACAATATTTGAAAATCTCCTACTACCATCACAGTAAGCTGAAAATGTTTCTTGTTTTGTGATGGAGGACTTAGCCAGCCGAGGAATTGAACATACTACGCCTGGGTGGGATCCAAACGCGATGTCAACTCGGCAACCGACCGGTCATTATAAGGGGTTTTTTGTATTATGTTAATAACTTTGGGTCCGGCGTTGCCCGAGCTTTACAAAGAGTTATTTTCAGAAAAAAGATATTTGTTACAGGAGTTTTTCTCGTATTTTGAACGTCAAATGAGAAAATTTCATCAAGAACTGCCAATAATCTTCTTTAAGAGATAGGTAAAAGGTGGTGGGCTAGTTTTTTTGAAATCTCATATAAACAATAACGAAGGTCAGATGTGCAATATTTCATTTATATTAGCCACAGACTCATTTCTTTATAAATATTTAGTTTTATAGACGTGAAAGGTGAATTAACTAATTTAGCATTTAACTAACCAGTTCGTGTTCAAATCATGTTTTTATTAACCAGTCCAAAGATATCCATCGGTCCTTATTCAAGTATAAAGCTTTTTTTAAATTACAAAAATACTCACTAATTAAATCAATCAATCTTATTTCTTAGTATTTCATTTCAATATATAGGCCTGATGTGGTTTATGAACGTGGGAACCCAATATGAAACATGATTCACATTAACAGTACTTGTACAATGTACAAAAACTTTAAAACAACGTAACTGAATACTCCAGTGATCAACAAAATATACTGGTTATTACCAATTTGCATAAATCTTTTGGACAAAGAAATATTAAATTTCATGTTATAAAACCATAGAGGTAATGCTCCACCAAATCAAACAGAAACTAATATATTTAAAACTTGCAAATATTCCGAAGACAATATAGAGCTGACTAGAGACTGAAGGATAAAAATATAAAGTACATGCCTCCTCAGAGCAGGAAATTGTAGGGAAGATGACTTTGAGACGTTGATATTATTCTTATATGCATTCATCACGTACAAACTTTGCTATAGAAACAAAATATTCAGGAACATTTTTTTTTAATGTTGTAATATATCATTGGAGATGAAGATAATACTAATAAATCTAAATGAAACATGAAACAGAACAAGAAACAGAAAATAAAAACATATCGTTCACAACTAGGCATCGAACCTAGGATCTCTTGTCTTACCGGGACAGCGTCTTAACCACTCGACCACTGTAACCTATTTATTAAACGTCATATTTGTCGATCTAATATTTGAAATTCAGAATAAAAAATATCGTATGCTAAGTTAACTAATTTTCAGATACCATTTTAAATGATAAAGACGTTCTAATGAATTGGTTTGTAACCTAGATAATGTCTCGGATACACATATCTACCTGTTGACTTTTATAAAAGTATAAATGAATATTCAGAAAAAAAAAAAAATATTTTTTTTATAAGGTTATGCCCATCAATGTAATATATTATTATTGTATTATATTATAGTAGTTGCAAGACGATATTGTTAATTCTGAATTTGAAAGAAGAGACCGAAAAACATGACGTTTAATAAGTCGATCCCAATGGTTGAGTGGTTAAAACGCTGTTCCAATAAGGCAAGACATCCTGGGTTCGATACCTAGTTGTAATCTTTATCTTTTATTTTATGTGTCTTAATCTGTTTCATGAATCGTTTAGATTTATTCGTATTATCTTCTTCTTGAATGAAATAACATTTATTGTATCATGTGTAAATCAGGCAAAAGATATTTGCATAATTTATAATTGAATTGGGTTGAACGTAATTTGACTTGGGTCGCTAGTTCTTTGGGCCCGCCAAATGGCACCGCGCGGCGCGTTGCTGTTTGCTGTTTGCTGTTTGCTCGGCAAACACTCATTTATGTTTTTTGTCCAGAGCGATTCGCTTGCCGCTTGCTGGGAAATATTTCTTATGACCCGTAGTTTTTCGCCGAAATATAAGAAATTTCAGTTAGAATGGAAGTGGAGTTTTGTTCCCTCTTTCTGTCCCCTTTTCTGCCATCGAAATATAAATCACAAGGTAGGCTTTCGATGGACACATCACAAAAATGCACTTTGGAATAGCAAGATTAATGTGTTGGTTAAATTCTAAGATGTTTTTTCTTGATGCACTAACGCTGTAAGGGGAATTTCCATCATTATAAAAAGTTTCAAAAAGCTGTATTTTTAATTTTATTTCTAAGTACCTACACAATTTGTGTTGAGTTGTGATTTCCAACCAATAATATAAGAGTTAAAAATAATACACTGGTCACTTTTATTTAACTCCATGACAATCAATAATGAAATTTCATATAATGTCATTAGAGTCTAAGGTAAAGATTTACCATCGCTACCAATTTAGTAATTTACTCACTTAGGTCTCACAATATAGCCAAATCGGGATGCCGTAGTCACACTTACTCTGGTTGGGACTCTCGTGCGGAATTATTAGTGTAGAATTTCATTGAAAATGTGATAGAATTGATGTAAATGTTACAAGGCTGTGAGTATATCAAAAATATATTAGACATACTAATTTCGATTGACTGTGAGTATGTGCGTGATGTGAAATATTCCTCCGTATTCTTGCGTAGTGTAATGCGTTTAATTATTCCAGCTCAACAAATTTTTAATTTCGTTAATTAACAAATTAATTAACTGACTGTGGGAACCTGGCGTAAAAGTATTCAACAAAATTATTTTATTAATGATTCTATATTTCAAATATGTATTTCTTTTGTTTAAATTTTTGACAGATCAGTCAAAAATCGACAGATCTAAATATAAATAAAAGTCTTCTAACCGGGTTCATTCGAAAGGTAAATTTACGATCGTCTCCCTAATTATTTTTTATAGGCCATGGGGCAAAGGGACCTGACTAAAATATTTTCTAAATACTTTCAGCTTCAGAAATTCAAGGATTCTAACATTCCGTGATTTTTCGCGGGTTTGCGCTGGTGTACAATTAATTACCTATGTTTTGGGAAAAGAAAACGAATGTTCTTTTCCCAAAAATGCTCCCAGTAAGTATATCATATTTATTTACCTAATACTTTCGTTTGAATAAAACGATGCGATGTAGAAATCCTCCATCTCTAATAGTAAAATATTTTTTAATGTTTATTAAGAACACGATCTATTTTTTCGAAAAATATTATTGATAATTTTTCCACCTAGTTTAAAATTATTTGTGTGTTTGCTTCAGCTGTGCTTGCCGTGAACGTTTAAATAAAAATAAAAACTAAACGATATCGAACCGCTATGTCAAAAGCCCAGCTATGGTAGGAAAACTCGATTAGAAGGAATGAAATTATTGTTGAAGTTTATTTTCTTTGGAAAATGTGTGATATTCCTAATTAATAACTTGATTTAAAATTTCGCGGAGCGTGGTGCTTTTGGATAAATATTTATAACCCCAATTAAGGCGTACGATGAAGAAGCAAAAACTTTTAAAGTTATTTTGATAAAACTTATGGCTTTATTGCTTTAATCATATCTGGAATGACAAATAAACATGGGTACCTGTACACCAGGTTACAATGAATGGGAACCTTTGGTTAAATATTTATAGTGTTTGGGTTTAGTTATTTTATTAATTACTTTGAAGAAGAGTGAAAATTTGTTTATTTTTTTACTATACAGGATGTAATGAGACACACTGGACTTGCTTTTAACAGTGATTGATGACATTTCTTATACAATTTGGGAGGCGGATTTGGCAACCATTTATTGGATAACTGACGCATATGCCATAGGTCACCCCAAGTTGTTCGCTAAGTATGGTAATTTAGCAGAGGTGTATTCAGGATGCACCTGCCACCAACGGTGTGGTATGCAAGATCGGGAAAGGCGACCCTTTGACATCTTCAACTGATCTCTCGACCCATCGGCTTGTGCCGCAGTAGAAGGGATATATCTGTAGGTCCGTCACTGTTGGATTCACAGATCTTTTAGATTCCTACCCAACCCTCATACCCATTACCTTTCCTCTCTTTCCATTCCTTAAAAAAGGCCTTTCATCCCAAAAGATGACATAGGCCCTGAGGGCAATAATTTTCATGATCATTTTTTATATTATCAGGACCTGCTATGTGGGGGTTATTGTAAAAAAAATAAGTAGTTATTGGACTCAAATATGTGTGGATAAATATATACCTATAAATATATTTTTTAAAGTTTAACAGTTCTCAAAAAAATTTCCTCCAAATATTGTCAGGAATCACCAGTTTCGTATTACAATAAATCATTGTAGTACATTATTCTATGGTGGTTTGAACCTCTATCATAAAAATGAATACAGTTTATATTAAAGTGTTTTGTTAATTTTATGATTCGTGTTTATGTTATTCTTTATTTTCCAGTTTGTTTTTTTTTTATAAAATCTCGTCTCGGCGTACCACAAATAAATAAAAAATACATAGAGTATCTGTTATTCGTTACTTTTGTAACACAAACGGCACGAATACAATATTTTTGTTGTTTGTGAACTAGTTTCTTTAGTTATTATGTCCATCCATCTCATTGTAATGAAATTAATATTTACATAAAATCTTGCTTCATTGAATCCACGTTTTATTCATGAATGATAACCTTACTTAATATTTTAATTTCCAATGTATATATATATATATATATTTTTTTAAAGAAAGATAAACATTCCCGTGTTACGAATAACCTGACAATATTTGAAAATCTCCTACTACCACCACAGTAAGCTGAAAATGTTGCTTGTGTTGTGATGGAGGACTTAGCCAGCCGAGGAATTGAACACACCACGGTTGAGTGGGACCCAAACGCGATATCAACTCGGCCACCGACCGGTCATACGTATATATACTTATATACGTCCATTAAAATTTGTAATAATCTTGTTTTTATTAAATTAATTAATCATAATTTAGTTATATCTCACCTCCAGTGCACTTACTATTAGTTTTTATAAAAAATACTCCCATAACGGTAACCGCAATTCGCACATCGAAAGCAATAGTAAAAATGTATTGAGCAAAGCAATCGCTTCTCTTGTAGTGTTATCGACGTTCTGTAACAATTGAGCTATTCTGTAACCCTGTTATTCTTATAATTTTTTACTCTACCATATTTTGAAAATTTAAACAACGATTAACACATAGTGATGTACTCGTTGATATGTAGTTGGATAATGCGCTTTGCAACTGAATACTCAGAAGTAAGTATAATGTAAAATAGAAACAAAGAATATAAAAATTAAACATAATCACATTCGTTTAGGACCGTATTACGGAAGCGAACCATTATTATTATTTATAACTCCTAGTTGTCATATGTGAAAAATACCGTTTACCTTTGGTGATTATTCACTGCGGCCATTAGCGTCAGGGATGAGCAAAATGCGAATAGCATTCGGTAAATTGACCGTGAATTACTGCCAAAAATGCTACCGTATCATTCCCACTGAAAGACGTCCCAGGGTTTTTAGGAAGTAATGTCACCACGCATTGTCTCTGATATCCCCGCCTTTCACTCTGTTCAGCAAAATCACAGTCTCTACGCAAACATCAAAAAGTCATGAAAAACGCCAAGAATAATAGCGGGTCGTAAACCCGTAATAATAGTGGAAAGTAATTATGGACACTTTGTCAAAAATATTTTACGTGGAATGTTGACACTCGTAAACATCGGTTATTTTTTAAAGGACACATAAATGTTGTAATATTGATACTATTTTGGTTTTTAGTACAAGATATTAACCGACTTAATAAATTACTTTAGGAGTTTTTCTTCTCTTGCGTACGTATTTTTTTGTGACATGTAAATTTTCAAGGATGAATTTATTGGATAAATAAAAAAAATGCACTACATGTTTATAATAAAATGTTGCATTTCAATTAAATACGTCAATCTAGAGCTCTAGCGCGGTCAAAATGATAGAGTTATAATATCGAATAGATAGACTTGAAACCCAATGATTTTATATCAATATCCCGAGCACTGTTGCGCTGTCGATAGCTAAACCGATATTGACATCAAATAAATGGTTTTACGAAGGCAACACTGGCGGGTATTGTCTACGGTTAAACATTCCTAAACGTCAAACGTCAAACAGATACGTAAAATTACGAAAACATTAATGATGTCGAATTGAAACACTAAATTTATTAAGCATTGACAGTCCATATGTACTTATTGACACTACAAAGGGAGTTTATTAGTTACGAGGTCTTCCAAACCGGAACGGATTCAATTGATCGCGTATACGACTAAATTCTAAGAGCTTCGTTAGTTCGCCTCCATTCATTAATAAGCGATTAATTTTATTGAAGATTATCTGACACATTGAAAGTTGGGCTAAAATTTGTCTACCAGCCGTCGGAACATTTCATCTCAATTGTTTAACGTGCTCGCAAATATAGCCAACTGTAGTTGAAAGAGGGTTTTGTTGATCGACCGTTTTAGGTCCCACTTTCAAGGCTTAGTAAAAATGTGAGAGCATAGTGAACAGTTTATAGTAAAAATATTAAATACTGTAACAGTCTGAATGACCATTCAGATGAATTAGTAACAAAACATCTGAAAAATAAAGTCATTGTTCATAACGGGATTTGACCACTAGGATCTTACTTTATCCGGGCGACTAATTTAACAACTGAGTTTTATAGAATGCAATATTTTTAGGGAATTTTTGAGTTTAATCATTTGCATTGGATTATGATTTATCCGCTTTATCCGTCCTCTTTATTTAAGCGGCCTAGCTTAGTCACCAAATCGCAGAGCAATAAAAATATACACTTCGTTACGCTTTTTATGCAAAAAAAGAGTTCAATTAAAAATGGCGAACCATCTAAATGGCGTGAAATTATCGTGTGTCCGTATTACGTTTTCTGATAGTAGAGCAAATAAAAAACTAGGGCAAGCGCCGCACTTGTAAAAAGAGGATATCTGGCATCCTTGTTGTAGCATTAATTGTATTTATTGATCGCTCTCTGTGGCGATTCGGGTAATTTATAGCTGCAGTTAAGTTCCCAGCATGTTGGTTGACTGTAGTAATTAGACGGCAGACAGGGTTGGCGGTTGGCTCGGGATAAAACCGTTTGCAAAACGCTAAAGACAAGCGGGTTTAACAAATTGCCTGCTGGATAATAAGTGTTTTACACGCAAGACGCTTAGCCGTGGGGAGATAATGACGTCGATAAATCTCCCATTCGAAACGTGTCGTATTTCTTATGGCCGTTTTTGATCGAAACTAAATACAGCTGCATAATGTTTACATGCTCCGTAATCTGCGGTCTTAATCGAAAACAAAGCGTACGATATTTCTGCCGATGGTTTATAATCCTCCAAGATATCCTGGCTGTAATAGATTTCCATTTCCCCGATAAGCTTACGGGAGGCCGACCAATCTTCCCAGATATACAACTAACCAGAGATATGCAAAATGGGTACCCAGAACCATTTGAAATGCAAAATGGAAATGGGTCAAAACTTTTCCATTTGAAAATGCAAAATGCAAAATGGTTTTTAGAAAAGCATTTCAAATGCAAAATGCAAAATACCTATTTTCAAAATGCAAAATGGTTTCACAGTTCAAACAATTAAAATAATTATAGATTTTTTAAACAATTTTGTCATTTAATAATGGACATCAATGTAAAACAAACATATTACATGATGGTAAATCCAAAAACACCACGACTACAAATTATGAAACCACAAAAAATTTGAGCGGGACTAATGTTGCCAACGTAAAAACGTAGAAACTGCTATCTAACATTTAATATCACAGCGTCATGGCCCCATGTTCAGTATTTGAATCAGTATTTTTTTGTAATGGAATCACTCAATTGCTTGGGCTCCTACCAGGGAGCAACTTGATAAATGTAAATTATCTCTCATAGCGAGATTAAGGACCGACTGATATTTGGGGCTTATGAAAAAAAGATGAGTGGAGATAGTAGGAAGAATGTTGCAAAAAAGCATTTAAAATGGAAAATGCATTGTGAAAAGCATTTAAAATGCAAATTGCAAAATGGTTTTTAGAAAAGCATTTAAAATGCAAAATGGAAAATACCCATTTTGCATTTCCATTTGAAATGGATAAATGAAATGAATAAAGCACATCTCTGCAACTAACATACCAATACTGAGACAATCTACTATATTAGTCTTCTTCGTGAGCCTTCAAACCAACTTTGAACATAGACCTCAATTTTTCCAGTGGT
Organism: Hesperophylax consimilis; assembly: GCF_061612785.1. Lineage (NCBI taxonomy): Eukaryota > Metazoa > Arthropoda > Insecta > Trichoptera > Limnephilidae > Hesperophylax > Hesperophylax consimilis. The sequence continues at coordinate 30,498,781 of NC_142844.1, read as the reverse complement.
GGCACTCTACTAAACCAAAACCGCAAGATCTTTTTCGGTCACTAGCCTCTATAATCTGATGGTGACCTCTGTTTCTTTTCTCAAGCCAAAGCGCTATCAAAATTCCAACGTTCACCCGTTATCCGTTCTACGTGACAATGTGAACTTGCAGTTACATAAGGATGTTTGTTTTTTTTTTTACTTCTGTTTACATAATTATTACTCATTTTCTTCTTATCTTCAAAAATGTCCTACGGACACACCATTAATTTCAAGACCTGATCTGAGAAAAAATTCTCAAACCCATTTATGTAATAAATTTCAAAATCATCTAAAATTATGGTGTTCAAAGTAAAATATTTTTTTAAGATCGGCGATCAATAAGTTAAAGAAATTAGTGGTTTTATTTCTGGCTTTTTTATTTCTGTAATTGTGAGGGTTAATATATCCAAGGATTTGAAAGAAACAGCGTTTGATGATTTAACCTTTAGATATTTGGGAAAAATCAAATGCTTAAAAGTTGTGTTAAGTATTTTATTAAATCCATTTCATAAGTAACTATAGGAATTTAATATTTATACCAACCTTGTGATTTTTTTATAACAGTTTTGTTGCTACTTTTCCAATTACATTGTCATTCATGCTCTATTTTGGGTTTGTGTTTATAAAATAATCTTTCTTTTTATTCACGTCAAATTGAGGAAGCCCTCGATTACACAACTAGAACTTTACGAGTATACAGAAGCAGGTAGGAAGACAAAAGCTCAAACGATTACCATTCAGCAATCCCAAACTGTCGAGAATTAAGCAAGATCTTTAATGTAATCAAGGTGTATTCTTAACTTTGTAACTTTGGGGCGTTCTATTTGGGCGTCAGTTTAAACTAAGAAATACGGCTTTTATTCATTTGAATCATGCGATTGTGCACAGAGCCTATTAAGTTACCAGAATCATTGGCACAATCCTTAAACTTTTTCGATAAACATTAAAGATGGGTTGTTTCATAGAATTTGAACAATTCCTTTAATTTCAACGTTCATTTTCAGATTCTTTGAATGTTTTTAAATTTTAGGCTAGTTACTTGACAGAACTGAAATAATAACAGAGCTTGAAAAAAACTGTAACAGAACTTGATAAAATTAAATTTTAAAATTGTTCAAATACTCTGAAACAAACCAAATTATTGTGATTAAGTGGGTAAATATCATTTCATTAAACGCTATGAAGGTAAATACAGAGGTTTATAATTAATTTATAGCACTAAAAATAATCTGATACATCTTATTGATATAGATACCGCTAATGTCGATAAACAAATTATTTTTACACATAAATTATAAACAAACTTCGTTTACCTTCATAGTACATACAAAAATATTTTAAATTTCAATGGGTAGCAAAAAACAATATCGAAAGTATTGAACTTGAATTTCAAAATCTAAAGTTTCAATTTCAATCGTTTCGTTTGGACGAATAAAAAAAAGTATTCTTGCAAATCTGAAGACAATTTTTTGCATGCGAAATTTGAAATATACAAAATGTCAAAGGTTAACTACTCCAAATTGGAATATTATTAAATCTCAACACCTCCTAGCGAGTGATTTAGCACCTTTATCGTTTCGCACCTATAAAAAGATTATACAGAATACAGTCTTCAATGGCAAGAAATGAAATCTTAGGTTGTTATGTAAATTTAAATTTATCCTTTGCTGGATGACTGCGAATTACCCCGATAGGTAGAGCGAAGTGCGCTCAAAAGGTTCCAAGGTCAAGTTTAAGTCTATTCGCTTTGACTTTTATGTAAAAAGACGAAATATTAAATTATAGAATGATTCCGCCTATTTAATGTTATCTGTAAGGGGGATATTATGGTTTAAAATTGTGCGCCAAAGTCTACTGCCTGATTTGATGCAAGTATAACGAATAAATCAACCCGTGAAAAAAACGTTATTTTCTATATTTTTAAACTAAATAACAAAAATTTGGCTTGACTGAGGACCGTGTTAAAAGCGGGACGGGAAAAGCCTACATTTATTTCGTATATTTAAAGCTGTAAAATCATTCAATTTTATAGAAACGCTTGTACGTCCGCTTGTGTCTACATGATTGCCACAAAAGTTGATACAATGTATTGTCATTAACAACGAGTCATACTGCAGAGTTTCAGCTCAACCGGAATAAGTTAATCTACTCTTCCAAAATTTGTATTCATTCGTTATTTAAAAAGTATTTTTAAAGCGTTTAGTAGGAAAAAGACCATTTACAAAACGCTAGATTTACTCATTTGCTTATTCCGAAAATTACAAATAAATATAGACAACGAAGTCTGTGTATCCTCTTTCTACAATATTCAAAGTGATGCCAATTAAATGCATATTCAAAATGAATCGAAATGCACCACAAAACTCAAAGAAATACTTGTAAAAAGGGTAGATCTGGGTTGATTCTATTAACATTGCATTCTCTATAAGAGTGCATATTAAAAGCTACTAACGATATGTCATTTTAAGTTCCATGATAAATTGATGACAAAAAATTTAAATAAAATCATTAAACGGGAAGAGAAAAACTCACTTATAAACCTTACCCAAGTAACCTATTTAAACTAGTTTTTTTTCATCACTTTTCATGACTTTATATCACTTCTTAAACGTGTTATTTTATATATTCGTAGGTATATACTCGTAGGCACAGTATATGTTTATAGGTAGGTAGTTATTTATCTACCTTTTTTCACTTAGGCATGTATGTTCTATTATGTTAAATTATAGAAATAATTTCAAATTCAATGAGCATCCTTTGACATGATAAATTAACTTGAAAAAATATTCTAGCAGTTAGCGGGTTCATTTTATGAAAAATAAAAAATGATTTTTAAATCTTTAGTCGTATGGATTACATATATGTAATACATAATAATAAATCTTTTTAGTCGTTTGGATTACGTAGGTAATAAATCATATTAATTAATTATTATATTTATTTGAGTTTAATATTTAGATCTGGATAAGTACTTAATGTTATACGCATTGAAATAAAGTGATGAAACTGTTACATAAACATTTTTTATAATGTAGTACACCGTTCTTTTAGAATCAGCCCTTTTAAGTAATACTGCAAATGAATGGAGAGTCTTATTTGAATAAATAAAAACGAGTGTCTAAGATCTACGTCATCTAAGAAGGACTACTCCTAGCATTAACCTTATTGACATTGTATTGTGATTTTACTTGAATACCAGAATTTCAGACACAAGAACTTCAAAAACCAATAAATTATCATAAAGTTATTCAAAACGAAAAATGAAAACGAATTTCATATTAGAAGACTGATTTTTTCAATAATTGTTTATGCTTTAACTTTATTTGTACTTGGTTTTCCAGAATTCTAGAAAAAGTGAGTATCTTAAACGAGTTTTAAATGGAACTACCAAAGGGAACTTTTTTCTTTTTGTAAGTTATTTAATGAAAAAACCTTCAAGACGAAAATTTCTCCCCATCACAGTTGAGAATATCAGCAAGGCGGATGTTTACATTTCTACCACGTTAGATTTATAAAAAAATAAACATATTTATCTGTATCTGCAAGAAGTAACTGCCCTTTCTAAAACTTGATGGTTAATTCGTATTACAAACAAATAATAGTAAGAGGTTAGAACGATGTTTTAAGTTTTATTTGAGGCGCTTATTAAAGCGGTCTTGCTTATCTGATGATCCCGGAGCCATTGTTCAGGGGACTCTGTAATCACCTCAGTTTATTCCCAATGAAAACTTTCAACAAAGATATTCCGATCTAATTGCAGCATTGGACAGAGTTACTGTTGAGTATTTCCTTTGTCAACACACAGAATTGCCTAAATTTCTGAAATTGCCATATAAAAACAGTTACTTTCTAGTAATTAACATAATTCACTAAATAATTGGCAGCATTACCGCGCTTCGGGAGAGTTTTGTAATTAAATTAAACGTCGAGTTTGTTTCCATCAATATCTGAATGTTTGTTACTTCCATTTTGTGTCGCTGACTTAAATTAAAGGCTTACAATTTATTAATAGGAATTATAAATTAAAAACCCTTCCAATTTTAGGAATAAGGCTTTTGACAAGTAACTGAGTTACTGTCACTCAAAGATTTTTACTTTTTAAGTTCTCAGCACTTAATTTTTATAATCAAAGCACTACCTGATGTTCATTTTCACTTTCTTTTTTGCCAGTAAATTCAATCTACAATACACACAGTACAGCGTTCAAGAAAAAGATAATTTTTTTCTACCTATATTCTGTCTTACATAATACGCACAATTGATTTTAATGGATATCTAACTTCCACTCGGCCTTGGTGTTTTTTTCAGTTGAAAACAGCGTTTTACCGATGTTCCGTCCATAATGTAAACACCGTTTATCATCTTTATTATGACTACATTGAGAAGTAAATAGAGAACATTTTAGATACACACGGGGTAAAATAGTATTATTGTGGTTGTTTTTGTGTTATTTTATTTGGTCTTGCTCTCTATTCCTGGATATTAGGGCTTTCTTACTCAATATTCAATATGTGTAGGTCTGGTCTCCAAGCCTGATGCATTTTTTAAAATCACTATTTTTCTCATGTAACTATTTTCGGGCTTAGGGGTTATATAGACTCTTGCGTGGCAAGACTGGCTTACACGGAATTCATTTGGCCAGCCTTGCGACTTTCAGTTATTTCCGCCCAACCGCCAAAACTCTGTGCGGGAAGGCTCATTGAAGAGTAAACTGTATGCGATGTTTTGTTGTCCTGGAGCTAATCTCAAATATTTTTCTATATTTCAAAGAAAAATTTTCACTAAAATCATCAATGTTTTCTTTCTTATATTTTTCAAATTATTACTTAATTGAAAAATGATTTCTTTTATCATATAACTTAACCGCGTTGTAAAAATGTATTTTATTTGTAATATATTTATTTATGTATATTTTAATACCAATAAAATAATTGTCCATTGTCACTTCCTTCAATTAAATCATTTTCGATACTTCACTTGTGCCAGATGTCACATGACGGATATTTTTTTTTGGTCTTAGAGACAACTCTTACGTAGGAATATTACAAAAATAATTACAGAACTAAAATATTAATAGACAAGAGACACGGTGTAGGACCCCGCTCCAATAAAAAATACAGCGCAAAAGGTTTTTCCACTAAACATACACAACTCTTGTTCCATTAACACCTCGACTCCGGTGATGGGTCTGATTTGACCCAGTGTTTTTTAAATAAAAGATTTTGCCGCAAATATCTCATTTAGGCTGATTCCCTTTTGTCTATTCTTTTATCAAATATTTACTCACATTTCGACTCAAAAATGATTAAAATCGGACACGTTTTAAAAAAGTTATTAGAATAATTGTGTATAAAAACACGCAAAAATTCCATTTCTTCTCAGTTGAATTCGAGCAGCCGATGAAACAGCATATCTCTTGCTCTGTCCTTCCGTCTTTGTCTCTCACAGTCCCGCGCAGATGTTGTCAACCATTCGGGCACATTTCTAGTATTGTGATTTTTGTTTGTGACTTTTTTTAAAAAGCCTTTTAATTTCATCATTTCAGCCGGGTCAATCTGGACCCACCATCGCCGCATGTGTTTTATTTTGAACCTCCGGGTATTACGTGTTAATTAACGTGATATTTTCTTTCTAATCAAAGCGTTGTGTCATGTCTTAATAATACGTGGAAGTTTTTTTCAACAAAAGCAACTGTTGACTATTTATTATGTGGTTAGCAAAATGAACGCGTAATATTCCCCTTAAATTATGCGATATAACACTTTTTATCAGCGTTTCCATTTTCTCTTATTTGGTACTTAAGAGACTCAAACGTTTTATTTATTTATTTATAACGAAAACGATAATCGAGCGTCATTATACAGAGGGTTTCTGGGGATAAAGTGCACTGACTTCGGGGGGTAATTCAACATGATTTTCGAAGTAGAAAAAATAAATTACTTATTTTATTTTTTTACTTCTACTATCATCTAGAATCACCTCCTGAAGTAAGTGCACTTTACCCTGGACACCCTGAATTTCGTAACAAAGCCTAACGCGACCTATCGAAAAGAGTTACCATCTGACGGCCGACTCAGCGTTTCCTTTGAAGACACATAATGTCCTTAAACCCAGAAGGTCCTTCCATTATACATGGCAATGATCAAATAAATATTTTCTGAAGAAAAAAATGTTATCACTTTGAAATCAATGAAAATTTTTTTACTCACTGATACATCAGTCGTTCTCACTTTGAAACTTAAGTCAAGAGAAAATCACTCCACTGTCCTTTAATTCGACTAGGTATGGTAGATATGCTAGAAGCCTCGGGTACAGATGATTGTTATCGTATAAAACTCTTATTGTTCTGAGACTTCTTATTATTTTTACATTCTATGGTCTATAGTATGAGCGTATGTAAGTAGTTATGGGTATATTGGCGGCTGTAACAGAACTGTCATTTTCTCAATAAAAAAAAATTAAATATAGACAAATATGTCCGGGTTACGAATAACCTGACTAAATTTGAAAATCTCCTACTAATACCTCAGTAAGAAGAAAATGTTGCTTGTTTTGTGATAGAGGACTTAGCCAGCCGAGGAATTGAATACACTACGCCTGGGTGGGGCCCAAACGCGATGTCAACTCAGCAACCGACTATATTGTTTATGTGTTTGTATTTGTGAATATGCAAATGTGAATGCTGTAGATGCATTAATCTACGGTCATTTATATTCTAATATCAAAAAATAAATAAATTAAAATAATTATTATTTTCATTTTAAAAATTAGTTACATAACTATAATTTGTTTATTTGTAGTTATGTTTTATTGTATTTTTACCTTATAACCAAATTAAAACCTGCGCTCCTTTAATTGTCATAAACAGATTTTAACATAACATATCTCACTCTTAATTTAAAAAAAAACACAAATCTGTATATTTTTTAGTAGAACTTCGTATCATTGTGTTCCAACCGCGCTTTGGACTGTTTGCTTTTCAAATTCTCAAGTTTTCAAAGATAGCTTGGCTAAATAAATAACTCGTATTTGTATCGAGCTCAAAAATCTCGTAGCTTAAACATCAGATCTAATAAATTTAGGCAGATTTTCAGAATCCGCGACTTAATTTAGCCTCTTGAATACGAAACCTTTTCTGAAGGCGCCTATTTCACGACATTGTGTAGCCTTTTACATTTCCTGTTCCTTCGCGTTTTTCCGAGAGCCCGTGAAATATAGCCTTTGCCGGGGCTTACATTTTTTGACCTCCGCTTTCGTCCCATTGTTCTAATATCTTCAGGTACCCGGCAAATGTCGTCTGTTGGCAGCCCGAGTATTATCAGGCCATAAATATTTTTATTTGTCTGACCTCTTTTTGAGATTTAATAACAGAACGGTTCCGGGAACTCGCCGATAAATAAAGATAGCCGTTCGTTTACGCTTCGGAGGGTGTTTTGTTTTCATAGGGACGATTTTTATAAGACTACGCGTTTTATTTATTAGATAAGTCACTCTATGGCGGAAGAAAGAAAACTTTATTACTCTTTGAATAATAAACAATAATTCACAAATAATATGCTTTCAAATAATGAAAGTATGATAAAACTTTTTTTGCACTGCAAAATATGTTTCTTTATATAATATTATTTACATTTAAATCTCAAGGGTGTTTGTTTTTGTTCGAAACAAAATCAACGAACGGTGTCGTATTTAACCCGCAACTGTTGACCCATATGTTTGTTTTTGACTAGGTTTTTGGAAAACCGGGAATATTTCCACCAGCATCATTTGAAACCAAATCATCGTACACTGTTACACGATGAAAAGGGAAGGGTCCGTTAAACAATATGTTGTCTGCTCTATTGTGAGGTAAAGTTGCTAATGTTCCTGGAAATCGGCCATTATTACTCTGGTTGATTGTGCAATACAATGTTCTTAACGTTGCGCGTACATTTACCCTTTACCTTCATCTCTAGTTTGTCGGAGTTGTAGTTTGCTCATAATGGGAGTTCAGAAGTCGATAGCATAAAACCTGAACTAAATTACATCTTCCGCGCACCGTAGGCTATGGGTTATGTTGTTATCATATTTGCATCTAAAGTTTTAGAACCCCAAGCTCACAGTGAACACATTTCAAAATTTTATCTTTGAAATTTAAATAAGATTCCATGCCAGGCATTGGCATTATACTACGGTACCAAAAGTGCTTGCAAACAAACAAACGTTAAAAATTAAATTAAGTATAATCTCATTACATTCAATTTCAACCAAATCCGTGTTAAAATCAATAATGTTTCGATCGATTTCTGAAAAACCCACCATCTGCCATTCTGTTTCCTCTGCATACATTTACATAAAACATGTTCTCGTGATTTTTCCAAATAGTCAATAATAATTATTCATGTACTTTTACATGACTACACTACACTACACAACCAGCCATGTCAAATAAATATAATAACGCACAAATACGCAATTATTACTTCCCTTATTTATTCTGTGCAGACTAGGCTAAGACATGTTTACACGGTGAAAAAAGTAGTCAAAGTCTTTCCAAAGAAGTCAAAACGAGGAATATTTAATCATGTAACTGAGAATGAAAAAGGGGTATTATAACAGCTTTAATAAATTATGTTGGCTTTAAAACAAACAATTTACACAAATTTTATCTGATTATGGCTATTCGTATCTAGCTTGCTGTTAAATTTACAAACTTGATTCAGGTTTTCATTGCTTAAAGTATTATCACTTTTATTTTTTGGGTTATTGCGTCATGTTGGGCATCCTCTTTCTTAAGCTAGTGTTTCGGACAGCGTTACAGTGTTCATAATCGGGGCAGACGTGGAGATTATGGTGAAATGTATTTCTTTAATTAAAAGTGATACCGTTTTACAAGCGTTAATCCACATAATTTTCTCCGTTTTACTTTGCTAAAGCTGTCTACATCACGGCATAATAACCCAAAAAATAATCACGATATCATACAACGTGAAGATAAATAAATATATTTATAAATCTCCGCAAGCGATAATATAATTCAAAGGGGAATCCGACGACCTTGCCTACACTACTCATAAAAGCCGGGCTTCATGAACAACAAATCTTTACCCTCTGATTTGGAATTCACTTAGGAACTTATGATGAAGTTTGTCGTCTCAATTTACTTCCGCTCTGTTGGAATTAGTTACAGCACAGGCCAAGGCTTTAAACTCATTTCGGTAGATATTAATTTAAATAAGCCCTGGAAACTGACACTTCATTTCCACCTTCTTGATACTAAACCAGAAATCCATATTTATGCAATAGAATAATTAATATTAAATGAACACATTCCATTATAATGTAGTGTAGGTACATCACAGTTATATTTTATACAAACGCAGACCAGTAACAAATCACGGGATATTAAAATTACATTTCTGATAAAGACAATTAAAAAGAGTATAGGTATGAATATACTTTATCGCTTTTTTGAATTTGTCTAAACAACCACTTATCAAAAATCTTTTTTTTTTAATGATGACAATTAAATTCAAAGCAAATTCTAGTTTTAGAATTCATTGGACTTAGTAACTACACACAACCGAAATTAGAAGGTGGAATTAATTTTATTTTTATAGGTATCTATCTATTTATTTGCCACTTATAATGGACAGTCAAATAAAATAACAATTTCAATTTTTTTTATTTATCTTCTTATAGATTTAAAAGAGTACATTTTTTAAAAAATAAGTATTGTTTTGATGTTTGTTTTGTAATAACCGATTCTCGTCGTTTGCAAAAAAAAATTATATACACGTGTTCAATCCGACGTTTGTAAAGGTTAGATCAAATTCCACTTATCTTATTCATCTGTTCAAACATACATCCACACTACATAGTTTAGAAGCTTACTGAGCAAAGTGATTGGATACGTGTAACTTAAATGGTGAATTCAAATTACTAACTTAAAGATCAGCGATATGTCTTAAGAGAGATTTAATATCGATTGATGTGGGGTGGTTGATTGGAATTACAAATGTTGTCAATCTAATATTATCAGTCAAAACAACGATAACACGACGTGTGATGCTTACATAGTATTAAAACAGCATTAACCCGCTACTGGAGACATGCCTGTGAGACCGGGTTTTTAGAAAATTTTTCGCTTCGTCGATTTGGGCTGTGATTACGAACATCTGTCTGATTGCAAGTCCCTGATCGACAGTCCATCCCGCGAATGTGACGCGGCAGCACGTTCCAGAGATTTGGCGCGAAACCGGTCAGTGAGACTGGCGTCACCAAATACGTAAGTGGAATAACATAGTTAGAGACTGGTATTTTTTTTAAGATTTTCTAATGTCTAAGAATACTTACGGCTGATTTGGATGGAATTTGATAAGATTTTTTAGTTTTTAAATTTTTGGTAAGGCGTATAAACCAAAAAACATTGTCCTTTTAGTGTCTGAGTAAAAATAATATAATTTTTAATAAACGTGATAGAATTTCTGAAATGTCTCTTTTTTTATGATGAAGCAGATGTGTAATTTTCCAAATAAATTTCCTACATTTACAGAAGTTATGTATTATTGGGGAAAAAACTTGGACATCACATTCCCAGAGAACGGCGTCACCAACTCTGTAGGTCAATTTCGCGTCACCATTGGCGGATTAGAAGCGGTGATTTATAATTTAAAAATACACAATACTTAAGCTGAAACACTAAAGCAGAGTAGTTATTACAACGGGCGGATCATTTCACGCAGCATGTTTCCAATTTCCTATGGTCCTGCTTTATTTGTTTAACCGATCAATTGATTAGCAAACGAGTAAATTTGCGTACTTCGCATTAATATTATTTTTGGAAAACATTCGCCATTTATGGAACAATTTATCCCATAACTCTATTTTATCGGGTTCACGGATAATCGTTTATTTAGCTTTATTACTTCGCCTCCTAAACTTTCAATTGCTTTTGGTTGACGATTATAATATTTAAACGTGGTGGAAAACTGTTTGATCATTTTCTGGCCCGTTTTATGAAACAGTTATAAGAAATTTATTTTGTGTGAAATAATTTCATATTTACTGTTTTATTATAACTCAATTGAAGCTTTCAAACAATTTCTCAAAAAAATATTATAATAAATTTATAAGTTCCCAAAATAGAAACAAAAATAAACAATGTAATTGAAAACAAAGCTATGGTGTCCTTGAAATGAGTTAAACTCGTCATTGAAATATTTCGGATAAATTTTGTAATGTATAAATTGTGTCTTTATGTAATTCTGACAGTGTAATGTTGTTAAGTTTGAGCACTTGAAGTGAAATGACACTAAACTGCGCTATATAAATGTTATTATTATTACTACGTAATTTTTTTAAATCTGACTGTAAGTTTGGCAAGAATGGATACTTTTAGTTTAGGTCAATTTATAAAGAGGAAGATAATCTTATTATCGCCTTGATTAAATTCCACAATACACCTTTAGTTTTACATAAGATGAGGGAATACAAATTAATCAACCGTTTAATTTAATTCTCCAGTAACTTACTCACAAAACGTTTTCTCGCTAGCAGGAGCCAAATAATGAAAATTTCGCCTTCTTGTTAACAACCGCAGTATACGATTAAGAATAAAATGCACAGCTAGATTCGTATCCAATTTCATAAGCTAAGAAACAACTCGTATGCAAAGTTAGCGAGACTGAGAGTATACTTTTAATAATGTGGGTCGGCAAGAAAATAGGCTAGAATAATTTACCTAGCCCGTTTAACCCGATAACCTTGAGTTTTGCATTTATCTTATATACTTTTTATCGTATTCAAAGTTGCGTCGGGATGCGAGTAGGTACATAAGGCATATCCTTAAATAGCTTTCAAGTCGCAGCTTCTCACGACGCGATACATGGCACACTTAGAGGTCTCGGCCGTTGAAGCCGACTTTGCAAAACACTGGCATATTGGTAAAAGTAACGGAGCCTCTACACTAGTTGTTTGTATTCCTTGTGGGGGCCGGCGCTGTCAGGGTGGGTCGGTCTATGAAAGGGGTATTTTTTCCAAGCACACTCTGGTTTCAGGAACAAGACGTCTTTCAGCGCCATTATATCGGACACACTGACTGAGTAAACATTTTTCGAGACATTTAGATCTTAAGTAGGGCTTTCTCACGCAAATCTCCTTTAGCCGGTGAACAAAAGCCTCTGGAACAAATGATGTAAAAGATAAATAGCCGCAGATACTTTTTTACTCCCGAAATGGCAGATTCTACGGATGCCATTCTCCGCCGAATGTCTTTTCAAACACCCTAAAGGGATTTCACAATGAAATTCCGAAATATTCAAATGAAAATCTATTTTCCTTTACCCGTTTCTAATAACACACTATTATTCAGGACTCAAACAAACATTTTTTTAAATTTATCTGAAATATATTATTTCTTTCATTGTTTATTAAAATGGCAGCATTGTTCCTATGTTTGCGGTTTTTTTATTGTTTGCCGAACATTGATAGTAAAAGTTAAGAATTCATTCTACATTATTTCATATTCGAGGCCAATAAAAACGGAGAATATTTTGCCGGAAACAAAGTAATACCAAATTACTCTACAGTTCATGGAAATGAAATTGAATTTGAAGACGGGTTGTGTTTACATAAGTTTATTTTTATTCACGAATTACTTTTCAAGCTACACTTTTTTGAAGTGAAACTTCTTTACGCGCGTCATGCAATTTCTAGGACCGGAGTAAAACCGACTCATGACCGAAACGAAAATGCGGGTACCCCCACCACCGATTAAAGTTCATTTGATCTAGTCAAAGTTTTGAAGTAACATATAAATGCTTCTTAGCTCATCTCGACAACTGGCGTTGGTGGTGTAATGGTCAGCATAGTTGACTTCCAAGCAGTTGATCCGAGTTCGATTCTCGGCCATCGCACATTATTTTTTTGTTTTTAACGCCTTTTTCATTCAATATCTTATTTTTTAGTAGGTCAGAACATTTTTTAAAAGAAAATAATATTGCAAAATAATAAAAACACTTATCTCACTGTGATAAAACATTACTCCGCTAGAGCGCGCTTTGCGTTATTGTGTTGGATTAAAATTATTATCTAATCCGTATATTATGATAATTGTATTACATTTATTTAATTAATTTATTTATTTTGATAATATGTAATAATTTACAGAAAAAAAAATTAAAACTATCTCCCTCTGATAAAATATCCGTTCGCTAGAGCGCACTACGCGATCTTGTGTGGGATTCTATTTCTGTACATTGTACATTATTTTTAAAAATATATTATATTTTGGGTGTGATGTAGGTAACATTATAAAACATAACAAGCTCTCATATTTTCAGAACCTACATAATATAATCAATTTATGCGGCTTTGCTTACAGTTGGTGCTCAGCGTGGTTGGCTTTCAATCAGTTAAGCGAGGTTCGATTCTCGGCTGTGGCATTTTTGAAGTGAAACCTTGTTGAGGTGGGGGAGCCGCTCACGAACGTTCTCTCTCTTCTCTTCTTTCCTCTCTCTCAGACACCAGCGAACTGCGCCACGCCAAGCATCAGCTGAAACTAGAAGTTTCACTTCTGTCTTGCGTAGGCTTGACACACCCACTTTTTTTTTTTAATAAGACTAGCCGCATAATCATGTAAATTTATAATCGGTTAGTGGTAATTGACAAAACAGTTTTAAAATATCAAGTACTCAAATAATACTATATTTTAAGAAAATCAAAAATACAGAATTAAAAATGTAGGTTAACTTTGTTGTTTCTTAGGGTTTAGAAGAAAATGTCTTGCAATCGTTGCAAAAACTTTATCAGTATATTTCAAATATGCGAATATAAATGGATGATTTTATCTTCTACATTTTATTATATATTTAAAGAAAGAGAAAATCTTTGGTTCTACAAGCGCATCCTCAAAATCACCAGGATAGATCCAGATGGTACGTTACAATACTAACTCACTTATCGGTTAATCTCTTCAGTGTAAAAACGGGAAAACGAGCATAATTGAATAATGCTGTTGAGAATATCATCACAAGCAAGCCAAATTATTTAGGTACTGTGAAGGAGAAAAAAGTAGGTTTTAAATTATTTATATTTACATAACTGCTCCTATACTGCCAGTCGAGTAACTTTGTGTATAGTATGTGCATGCAATGTTTGGTAAGATGAAAGGATTTGGGTCCAAAGTAAAGGGATTATCTTCCACGGCGGATATCACAGCCCTATCTTAGGTACCCTCTAACTTTCTCTCGTCTCTTCGCCCCTTCCCCAGATATAAATCTTTATTATTTTGATAGAAATCCGTTTCAAATTTTTCTTCGCTGCTCCAAAGGATATATCGTCATGCCTGGGCCTTTCACCCCCGTTGAAAAAAATTAACAAAATACCTTTATTAACTACTCACTTTTGAGTTATGAAATCGTATGAGGTTTTTAATGAACTTTCCACCTCTTCAACATTAAAAAAATATCTGATTGCGAGCATTGCACGGTACAATCTAGTTTTTAAAGCCAAAACACCGGTTTATTTGAAACAGGACAACGTTTCGAAGTGGGCACACTTTTTTATATCTGGAATTTCTTTATTAAAATATTTTATTATATTTGCTACATTATTTCCAACAAAATCTATCGAACTTTTAAAAAACCATTTTTATGTCCAAAAGCCAAATGTACCCACACATTTTTCAAAGGTTTTCTATGTGAAAATTGTGTTGTAACTGACCTGCCTATTAATAAAATAACTTTAAAAATCTCAAAGCTGCCAGTACACGCTGAGACAACGCTTTGGGCCAACGCACTGGCGCAACGTTCACGGGAACACTATTTAAATAATCTCAGACTAATTTTGGTCTTTGGCCGCCAACGTTGGCCAATCAACCGATGAGTGTCGTTTTATCATGCATACCTACATCAAAAGATCCAACGCTTTGGCCCAACTTAAAACAGGTAACATTCCAAGTTCTGTAAACACCATCGTTTCAAAACAACAACAAAAGTACTTTAATAACTAACTATGGATATGAAATCGTAAGGAATAGGCTGGCCTTTTCTTTTGTTCATAACACAAAAGCAATAAAATAGTTTGTTTGAAAAAATATGGAGTAATTGTATCTAGGTTACTGTCATAACAAACATTTGGGATATTTACTCGTTGAAGTCTTTGGACACTTGTTTTGTGTTTGAAAGACACAAAACAGATTTTAAGATAAGATAATTTATTTTCAGGAAAAAAAACAAGAACAATTTTTGTATTACTCTGAACACAGCTAATACCTATGAAAGGGTATTAAAAACATACTCAAAACATTATGTTAATATGTAATAGACGGTACGTAGTTTTTTATATATTGTTAATTAAATAAAGTAAGTTTGCCGCAAAGTTTTGTCGCCCGAAGTTAGGATAATGACATTGAGAAAACTAACTTAACGTAATATCCCGTGTAGACATTAGTTCCCTTTGACGTAAGAATGTTCGACGACAAAGTTTTAATAATTAGTATTTCGCAAAGTGACGGCTACTCGACGGTGCTTATAGCATAAATGCCATTTTTTGAAATCCTTAAAAATATAGACTAATAACAATAATAGTGGATGGTTATAATTGGACAGAATTTTTTTCTAAAGCAACTGAATGTATTTCACTCGTTTCAGCATGGTTAAAATACAACTAACTCGTTTTAAACTACAGCCAAACATTTTACTTACCTTTTTATAAAAACATTAAAAACAAACCTAAAAACAACCTTAAAATTAAAATCCATAATACAAGTTGCAATCAAGAAATGTGCTTCCTGTGCAACAAACTCGCTAATGTTGAAAATATAAAATATTCATGAGTATCGATAGATTTAAATCTTAATTGGAAATCACATATTAATCAAACTACTTCTAAACTAAGATATCTTACCTAAATATTTTATAGACTTAAGGAAATTCTAAACATTGAAAAATTGAAAATGATCTCTATTTCCCTGGTGCAATCTTCAATTACTTATGGCATGATAGGATGGGGTGGTGTATCTAAATCTAATCTAAATTATTTAATATTCGTAAATTATTTATATTACAAACTTTGAAATATTCATTGAAAAACAAAAATTATTTCAAAATAAATGAAAACAGAATGAGCAAAAGAACAAATAATTTATTTAACACCCCCAAACCAATACTAAATTAAGGCAGACACATACGTAGCAGTTTCATTGGTCCTCGTACATTTAACCTTCTACCGCTACAAATTCAAATGATAAATAAAACGATAAAATATATAAAAGAGGTAAAATTATAATTGAATGACGCAGATATTGAAACGTTTTTTCTATAAATTTATTTATCCTTCTACAACTCACTTGCTGTAACTTTCTAAACTGTAGTTAATACATTATGTTTTATCCTTACTTTTTATAATAGCTAAAAAAACCTTTTTCACTTATTCTACTTATGTATTTTATTCTTTTACTTGGAAATATAGTAATAGTTTTTATATTGCCCACGCTCAGGCAGTGCTTTAATGGATTTTCATGTCTTGTTTATTTTATTTGTTATTATATATTGTGTTATTATGTACTATTTCTTCTTATGTATGATAAGTGTAAAGAAATGAAAAATGTAAAAAAAAAAAAAAAACTTTAAATTAAATTCTGATGAGTCTGCGTGCGTTGATAGCTTGCCTCTAGAGGGGTTTCGCTCACCGTGCCACAATGCGCGTTAAACAGTAGTAGCTGGCGGTCTACCGGATGTAATGGATGTACCATGCATTTTATGCGTAGCTGATTTTATATTTGTCCCTTATGCGTTCCTATACCATTCATCCGATTTCTCTGAAAATATCAAAGTTTATTTTTATTAGTTCGAGGAATGTTTATAAAGTAGTTTGAATGGTAGAAGAAGTGGGGGACGCTGAAAAAATACATTATTTCTGCACTGGAAGTCATATTAAAGTCCACGTAATGTAGTTTTTTAACAGTGCCTAATAGTAACAATGTGATATGTGTATTTCAAGGAAGACATGACATGTTCATGTGAAACAACTACTTATTACAAAACAGAATATTATTTCCACCGTAAAAATGCAACCAGTTGTCAGGTACTCTAGAATTCACAACCTCAAAACTTTATCCCAAACAATTTACAAGTCCCCGAACAACGCCGGGTACACGTCAACTAGAAAGTAATAAATGTAAGCTATTCATTTTTATCCAATTTAAAAATGACAAAATTCAAAATGTTTGCCCTTTGTACTGAGTACAAAACACCAAAACTCGAAGGATTTTCCTGCACCGTGAGGAAATGATGGGAATATTAAAATTCCATTGTATTTTCTTACGCTTTTTATTAGTGATAAGTGATTATTATTTTATATGAATTATGTATCTTGGCTACCTAAAACAAGTAGGAGGACTTCACTATCAATATTGGTAATTTTAGGTGGCACAAAGCTACGTGGTTTACGAAGGAGAATAAGATTCATAAAGTTGGTTGTTTTTTGGGGTGTTAGTGTAAAAGTGATCTGCAACTTTATTTTTTAAATATTTTGAACAGCCGAGATCACATATTTTTGTTCCAGCGATTTTTTTAAACATTGAACAATTTATGATTCGTTGACTTTTTTTAAAAATATCTTAAATACAAAAATGTTCGTACAGGCTAATCTCCGAAACCGCCACACCGATTGTAAGCTTTTTCTATTCATATTGGCAAAATATGGATTGACAAAAATATATTTTACCAAATCGTACTCTACATTAAATAAAAAATCGTTACCATAATTAGAAACAACAGTATTGTTTAGACATAGAATCAATCTTTATTTACCTAATTTTCAACATTTAATTTTTAGTCAATATCAATTAATATTTTTAATTTGATTTATTACACCTGAATACGAGATTAATAAAAAATAAAGGAAAATGTTTTTATCGGAAGTGTTTTCTACGGATCGTATTTCTTTCGTGCTGTGAACGACGTATACTTCAAGGCATTTTAAGTGTATACGTATAAAGTATAACGGTACTAACGGTGCTGTCGTAATGAACAATAATCACAATCTGCTAAAATGATCGAAATCAAATGAAACTTTAAATCAATATCTACGATGGATATGATTTTCACATGTATTCTATGTATGTCAATTTCATAAAATATCTGATCTGACAACGGCGACAACAGATAAAAAGGCGGTCTACATACAATGAGGTCTATAATATAAAATGCGGTCAACATAGAAGACTGCCTGTGCACGACAAGGTCTGCCCAGGCACACTGGTATATAAATAACATTACGTAATCAATTATTCTGTTAGAATACACAAAAAAAGTAAGCAGACATGAGGATGAACAAAATTATACTAAAATTAAGGTGAAATCTGGGTATTATTTTGCAAGCACTTGGCAATAATGATTGGCATTTGAAAGCAGTCTCAATACGTCCATCAGCAATTGCTATATTCAGTATAAAAACAACTGTCGATGGACACTATGGTCAGTTATATAAAATTATTTCTTATTCTCAGCGTGTTTTAACAATCGTTTTAATTTTGTAAATGGCAAGTGGTAAGAATAAATATATCGCCGTCCATTTGCATATTACCGAAAGATTCATTAAAAATTGATCTCCTTAAGTAAAATTTAAAACTGCTTATCATATGAAAACAAGAATATTAAATTAATTTCTTAATTCAAATTGAATTGTAGTAATTTTTTTCATTTTTATTCACACACGAGCTTTTTTAACATTTGAGAATGTTAACTAAGTAGATACACGAACATTGGTTTCGAAAAGATTAATATTATTGAAAGGAGAAAACGCAATTAAATTTCTGGGTGCTTTGAAGTAAAACCGAGCTTGGTCGGAGGGTAAAAGAGATTGGCATACGTGATTTCCTTTTAGTAAAGAGAAGCTGAAAGGAATATGCGGAATTACTATTTTTAATGGTTAAACGCTAATTCCAGGTAATTAAAACTACTTTAATTAAAGCTATGTACCATTAACACAGAACAAAACGTAGCTAGTTACTAGGTATGCCGCACTTCGTGTGATGTTTTTAATTTGAATTTTGTCGTTGATAGAGTACTCGTTCGAGGGATCTATTTCTTTTATCTTTCGTTATTAATTTTGTGTTATATATGCGACGCCGTTGCATATGTGCATAATCCTCGCAGAGCGTAAGCGCCTGAATCCAGCAAAATTTTCAATTAATATTGCTGATCCTGTGCAATATTCCAGGTATGTACATTTCAATATCAAACCGGTATCCTTCATCCCAGTTAAATTGTTGAAGCTTTTTTAAATTCTAATTTGAAACAGTAGTAGCTTTATGAACATGGTTGCTTAAAATGGAACAGCAACAGTAAATTATTATATATCTACTAAAATATCTATTCTTTACATCTGTTCACTGTAATTTGCATGACGAAAGATAATCAATGGTATTCAAAGTAAAGAATTGTGCAGATATTTTGTGAAATTTCAAATGAATTGTGAAAAATGTGACCGGATCGAGTGAGCGCTGACCGCTATATATATATATATATATTATATTTTATCCTGAATTCAATTTTATATCAAGTAATTAATATATATATTTTCTTTCATATGACATGCAGAACATTGCACTCACCGCTCCATTCATCAAAAATTATTCTCATTATTTGCTCTGATGGATTAACAATATTACAAAAAACCGTACTTATTTCAAATCATTCAGATGTACGAGTACCATTATCTTCACTTATTATCTTCTATCAGCTATCTAATTCAGAATAAATAATTAACTCCATATGACAACTAAATTTACAGTTTACATCATCACTGATACTTCACCACGCTTTAACGAAGTCTCAACATAATATACCTAGCTGTGATGTTATGACAGCATAAAAATATACAGTCTTTAGCAGAATTTTAATAATATTACAAAAGTTTTGCAGTATTTACCTGATTTGAGTCATACTATCTTATCTTCGCTTTCTATCTTAGCCTTTCTTATTTAAAGATAAACAGGTGACAATCAATCTACACAAAAGTAGTCCAAGGAAGCGCCCAAATAAATATTAGAAGAATAAACGCAGAAGGATTGTGGCCAAGTATAATCACCTAATGTTGTTGAAAACAAGTATGAATCAAAGTCATTTTCTAAGTTGACTCCAGCGTCCCTGCCGACCCTTACCCCTGTCGGAGTCCGAACGCAACCTTAAAAAGATAAATTCTCGAGGGAAATGAAACAAAAAAAGGAAACGAAATTCTTTCTCTATTTGCCAATGAAAATGGAATGTATTCAAGAGTGGTGCCCCCAGCATCCCTTCCCCCTGGCTACGCCCCTGTCCGACCATACCTCGGCTAGATTCATTGCTTTTTACCAAAAGCTTTTTATTGCGAGAGCAAGAGGAAGATTCATCACAAACTGGCAGATTTTGTAAAAGCTCCAACTTTGCGTCCAGGGTTAATTCAACTGTTCGTTTTATGACTGTGAATATTTTATTTCGGCGAGTGTTTTATCGGTATTTTTTCGAACACGACACGATAAAACAACTGTAGGTATCTTTTTATGTTGGGATGATATCATTAATCAATATTGTTTTGAGGGCAGGATGGTTTTTATGATTTTATGATGTAATGTGTATAAAAAGCCAAGTTATTTTTTGATAGAATCACAGTCTGCTGAAAAATATTATTTTGGCAAACACAATTCGCGTGCCTGTCATTCACATACTTAAATAGATTTCGGTCATTTTAAATAATAAAAAAAATAGATTTAACTTATTTGAAAAACGAAACAGATTGCATATCGGTTACTTAATATTTTTTTAAATAGTTGCTTTATCAATGTTTTCAGAATGTTGAGCACCGCTGGTCGTTGAACTATGTTAAACAAAGTCCTTAACTTACGCGGCAGCTTTGTCTGAGAATAATAAATTCTTTGAGATTTATGTGTTACAAATGGAAGTTTTTGCATTTTAGCAGCATTCTTGGGAAACTGGATCAAATAATTTTTGTTGTTCCTGAAAAGGAAACACAAACAAAACTTTTCATTTTTGCCATTGGACAAACATTTCCAGTACCAGATGCTATTAATATTATTTAACCTTATTCTATCTACGTTTGACTGTCCAGAATTTTTTGGTATCTCAAGAAAACATTTAGGTACCTATTCATTAATAATGCCTTTAAAATAAAGATTTTCTCATTATCAGAATATATTTACAAAATATTGACCCGTGAAAAATCACCGGATAGTCCGAATTCTTGACAAATCAGATCCAATTTTGAAAATGAATCAGAATTTTTTTCTATTTAAATATTATATCGTAGGTTGACACTTTACCGCTTGACTGAATTCTTCCCACAATCAGTACCAATTTTTAAAAATGATAGAATAGTTCAAAGCATGTTTGTGTTCATTAAACCAGGATTTTGCGGGACACACAGACACTCTAAATTAGTATTTTTAATAGATCTGGATTTAAGTTTATTCTGGTAAGAAGAACATAATACATAAAAAAAGATTAACGTATAACAAGTAAGTGGAATAAGTTGCACAAAAACTATTGTAGGTTACTGATATCATTTTTTAACGGGTAATCCGTGTTATTTCGGCTAAACTTGCTAATGAAATATATCTCAGAAGCGTTTTCATTTAATTTGTTTGAAAGATATACTGATTTTTTCATCAGAAAACAAACAATACTATAAGTCATATTTTCTCATTCAATTTAGGAGGCTGGTTGGGGTACCGTCGCCCCGGGCAGCATTTATTAGAAAACCAACATCCATGCCATTGGTAACCCCAAGTGGTTTGCTACGTTTGGTGAGTTAGCAGGGGCGGACGGGTTCATCTCGTGAGGGGCGTTCAGGATGCACCTGCCGCAAGCTCGGGAGAGGATGGTTTGGGGAGACCCTTTGACCTCTCCAACTGGTCTCTCGACCCATGACCTTGCGCCGCAGTGGCAGGAATATACTCATTCAACGTCAATCCAAGACACATTCCCAATCTCCCTACTTTCCTACCTACCCTTCATACCTTTTTCCTTACCAGAAATTCCTTACCTTTCTTTCCGTAAAAATATTCCTCACACGGCATACCCAGAGATGACATAGACTTGAGTGAGGGGTCAGTGTAAAAAAAAAGAGAAAAGCGTGCATTTTTATTTAAATAAGTACTTTACTTTATATTGCCGTTAAAAAATATATATTTTATTTTCTTCCGTACGGAGCAGATTATGAAGTGCAATTTAATTTTTTTAACGCGTGTAAAACTACCCTCTAATGGGTTTTATTTAAAAGGCTACAAAATAAAGTTGTCACCATTAAAGCATGACGCTATCAACTACTAACAAACATGGCTACCATCTTGACAGGATTGACCGGACCCGGACACAAACAAATTTACAGACAGAAGAAATGCAAAGTGGTCGAGTTGAAACAGGACTTCGCCGGCTTAATCAATAATTATACGTTTGCAGAATCAATAAATCTTTTTCAAAAATGAGTCAAAAAAATTATCACAAAAACGCTTCAATATCTTTTTGATTAGCGAATAAATTTATTCTGGTTTTCCATAGAAAAAAAAGTAGTCGATTTTGTTATTATATAGGTATGTATCTTTTTTAATTTTGGCGAAATCGAAACCTGATTTTGGCGACTTTATGGTTTATATTGTTGTTAAATATAAAATGGTTTTTATTGACAGATTGTTAGTGATTGAAATGAAAGTGTTACAAAAATAAATCACGATAATACTTTTGGCCATGAAAATCTCCGATCGTGTTTAAAATTATTAATTTCAGCAACACGTTTAAAATTAGAGCGTGATTAAATAATTTCAATGCCTTAATAAATTATGTTAAGTGCCAAAAGCATTTGACGGGTTTTCAAGTTCATTGTTAGGTAGGCACAAGGGGCTTACGGCCGACCAGCAACTGCTGGCGGTGGTGAAACGTGTTCTCACTTAGTCAACTAAAAAATGAAAGGCTGTTTGTCAACCCTAGTTGACATTCAGATATAAGGCCTTTGAGCCTATTTTATAAGACGTAAATTCCTATGTACGTGAAACCTTTTCGCTCTCCGTGCGAAGCCGGTGACGAAATCTGGTGGCAAAACCACAATTCTGTTTCACTAAATCTTCGCCGGTTTTCGTCCTGTATAAAATATGTACGTGAGTTACGTGTGGTATTCATGTGAAACCATCAACATTCAACTTGTTTGTTACCAGAATAATTGTTTTGAATGTCTGCGGTTCTAGGCGTATAATGAAATAAATGATCCTTTACGTTTCTCGCGCTAATAGTTGTAGTGACTGCAAGTCACGAGGGTGCTCCGGCGTTCACGTGGTGTAAACAGGATCTACCTATTTTTGCCTACAAATTTATGACTTTTAGTGGATCGTTTTTTTATCAACAAATTTTTTAACTATACAAACTACTCGTACACTTGATTTTGATGATATAAACATAGCATCGTGATGAAAATTGGGAATTAGACTCAAATAAGAAAAAGCATTTTTACGTGTTAAATTTAGGCTTCTCTAAAACAAAGCTTTTCAAAGATGTAACATGCAATATCAGCGCAATGATATAATTTTTTCTTCAGAAAATCAAACATTCAGTTTGATATTATCTCAACAACTGGATAAAGGAGATCTACGGCTACAGATATTACAATTTATAAGAAAAAATAAATTTTGTTTAAAAAATATTTATAAAATATATAATAAATACTTGTGAAGGAAATTAAAGGACCAAAGCAGAAGAATGAAGCCGTTAAAATACTTTACAACGGCTTCAAAATTATGCATGACTTATTCCACACTTATGTACCTTATAGTCTTATGTGGTTGTAGAATGCTGTATACTATAGAATCTGTAAAAAGTTCTTAATTTTTTCTATTTTTTTCAAGTTAAAATGATTCCAGTAAGCCGTACTAACTACTGATCTGTACCTAAGAATCCTCACCATCCAACCTTGCAATTCCATACTAGTATAAAAAGAGGATTATTAAATAAGAATAACGTTATTTCGTTAATGGATGCAGTGGTGTGGGTTAGACAATACACGACGTGATGTTCAAAATTCCGATGACAAAGATAATTTTCATCGGGCTAATTCTATATATTATATATTTTACAGTTAGTGTGAATTATTATAAAATAATATAATGTAGGTAAAAGCAAGAAACCCTTCTCTAACATACTTCTTCTCCGCCACACATTCCTCTTTTGCCTGCTTTCCTGGTAGTTTTTCTCAAATTATGCTATTTCACCAAGCGTGAATGAAGTTACGCAACTCATCTTGTCAGTGGAAACAAAAAAGAACAGAAGATAAATGAAAAAGGACGAAATGAATAAAAAAAAGCAGTCTTAGATATTAATATTCTCTACAATAAACGCTTTCATATTGAAACCCTGTACAAAATGTTTCTAAGAAATTTGGGTAAGCGGAATTGTCTATTCTTGTGATCCTCTCTCCGTTAACTGAAGCAGCTTTTTTTAGATTCCTTCCATGAATATTTTAAATCGAAATTGTAATCTTTCATTTCCATTTTTATTACGAAAATAAATTTTCAATACATTATTGGGCTGATGACTTAATTTTAAGCGTTTTATAAAATTTTGTATAGAAATAGATAAAATATTTTAACTATTTCGTAATATTATATTCTCTTGCATTAGTGATTTATTTTTCAATGATTTTGAAGAAGTTGTCAAAGCCAATTATGAAGATCAGTTTAATTACTAAAGGAAATTTTTGCATGAAGACCGAAAGAAATAATTATCCGATATAACACAATCATGAATAAATGATGTTGAATAAATTTCCAACTGAACTCGTAAAAGTCATATTTGTAATGATAGCAGTATGCGAATGAAAAAACCACTCTTAAAAATATCGTCTTACTTGAATTCGTACTTGGTCACGTAGTCTAGTGAATTGTTGGTAGCATTCTTCTGTAGTAAATGACACTACATGATACATGCTTCATTCCAAATGCATAAAAATATCTTTCATAGTTTATTTTTTAGCGTTTTTGAATAGTTGGGTAATAATATATATATTTATTAAAAAAAATAGTTTATTGTAATAAAATTATAAGCCGCTCATCTCACTACGGAACTCCTGTTTCGATGGGAGCAGCTTTGCACATATTTAAAACAAAGAAAAATACAAGTAAACTTAATATAGTAAAGAAAATATAAACCTACAAAATGATTACAAAACACTACAAACAGTCGTTTAAACTAAAACTACAGCTGGGTAGTAGCTAAATTAAAATAATTCATTAATAAAATTCTACTGACCAAATAAGTATTACAAAGTATATGTGTTAGGTTATCAGCCACAATCATAGGGTGACCCCACTGACAATGACAAGAGGGATAGTATGAATAATTATTAACAATAAAAAATAAAAAACTAAAATAAATACTGACAAGTAATTAATTATAATAAGTAAATGATAATACACACATAATATATAATTGAAGATATATTTCTATGCTTATTTTATTGTTATTTTTTGCATAACCCACGCAAAAGCAGTGCCTTTGTTTGTTCCCTTACCTTTTTTTGGAAAATTAATACGTATGTATCTTTTTATTCTAAAAATGTGTGTAGGTACTTATGTGTAAAAAAAATATAGAGTTGAATTAAAGTAATTATCAGAAAGTTAAGTATATAAAAAAGTTCATAAAAAAGTAAAGTGCATTACTGTAAGTAAATTTGTATAATGTCAAATATAGGGTTTCCACACTGATTTGTGACATAATCAAGAACATGATCAGCACACTAAGCTAGCATATAATTCTTGTATATTTCCCTGAAAACATTTAACGTACTGATAGTTTTTTATATGTTCACTAAGCATATTATAAATCAACGAAGCTTTAAAAGAACTGTCCAAAGGATGTTCTGATATTTACCGGCTGATATATTAAATACAAATTATTTCTAATGTTGCGCATGTATATATACATATTTGAGAAATGTTGGTTTTTCGTACTTTGTGATTTATTTTGTTTGGCATACATTTATAAAGAACTTCTTCGCGCATGAAAAACTCACCACGTATTCATGTAAAACATTGTTACGTATCCGAATTTCAAGGTTTCTATATTTTGAAAGTCTAAAACACTAAGAACTTATATATTAACCCGTTATACCATCGTACATACTACGCCTGTCAAAATAACTGAAATTAGTTAATATTTAATACTTACCCTTAGCAATATTGCGAGCTTATGAGAAGAGGGTACATTTTACGACTTACGCAATATCAGAAATAGACGTAAAGACTTTTGTCTCGTAAATTAATCACTTTTTAGAATTAATTTATTACTCATCCATAAGCAGAGAACAAAAGTTAGTGACCTTCGAATATTATCACGATTAGAATATCTTTTGCATTTTACCCAATTTTGCAAAGTAAAATATGTACTTACGGAAGTAATCCTGCGCAAAGTTATTTAAAGTACGAAGTAATGAAAAAAATTTAAAATTCTTAACTCAGTAACTACGGAATCATTAATTGTTTGTATTTTTTCGTAAATTATATTTTAACGGAAAAAGTTTTCTGTCCCAGCAGGAAAATAATATGAAGTCTTATATTAATTTTAAGTTTTTCTTTTATGAATTCTATTATATTTTTATTTAGTTCGAAAAAAACTATTTACTTTTAAACTAGTTTTGATATGTAATTATTACTACGCGTGACAGCTATTTCGCCTTACGAAGGCTTCTCTGATATTTTGATAATGACTTTGAAAAGCGGAATAGATGTCATGCGTATTAACAACTACAAAGTAAAACTTATTCATGAATAAATCTTTTTTATGTATTAAATTATAATATTTTTGAATGTGTAAAAGAAAATAAATTAAATTAAAAAAAAGTTATTCAAATTAAACTTGATGACGAGAAATTGATAATTTAAAAATAAATATTTATATATTCGATGGAGATAAACGCATTGTACAAAAAGTTATTTTAAATACATATAAGAATAAATTTATATAAATAAAACGAACAAAATGTAAAAACGTATATTTGTGGGATATTAGTTTGGTGAATAAAAAAGTATTTCGACGTACCTAAAAATATGATTTTTTTTTCTTATTTTGATACCTTTTGCGTGGTAGGTATCTCACATTAATGGAATTTTGAAGAGAGCGAAACAGCTGTCACGTGTTAAAATAATTACATTACAGGACTTGTTTATAAACAAACTGTTTTTTTATTTAATTTAACACTAACATTATTGAATATATAAAAGAAGAAAAAAACAAAACAACCCTTTTTTCTTATCGAACAAATCTAAATAGTTTGGAAAGAAGCTAATTTGCTGAAAAATTGTCTAAACTATTGATTAGAAATGTAAACTTCTACCGATCTATATGGAGCCCATTATTTTTCACAAATGATAAATATTATGTATTAAAGGTTTTGAATGTACACGTATTCAAACAAGGAGCTAATATTTATACAAATAAACTTTATTATATTTTATTAAACAGTCAGTTTTGTTATTTGTGGGTTATGTTATACGTAGCAGAAAGCAGACAAGTCAGTAAGCATGAGGACATGAGATGCCTTCTACCCCCTATACAGAAGCGTGTGGGAAATGGAAACCTTTCTCTGAAGGCAGTGTAATCTCCCCGGGCATGTTTATGGCTTCACAGTTAGGGGTACATGGCGCGCTTGAATTAACGCTGGCAACGCACAAGTTTTCCGAATCATGAATACTTAGCTGCAAAACCTTCAAACGTTCATTGAACTTTCGACATTTGACCATACGAGTATTTTTAATATTTGAATCGATTCTAGATTTTTTGTATGTATTCATGGTATTCGAACCAATATTCGGAAGTTTTTTTTTGGTCGTCAATTTGTCTAGCTTAAAAAAATCACTTTTAAATGATATAGTTATAACTGATTTCTGATGATTTTAAGTACCCACCAGAGTATATAAATACCCTTTCCTGGTTAAACAATGCTATATAAAAATAAAATTATGAACAATAATTTTTTGACAGTTAAAAGAGCATTTTGAAACTCAAATTTGAAATGACGTTGCATCTGAAAATAGTGTGTTGATGTTGAAATTCGCAGTTGTTTTCAATAAACTGGTCGAATTGAATCATAGAAGCTCGAAATGAAAATGATTTTTGGCAATCCAATTTTATAATCAACTTTATCTGACTTTAATTTGCCTAAAAAAATCTCTTCTCCTTTCTGCTGCTTCTAATTTATACAATATTTACTAATGAAAATAATGTATGAAAATGTCTTTGTGGTGTGATTGCATTTGGCGAATATGTTTAACTGCGTTAATATAATGTGTAGAATTTATCCATATAGGTTGGACGTATTTTGTGAAAAACATCCAAACGTTAAAATTTACGATTAACTAACTTAGAAACGATTAATAACTAAGAAATACATAAAAAATTATAAATACAATTAAAATAAGATAAGATTGGTGATAAAATAACAACAATTTTTTCAAATTCTCTCATAATGATAATAAAAGAAACGCAGATATTTATTTCGAAAATACCGTAATATGCTTTTGTATCGTCAGACAAGTCAGTGAAAAAAAACAACAATTTTTCGGTTATGTGCTGTCTGCATATCTACGTACTATTATTAATGGTATGTTTAGGTATTCCAAGAGTTTCCTTTAGTGGCAATATGGTGTATCTCCAAAAAAACTAGAGGTAAATAACTTTAAACTTTTTGGTATTTTTTTTTACTTTTCTCGCTCACTAAGGATGGGTTGCTTCACAAAATTTGAACGATTCATCAAAATTAAAATTCAAGCTCTATTTAAGTTTGGTTACGCTTTCTGTCCTATGAATCAATTGACCCATAGTGATATGATAACAGAACATAAACAGAACTTCACAGAGCTTGACAATTAACTTTGATATTTGAATTCTGTGAAACAACCCGTCTTCAGAGTAACGCTTTCAAATTTGATAAAAATTTAGATTGAACCTTCATTTAAATTGCTGTTAAAAATAAATTTGTTTTTATATATGTATTTTGTCATTCTTTTTTTTCAATTAATTTCTAATGAAACCCTTAACAAAATTTTAAAATGTTAAAACTATTGATTTGCGAGCAAAATAAAAAATTTCAAAAAAAGTTTAATAATTTATCTCAGAACCTACTTTTTGGAGTTCCATCATATTGACATTTCACGCGATTTGTAGGGTCGATACGCTGCAACTCTAACAACCTGTCTTCCCCACGACGAAGGCATTGTAATGGTAAAACAGAGTATTTGTGGGGTTGTCTTGGCAGAAAGCTGTATTTTAGTTGCCATATTCTCTCGTTACAGAAGTGTTTTTTTTTCAGTTACTTCATCGTGTTTTAGTCAATTCCTTAAGACGTTACCACAATAAACAAATTTATGTAATTTTATATTATAAAAGTGGAATTGATTGAACGATGTAAATTCAAATTGCTGTTAATACAGATATGGCATATTGCTATATTACGGGCGAGTACCTTTAAAGTACGTAAGGTAGTCCTCAAAAACCTCTGACTTGTGAAATTGTTAATAAGGTGAAATAATGATTGATTCAAAAGTTTTTTACAGGATTATGTATGTCCTAGACAACTTTCAAGGGGTAGATACGTAAGTGAAGGTAAAAATTAATTTGTAAAACAATAGTAAAGAGTTAGTACTAGGAAAAGCTGTAAAAAATTGGATTTTGATTATATAAATAAATATCCCAGAAATTGTGAATCTAAGCTATAGAATTATATT
Source organism: Hesperophylax consimilis (assembly GCF_061612785.1). Taxonomy (NCBI): domain Eukaryota; kingdom Metazoa; phylum Arthropoda; class Insecta; order Trichoptera; family Limnephilidae; genus Hesperophylax; species Hesperophylax consimilis. The sequence continues at coordinate 30,469,014 of NC_142844.1, read as the reverse complement.
TAAAAAAATCTCTAATCTCTGAAAAACGACCTATTAAATAGCCAACAATCCACAAAAATAGGACCAACCTTAAGCACTTATCTAGTAAAATATGGTGTTCCACAAGGAAATGTCCTAGGGCCATTACTCTTTCTAATCTACATCAATGACCTATGCAACATAGTAATACCAGGTAAAATTCTCTCCTTTGCCGATGATACTGCAATAACAGTACAAGGTAAAACATAGGAAGATACAATTAGTAAAGCCAAAAAATGCATTGCAACAGTCAAAGATTGGCTGAATAGAAATCTTCTTAGTCTTATGATAAAACTTTTTTCATTCCCTTGTATAATACTCAAAAATCATTACCTAAAAATAATCTATCTTGAAGTTACATAATTTTAATTGAAACCCTGCGTCATGCTAAAACTGCTAAGATGTAAAATTGGGAAATTGTATAAAATACTTTGGTGTAACTATTGAATGTCAACTCAAATGGACTTACCACATAGAAAAAAAAAACTGTCAAAAAACTTAGGCACCTAATCTACATATTCAAATGCATGAGCAATATTGTTAATATAAGAACCATAATATTTGGCTAATTTATATAGCTCCGTTTTCGTGAGAAATCACCTCAAGGGCGCTGAAAACCATAAGGCTAGTTTATGATGCATTGGTATTTTCATCCATTTCCTACGGGATAATTGCCTGGGGAGGAACATATAATAACCATGTGAAATCTCTAGAAATTGTTCAGAAGTCTATCATCTTTCATTAAGATAATGCACCAGAAGACAAAGACTTATCCCAACGATCAATAATTGTTTCAGGAAACTGACATTATGGATCTAAGGCGGATCTACTGTGTCTAATGTTTTAAATTTATATACACTCGTCCTTATAATTTCTGTAAAAACACAATTTTTTCTAGCCACAGAAACAAAATATGCGTGTACACAGCGCTTCACTGCAAAACTAGGCTGGCCCAAGGCCACATTAACTATATTGGCCCAAAACTGTTTAATTTTTTGCTGAATTCCATCAAGATGTGCGAAAACCTAAACTCATATAAAATAAATGTTAAAAGCTGGGTAAGAAAAAATCTGGAAGTGAGAGACTTTTCTATAATTTTGATTTGATTCCTAAAATATGCCATTACCGTCTACATTAAAAAAGTTTAAATTACTTAAACTTCTATTTAACGTAAGCGTTAACCTATTTTTATTAAATTAGCAGAAACTCCAGTAAAATCACATCCATCTATCTATATTAATCTATAGGTACTATATTTTATTCTTTATTTAACCACCACTGTTTTGAATACATAATTTATAATGCCCATGCAAAGGCTTCGCCTTTGTGGATTTTTTTGTTACTGTCTTATATTTTGTATAATTATGTACCTGTATGTATCAAAAAAAATTGCCAATAAAAAAAAGAAATTTGGCTAAACACGCCCATATAGGTAGTAGCCGATTTGACATTTCATATAAATTTCATGTATTTACGTACATATATGGGCCTGTGATTAAAAGTACCAAAAAACAAACGCGTTGTTTCACAGAAGTTGAACAATTCATACATTTTCAAAGTTAAATTTCAAGTTCTGTGAATATTTTATTCAAATTTTATTATTATTTCATTATGGGCCGGTTGTTTCACTGTATTTTGATAGTAACAGAACTAGACAGAGTTTAAATAAAAAATAAAAACTTATTAACCTCGATAAATTGTTCGAATTCTGTTAAACAACCCGCCCTAAATCTTTAAGGATCTCATTTATGCCACGAGCTGATAACTTATAAAATTTTCCATCTTGGCCCAGTCAACAGGAATAATTCTATACACAAAACCTTTCCGGTATACTCCTTTTGAGCATTCCTGTTGAGACATTTCGTTCCCTCGCTTTATTTCAGATACAGTGCCGGTCAAAAGACGAGGACTAATGGTGGCCATTCGTTGTTAAGTCCCCGGGGGCAGACGGGAAAGAAAGTTTCCCCACAGATCTTCGGCAAGATGGTCCAGACCACCAACGCCCAGCATCCAAACAACCCAGCTCCCGGTGACCGAGTGGAAAACTTATAAAACGGATAGCAATTTGAATGCAGAAACTCGGATGTTTTACAAATGAACATTACGGCGTGAGCAAGAAAACCATTAGTCGAAATTAAAAATGCGGTTTTTGCGAACACGACCAGCTTTACAAGCTAAACATTTTTTCATATTTTTACGATTCATTGATTTTGGAAAAATTAAATATTAAAAAAAACATGTTTTTGAAAGCCATAACAATTTTTCATAAAACTATCTACAAATTTACACAATGATTGAACGATTTTCATAGAATCAATTAATGTAGGTATATGCCGCAACACAGAAATATTAGCACTATCAATCACGCCTTTTATAAAATGACATGATAACAGAGAAGCAAAGAGAAAGACACTCTCTGTGTTGCTTTGGTAAGGACCTCCATTTTGTACAATTTAAACTTAATTCAACCCGCTCACTCCCGTGACAAATCATGGGATATCATAATTGCAGGATTTGTTTCGCAGAAATTATTTAAAAAAAATGTGTGTCTTTCAAAAGAAAAAAAATTACCATTTGATTATTAGTAAACATGAAAAATTACTGCATTTGTTAAACATTTAAATAAAAAAAAATACACATTTCAATTCAAGTATTATTAATTTACTAGCAGTTAAAAACCCGCTGCTAGGCGCCTGCGGGCGGCTCTTGTTTGGGCTTCGCCCATTTTAACTGATATTAACAACAGTTACATTTAATAGATAGATATTAGGACATTCACAGAGAGAGGGTGAGTATATATATATATATATATATATATATATATATATATATATTGTTAAAACACGGTACAGGAAGGAGTTGATTAATAATAACATGCTAAATTTACGCATAATAAGAATGACAGTTGTTTGAATAAATAAAATTTTACGTATTTGTGATGGATTATTTCAAATGAAACACTATTATTGACTACATGTCTACAACTGATATTAACTGTTATCTTAGGTACCTAATATAATTAGCTCATAGGAGACTTTCAGTGCTTAAATATGTGTTACAACCGTCATGTCTATAAGTTGAATCAATATCGTTTAGTTTGTCACAATTAAAGATAGTTATAACAAAGTTGATTAAATAATAGATTATTACATATTGATTAATTGTACCCGTGTTTATGAATAAAAGGAGGGTAACTGTGCGATGAGATTAGCAGTCGGTTTAATTAAAAGGTGTTAATTTTACTCCAACTGGTGGTAATTCTTTACCTACAACTGTTACTGTATCTAATAAAGTTTAAAGTTAGATTATATATACAACATCATCAGGAGAGTAAAAATCTATATATAAAGGTAGATTATTACATTATAGCGCCCCTGAGGTGATATCACACAAAAACGGCGCTATGCAAATTGTCCAATAAATAAATAAATATAATGTTTACATTTTATTGTGTATACACCGAAGTCAAAAATTAAATATAGATTGTAATTGGGAAAGAAGAAGTGGAAGGAGGGGGGAGGGGTAAGAGTAGGCTGGGTTTATAATAATTAGGAATTACAATATCGTTAGACGGGAAAGACCAGTTGAGTGGGAAAATATTTAAAAGAGAGTATATTAAAAAAATCTTGTTAATTATATCTGCTTTTATATTAAAATGTTTCCTCGTTTTTAAAATTTCAAAATTATTTATAGTGAAGTATTTTAAGACCTGAAAAAAACAAATAGCATACAACCATAAAACAATATATCCATAAAACAAATGGCATTAATAACGGTAATTCTAATAAATTGATAGTTGAAATACTAAATAAAAAAATTAAACATATTCTCTTCAAACGGTCTTTTTAAAGATAGAAATAAACAATGGCGTAGAATTCTGTTTGTGGATAACGATACTTCTAAAATTATATATAAAAACAATTTTGGTACTATTCAACTGGCGTTTTACACTAATAACAATGAAGAAATATATTCTTAATAATAAAGATAGCAAAATTCGAACAAAAAAATCAGGAGTTTAAAAACTCAACTGGGATGATTGTAATTTCTTTTACAAAGGTAGAACCAATAGAAATTTTGAAGTCAGAACTAAAGAAAATCGCAGGGCTCTAAATGGAAATAGTGAATCTGAGTTGGCAAATCATCTTTTGAATAATGATCACACTTTCGATAAAAAATTCAGGTCTTAAAATACTTCACTCAGGATATAAAGCATCGCAAATAAATAATTTTGAAATTTTAGAAATTAGAAAACATGTCAATATAAAATCAGATAAAATTAATAAACAAAAAAATAAAAATAATAATGAAAAATGCCATTACAAAGTGATAAGCTTCCAGAAGAAATCTTCTTATTAAACGTTTGTTAATCGTAAGAGGTCAAATATTGTGAGCTGCATATTTAAATATTCGCGGCATTCATTTGGTTCGTTTTTAGACCGCCAGAGGTACGCTCTGTCGGAGAACTAATCTATAGCCGTGCGTATCGGCCATTGAAGGAAAGCGTGATTTTTTTATAAACGTCAAACATTATCACGTAACTGTGGATAATTTTCACTGTAATGTAATTAATCCAATGGATTATGAACTTTCTAAAACATATTTTCTTTGATATTATCCAAAAATTATATGAGCAGAAACGATGGTTTTGAAGAAATCTCGTATTATTATGAGGCGATCCTATTTTAGTATGAAATCGTGTCTTAATTTTCAAGTTAGCGGAATTTAACCGAAACAGACAATTTAAATTTGACCAATCAGAGGGCCTACATCGTCCAGACGCTGGAGTATTAATACTATCAGATTAAATAATTTTGGTTCTTACTGTATCTCTTATCTGATATGATTTATACTTATAGGTTCCAATTTTTTTAAATAAAAACATTCTATGCATAATTATGTAGGAACACTTCACGTCATACATGTACTCACGCACTATCGTTATGATATATCGCCTTCACTACGTTTAAGAAGGAATTATTTTAGAATTCAAACACTTTCCCTTTATCTTCCCTTATCGTTCATAATATTCATCTAAATAGTGACGCATTTATCATTTAAATAAATCAAAAATCGTCTACTGGAAGTAACATTTTGCAGAAAGAATATATCTACATCTATTTATTTTTATAAATAAATCGTTTGAAAATTTAAGAAAAAAATATATTCGTATTATTATGATAAATTAGTCAATAAATAAATATTATGGGTCATACGTAAAGCGTGATAAGCGATTATTTTTTTAAAATAAAACTTACTTCATGCCTTCTTCTATTCATTTTTTATTATTTTTTATTTAGAATAAAGAAGTAAATGTTATGGGTACCTACCATGAACTCAAATTTTTATCACATTTTGATGGCTTTCCTTTTTCAGTTAACTTAACATGTTGTGTCCCAGAAAGAGAAAGTAAATAAAGAAAGTTTTCTGATTATGGTGTTTTTTGCCTACGCACAATTAAAGAATATTAAAAGATGTGATCAATTAATTAATTTCGTTGAATTTTGGTGAATTTTCGCCCATCATCTAATATCAGAAAATTTGATAATATACCAAGGGAAATGAAAACAATTACACAAGAAAAAACTCCTTAAATTCTGAATTTATTTCTTCAACTTGGGTCTGACTATAGAAGAAAGTCGTCTATGGACTAGAATGGTTCACAAATTGTAAAATGATTTGACCTAACAAAACCCAAACACAAAAATTAACAACTTGGCCGAAATGGTAGAGACTTTGTAAAAACTCTTGGCTCTGCGATGGTTATTTTAGCAATGGTTTACAAATCAAGTTTCTTTTTCTGAAATATATATTTTGTAATTGGCATTCTTAATGTCATGACAATAAATTTTTCCAGATATGATCTGTATATAACTGTATTTTCTTCTCTACGACAAAAAGTGTTTCTCTGGAACGAACAACATCACATGACTTCTCACCTTATGGTTTGACGGTGAAATGCTTAACTCTATGATCCATAGTAAATGATGAAAAAACGTTGATTACCGAAAATAGTTACGCTGGTGTATCAAACAGATTTTCTGCTTTATGGTTAAGATTTTTTTAAATGCGAATAAAAACCGTTCCCGTTGCTCATATTAATATAGCCATCTCAAATTAAACCTCACAGGCACTGAGTCGCAATAAAATATTCTAAATATTTTCCGATATAATATGCCAATGCATTATAAAAACTTCTTACGTAATTTATATACTCACCCCTTTACTAGTAAAAGTGTTTTAAATTTAACAAAACCGATAAGCCCTCGACATTGAAAAAATTCTAAAAACGTAGCTTTAAATTTGGATAAGAAAGAGTTAAAGAATGTACTTATTCACAGATTCCCTTAAAATACATAAACGTGAGTAGGCACTGGTTGTACATATCCCGACCAAATACGTGAAATAAGCTGATGGCAAATAGCGAGCTGGGTTTACACAAGTGATTTAGATTATGTAAACGAAAGAACCTTAAAAAAGCCTGACCAAAGATACAGTAATATAAACGAACGTACATTATCACATGTAGATATCTCTGAATCCGGTGCTTAGCAACATCCAGTTACTACGCGAGAAGTCGGCTCTTAGCAACGAAATACGTTTCAAAATATCGGATAACGGGAAATGTGGAACGAATTCTAACCTATTCCTTCACGGGTTTTACGTTTTCCTCGCCACTTTTTACAATTTAAAGACTCTCAAGGCCGGTACAAAGATGTCAAGAGAACCTTTCGATATCAAGAATGTTTATCTTGGTATATTGCCAAAAGAGGGAACTATACGTAAATACGTCGCAAAAGGTCCGGCGCTGTGGTTAGAAATGTATATTCCAACTATCTTGCTGTTTACTTGCTACATAGAATCCTACCATCGGGTATTGATTTCTGAAATACAACTTTTTATACCGATAATTTGCATGATGATGACTTTCAAACTATTTGCCTATCCAGTTTCGAAGCTCACATACAGACGCAACAATGTACGGGGTGCTAAAAAAAATGTGATGCATGAAAATAGGAAACAAATAATGTGATGAGTGGGATAGAAGTGAAAGGAATGTTTACCATATTTTGATGTACTCAATAATATTATCATTCCATTTATTAAAAATAAACTGTTTATTTGTAAACGATTTCTGTTGTGTCATTAATTATTTTGAAGCGCGACTTCTGCTTCGGCTTTCGGAGGCATTATCAGTGAATCTATTTACAGACCTTCTATTAATATTAATTCTTAATAGGTACTTATAATGAATATTAATCACAGGTATATTATAAGGATCTCATCATCATCACTTTTGGCTCTACAACCCCTGGTGGGTCTTGGCCTCCTCAAGAGTCTTCCTCCACTCATCTCGGTCCCGCGCCAGCTCTCTCCAGTTTCGAAGCTCCAAGGCAGACAAATCTTTGAGGACGTTGTCGCTCCATCTTAACCTTGGCCTTCCCAGGCTCCTTCTCCCTATCGGTCTTGAGCTCAGCGGGGACTTTGGTTCTTGATGCTCGGTCATTCTCTCCACATGACCTAGCCACCGAAGTCTTCCCAGTTTTATGAACTTTGTGACGTTTAGCACCTTAAACAGAGTATAGAGCTCATTGTTATAACGTCTGCGCCAAAATCCATTTTCTAGAACCGGTCCAAAGATGCGCCTTAAAATTTTCCCTTCAAAAACGTCCAGTGCTCGTTCATTCTTCTTAGTTAGAACATTATAAGGATCTTTATAAATTAAATTAAATTATATAAATTTTAATATGTACCTTCATGGAAGTAATAAAAATATATAATCTTTAAGTGGTTGTACCACAGCTTAAAAAATAATTACACAGCAGAAATTTTTTGAAATAAACTGTTGTTTTTTGTTGTTAAATAATAACATTATTGAACATAAAAGCAATTGAAAATTAAAATTTAGTTCTACAAATTAAATTTAATAACAATAATAATAAAAAAAATTACCAAGGCAGATTAGCATACCTACATGTAATTCTGTTTATTTACAGAATAAATTAAAATGTTAACTTCTTTTTATTTGTTCATTGTTATCAAATTTGTAAATGTTCATTTTAAATTTTCAAAAATATTTTTATTCATTTTATTAGAAAAAGTTTATTTGTAAACAAATAATAAATTTGGGTGTTTGGAATTGGATCAACATCTAATAAAATTGCAAAAGTTCTCTAAAATTATGTACAAACAATAATTTAGGATCATCTTCTAATTTCATAAAGTAAAGTAACCATACTGAAAATTAGCGGCATTTATAAACTTAAGCGTGACAATTGTACGCTGTAACGCTGTATATTTAGGACAAACTAGCCAGTCCTTTAATACTAAAACCAAAGAGCATATGCAATTAATATGTGTATCATTATGATGTTACAATTATCGTCCTACTATGTATTCATTACTGCCGCCGTGCTCTAGATTAAAAAAATCATTCACTCAGTAATAATAAATAAGCCAATTCCATTTCACATAAAAAATAAAGGCCGTAAACTCAATATTTTAGAGCAGTTGGAAATCAATAAAAAATCAAATAATCCTAAGGCTCGTTTGATAAATGAACGAAAAAGTGTTTAAGCCGAGTACAATTATTAGAGAATACGAAAATACAAGTTAGTATAATAATTATGCAGAGAAATCAAAACTTTAATTAGCATCAGTCAAATTTAAAGAATACAATGATTAGGGAAACTTTAAAGGGTAATAAATAAATATTAACAGTTTCCATCGTTTTACTAGGAAATTGTTTAATAAATATATAGGGCAAAGGGCATAGGACATAACAATAATACCAGTTAGTTAACCATACTTTGATAATGCCTCCTGAAGGCGAAAAAGCTGTTACGGGTATTAATAAATACACAGCAGAATTTATTTATAAATAAACTGCTTTTTTTTAAATTGAATAAAATTACGACCAAAAATATTGAATTAAAAATTATACATGAATGTGTGTTGAATTTATTAAAAACCTTTGATGTTTTAAGTTGCCAAAACTATACGTGGACGAACGTTGGACATTTGATACATTCATAAAAAAAAAATTTGCGACTTCAGTTGTCGTATTCCGACGTGTTTAAAGCACAAGTTAAATTCGGAGATATGTTTGCAAACACCTCACAAATTCTTCTTAAAATATGCGGCTGATAAAAAATAAGGTTAAGTTCAGTGGCGTAACGTGACGATGGGAATTCTAAAATCCCCAGTTCCTCGCATTGCAAAATCGCGCTAGTCCCTTCGCCTACGAGCCAGATCAACTGAAAGTATTCGATGCTTTCTTGCAAAATTGAAAACGAAAAAAATGTTTGTCTTCAATTTTCCAAGTAAACAGCCCACGTTTCTTTTAAATTATCTTATTATCTGTCTTCATATGGAAAACTGCAGAAGTCGGAATAAAACAGAATCTTAATAAACAATGAAAAAACCTTCCTTTCGTTTGTGAAAAGTAGTATTTTCCAAAGGAATACTTATGTATGCATAGTTAAAAAAAAATTATTTATTATTTTTAAAAATTAATTATTTTTTACAAATGTAAAATGTGACCTTACTGAGGAAAATTTTATTTAAAAAGAGTACAGAAATATCACCTTTAAAACAAGAATGAATTGTATAATATCACACACATCGACTGTTCAATTAAGAAGACTTAATTAAGGGAACAAAAAATCATTAATTCATCACTAGTTTGGTTGCTTTTGAAAGTCGATATTATGTAAGATAGCAAGGTACCTACTAAAAGGGATAAAAAAATATATAACAAGAAATCATTACATTGCACAGTGAAAGACCGTATACACTGGTTTATTCGTATTTGAGCTAGGTGGCGTTTATGAGCAGCCTCGAGATAATTTCTCATCTCGCGGAAGGTAGATTTTTTAGCACCTTTCATTTTTGATGTTCCGTCGAGCACGGCTGGAGATGTGATTTTGAACGTTCAAACACTACAGGCTACACGTGACTCATAGTAAGTGAGCCCCTTGTAAACGTATACTGTATACCCGGTGAGGCCTCGCGGTTGGCTGGCTGGAAATTTAAACATCTTATTTTCACTGAGACTATCAAAGGAAGTAGAGATCGTAACGAAAATATCTCGCGAGTGTTTGCGAGGTGACATTTCCAACTGTATTTATTTAAACTCTTGAGTTTCTTAGGTGCATTCTCCGTAAAAATCGTGGTTATAACCTCGCTGCTTCGAACTAGTGGAAATTTTGCAGCCAAATGTGGTAAATATTATAAGACAAAAGGGAACGAAACATAACTCCAAACATTTTAGCAGCTTCCGATTGTGTGAAATTGTATATCATCATTGGCACTGCCAAAAGTACTTACCTATCCTAAAATGTGCCAAAATACTAATAATACAAAATACTAGCATAAATCTGCTTTCAAAAGTTGCAAAACTTCCTCGACAGTGAATGTAGGATATTAAAAACATAACAACTATTTAAGTGGCAGTTTTTTGTTTCTGAAACAACATAAATAATTTAATGAATTAATAAAAACTACTTTCAGTATCGCGTCTTAAAATAGTTTTAACAGTGTCCGCTCACCATATCTGAATAGCCCTCCTTCTCAATCGTCCTTTTCTCTCTCTGCACTACCCCACTCTTTTGAGCCTCTCAATATACCCCAAATGGGGTTGTCATAACCCCCCCTGGCTCCGAGAAGTTGTGAATCAATTGTGCAATATCAATTTAACTATCAAAAAAGTTAAAGACCACAGCCGCTTGATCTATATTATAAATTTGTTAAATAAATTTAAAAAAATATTTATTATTCTTGAGCTACTAGAAGTTAAATGTATTTTTATTATGCTACAATTCAGTTTCAGTAAAAAACCTTAGGATAGTCTGAATTCCCGAAGCATTAATTCCAATGTTGAAATATTATAGGCAGGTACTTCATCGCTTGTCTGAATGCTTCACGCAATCAGTTCAAGTTTTGAAGATAAGATAAAAAAAAACATTTTCATTGAACCAAGATTGCAATAAAAAGGTTGAATGAATATTTAAATATCATCATGTTCAGTGAATCCTTGAGAGAATATTTCTTTAGATGTTGAGCGTAGTTTTTCAAAGATTATAATATACCGTGATGATCAATCGTCAGAAAGTACCGAACCATCGCTTTTTAATGGCCGTGGAAAATTCTCTTCAAATATCAGATGTCGAGTTATGGGATTCTTGCTGTATAATAAAAGGCAGTAGATAATTGGCTAATTTGTTTAGCGTCGTTTTATGAAATGCCATATTTATGAAAAATGGAGTAAGTCCTTTCAACTTAAAAAATTAGAGAAAATTAATATGATTTAATATAAAGACATTTGATATTATATAACAGCATTTTTATATATATATTTTTTTTTTCTGGTACCTAGTTCTTTTAATACCACTTACAAAAAGTATAAACGGAATTGGTTCTTGACTATTGACATACCTATTCAATGATTTATTAAAGCAACATTTCTAAACTTCATACCTTTCCTCACTCTTGTTTTTAAATTTTTTTTTTAATTTCGTTGCGACAGGTAAATATTTGAACTGAGTTCGGAATTCTATTTTGCCATGTTCAAAGGGTCTTTTAGGACGGGTAGTTTCACAGAATTTGAACAATTTATCAAAGTTGAAAGATGAATTTCAAGTTCTGTGGAAGTTCAATTCAAGTTATGTTATTATTTAGTTTTGTGAAGCCCCTGGCCTGTAATGATATAAAAAAAGAACTTGAATAGTACCTTTACAGAACTTGAAAATTAAATTTGATATTTAATGAATTGTTCAAATTTCATGAAATTACTCGTCTTTAGTATTGTGGATATATTGCCTTCAATTTTTTTAGGTGAAACTATTTCTACTCTATTTCCATATAAACAAATATACTGAAATGGGAACGCCTTTATCTTGAATGAGCGCTTTCTGTTAACATTTTGTTATTTGTTCTCTCGTCAGTTTTTAAGTTAGTTATTTATCGTGCTTCTGTATTCGATCTTCTGATTATTTCTTATAGATGGACTCAGATAATGGTAAAATGTATGACAAGACTGCTGTACTTCGGAGATGGTATTGTTGTATTTTCCGAGCTTTCTTGTCTTGTGTTCATGAGATATATTTCATTTGAAAACCAATCAGTATATATGTTGTATATTACTTTTATTCTTCTAGACACAAATTGACCTATGTACCCATATAAGTTCTCCGCTTCTACTATTTTGTTTTGTTGAATCTTTAAAATTCAATTATATGCGTGAGGATTCATTTTTGACATTATGTTTACATTCTTCTTTATGGTATTAATTTTTAAGTGTTTACTCTGATACAAAATGCTTGTATTTTTTTTAAAGAAAAGCCCACTAGGGCGTGTAATTTATTTATTTATTTATTTCATTTAAACGCCCATAGGGCTTTTACATACAATGCAATTATGTTTTTTAAATACAATAACAGTAAAGAGTTTACATAATATATAAGAATATACAGATTACATAAAATATAAGGTTTAACAATGCATAGGTTAACAAAATATAGGTAACATGAAACAAGAGTTTACGAAACTTAGGTAACATGAAATTTAAGTAAATGAAATAAAAATATATGATCTGCCAATATCCTCCAAATCAATTGAATAAAAAAGGATGAAATTGTTGTTCACATTAGCCTATAAACAATGTAACTCTAATTAACAATCTCTATTACGCAAAATTAGGATAAGAATCGACAAAAAGTCTAATAGAAAAACATTTAGTTAAGTATTACAATATTAAACCAAGTATCACAATATTAAGTCAAGTATCACAATATTAAACCAAGCATTATAATATTAAACTAAGTATTACAATATTAAGTTGAGTATTATAATATTAAACAAAGTACTATAATATTAAGTTAAGTCAATAAATAAATAGTGTGATGAACAAAATTCCCAAGATTCTAAGAAAAGAAAGCATCTATACTGTACTTCGGAACCACGACATGAATACAAGACTTGCCTGCAAAAATTAAGTTACAGGAGAAGATAGAAATTGAAAAATTCGAAAAAAACGGCATGAGAAATCCAGATATTCAATTCTCTTGTGGTTTGTGATTTTGCCACCAAAATCGGTTTGTCTGGCTTAACACAGCCAAGCCCCTGCCATCTACCCAACCGGCTGGAGGAGACCTGCCGGCCCCCTGCTTAAGCGCATGCGCTCACAACTGCCTTTTTCAAGGCAACTCCGCATACATACTCAAGTAACGATACACGCTGGCCCCACTAAAGCGAGATATCAAGTCTTTTCTTATACTGAAGAGGAGGTATAAGACGCCCGTCCCGTGGATGCTCCCCGCGAGGTTCTACCCATGGACCCGGAGGAGTCCCCGATAGTCGCTCCTGTTAGCGCTCACCAGCTAAAACACCCAAATAAGACAAAGACCGTTATCTAAACGATCCCCGCACCACGGAAACTCCGCCCAATGACCCACGGACCCGAGGGCCATCAATCCCAATTAAATTCAGTAAATTTAAACGATTTACTACTACATGGAAAACATATTTTTTAAACCAATCTTTTACACATCTGCCCAGGTGATAGAAACTGTTATGCTGTCGAAAAAAGGAGGTAGTGCAACATGGCGTAATACCCAAAAAAAATTAACACAATATCGCGTAATAAGTTCGCCGCCCGCTTTTTGTGAGTGCCGCGAGTGATTTACTTTCAGAGAAGTTACTCCAAAAATCCTCGGTGAGTCCATTTTTGGACAATTCCAATCCAAAAACCATTCAATTACGTACTTAATTACACAATTTACAGAATACACGACGATAATGACACGCTGAAAGAATAGGTAAGGCAAAAGTATTTAATATAATAAGTACATTATCCGTCGTTAGTTATTATATTTAACCAATTAGTAGGTAACCGAACCACGTAACCAAACCATTGATACACTACTAAATTACAAAGTTTAGTAATAATGAGCTCCCTACCCCCCAGCTGGTGTATAATATATTTTTATAGACCTTTACCAAATCATACTATCAACTTTTGGAATCAAACACGCATACCCTAGTGGATAATTAGGAATTTCTCTGATATTGGAAGACATTACAGCAGTTAATATGGAAAACAAATGCGGATCTTACCCAATCGATTCGGGAGCCGGATTCGGGTACCGCTGCCGCGGGAACCATTTATTGGATAACCAACACCCCTGACAAACCACCCGTGGTTTGCTATGCTTGGAGCAGGTTACCCGGGTTTCCTGGGGTGAGGTTTTTCTTAGCGGCGAATGCATTTGCCCACCTGCTACGTGGTGGGCTGGATCGGGAGAAAATGGGTGAGGGAGACCAATTGACCTGTTCAGCTGGACTCTTGCCTTAAACCGCAGTGGGGGGGATGATTCCATCCATCCGTCGCTTCTGGACACATTGGCCCCCAGATTCCTTCCCACCCCTAATACCTTTTTCCCTCCCCCGAACTTCATCACCTTCCTTTTTCTAAAAAGACCCTCCACCCGGCATGCCTAAAGGTGACATAGGCTCTGAGTGTTGTTTTTGTCATGGCCTCCCGTATGTAAATAATGTATACAAACAAAAAATCTCATTTGGCACGGTTTTAATCGTGGTTGACTCCATTCCCTGGAAGAATTGATTAATCCTAAGTCAAACATAATCAAAACGCAAGTAAATGAAAATCTAAAAAATAAAGCCATTGACCGAGCAGAGTCAGTTTGGCACATCACCTGTAAATTTGATTTTTTGTTCAATTTTCTGGTTCAGGATGGTGGCCGTGTTGGATACTACATTTTTATCCCTCCAGGGTTCGCATGCTATAGGCTGTCAAATCATAATAATCAATATTGTGGTACCTACCTGTCAGAAGAAAGTTTTAAAAAAGGTTTGTCATGTGTATATGTATGTGTATTTCTTATTTGAAATTTTGAAAAGTGTTAAATAAAACATTTATAATTCAGTACGTAATTAGGTAGGTATTTAAGCAACTACTTTGGAAATTGTTAGTGATATGTAACAGAAAAAAATTAAAAACAATTTTTTTTGGACGCAAGGTCTACTGTTCACAAAACTACTAGTTAGATTTTTTCTACTTTTAATTAATTATGTATAACTATTTTTATTTTGACATTAAAATGAAGTGTTGTCGTTTCTTTATTTTTACTTTTAAGAAAACTTTGTACCATCAGTGCGCAGGTTGAAAGTCATCATTGTATGTTTTCTTTATGCTGTAATGATAAAATAAACATGATTTCGTTCGTCTTGAATCTTCAGTTTCAGAATGGGTATAAAACTGTTAATTTATTAAAAATATAACATCAAACAAAGTCCATTATAACTCTGCAAGGAATCCATCGTTACCGAAATTATGCTTAGAATTCAGCACTTGAACCAACCATAACCACAAACCAGTGAACTTTATTCGTTGTTCGCCTAAGGATTACTTGGCAGACTATCTGCCGACGACTGTCCAATGAAACTTACTTCAATTGATATTCGATTATTGCCGGAGCTAGTTTTGCACTGGCCATCCAGTATTTGAGTTAAGGCTGGACTGCCAATATCCCGGCAATGTATTTGAGATTTGGAATTGTTCAACTTAAAGGTTAAACTTTAAATGGGTATTTGATTCGGTTAATGCAACTAATATAACTGACAGTTTTTGATTTAACATTGTTGTTTAGTTGGTAATGCATTACCCAAATGTATATTATTATTCCCAGGTATTTGATATAATTGCCGGGATTGTTTCAGAAGTCTGAAAACAGCCCATTAACTTTTGATTATTCAACCTGTCGCGCATTGCAAATATTTTGGCATAGTATATACCTATTTATATTCACTACGCTCATGCCTAAAAATTGTTAATTTTGTAAAATAACACAAAGATGCTGTAATAAATGATTTAACAACTCTCAAAAATAGCCGTGACACCTTAAGCTACGTACTTAACGACATCGTAAACAAAACTTTTGTTTACATATTACTAATGCATCGTCAATAATGAAAATATAAAGAAAACACATGTTTTACAAATTTGCAATATGAAAACAGCGGAAAAGCAATGAAATCTGTAATAAATACTAAGGATTGACTTTATAATCATCGTTACAATATTTTGTTTGTTTTATTAGTGCTATAAAATTATTTAGGTATAAATATAGGTACCTATGTAAAAAGGTGAACCAATGCGACAGAGTGAATTGGTGCTTCATTTAAATACCTAAACATTCAAAGAAATTCTTGGCGCCTATCTCTTATATTAAACCTTTGTAGTATATCTTTTGCCCCACTTAGCAACTTATGAAATTTCAAACCCCTGTTAAAAATATATCCCGGTAGTTAAATGGCTCGTTATCCTCTTGGGTTAAATAATCAGTTTTAACATAAAATCTTCCCAGAGGAAGTTGGTGAAGACTCTTTTCCGTGATTAAGTATTCCGGATTGGGGGCCGCGTAGGCCGGGCAGGGCTGCCCCAACTCTTTC
This sequence comes from Hesperophylax consimilis, assembly GCF_061612785.1. Classification (NCBI taxonomy): domain Eukaryota; kingdom Metazoa; phylum Arthropoda; class Insecta; order Trichoptera; family Limnephilidae; genus Hesperophylax; species Hesperophylax consimilis. Next base: position 30,452,526 of record NC_142844.1, on the reverse strand, counting down.
TCTTTCCCTACCCTCTTCAACCATCGGCCCACCCTGATGCAGTCTGCTCATGAATATGCACAGCCCTGTTATTGAATAATTTCCATTCCACTTTATAGATTCTTGTTGCACCTTTTATTCGCAAGGCTTCGTTGTCGGCGAAAGACGCGCTGATTTATTTATTCAAATTGGAGCCTCGCTTTTCGCTTATTTGGTGTAAACTCAATTTGTAAGTTTAGTTGGAAAATCTGGAGTAAACTTGCGTATAAAAGCCTTGCTAATTTATGCATTTTAAATGGCAATGGTCGTTAGATCTAGTTTTAAATGAATTAACGAAACCCCCCGTGTTCATCCGACATCTAAATCCGCACCTTTTACCTGCTGAGGTATTTGCTTCGTGTGTTGATAAACATAATCGTGCCTTTGATACGCAAAAATATATATGAATGATTCGGTTTATCCCATTGAGTCAGATATTCTGTTAACTTATCCTACCCTTTTGGAATAAATCAGACTGTGGATGGTTAAAAGGATTCTATAATAGGATTATTTGAACCTTTTAGCCAGATACAAGATTCTATCAAGTTCACTGAGGCAGAATTATATTGAAAAATCTTAGCAGGAGAAATTTTACATAGAAGTGAATTGAAATCAGCAAGATTGACTTTAACAAAAATCATAAAGGTGGTGCTATAAAAATACGATTTTATTATAAAATAAAAATACTCTTCTCTGAATTGACTAGTATTAATATTCCTCTCATAGTATTTATATTTCTCTCAAATCAGTGAATCACTGCTCTCAAGGAACATCGTGTATTAAACTTTAAGCAGTGTTTACTGACATTATTTGAAGTAAAAATGTAAATCAATTAAGTTTTGGCTCGCCTCTTTTTTAAAAAAAAAAACAACAAAAAAATCAATCAACACAATATAAGTGACTCTCAAATGAAAATTTGAAACAGAAAATATTTGTTCGCATCTAGGAATTAAACTCGGGACCTTACCCTTGCCGGGGCTTTGCTCACCACTGAGCTTATTTGAACCTATCTTCTTCGATAATATTTAATTATATCATACTTCGACTGAGACTAATCTTAATATTCTTAACGCATATTTTTATAAGCTGCTAGCTTTATGTATGATAGCAAGATTTTCCCGAACTAAATGCAATTTAGATAGTGTCTTGGATTAATATATCAATTTTTATTTTAATATGCGACATCTATTGACTTCTCTACAAGTCTAGGATTATTTTTTAGAATTTTTTTTTCACATTTTCGACGCTTTCTCAAACGAGTAACCGCCTAACCCCTCACCACGAACATAGCTGTCCAATGCATACTGATTTTTTTATGTTTTCAGAGAAAAAAAACCTAAAATTGTCACACGAAGTCAATCATTAATTTTTTTCTACAAATAATGTCAGGAATCACTATTTAAAGTAAGTCAAGTACGTCCCTTTACACCCTGTATATTTATCGATATAGCTTTTAATAAATAAAAAATAAACTAGTTGTTTTTGCTTTCACCGCCTTCGAACATTTCCACATGTCCTTTATAAATCTGTATTTTATTTAAATTATTTCATAAACATAGGAATATTGCTGTCAATTGATTGTTTTTATTAATATTAACAATAATTTCCTCCAAGACTAGTTCTGTTTTTACTTTAGTGTATACAACCCTGATGAAGGTTAAGACTGAACCGAGACCGATTGGTTTATATATTAAATTATTGAATTAATTGAATGAATTGTAATTTTATTACAAAAAATATTTTGTAATCAAATTACAATTTTTTTATAATTTTAATTGCTATTTTCATTTGTAATAAAACATAGTGAATCGCTATTTATATAAATAACGGATCCATGATAACTCAACACAGTGACAATTCAACACACTTTTAAAATGTGATATAAAGTCACTAGAAATGATGAACAACCTACATAACCCAGTTAATAAAGATTTTTTCTCATCACTTTCCATGACTTTAAATAACTTTTTAAAAATGTGATGAATTATCAATGTGATGATTTATCCGTGTACCATAAATAACAGTCAAGTTTTAATATAATTTATGCAAAGAAAAGATAGATTGATTTGTAGTTTTTTTTGCTGAATTTCTTTTTTTGCCGGTAAAACACACATACATTTTATAATTAATGCTGTAGTACTTTTATCTACACACTTAGTTATTTAGACATGTTGAGCCGTATAATATATGTGATCATATTTCAAATCAGATAAAATAAATTCATTTTAAACAAAATTGATTTTTCATAATCCCATAAAAATTAAAATAACTGTGTTTGTCTAATTTTAGGAGCTGTAGGTATGTATTTAGTAATCGGAATTGCTTGTCGCCGTACATAAGTGAAAAAGAGTGATTAAAAAGAAATTTTATTTTATTATTTTGTAAAAGCAATGTTTCTAATTAGTTGTAGGCTGTTAAGAGCCGAGGTAAAGAAAGTAATATTCTCTGCTTCTCCGTAGATTATAATTTGAAATCTGCTGATAATTACTCTAGAGAGTTACATTCAGCTCATGAAGTTTTCGGTTTTTATCAGACCTTCAATATATCTCCAATCTGGTCGGGAAGATTTCGTGAGATAATCTCATGGCGGGAGCGTACATCACTAGCTAATCTCCAAACAATAATAAAAACTATTTTATGGAGACATTTTTTATGAAATATTACCACAAGGGAGCTGTATGTACATGTGTACATGTCTGAAAATTATGTTAAATTATACTACCATGAATTTCATTAGCAATAACATGACGTCAAATGCATTTAACCCTAGAGTGGGCGCGCTATGAGCATTTTGCCGCCCTCTGCAAAAAAAACGTTGATAATTCTTAAATCTATTGCGCGTAAACTTTGCGCTTTTAGGTAGCTGCCCCCACTATCGTTCGCAACCCGTGCCGAAAGATTGGACGCCATCGGTATGCAGGGGGCTGCTTGAGAATGAGGTTGTTACTATCAAGTGTCGTCCGGCGGCGATTTGCTCACTGCGCGCCCACTCACGTTAGTAAAAATTGTGCTCTATATTATTAATGGCTTACTAAATTAATTTTTTCAAAATGAAAACCATTCACTTAATTTGAAAAATACAAGTGATACTTAAAACTAAATATTAGAATTACTGATGAGTATTATAGTAGGCACTTCTAAATAAAGAAACTAATAAGTAGTCGGACACTCTTAGTTCACCAATAAATTTCAGTATTGTAGGTAGAATGAAAAAGTAAATGTTCTATTACCTATCATTATAAACGCAAGTCTATAGCAATTGTACATTCTATTATGCACAGAGTAAATAGGAGTTCTTTATTTACAATTTTGAAATGTAGACTTTATCTTATGATACTTTTATTGTAAAAACTAAAAAAGCCCTTTTATTTCAATGTATCATACGTGTCCAGAACCATGCCAGAATTTTCAATAAAATTCGAATTTACGTAAATGATTGTTTATGACGTAAATGACGGTTGTTTTTTTAAATGACGAAAATTGCCGGTATAAATAGCAAAATAATTTACAAATCCAATACTGAATACTTGATGCTACGCTGACAGTACTTGAAGGAGATTGCGATGGTCCTGGTTAAGCCATATATGACCGCAAGGTCTTTTGTAGACACTTTAAATATTCCTCTGAGGAACTAAATGGGTTGCTTTGTTCGTACAGAACAAGCATCATCTTCAAAGAAGGAAGGCAAATGCATAAATATGTCCATCAAAGAAAAATAGGCAAACGAAAAAAGGGTTTTGCAGATGCTCAAAATTGCCGTGCAATGAACATTTACACGTACTTATGTGAAGACTTTTTCGCTAAAGCATGTAGATTTAGAAAATATTTCATGATGTTGTTTTTTTCCATTTTTATAAATATTATAGAAGGATAATATACGATAACTTAAAAAAGTAAATTAAAATGTTAAATTTTATAAAGTAGACTGAAAACCAAAGTTCCTTAAAGAAGATTTCAATAAATATGTCGATTTTTAATTTTTTATTTGTGTTTTACTTAAATCCTCAGAAAATAAATGAATTAAATTGCAGTATTCCTACTTTAAATTGTCCACGAAAACAAGCGGCAAAATGCTCTCCACGCGCCCACTAACGTTTTACGGAAAGACGCGCCCACTCTAGGGTTAAATGAGAACCTCGTATCCAATAAAACTATCGATGTTAAAACTTATTAAATTTTATTATGAGTTACATGAACGAGGGACGACAAATGCAAGATGTAAAAGTTTTACCTACAGCGAAAAAATCACTGTTCATTATAATATAAACTATTGTTAAATATAAACCTGTAATTAAAGCTTTTTAATATTATTTGAAACTTATCAATTTCCCTTTTCGGCTAATCTTGCCATTGCGTGGTTTAATAGTTTTTATTTGTAATGTTACTTGCAATGTAAAAAATTCCTTAGGCGTAGGAACTCACAACACTAGAAAAATAATATAAAGAGACTTGAACTTGAAATTTTCCTCCCTGTGCGTACTGAAAAAACACGTATAGAACGACGTACACGTATAAAGTTGGTTACGACATGACATTGGAAGAAATAGCGAATGAGCGACGCGAAGTCGAATGTGTTGCAGAAACTCTCCCCAGGGGTGAATGGGAGCGATTTTAGAGACGTGGAGACCTTGGGTCGATGTCAAAGTCGCTAGAGCCACTTGTCAGGTGCGCCCGCCTCTCTCTCTTCCCGTGGTGCAAGAAGCCCATTCGGCTTATTCCGTCGGCACTGCGTGTTCTCATTTGATTATTTGTCGTCTTTCGTCATATTTTTGAAGATGGTTTTCTGCAACTAACGAATGTTCTTATTTAAGTGTTTTGTCTTTTTCGTTAGTTGTCTATAACCACGCACTTAGAAATGAAACGGAGAACACATAAAGTTATGTGATGCGGTATATTAATTCGATTTTCTAAGAGTTTTCGTTTGTATTCATTAAAACATGGGACAGTAATGATTGTCACACACCTAACGCAAGGTAAAATATTTCATCAAAAACAAATCCGTTCAAAATTGCCCGTTGTTGTCACGCGCCAGAAAAAGATTTGCCTCATTTAAAACCTGGATGCATGTTATCCTTAGCGAAATTTGAAGTGATTGATTATATGCCTACGACAAAAATAAATTCCAAAGCAGACGTTTATATTTTAAGCTTTCCACTGCAACTCGCGGTTTTAGTCGAGCCAAAAAGTTTTTGACGCAACTTTACTTTTGGAATCAGAATAATGGATTGCGATATTACTCCCAGAAGAGGGGAAGAGGATGAGAATGCGTTATAAATAGTTTTGTAACTGCCTTCTACAAGCTCTGTTCAGCGACTCGTTTCACTTATAAATTTTTCACGAATTATTTACATGCCTTTGATGATAAGAATATTAAGTAGTACAGAACTAATAAGAATCAATTTAGATACACAGATCTCTAAAATACTGAATCCAGTAATGAAAAAAATCTAAATAACAGAAGGACATCTATGTACAACGATCTATGCATGAAAATGAAGCGAAGGAGTGTTTGGCGTTTCGTGTAGTTAGCTATTCACTGAAATTGCTTCTAATATTGGACTATTGCTTTTCTGACTGTCTATTATAGCCGTTTTCTGGCTATGGATAGCCCTAACCAAGACTGCGGAACCGAGAAACGGTCCACCATTGACCAATTTATATGACAATATGATCATTGAGATTATTACCAGGTGGCTGACAGGTACACGGTCTTCTGAATATTATTTCGAAAACATATATTTCCCGTCCTCCTGTTAATATTCTCATTGGTGCAGTAATGTCCTACGGCAATATTTGAAATTTCAACAACTCTTACATTTTGCGGAAACACAGTGCATCAGAAATTAAACGAAATAAGTTTTTTAGCTTGATTACTTTATATTGGTTTATCGAGAGTAATTCGGTTTCAGTTAATTTCAAAATAATTGGGTAAACTTTTACGTTAGATTATACTTATTATCACACTGATTATGCTAGTTTAATTAAAATATTTCTATCACTAGTGTAGATTTACCAATAATTTGATGAACAAAATAGTTAGTGTATTCTATATTTCAATTTACACAACCTCTATAATCTGCGTTACAGAAAATAAAGTGATTTGTAAAGCAATTCATATTTTCAGAAAAGGTTAATAGTTTTTTTTTTCGTTTACTAGAATCGTACAAATTGTTTATGTAGAACACATATTTAAAAAATGATATCAAATTCAATATTTTTTTATTTGATCGACTAACTATTACTGATATATTTTTAGTGTTTCGCCTTGCCCAAGGCAACTTAGTTTCAAATTAAATTAATTTATTGAAATAGTCCAAAATACAAAAATATTCTAAACAAACAACATAGTGAGACAGTTGCAAAATCGCAATTTAAATTTGGTAGCTAAGCTATTTTGTTTAATTAAACACAATAATTGCAATTTGTTCCCATATACTGGTTGCTTTCTACGAAAATCTGTATTTTAGAGTACAGTACATTATTTTATTTTAAAGAACGCTAACAATCGATATCAATTGTCATTCTTAGTTAAATAGAGTAAGTTGGAACGCTAAAATAGTGTATATTATCATATTTATAAAAGTACTACTGTTTTCTTAGATAACACATTGCAACCTATTATTAGGCTCCCCAGTACTGCCTGTGTTCACATAGTGTTCAACGACTGGTGTAGTGTTCCTAATATTAACTTATAAACTTCCGAACCGATCGTTTTGTCCATAAATAATTCTCTTTGTTCGCCTCCCGGGGGAGCGGAGCGCGGTTTCCTTCGAGCTAAATTATTTTCTGGTTTCGGGCGACGAAGTTTTTAGGGTCCCGAATCGCAGAACTGTCGTCCGACTTCAAGTACCGTAAACTCTTACCCAATACACGCTGAAACTTTTTGTGTTAAATGGACTGTGAACGCGCTAAACCGAGATGCACTAGGTAAAGCACACTGGTTCAATGCCTTTTCTTGTCTGAAACTGGTAGACTTTACGTAGTTCTAGAAGCAAGGTGTCGCTGAACTGGGTTCTGATTTTTATCACTGGCTGCGAAGGTTTTTCAAAATCAATTCATGTTCAGCTTAAATTTATCCTAAGTTTTTGAAGACATCTAGTTTTTTATGTTTATTATTTACGAAAACCCTACTACTTTTACAGCGGGCTTTACCATATTTTATTGCTCATTAACTATCATTAACTTACGCGTCATATATTCTTCTTACACTCCTTTCTTCTTTCATCCCCTCTATCTTCCTAAACCATTTAGCCTTCTCTATAATCTGCTAAAAGTATCTTTTCGTCTGCACGAAAATGCTACGAAAATTATTTATCACCCGTGCAGCCGTGCGCCCTCCCAGTGCATGACTAAATATACAGTATGCAAACAGGGTAAGACAATACAATACCATAATATAAGTTCACCATAGTCAGAATCTTAACGACGTGAGTGAAGAAGGCGTGTACAAAAATGTGCAACGAACGGATGGATATGGGCGAATTTGCCTTGGCAGACCTAGAAAATTGATCTTTCCGCGGGGCTTATTTTATTTTCTGATAAACATTCTACTAATATCACATGTGTTTCCAATTAAATCCCTCGAGAAGTTACAATTTACTAATTAACTAACTAACTAACCATCACGCCGTTTCTCCGCAGGGGTAGGCAGAGAAGACGGACTGCCAAACAACTCGGTTTTGGCTTACATCAGCCTTGCACTCTTTGCGGATCTCCACATTTCTCACACGATCATACATGGTTTTTCATACACAAAACTCTGGTGCTTACCTATAATTTTATAGTTGAAAAACGTTTTATATTTTTTTCAAACCTTTTACGTAAAATATTTTAATATTAAGGTACTCTTTTATTTATCTTTCAATATTAATAACTTACAACAGGGGTTGTAAATTTTTTTCACGAATTCTTAAAAATTAATTAAAATGTTTGCCTCGAGCAAACCTTCGGTTTTATAGTTCTGTGTCGTCTTTAACAGCTTTTGCGAGATTTTTAATCAAGCATTCTGGTTCTATTGTGATTTAAATGATAATAATAATTCTTACACAAGTATTGTTACCAACGACATTTGGTTTGCGATTGATTGACCCGAGTTAACGTCCATTATTTTCCTGTATTATGTGCTTTCTTGTATTATGAAAATAATACGCTTTGTTTTACGTAAACCATTATTATTATTGGTACCAGTCTTTGACCGCCCTTTTCTTCATGTCAACCCAAATATTTTTCGAAGGAAATTGACAAATCAATCCAATTCACTAGTATCACTTTTCAATGAAATTTGCCTGAGGGAAGAAAACGTTAGTTCTAAATGCTTGACATAGATTTCCCAGGGTAGTACGTCCAGATAAATAAAAAGGTAAGGTTAAAATAAAAACAAATGAAACAACAATATGTCTAACGAGCTAAATAAGTTTTTTTAAGAATTTAATATAAATATGGTGAATGCAGGATATTCAGATGGAGAACTTAATATATCAGTTGATAATTTATAATGTATGTTGTTTGATACACAAAACATTTTATTCCAAATTAACAAACAAACCATCAAGAAAATCAACAATGGGGATAAAATACGTTTTTAATAATTTCTCTCAATACCGCAATCATTAAGGAATTATAAAATTAAACACTGCTGTAATAATCATGTAGAAATTTCTATCAAACACTTAAAAAAGTACTACTAATAATCACATCAAGCTAATAACGTTATGGAGTCTAAAAGTATAGGTATTCCATGATTGAAGGACTTTATTTTAAAGACATTCAAGTACCAAATCAGTGTGTCATCAGCACATGTGCTAATAAAAAATTGTTTAAGTACCTTAAATTCTACTTTTATCCATTTAATGCCATTTACCTTTTTCAAACTTTTGTTTCGCAAATTGGTGTTGTTTAATAGATTATTGTTACTCTTCAAACATTCATGCATGAAAGTTTTGGGCATCGCGCTTGTTGATTACTAGAATATTTTTAGAAAAATAAAATAGATTTTTTTTAATAAACCAGGGCCAAAAGGTTCAAAATTTGTTCCGAGTTCTGATATCAACACCTGATTGAAAGAACGTATACATAGTTCTGATATCAACACCTGTTGAAAGAACGTATACAAAATTCTGATATTAACACCCGATTGAAAGAACGTATACATAGTTCTGATATCAACACCTGATTGAAAGAACGTATACATAGTTCTGATATCAATACCTGTTGAAAGAACGTATACAAAATTCTGATATCAACACCTGATTGAAAGAACGTATACATAGTTCTGATATCAACACCTGATTGAAAGAACTTATACATAGTTCTGATATCAACACCTGATTGAAAAAACGTATGCAGAGAAATATTAAAAGCCATTGAATGAGAGAAAACTATTAAACTTTTTCTCACACCTTTTTTATAAATTTGCAATTATTATTAATTTTTAACTGTATTCCATTTCATATTTGTATTGTTTTCCATCCACTCCCTGCTTGTAAATTGTGGGATGGTTAGTAAGATATTTGGTTAAGGTTTCCCAAAATATAAGTGCCTAATGTAAGAAACTTTACAGAGTTCCATAATTAGCATTGAACTGCCAGAAAAGTGTCACAATAGGAATCTTTTACACTGCCTCGGGACATAAGATATGAGACCCTGCAAAGTTGACGTTGATTTTCATATTTTAATTAGGCCCATCCCCGACGATGCGCCGGTTCTCTCGACTTCCCGGTTTCACACGATCTCGCGTCTCGCCCAGAGGGGAGTGCGATTGGCACAAGTTTTGTACCGCATTATTATTAATGAGACGTTGGGTTCACAATGGAAGTTTTCCTGTCTCCGGGTACATTTATCATGTACCGCCCACGCTCATCCTCGCCAGATATCCCGACCAGATAATTCATAAGACGGAAATACTTTATATATTACGCCGTCTTAAGGTATACTTTATCATGAAAATATGAGTTTTTCGGTTAATTTTCATTCCAGAAACCTGGATTAAGTACGCGATAAAATTTATGGGAAAATTCTCAGCAGTAATTGGTTTTATACGATGTTACTGATACCTATACCAGACAATGTGTGAAAAGAGAAAAAAAATGCATTATATATATTCTAAAAGAAAGCCAATTTTTTTATATCACAACGTAATATCCATAATATCGGGGTGTTTCGTAATTAAATCATTTTTAATTTTTCAATGGGGCGCCTTCTCATGCTAGTAGATGAAAAAAAAATTTTTTTTCCAAAATCTCAAATATCAGATTTTTTTTAAAGGAAAGCAAACATCCCTGGATTACGAATAACCTGGAAATATTTATAAAAAACTCCTACTCCCAACACAGTAAGCCGCAAATGTCGTGATGAAGGATTTTTTTATGTTTTAATGTGAAACCGCACAACGGGATTCAACAGCTCCCAACCACCTGGAGCCAATGAGACCGTTGGTGTATATTGTGAAGCTGTAGGTAATGGGGAGAGGAAGGAGATAGGGAAGAGGAGAGTGGAGAAGTACATTGCTATTCATATCTGGTCACCAAACACGGCCGAAGGCATTTCAATAAACTTTTAATTCTGAATGGTTGTCCTACACCAGGAAGAGTATCTTGAGATAACCTTGAGAGTATTTTCCACTCTGGAACGTTCCGCAAATATATAAAATATTATTTAAAATGAGTAAATTGTGAAATTACGAAAAAATTAAAACAAAATATAGTTGCGCACGTCGGTATTTGAACCGGCGACCTCCGGCTTGCTAGTCGAGAGGCGCAACCCTTGACCGCGGAGGAGGTCAAAAGGAAAAGCCTGCCAAGGAATCGAACGCACAACACCAGCTGGGTAGGACCCAAACATGATGTCAATTCAGCCACTGAGCAATCTTAGTCACTTATAAATTAAAGTACCCCATTGTAATTTCAAAAAGTTCCACTTCATAAGTACACTAAGGTTCCTAAAGTGTATAATATTATACAAATATTATGTACTTATAAAATGAATAAACTTGTCAGTGTAAAAGCCCGTTTATGTCTTAACATGACAGATCAATCAACAAAGACGGTTACAAAATGTGAAATTAATATATGTAACAATTCGTAGTGAAATAATGGGAAAAAATGTTTTTTTTTTCATTTCCGTAATGTAAATTACCATAGACCTAGGCCTATGTTACAACGGTTTGATATAAAATAAAGCATACATCTTAAATAATTATTCCCTCTTTTATGACTACAACATTAAATTTATGAGAGTAACTCTCTACTCAGATGTACCTAGGAATATTAAAGGAATATAGGAAACGTCCAACTAGGTTATAATCATCTCAAGATGCCGAGGGTGAGATATTTTATCAAGCTCGTCACTTAGCATAGCAGAGCCATTATCAAGTGGCGTAACGACATTGAATGATAGTCATAAACCAGGGAATTTCCGAGACACTTCTCCTGAAAGATAATCAATTATTTTAACGCTGTACGCGAACCACTTTCCAACAATGTATTTATGTAACCTTGCTTACGTAGCAGCTGGTAAATTTTAAATGTGGCTTATTAGCTTGGTACTTATGTTAAATGCAAGCTTTAACATAAGCAAAAAATATTTTCCGTATAGACCAGACCTAAACCTATAAAATCGCATGTACTTGTATTTTGTTTTTAACTGACGTAATATATGTCTAGGGTTATTAGCATATTAGTGACTTCATTCTAGTACTAATCACAGTAATTTATTTTACTCACAAAGACGGTGTACGGAAACTCGTAGTACAAGCGGAACACTGGTGAATCTGCATCACATAGAGAACCCTTTAGAGAGCAGCTAAGTGTAAGTAAAAATTTTGATCTGAGTCTACGCGTGGGCGATACAAATTGATAGACCAGCCAATCAAGTTGCGTGGAGCGCGGGAGATGGCGGAGCTGTCTCTCTCTCTGAAATGTAAAATATTTAAAGTGAAGGGTCAACCTAACCTTTCACCAAATTGCTTCTGGATTGCGAGGAAAGTAACAAAATTTCAAAACATTCCATTGAGGGGTTAAACCAACATGAGTGATCAGCCAACACCCTACCCTCATATTGTAATGTACGCATGTGATGCTAATGGAGTAAAGCAGTTCAAATGTGAGTCAATTCAACCTGAGTGACCAGCCAAGATCCTACCCAGATATTGTAATGCACGCACGCAACGTTAATGGAGTAAACAAGTGCAAACGTAAGTCAATTCAACCTGCACATTCTATTAAGGGTTTACACCAACATGATTGACCAGACAAGATCCTACCCTGATATTTTAATGCATGCACGCAACGTTAATGGAGTAAACAAGTGCAAATGCGAGTAAATTCAACTCATTCCATGACGAGGTTACATCATCTTGACGCTCGGAAAGAATGGTAAAAATTAAAAATTGATTTTGACACAATTGAAATTACAGCCGTTTGAAAAAAAATATTTATAATAAATGTAATATTTATTTATAAAAAATAATTATAACTTTAATAAGTTCAAACGTGGCAAAAACAAAAAATAAATGCGCTATAATAATAGATACCTACTATCAAAAATATGTGTTGTAAATTTTAACAAAATCGGTTCAGTAGATCTTGAGATATCTTGTACACTAGTTTGAAAAAAGTAGTTTCGAATAAAACGCAATAGAAATAACATTACGGCGTCAGCGCTCTAAACATATATTTTTTAATTACCTTCTGCAATTCTTTTACCGTACATGAGGTCTTGCATTGTTACCGCGATATCCTCTGACTGCTTTAGAGCAGCTCTTTTCAATTTCTTGGCCCTTTTAGTCTTCTGTTGGGCTCTCATGTTGACTATAGACATTCGTCCGATCGCTACCTGAGTTTCGGGACGACTCTGCCGCGCTCACTTCTAAATGCTACAACTTCGGAAATGATTTGAATTTTGAAATTATTAAACGTTTAAAACATTATTTAAAGTACAAAAAATTTATCTATTCAAAAAAATATTTTTTTTAAATCTTATATGTACTTAGGCATAATAATTGGCAACAAGCTTTGCTGAGGAGGACAAATAGATTTTTTAACGGAATGTAATGTTTCAATATATTAAATAATGTTCAAGATCTTGAGATATTGCTTAGTTCTACTTTGCCTTACGTCAAAGTCATATAGGATACTGTATAGCAGGCTGCGGGGAAGTTGTCCTTACTTTGCTTGGTCCTCTGATAAAAATACAAAAGTAATCAATTTGGGCACACATCAAGCAGATGCCTACAAAAGGTAACAAATAAAATGTCGTGTATGCACTGTGCAGGAGACCACTCCTACAAGGACTGTGAAAATAAGGAAACTTCTCCAAAATGTAAAAATTGTGCCACAACAAATGAAAGATTCAATCTAAAAATACCAACAAATCACCTAGCAAATAATAAAGCTTGCCCATATTATCAAAGAATGCTTAAAATAGCTTTGGAAAAAATAGAATTCTGACTATATCATAAAACTAATTTACTAGTTAGATTGTATTATAAAAACTATAATATACCTTCAGTACTTTATATAAAATTCTGTATATTAATTTCCAATAATTTACATATCAATTTATTTCCATTTACGAAAAACTCTCATTGTATACTACAAATTATAATATCGTTTAAATTCTTCAAAACTTTAAATGTGTTTAAAGAAAACATTTCACAACCGTTTAAAAACTATATACAATACAATTACCAATATCATAATATTTTTAAAATATATTCCTTCGCTTCACTGAACAAAAATGCATCAAACGCTTATATATTATTTAGTCCTTTTGCTAAAACTAGAAATGGATGACTACATTATTCAACATCTGGAAAAAAAATTTTACGTAAAAAATGTAATTTGTGACAACTCTAATGACTGTAACACAATACTTCAAACGACTCCAGATTCATTTACCGTAATGCATCTAAACATACGATCTATAAAGAAAAATTTTGATCATTTTCTAGTAAACCTAAATTTATTAAACAAATATCCTGACATAATCATACTGACTGAAGCACATTTAAACACCAACTCAATCATCCCAACTCTCCCCAATTACAACTACTTTCTTAGCTCACATTATATTAACAAAAATAGTGGTATTGTTATATACACGAAGACGATATTTAAAGACGTACTCTTTACTGAAACGAATATGACTAATGCAAACTGTATTATTATAAGACTGAGCATTAATAATAAACTACCTATACAAATAATATCAATATACAGGACACACTCTGCTGTTATATCCACTTTTATTGGAGAATTGAATAATATTATTTTAAATAATAAATGTACAAATAATTTTCTAATTGGCGATATTAATATTAACATTGCTGAAAATAATCACATTATTGAAAAGGACAATTATATTAACATGATGACCGCTTTAAATTTTAAACCCTGTATTAATAAATATACTAGAGAATTTAATAATCAAATACCATCAATTATTGATCACATATGGTGTAATTCCAACTACATTGATAATCTTCAAACAATAATATGGAGAAACAACATAACGGACCATCATACATGTATTCTTAACCTTAACATAGAAAAACAAAACATTAATAATAGTAATAAATCTAACATGCCTAAAATATCGATAAACCAACAAATACTTCATGAAAAACTGTCTCACGAAACATGGGAATCTATACTCTGCACAGAAGATGTAAATAATAGTGCTTTAAAATTTCATGACACCTTACAAAAGCATATAAAAGATTCAAGCTGTGAAATACACAAAAAAATATATAAAAAAAAAATTCAAAAAAATTAAACCATGGATTACCCATGGTCTAGTGGTTTCCATTAGAGAAAAAGAAAAATTATTTAAACTTACAAAAAAATTCCCACTAAATAATTCGATTATTTTACATTTTAAAAAATACAGAAATAAACTAACGGCACTAATTAAAATGACCAAAGAAGAATTCTACAAACAAAAGATGTTAAATTCAGGTAACAGTGGTAAAAAAATTTGGAAAACAATAAATGAAATAATTGATAAAAAAAGAAAGACAAGTGACATTTTAAAGCTGCACATTAACAATAATATGATGCAAGTTTCTGATAACCCAAAACTATGTGCGAATGCTTTCAATAATTTTTTTTCAAATGTCGGAAAAAATCTCGCAAACGAAATTACTAACAACATAGATAATACCACCACATCAGGAATTCCAGTAGCTTCATTAAATAAAACGGTAAAAACATTCGAAACGATAACCGAACAAGAAACTGTTGTTATAATACAAAACCTAAAAACTGAGTCCGCACCAGGTTTTGATGGGATAACCGTTGAAATTCTGAAAAAAAATCTTAACTTTTTGAAAAAACCTATTACACATATCATAAATAATAGTCTTAAAAAAGGAATCTTTCCATCTATTTACAAAAAAACTATTATTTCACCGATTTTTAAATCAGGTGATACTAAAGAAATTAATAACTACCGACCTATATCAGTATTATCAAATATCTCAAAAATTTTTGAAAAGGTAGCAAAAAAGCAACTGCTAAAATTTATTGAAACTAATAATATATTGAGTGACCAACAATTTGGATTTCGCGAAAAAATAAGCACACAGGACGCAATTATAGATTTAACAACAAAAATACATCAAGCACTAGACAAAGGCAAAAAATCTCTTGCAATATTCATAGACCTAAAGAAAGCCTTTGACAGCATAAGTCACAAAAAATTACTCTACAAGCTTAACAAAATAGGAATTATAGATAATGCCAAAATGTGGATAGAAAGTTTCCTGAACTCTAGAAGTCAATATGTAAAAATAAATAACACTCTCAGTGAACCGAACACAAGTGACTTTGGAATACCACAAGGCACCATATTGGGCCCTCTTCTATTCATATTATATGTTAATAATATCTTTAAATTACCATTAACAGGAAAACTCATTTCATATGCAGATGATACTGCAATTATATTTCAAGCGAATTCATTGAATGAACTTGAAATAATTGCTAACAATGATATCAATACGTTAAAAGAATGGTTTGATAAAAACTTATTAACATTAAATATTGAAAAAACATATTATATAATTTTTAGTATAAACAAAATAAACCCTTTTATTACATTAAATATTAAAATACATTCAAAAAAATGCATATCAAAAAAATCTACTTGCCAAAATAATGACTGTTTATCCATAGGAAATAAAAATGAAATTATATTTAGGTGTAATAATAGATAGTCAACTTAAGTGGAAAACTCACATAAACAATATCATAAATAGATTAAGAAAACTCATTTACATATTTATTAGTCTAAGAAATATACTTAACTTAAAAATTCTTAAAAATATTTACTACGCTCTAGCCCATTCAATAATACAGTATGGTATCGTTGCGTGGGGGGGAGCTTACAAATCATCACTTTTACCGCTGGAAATCACTCAAAGGTTGTTAATAAAAATTTTAATAAAAAAACCATCAGACTACCCAACCTTACAACTTTTCCAAGATTTTCAAGTCCCATCACTAAAAAATACATATACGAAAAATACGCTACTTCAAATCCACAAAGATCTGTATAAGAAGTCACACCATGCCATGGTTCGTGTCGAGAGCAATAGGCAAAATACAATGGGTCGCTTATGGACTCCATTAATGCATACCAGTTTTGCACAACACTATTACACGTACACTGGAGTGGTATGGTTTAATAAATTAACGACTGAGATGAGATTAGAACCGGATTTTAATAAATTTAAAAATAAAATTAACCTCACTACAATAAATAATTTAACGAATTAGAATGACGATGATATCTCACTAAATTATTTTATAAATTATTATATAAAAAAACTAAAATCTCTTCACTTTATATGTTTTTATGATTCTTTTTTTCTTCTATTTACATATGTATGTTAAGTTTTTATTATTTTCCCTTTACACACGAGTTTTAGACTCTTGTAAAGGTAAACATGTTAATTTTATTGAAATATGTTCTTACTATGTAAATTTAAACATTATACTGTATTTTATAAAATAAATAAAAATATTAAAAAAAAAAAAAAAAAAATCCTGTAACTCATTTTCAGAAAGCCCTTCAGGCATCCAACAAGTCAAGTCACTTTTCCAACCTTTAAGATTTCTTAATGTCAGACAGTTATACCTTAAGTTAGGCCTAAAATGAGATATGTATCAAAACCATCAATGTATATCAACCATAGTAAAGAAATAAGAGCAAAAAGACAAAGGAATTTTGGTATCGAAATATACGACAGCGTTTCACGTTTACGACAAGTTGACAGTACAGACCATATCAATAACCAATGTATATGCCTATGTAAAGCATCACTGAATTGCTGATGAGTAAAGATCACAACAAATTAAAGACCGTAAGATATAGAACTCGTTATTCTTTATGGTAAGTACTATTTTAGCTCTTTTGATGTGTTATTAACCCTGTATCAACCCTGTGTTAAAAAAATGAAAGAATTATTTTTAAATCTGTAACAACATTACGTTCCGATAGAAACTGTGTAACCATTGTAACCGAATTCACGTGTTTTGCGTAACTTACCGCTTACTCACCAATATTTATTAAAATACTCACCCGTGTATTTAGTAATACAGAATTTAAGAGGCCTGCGCACCAAAACAACCGCAATCCTTCAAGTTTCAAATAATAACAGCAGACAGTCGCTTAATTTCCTTCTTTTCAAGACCAATTCTAAATAGACCCTCTTTATAATTCACTATCAGCGGTGAAAAGTTCATAATTGGCAAAGTTAAAATTTTTTGTAAATATATTTATATTTTTAAAATTATGTAATGAATAATTTAAAAACATACACAAATTATTACACAGTGATTAAAAAAATTATAAAATATTTTCTTTGCCATAAAGAGAATATTTTTACTGTTTTATGCAATACTTTAATCTTTGACGAGGGAATTCAAAAGTAATCACCCTATTGGAAAACGCTATAACTTTTGCAAATGACGCCAAATGTCAATTCGGTTTTAATATTTGTGAAGTAAACAAACGCAGGATACAAATCAACAAGACATGTATCGATTTACAAACAATTGAAGAAATTTTAAAGTTTATCATTAAAAAAAAATTACAGCAATAGAACATTGGGTGATTACTTTTGCCCCACCCAATATAAGTAATAAAATATTGTAAATAATAATAACATGAAATAACTTTTCGATAACAGAAAAAAGATGAATTTATTTAAATAATAAAAAGACTCTTAAAGTAGTTTCAGATTAATTTTCAATTTAAGCTTAAAAATGATAATTTTTAGATTTAAAAAAAGGTAGTTAAAATAAGCTAATCCTATATCGAGGTAGTTATTTTGAAAATGCTTGTTGTTAAATTTCATACGAAGGTATGCTAATTTAGAGATAGTGTAAACTTTTCCAAAAAGAAATAAATATTGTCATTTCATCGAAAATAAATTTTAAAAACTAACTCCATATCGCAAGATATGAAACGAAAAAAAAACTACGTCCTTTTGACAGTTTAATGATACCTAGTAAATAATAATTCAGAACTCAATAGCTCATTACGATTTTTCAATAAAATGCTCAATTATAATTACATTAAAAAACAAAAAAAAGTTTTTTTTTGTACTCACAATGATTTGTAATTAACTCGTTTTTTTGCGATCTGCATAGCTGGGTGATTCCCAACTTTTATCTCCCCCCATCTCCCACACCTCTTTATTTTGTGAAATTTTGCAACATAGCCAATTTACGAACTCCATAGTTTAACTGGCTCTGGGTAGTTGATAATCTTGTGCGGAAAATAGAAAAGCTAAAAATAGTTCCTTTGAACAGTTCTTGTAATTTGCTGCTTTATAATTCAATTTTTAAAGAAAAATTATGCGGTCACCAAAATATCTGCCTAATAAAATAAAATATATTCCAAAATGAAGTTTGTATATTCAAAAAAGGCTCCCTTCTCTGGGGTTCCTTTGGGCGGTAGGTATCTACAGCATAAAAGAATTTATTAAAATGACAAAGGCAATTTTTTCTGCACGGGTAAGTCTATATCGTGTCGGTAATGAGCCATGAAGCTTCCCGACCCAAGGCGTCTGGTCATATGGTAATCTGCCTGGAGCAGGCCTCCCAATGTCGTTTTAACCAAATTCTGGTTAATTTTACAGCGTTAAAATGTTCAAGAAGATGTTTTAATTATTATTATTGTAAGCACTTTAAAGAAGACGAAAATGTTCTGGCTAGATATAATTATATTGCTTGGGAATGGTTTAAATGGAGGAGCGTGTTATAATATGCTGAAAGTGTTGATTAGTTTTGGAAGTTAATCCTTACTATAGTAGCAAAACACCGAGTTCAGAAACAGCAAAAACTCTCTGAAAAAGTGTGTCCCGGCGTCATGAAATCTTATAACTTTTGGTGTCTGAATTTTACTTTTTTCAGCTCAAAACATCTGTTTTATCATTCAACTACAAACTGATTCTTTATTAATAATCTTATCTTTGTTCGATGTTATTTGTTGTTCATTAAAAGTGATTTTTAAAACTTAGATCATGCCGTAACTTGTTTTGTTATGGTCTAGGTAGATAATTTATTTTAAAAATACATATTCCAATCTTTTTCTTAATGAAATGCTTTACATTTCTTTTGATGTGAGCAAACGTACGTGTTTGCTGAAAGAGATAAAATATGATCTATCTTTTTACAAAACGCTATTGAAGTAAAACCTTACCGTTTTTTGATGAGTTTAGATCCCACAGCAGACCTCCTAAGAACCTGTAAAATGAAGAAAAAAATATTTCAGCTTAGCAAGAGATAATGAATGAATGCAAAATGCGCCACTAGATTATCTTAACTGTGGTATACAATCGTTAATGACGCAACATTATTTTTAAGGAATAAAATAAGTATCAGGTAGTTCTTGTAATTTGGCTAGTTCTTGTATACCTATTCGCTGTCCTAGTTTTTGTATGTTCAATAGACCTTTTTTTGCAAAACTGAGTTATGAATTCCAATATATTCATTAGCCTATTGCGCATTAATGAAGCTGAAAAAACACATATTTTTTGGTTTTTATGTGACATTTTCAGCATTTTTCGAGTGCCAATATCCACCCATGGAACAATGTTTTAGTTCTCATTTGTTCAAACTCAAATAATTATATTGAACATGCAAACACTCAACGTTATGAATATAATATTTTTTTAAATGTTCATAGAAATTTGTTCAATATCCAACCGAACGTTGAGGTCTTGAATGTTCAATTTCCACTTTGAACCAATCAGGGGTCGGCTAGTTAAAATAAGCGGCCATTTTGATTTTTAATTATTTTCTAACAACTAAATTGTTCCACTAAATTACGTTTAATTGCGAATATATACTGTTATTGAACTGAAAAATGACTTCACCGACCCCAGAATCAATAAACCTTAGACCAGTAGCTCAAAAAAAGGTAAGTCTTAAAATTATGTTATTTATAGGCTTTTTCACTATATTTTACATGTACTTCTTGAATTTTCGAGGCAAATATACAAGATGCTCAATTTATTATTTATTTATTCAATTATTTATTTACACCGTTAGGGATTTTACCTAAATTGAGTCTTAATAAATTATATTAATGCATTAAAACTTATATTTATTCAAGAAATACAATAAAAGAGCCAGGACATGGAAATGTGCAAGAAGTCGACTGTTCTCATAGCCTGATTGAGAGACATCTACGACACATCTTTAGTCCGTTATCACTGCTGAGATTGCTGATGAAAACGAAGTTCAAATCTTTCAATTTTGAATTCATTCAATTAAAAGTTTCCGTTTTTTTTTTTTAGTCACTTAAAAAACAATAAACATATTCTTATGTAGGAACCACAGTTAAACCAACTAAGCACACGACTAACAATAATAAATGTTTTGATATACTAGCGCAGACCCATAACCCAAATCTCGGGATACTATAATTTTAGGATTTTAAGAGCTGAAAGTATTTAAAAAAAAAATATTTTATTCACGATAATCAACATAAATAATAAGCTCACAGCAAATAAGACTTTTTGAATTAAAAAAAATCTTTCTAAAGCAAGTAAACTTTAAAAATTACATTTGTCAAATGTAGGTAACGAAACAATAAAAAAACAAACTAACAACACACAAATAAATAATTATTAAATTAATTATTGAAGACAATATTAGCGATTTCAAAACGATAATCTGAAACAGAAAAATCAGAAAAGGATACGGTCACATCTAGGACTCGAACCTATATAATATTGTCTTCAATAATTAAATATTACAATTTGAGGTTTTACTCAATAAAGTTATTCCAAAAAATAAATAATAGAATTATTAATTTATTTATTCGATTTAATACTAATCAGTTCCAATTTTCAACTGAAAATTGAAACTAAATAATTTTGATTTTTTTTTCGGAACACCGCACACAGTCTCAACTGCTCCCAACCATCTGAAGCCAGTGAGACATTGGATACCCAATTGGGGTATATTCGTATATTGTGTGGCTGAAGGTAGTTTGGAGGGGAAGGAGATGGAGAGGAGAAAGAGAGGAAGGAGGATGAAGGAGAAGAGAGAAGGTAAGTGAGTACCTATTTAGATCTGGTTACCAAACACGGCTAAAGCCATTTCAATTCTGATGGTGGTCTTTACACCATATTTTCCACTCTGGAACATTCCGCAAATAAACTATATGTTATTTTAAATGAATAATTTGTTAAATAACATAAATTAATCAAATAAAATTTACTTACGCATGCCGGGGTTTGACCCAGCGACCTCCGGATCTCTAGTCAAGAGTACCCCTAGACCACGGAGGCCGTAATACGTACGATGTTAAGAATATTTCACATCACGCTTGCACCGGCAACCGATAGTTGTACATTAGCTGTAGGTACCTTTGTACTTGTACGTTCTTTTCAAACTTACACAATATTTGGATGATTTATTTATTTTTATTTATTTATTTATTTCTATTCTTGAATACACGTTTTACAAATTATTACAGTGGTTTATATTGCAGTACAGAGAAAAAAGTACAGAAAAAAGGTATAAAAAATGAAGAACATAGGTTGATTTAGGTAAAACTGTGTATGTGTGTGATATTGTATGTTACGTGAACACCTCACTAGGTGAACCTGTGCTGAGGTGTTAACGTGTTTGTGATTAAGTGTGACAGGTATTTATGTGTTGTAGTAGAAAGTTATTTATTTATTTATTTTTTTTCACAGACATATATTGAAACATGAAAACACACATTTATATGTGCGTGTATGTATTTTTGGATAATTCTTGAAGAACGTGTATAATATTTAATTTTAGTTATTATATTTTGGTTATGTTTGGTTTGGAATCATAATCTTTTGAATAAAGTGAATATCTTGATTTTTTATCCATTTTTTATATAGGGCAGTTTTGTAAAACATCCCCTCAAGGACGCTGTTTGTATATTTTAAAGTAATACTTTAAGTCAACTACAAACTAAGATAAAATGAAAGTGTTTGAAATTTGAAAATCATCCTGTATATACAATTTACCACTAATTGGCTAATTGAACAAAAATACCTCAAACTTATGGGAGCCGAATTGTTCAATATCCAGACGATATGTTCAATATCCAAAATAATCATTCATTATTATTTTTATTCCATGTTTAACGTCTCGACCTTTAAAAACATATTATAGCTTCAATCATCGAAAAATGTTCTGTAAACATTTCCTATTACACATATGTATTAAACAAAATGACCAAAATCGAGAATTTTTTAGAATTTGCCTGTAAAAACAAAAAAGTCTCCTGTAAAATTTGCTAAATGATCTGTTGAATATACAAGCACTAAGTCAGTGTATTGTAATTTGGGTAGTTCTTGAAACCAATTGTAATTTGGGTAGTTCTTGAATACCATTTTTAATTTGGGTAATTCTTGAATACCAATTGTAATTTGGGTAGTTCTTGAATACCTTTTGTAATTTGGATAGTTTATGAATACCAATTGTAATTTTGGTAGTTCTTGAATAGATATTGTAATTTGGGTAGTTCTTGAATACCAATCTTAATTTGGGGAAATATTGAATACCAATTGTAATTTGAATAGTTCTTGAATACCAATTGTAATTTGGGTAGATCTTGAATACCAATTATTATTTAGGCAGTTATTGAATACGAATTGTAATTTGGGAATTTTTAATACCATTTGTAATTTTCCCAACTACGTCTGAAAGAACAATTCCTTCGACAGCGCCCTCCGTCGCCAGTATTAATTTATCAATTTCATTTAAGTTTAATGCCGAGGATTCGCCCTGTACCAATTTAATGTTTGCGTCTTGCCAGAGATGAAGGAAGGATGAGAAGGTGAGTTTAGTCAGCTAATCGTTCTGTAATTTGAGGATTAGCATTCTAATCCGCCTCGTGGTGATCTCGAGTTATGTCTGCAAACATTTGGTTGTCTTATTAAGACGACTGAATGTCTGCGCGAGCCGATAGGGTAATGTGGTTCAGACACTCTAGTGACATCTACCGACGGGGAGCTCCTAGAGTAATAATTGCTTTATACCCTCGGCCTGATCCACTGCCGGGCTGCCATTCTATTATGTTAACCCTTAACCTTTTGCATTGTGTATTCCTAACCGGACTCCCCACGGATGTGGCTACTGGCTACTGGCTATCAAATCCATCATGTTACTAAATGATCTTTTAAAAGAAAAAGAGTTTCAATTTATTTTCTAAGTACAACACATTTCTTTATTGTTGCCATAAATATATTAATTTCTCTTCTGGACCACTAGTTCAAAATTGCGAACCACTAAAAACCATTGATTCATTTTTTGGTCTTGTTAAGCCACAATGTTACCTTTTTTTACGATTACTTAATAATTTTGATGGAAGAACTTTATAAAAGACGGTTTTGAAGGTGCCTGTAGAAGGGTGAACACGATTCGAACAAAATTACAGAAACGAAACAAAGTCATGCATTATTTTCTTTGTTATTTATACTTATTTTAAATAAAATATAAAAAAGCATGTATTAAGAATGATGATTATAAGTAAGTTTAAAGTCATGGTTTTTGAAAGAGAAAATGCAAAAACTTTATGAAATTTAGTTGTGAATTATAAATACTTGGAGCAGGTGTATGATTTTGTGAATATCCCAGTGAATTACCTAAAAAAATACCCAATATCGGAAGTAATTCCCCGCCAGTTGGATTTTTCTTGGTTGATAGAACACCTTTAGTCGTGTATTTTAACAAAAGTCCCCGTTTTCCCCCATTGTTCCCCTCCCCACACTCTCTTGAACATTATTTTGCAAATCTTTCGGAATACTCTAATATCGCCTTTACCATTGTGGAAAATCAATTATTTTTCAAATTCCTAATCAGATACTCTCAAAAAGTAAATAGATCATTTTCAATATTGCGATGGATTTTAATGCTCGGCAGAGGGAGGCGTGACGCGATCAAGTGAATCAAAACCCTACATGAATCGGGTCATTTAAAAAAAATATATGTAGGAAACTATCTAGTATTTATAAAATAGTTGTTAGAAGCATAAGTGATAAAAAAACTAAGCTCCATTAATCATTTCATTATTAATTTCACGTAGGTACCCTTATTTGGTAGATGTAGGTATTGCAACACAAACTATAACAAAAGAAAAAACTAAACAATAAGAACAATGAAAACATTAAAATTGTGGTTCTTTAATATTTGCATCAAGAGATAGATTCAGCCAGTTTGATTTTATGTCTTCAATATACAATTTAAAATTTATAAATCTCATGGGATGTTGAATATTTTGCAGGTACGCTTTATTAATGAATTTTGCGTATACTTTGCTTGACAATGTGGTACACAGAATAAATAATTCGATCTGGCGTTGTGTTCAGAGTAACGAAATGCAATCCTTTCTTGCAGAAATGATAAATTAACAAGATACCAAGAGTAACGAGATGGTTATGTATAAAACGGTATAATTTAAATGTGAACAAAGCAAGGGGTATTTGCCGAGACAGAGTTGTGTCGCTGTCTATCATCTCTGCCTACTCCTTCACGAAACGGCGCGCGGCGTGATGGTTAGTTAGTTAGTTTATTTATTAAAATAAAGTACATGACCAACAGTATACTTCTACTATGTTCCATTGAACATTTATTCGAAATAAATCTAAAAAATGAGTAAACTTTCTAAAACTGCTGTCGTAATAAAACGATAAGATTTAAATTCCCCGAGGGAGGATCAGGTCGAAATAATTTCTTGATAAAAACTTTTCGCAATTTCGTTTGATTGCGCGGGGAATATCAATTTAATCTTTTATTACTATTATTGTCTTTGTGTTCTGCGAATTCATCATTTCGTAATGTTAAATAAATATACCCTATCTCGATAAAAAGGTTCTCAATTTTAAAAAGAGTGATGATTCTTAGAGAACATTGTGTTCTGAATAAAAAAGGATACAAGTAATCACATAATAAAAACAACATTAAAAAAAATCGTTAAAATCAAACATAGTTTATTTGCAACCTTATTACTGTTATTGTGTTTAGAGACAACTATTCAGTATCAATAAAATAGCCTGTAATTTAGTTACAAGTTCTTCACAGCTAGGTTTTTAGCATTGTTCTTCTCCTAATCCCCATATTCTTGTTCCATTTTTTCCAGTTTTTTACTTTTACTATTTCATTTTGATAAAATAAACGCCCAAACTTAATTTCAAAATTGAAAAATGAGTAGGAAATTATTTCTAAAAGATATTCCCAGAATCGTTAGTGATAAACTTACGACTTTTACGACCAAAATAACAAGAAATGTTTTTATTTATTTGCAAAAGTAAATAATATTCATTGTTTATTCATAAGAAAATCGTTCAGCCGTCACGTCTTAATACTCTTTGAATACATTAAAATAATATTTATTTTTCATAGGTAATCAAATTTCCGTTGGCGGAGTTCTTTGTGTCCTTAATAACCATCCAATTGAAAGTTTTCCAGAAGTGATATTCAATCAAAGAGTGGCTATTGAACAAATGATTACCAACCCCTGAGTGTACTTGTACATATATACAATATGCCCAAATGTTACCTGTTCCCGTGTTTCCTTGTTCGACAGCCTGGATTTGGAATTCGCTTTATAGCCCCAGCAATGTGAATTGTTCACAAAAGGTTGTACGTTCGCAAATAGCACACATCGTACAAACAGGATTTTGTGTGAAACAGTCTTAATCCAAGGAATACATAAATCCTCCCGATATGGATTTTTACATGTTTCCCTTTCCGATGGAATTTTGTTTAACAATTCAATGGAATTTTTTCTCCACGTGAGTTCAGAGTTTGTTATTGTAGTATGTACGCATTGATGTGAGAGATATCAGGAGATGGGAAAGTGGTGACTATTAAATGACCAGTGTCTGCTGGTGTCTTCCTGTGTACTTGATGCACAGGGGCACTTGCGTGAATTTGTGTTCAGATATATTCTGAATGATTATTTTTTTATAAGAAAATGGTCATGCAGTCACAATTTATCAGGAATTCGAATTATTTTTAGAGGAAACAAAAGTTGAATATAAATGTTGGTAGATGAATAATATCCAAATCTGTTTACTAATCATGACTTAAGCCATTTCAAGTAAAACCTCGATTGTGAATGGTTGTCGCTCATTAGGTTACACAGAGAGTACTTAACATTTTTTTATTAATATTTATTTAAATATCACAAAACCAATTAACCTATTCATTAATTTGAACTAAATTCCTTTGGTGATTTTGAAAACATTTTAAACTTCTTATATTGGGTTCAGAGCCAAGTGTATACCACTTTGCCACCAAGGTCGTCAACCGCTTTATACTGATAGATTTGTACCCATACCAATTTGTACTGCATATCCGTGAAACCCATTTATGACAATATCTCAAAAAATCTCCAAATCCCATATGGAAAATCTTACCGAATTACAAATTGAAATAGGCAATAAAGAACATTTGTTTATTTAAGGAAGCAAGAAGAATATTATTTCAATCCTCAGATTCCAACCCAGCTGTCAGAATGATTGAAATACGGAAAAAGGTTATGACAGAGGAAGGATGTTTTGACTTCAAAATTGATGTCAAATTACTGGGCCAGGGTCACATTTGCTGCCTTTGGGCATATGGCACATAAATTCTTCAGACACTACAGGAGCGGGAGGATTACAAATAATAATTATTCATTTTGCGGTATTATTTTGCCGAATCGTATTTACTTTAGCCGGCGGTAAATGTCACTAGGGCCATTTGGCATGGCGGGATTCCGTTCGACAGGTTAATTTCCATGTGTTTTGATTAAGAGTTGCTAGAGGCATTAATCATCCCCGCCACCATCCCCTTTATCCACCCATCCACTCCTGCTAGCACCATTCACCGATGAAGGGAGAGAGCATAGAGCGGGCGTACTATTAGTTTGCTTTGGATAAAGGATTAAAATTCAACTAGGTTATGGTGTTTCAGGATCGAATTATTCTAACTGGCGTCGGTATAATACATAATATACGAGTAATACGCAAAATCACAAGGCGGAAAATTGAATGTAATATGTTCTAACATAATTTACAGAAAATACATAATATTTGGTTTTCCCATAGACATATGAATATTAGTAGACCTGCCCTAAGTGATTAAAAGCGTATTATCCCCACTCCCCATACCGGTTCCATTGGAGCCGGCTGTGCTCGCGTATGGCCTCAAGTGAAATTTGAAAACGTGACGTCATCATTCTTGTGCGAACTATGGTCGTGGCATCATCGGTTCATTTTACGAAATAACACGGCAAAATGTTGACTTGTACTATGAAAACTTGAAAAAATAGATGTGAAAAAGAGAATAAACCCAATTGTCGTATTACATTCCATATATAAGCATTATTTTACTTTATTTTAAGCATATTCACATCGTATAATATGAGTCAGTTGTTACTATCACATCGAGAAACGTCTGGACGCGAAACACAAAGCTGGTTGGTTGCTGGGAAGTAAATTATGAACATTTATAAAAGTATCTTAACTAAATACTTAAACGAAATATTCGACTCTGAAAATAGAACCGAATTTTTTTTCCGAATTCGGACTTCGCAAATTTGTTCATAACGTGGCGAGTAATTTGCGCTCCCATGTAAAAATGTCTATTCATTCAAAAGCAGATTTTACTTTTAAGAAGTAAATGGTGATATTATAATGCGAGATGCCTATTTACTGTCAGATTGATTTATTGACGAATCACAGTCAGCTTCACTCCCTTCGTTCTTCAACAGTTGATTTTACCCCTCGCCATTATCTTATCGTCTATTAATTCCTATGTCTGTGGGTTTTCCACATTCTCGAGGGAGTGGGTTTTCGGGCTACCTTTTAGTGTTTATTTAGTACACCCAGTGCACTAGGCTAACTGACTGACATTTGACTGTGGAAGGTACTCTCATTATTACTCTGGTGATAGAAAACATACTTTAAAAGATTTTAATGTTAAATAAGTCAATATATAAAGCAAGGTTCCACTTAACGATCTCCCCACGTCTTTAAACATCACAAAAATTGCCAATTTGGGAATTCTATTAAAGTCCCACTGCTTTTATACAGTTGGAATTCTGTGTGTGTGTGTTTTTTATGTGAAACCGCACAAGAGTTCAAACTGCTTCCAACCATCTGGAGCCATTGAGACTATGGCATCCCCAATCGGGGTATTTTATGAGGCTGAAGGTAATAGGAATAGAAAAGAGATGGGGAAGAGGAATGTGGGGAAGTATCTGGCTATTCAAATCTGATCACCAAATACGTCAAAAGCCATTTCAAACACCGTTTCAATTCTGAATGATGAGCCTTACCTCACGACCTCACGACCACGACCTTACCTTCATTCTGGTAAGGATCGCAGTTTAACCAACTTATTTTGGACGATATTTCAGCTCATTATATTTAACATGTCCCTTAAATTGTCAACGAAGGCGATGAGTTGAAATATAATGCCATCAGGCACATGAAAAAATATCATTAGCACATTACCATATTATATTAATCTCGAAAAAGTCATCAGTTTTGACGGTGTAAATTGTAAAATTAGATTTTTTTGATCTACACGATGACTTGTGAAGACTTGAAATCATCGTCTTTGTCCATTTCCTGTTTTTTAGAAAGGCATATAATATCTTCTTATTCTTAGCGCGCTTCCAAATGTACATTAATGGAATTCAGATATAATTATGTATTTGCTAGACAAATTTTAAGCAATTTACTCAATCAATCAGCTACCTTACCTAATGAATTATTATATGACGGAGTGAAATTCAGGCATCTGATTAGTTGTGGTTTCACCAATTATTGGTAAGCAGGTTTGCGTGAAATTTTCGCCCCTTTAAGAAATATGATTAAATACTAGAGGTAGCAGAGGGAATGAAATTGGGGTTGGTGATTTGCTAATATTTGCATAATTAGTAAATCTGCACCCGATTAATCAGATACACATGCAGAATTCCCAACTGAGTGGCTACGCGTTATTTCAAATGTGTGGAATATTTGACAACATTATTATTTAGATCATGATTGAAGATTTTTCTTGCCTATTTGCAAAAACCCATATCTAAATAGTATTATATTAAGTGAAGTTTGTGCGCTTAGTTCTTCCAAGCTATGCAAGTAGTTTGGAAGTGTTTTCACTATCATTTAGTTTTTTTTTCCTATACATAATACGTGGATATTATATTTATTGAAAGTAGATAAATTTCGAGCAACGCCGGTTAAACGTGAGCAAATTTCAAATAAATTAACAATTTTTATTATATTTATTCAAAAACATATTAACCATGATAGCGCATTGTTTGAGAAGCAAAATGATTAGATCATTTTGGTACTCCCACTTTTGAAAAAAAAAAAAAATTTAAAGCAAATACAAAAACTTTCTTCATCTTTCTAAAAGTATCTGATTTACAAATCCTTAGCAAAACTCCGAAGGTTGCAGATTATTAATTTGATCCAAAAATAATTTAACTATTTTTCTAATCACATATTAATGTGGATCTGTGATCATATTTCTTAAAATATCTAAAAAAAATCGGTTACCACGCCTACTAGTATAGTCTAATTCAGGGTTTCATCATCTTATAGTCCAATTAAGTATTCCATACTTGTATAGTCTTATTAAATGTTCCATCTTTGTATAGTCTTATTAAGTGTTCCATCCTTTTAAAGTTGAATTGAGTATTCCAGCCTTTTATCGTCTAATTATTTGTTCTATCCTTTGATTGTCTAATTAAGTTTTCTATCCTTTTATAGTCTAATTAAGTGTTCCATCTTTGATAGTTGAATGACTGAAATTGTACTGACGTGAAAACATTGTCCACTTTTAATTATTTTTTTTTACATATTATACCCACATTTTCGATTTACGATTTGAGAGCTGATGCAAAATTTATCGGTAATATTTTATGCCTACTATTGTAGGAAAAAGCAATTTTTTCGTGATTATCGAGTTAATTATTTTAAAAGCCCATTACTTCATTTTTGATTTTCAAAAATACACCACTAACGCTAATAGAATGCGGACATTCGCAATCCAATTATGCAGAACCTCAAAAATAACCGAATAAAAATTAAAATCGTAACTGGTTTAACAAAAACGGACGGCGAACTCCCGCAGACCATAAAACGGTTTGAAGAGTTGAAATTGGGGCGGCGGCGGTGATAGTTATGCGGCATTTAAAATAAACGTTTTCAACATTATTATGATTTTCTTTTATTACAGCCCCTAAAGTGCGCCCAACAAATAGGAGATATTTATCGTAGAAATAATGCACACTGTAATAAGTGCTTGACTAAGGTGAGGAACGAGAGATAGTGGCTAAAGTTTTACAAATTTCTGCCAAATCTTATTTTTGGAGTTAAGAAGTTTAATAGAAGAAAAAGTTTAATTGTGCGATTGTCAAACACTAAAATAATGAAACCTCGTTGCCTTGCCAAGCTAAAATTAAATGGAAAAAAATTGTGGCTGGAATCCAAAAGAGTTTGACATCAAAAATACTATTTGAATTGCAAAAAGCCCATGACTAATTTATTATACCTACTCTTAAATCCATCAACGATTTTTTTAAGTTAAAGTGGTCGCTTGATATTAGACTGCATCAAGTATTTCAATGCGATTACCTTCAATTTGACACTGTTTAAAGGGTGAGGGTAAATCTTGTTACTGAATATTATATAGCTAGTGCTGTATCAAGAATTCTTTCGATTCTCGACGATTACCTACTTGACGTCTCACAATAGCGACAAGGGAACATTGTGGAATGAAGTGCAAATAAAGTTTTAGTCTACGAAGAAAGCATTCATGCGCAGACAAAAAGATTTCTACTTCAATTGCAACACGCAGGGTTTTAAACACTGCATCTTGGCCGAACTCAAGGATTGTAATAATACTTCTCATACAAGGAAGAGAACTTGTCTCATACAAGGCAGAGAACTTTTCTCATACAAGGCAGAGAACTTGTCTCATACAAGGCAGAAAACTTGTCTATGGAATCAAATTTTAATCAATTCAAAAAATTACGTAGGACTTATTAAATTAATTACGAAAGTTTCTCTTCGATAACGTCGATGCATAATAAATAGAGTATAAAGATGAGTTACATTCAAAGTTTTTACAGAAATTTCACTTACAACTATAACACCAGCAGCATATTAATAATTGGTTGGCAATGACATAAAAAATAAAAAATCTTCTGTGGCTTTATTGAGATTTTTTGTACTCACTAGAGATAATTTTGGATAGGTTGAAAGTTTATACATTAAAAAATTATGGGTTAACGGAGAAAACTTTTCGTACCGAAAATATTATATTGATAAAGTTCACTACTAATAACAAGTGTTTTTATCACCGCAGTAGCGGTTATCCTACTGCCAATTTGATATTCTATTTGTGAGATGTATGAAATAAAAATGAAGATAAAAAAAAAGATGACAGTCAATTCTATTCTCTAAATAATTACTTGCTTCTAAATACATAAACTGAACAAACAAAATGTACCTACATTTTGTTATTTCACCACCTACGTTGAAGGATTCTGCAATGACATACAGAATAAAATGTTATTCGGAAAAGCATCTGCATATGAAGATGAAATTTTATAAATTTATAGGGGAGATTGAACTTTTGTCATTCGTATATATTATATTTCGAACCCAGATTCGTCATAAAAGAAAAAAAAATGACAATATAAAACAAAAAACATATATGGAT
Organism: Hesperophylax consimilis; assembly: GCF_061612785.1. Taxonomy (NCBI): domain Eukaryota; kingdom Metazoa; phylum Arthropoda; class Insecta; order Trichoptera; family Limnephilidae; genus Hesperophylax; species Hesperophylax consimilis. The sequence goes on along the minus strand of NC_142844.1, from coordinate 30,420,283 downwards.
AACACTTATTTTATATTAGTGAATCATTTTAACGTGAAATGGTTTTAAAAAGGCTCCCATACTAAGGTCCCACCAGAGTTATCGATGAACGCTTTTATTTTCGCCAAATATTATTTTGATACATTTTGTGGCCCAAGAGTTGTGGCGTCAAGTGTATATTCTAAAAATCGACGATTGTCCGTCGCTCATTAGTGCTTGAGTTACCAAATACTGAGTTTTACTCTTGTTTTAAGTTTTGTCCCAAACAAAAATTGTCGCGTTTACTTAACATTCCAGTTTTCTTCCACTTTATGTAATGTTTGAATTTGAGATTTATGTCGCTAACAACTTCACCAGAAAACAACTTGAACCTAATGTCGCTAACAACTTCACCAGAAAACAATTTGAGCTTAATATCTCTAACAACTTCACCAGAAAACAATTTGAACTTAATATCGCTAACAACTTTACCAGAAAACAATTTGAGCTTAATGTCGCTAACAATTTCACCAGAAAACAATTTGAACTTAATATCGCTAACAACTTTACCAGAAAACAATTTGAGATTAATGTCGCTAACAATTTCACCAGAAAACGATTTGAGCTTAATATCAATAAAAACTTCACCAGAAAACAAGTTGAGCTTAATGTCACTAAAAACAAACAATGAAACTGAATACTACTCAGTTTTCTAAGACACCATGTAAAATATAAATGTAAAATATAACTGAATAAATAAAAAATAAATAAAAACTTCACCAAAAAACAATTTCGGATATTTTGTATCCTTCTTCGGGGTACGTTTAATATTGAAACATAAATCAAATAGTATAAAAAATCGAATAGAAAAATGTTATCATCATTTTTGCTTTCCAAAGGCTGTGATCATGAAATTTTACATGTCAATATAGTGCTTTAAAATCAATATGTTTGCCAGTTAAATTCTTTAGTTAAAATATTAAAAATTAAATTACCAAACTTTAAATTTATTTTTATTTGAATAAAAACTACTATTGTCTAACTAAAAATAATTACACAATTTGTCGGATAAGTCTTCAATAATTTAATCAAAAATAATCCACTCCAGAAATTAGAATTACAAGCAAGAGAATCTTGTATCAACAATCCTAGCTAATATTACTGGTGCCCCTTACAAATCCGATAGGAATGGTTCACCATTCGTGACACTGTTAACATTTCCCAGAGGTACGAGTACCTACTTGTATAATCAAGTCTTGGAATTTAACAATGGGGTTGACGGAAACATCATAAACTGGAATTATTGCTGGCCGATGTCTCTAAGAAACACGGTTTATCAAGTGAACATTATTTCAGATTGTTACCTTCTGATGAATGGTATCAATTTAACAATATTTGTCTTCATTGTTCATCGGCTGGCAAAGTCCTCCATCATTACACAAGTTATTACATTATTCATAATCCGGAAGTGATAATTTATTTAAAAGAATAATTAATTAACTGTAATTGTGTTTTCAGTTAAATATATTATTCACATTGTTTTTCTCTATTTAATAATTACAATCTTAATCCACTCCTGCCGGTCTCTTACAATACTCTTTAGTCCTCCATCAATCTTAGTTCCTTCCGTCGGATTGCAGTAGCTGGGTGGTATTGTTGCCCAACAAATTTTAGAAAAAATACTAAATTTAATATTGGTGGTGGTTTTAAAAGAACTTAAACTTACATCTTAAACTTCTTTATTTATCTTATTATTTTGTATCATTAACGCCTTTTAGCTTTTACATAATATAACTCTATATCACCCTGGTGTCAGTCAACCAAGCCGTGTTTAGTGACCAATCTAAATAGCATTGTACTTCCCCGCCTTCCTCTTACTCATCTCCTCCTACTTCACAGAACCTTCAATCTCAATTAGGGAAGCCATAGTCTCACTGTCTCCATACGGTTTGGAGCAATTGGGACTCTGTTGCGGTAATCACATTAAAAATAATAAGTTAGATACACGTTCTCAATTTTCTGACTGAAAATTCAGAAAGTAAACTACTCTGAACTAATTTTATGTATATCAGCAATCGCTAGATTAGAACTTCAGAATTAGTGATTTGTGGCCTTAGATAGTTTTAATATTGAGTTTAATAAATTCAAATTTTTAGTTTTTCTTATAAGTATCGTAATTTTATTAAAAAATACGATTTATTCACCTGTAATTAACGCCAAAATGGTGAGTGTGTTCAGTTGTAAAGCATTTAGTCCAATCGAGATAAGGTCACAGCAATGAAAACGACAACTAAGCGATTTGATCGTGCCATACTGCCTCAGCCGATGTAAACTGCAATCGAAAGCCCGGACCCGGGAAAGTTATCGGTGGTGATAGTAAAACTTAGTTCATCTGAAAAGTTAGACCGTGGAATAGGGCCCTATAGTACCATATCGTGTCCACTCAACCTATATCTGTGTGCTGATATTAATTAATTCCCCCGCTAACTACTGCTTGCCAACTGGAATAGTTATACTGGAACTTTATGTACGATCGCCGAACAAACTAAAACTCTAGACTATAAATGCCTTCAACAGCAATTTGATCATAATCAGATCATGAAAAACCACAAACATATTATAAGACAAATAACCCATTATGTACGTATTATTAATAATAATAACAATATACCTATATTGTAAGCAATTTGCAATTATAACTAAAATTACATTTAGTTAAATGTGCATAGTATAAATTACTTTATAATTTAAGTAAGCTTAGACAATGAATGGTTGGTATCATCCATTTATATTTACCATTACTATTTAATTAATACCATTCCTCAAAATAAAATTTGGAAACATATGAAACTAAATTAACCACCTAAATTTAGCCGCTTTTTGCACATTATTAGGTTATATAAATTTCGCACATTACGTCAATTAATTGCTCTAAACGTTTTTGCAAACTTGGCATAATGTGCCAAAAATCGCTCAAGTAAAACAGTAGTATCTAACTAATAGAAAAGTGCAGTTATAATTTGAGGTTTCTGATAACCCACCTCACTAGGATAGTCTATTTTTAGGCCATTTTACAAGTTAATTTTAATACATATTAATTTGCCTATTCTGATATATAATTGAATTTTTTTAGTGCAATAGTATTTTCACAATTTATTCTTTTAAAATACTTGATGAATAAAACATTTTAATTCAAAATATTGTTACAATAATACATAGTGAATGGCATAAGAACAAAAAAGTGAACAATATGTTTTTTAGCATTTCTACACCAATTAAGAGAACTAGCTCTTGTGTTTGGTGTGTGAGTAAAAAGTAATATCGTAGAGTGTACATAATAAAGGATGTGGTAACATTATAAAATATAAATTTGATACGAAATGAAGTTACTGCATTTTGTAAATGATGTTACGAGTGTTCGGTTTTTTTTTTTTAAATAATTTGACTTTTTTCTTTAATAAAACCATATCTGTTATTTTTTTAATTCTTCGGGAAGACGATTAAAATATTTTATCCTTTTGTATGTGTATTTGTCGTGTGGAAAATAGAGGAATTTCGACGTTATATTTATGTCTTAATGATGAATTAAGTTTTAAATGTTTCAATGTATTATCTTCAAATACTTGTAATATTGACATTTTTTATAAATGTCTTTAATTTTTTGCACTTTCAAAATTTTTAACAAAGTTGCTGGAAGGAATTCAGGTTGTTTTTTTCAAAATTACTTTGATAGTTAATCTTCGTACCACTTTAATAGGGTTTACAATTTTTTCCTACGCACTTTCCCTTCCAATAATTTCAAGCCGAATTAATGACTGGACTAACGCGTAATATACTATTTTTACATTATTTAACTTAGGAATATTTCTTAATCTAATATATGGATAAATAAATTTCCTAATGCACTTAACAAGCTCACATATGTGTTTGTTCTATTTCATATGTTGGTCTTTAATTACACCAAGGTACTTTATTTCAGTTGTTTGGGTTAAATTGGTACATGAGCTTTAACAGACAGGTTTGTTACATTATTTATTGTGTGTAATAGTTTGATTAAAACACTAATTTCAAATTTGGGTGAGTGCACCGGTAAAGGCTCTATCATTACTTGTGAACCGAATTAGCATTTTATTTAAAAAATAAATATTTCTCACATTTTTAATACTATTAAGTAAAATTTCGTTGCAATGTGCATAATGTTTCGTTAACCGAAATAAGTATGCATTAAAGGAATTTAAAGTTAAAAAAATTCAAGTACAGCGAGTGAATGTTTTTTGCGTCAAACATTTTCATAATTTGAAAGATTAAGTTCGAGTCTGTGATGAAGGGAACTAGGTTTTGGATAAAGAGTTTTATGTGACTTCTATGGTACAACCAAATGCTTTGGGAAGAGGTTTTTCCAATTACTAAATAAAATATCTAAAAGATTTTTTCAGTAACTTACATGACAATGTTATTTTAATACTAGTGTATCGAACGTGAAAACAAGATTTACTGCATTTGACTCGATTGCGACTAAGGTTGAACACCTGGCAAGTGTGATGACCCCTTTTTCTAAGAAATAATATTAACAAGTTGAAAAATGCACCACAATTATCGGTTATTAAGCGAATCGAGCCGGAGAAAAATCAAAATATTGACAAACCAGTCGCTGTGCGAAATTATTATTCTCACCTAAAAACACCTGCGTCTGAAACGAAAACAAGTTGTGGTAAAGATATTGACGTCACAAGAGGGCTTGATAGAGAAATTATAAATAGCTAAAAACACTACAATATTCGGCAGTCAAATTTCAAAAATTAACACGTGTGGACGGAACACCTTAAACAGTTAAAACGCAATCTGTTAATTATAATTATAAATTCCTGAGTGTTAACTGAAATCTGTAGTCGCTTCTGTTCCTCCAGCGCGGCACAATCATTTTAAAGATTAAAACTATTTCTAACGAGCTGTTTACTGCCGGCACTTTATCAGCTGAGTCAGACGCATCACTCATCATTACAAAAATGGGGCGTCTCCGTGTGCCGGCTCTTATAATCAAACGACTGAACTGCCCACTGCCGGTGATCACCTAGAGGCTGGCCAATCCCTGCTGCATTAATGCTGACAACCTAGATTTTGACAAATACCTGCTGGCTACTGACTGAACTGCCCACTGCCAGTGATCACCTAGAGGCTGGCCAATCCCTGCTGAATTGATGCCGACAACCTAGATTCTGATGAATTCCTTCTTGCTACCGGCTGAACCAGCCACAGATGCTGACAACCTAAAGGCTGAAAAATACCTGCTGGCTACCGACTGAACTGCCCACTGCCGGTGATCACCTAGAGGCTGGCCAATCCCTGCTGAATTGATGCCGACAACCTAGATTCTGATGAATTCCTTCTTGCTACCGACTGAACCAGCCACAGATGCTGACAACCTAAAGGCTGACGAATACCTGCTGGCTACCAACTGAACTGCCCACTGCCGGTGATCACCTAGAGGCTGGCCAATCCCTGCTGCATTGATGTTGACAACCTAGATTTTGACAAATACCTGCTGGCTACTGACTGAACTGCCCACTGCCAGTGATCACCTAGAGGCTGGCCAATCCCTGCTGAATTGATGCCGACAACCTAGATTCTGATGAATTCCTTCTTGCTACCGGCTGAACCAGCCACAGATGCTGACAACCTAAAGGCTGAAAAATACCTGCTGGCTACCGACTGAACTGCCCACTGCCGGTGATCACCTAGAGGCTGGCCAATCCCTGCTGAATTGATGCCGACAACCTAGATTCTGATGAATTCCTTCTTGCTACCGACTGAACCAGCCACAGATGCTGACAACCTAAAGGCTGACGAATACCTGCTGGCTACCAACTGAACTGCCCACTGCCGGTGATCACCTAGAGGCTGGCCAATCCCTGCTGCATTGATGTTGACAACCTAGAAGCCAGCCAATTCCTCCTGGCTACCAACTGAATAAACCATTGATGCTGAAAATCTAGAAGCCAGCCAATTCTTCCTGGCTACCAACTGAATTAGCCATTGATGCGGAAAACCTAGAAGCCGGCCAATTCTTCCTGGCTACCAAATGAATTGGCCATTGATGCTGATAACCTAGAGGCTGACCAATTCTTCCTGGCCTAGAGGGTGGCCAATTCTTCCTGGCTACCGACTAAATTAGCCATTGATGCTGACAACCTAGAAGCTGACCGATTCCTGCTGGCTACCAATTGAACTGGCCACTGCTGCAGCAGTTGCCCACGCCATTCACTGTATCGTATGGCGCGATGATGCACAATGTGCTCCAATCTGAAATTATCGCTGAAAGGATTCCGGTTGTATCAGTTTTCTATCTGTGTTTTAAATCCCAGTTGTATTGAAATACATATAACTATTTCTTGTGAATTGGGCTGGCTGTAAAAAATAGGAAGTACCTATAAGCTACACCCCTTTGTAAGTTCTGTATACCAAAATAATACTTGTAATTAAAATGTGAATCGTCTTTCTTTTATGATGGTTTGGATAGAACACCTCACGGTGTTTTACTTAAATCATTACCCAGGTTGAGGACTGATGTGTGCCGGTGCTTATTATTTACAGTCTTTTCTTGTGCAGGCAAACACGTCCCGTACAACTAGTCAGTTCTCTTAATAATAAATTATTTATCTTAGAAAAAAATTCAACGTGAGTTTTGAAACCACGTTTATTACTTGTAAAATATGTATTAATTATGTATTACCTTATCAAAGTATGTATCAATTATGTATTACCTTATCAAAAGATGAATTAATTATGTATTACCTTATCAAAATATGCATCAATTATGTATTACCTTATCAAAATATGTATCAATTATGTATTACCTTATCAAAATATGTATTAATTATGTATAACCTTATCAAAATATGCATCAATTATGTATTACCTTATCAAAATATGTATTAATTATGTATTACCTTATCAACATAAACTAGAAAAATAATTATGGCCGTGACTGAAATTTGAACGCCAGAATCTTCCGCTATTCGGACTAACGCTCTTCTCACTGAGTGAGATAAAATTATAGTTTTTGGACATAGATAAGTCAGAAAAATATTATGATAAGACACCTTTAAGCAAATCGTTTAGCAAAAGCAAACAAGACATCATTAAAAATATTAAACCCGGCAGGTATTTAGTAAATATCAGAACAAAGGTAGTTCACAAAAGGAGCTCGTAAGAAGATATTACCCACCGCAGTCGCAAAGAAAAGGCAATGCCTCCACTTTTAGGGCAAAACTCCAGTCTGTGAGCAAAGTGGGTATTATTGCTTTTGAAACAATCGTAAGCCGGTATTTGATGTTCATACTTTGTATGCGTTAGACGGGTAATGTCGCAAGGAGTGGTGAGGTAAGTGGCTTTATTCTGGCATATCCTTGGCGCATCCTTGGCGTATTCTTGGCTCCCTCTCAATATTACACGGGACACCAATGAAAAACTGATCTTCAGAACTAACTATTCATACCTGTTTCGAAAGAAACTCATCTTATCATGTGAAATAATATAATCCACAAACGTATGTAAGTTTCTGTATTTTGTATGTCACCTATATAATTTAGATAATTGCATCATTCTCAAATTCATACTACTGTTGTGTAATGAAATGTGTTAAAAATTTCGATATTATTTTTTTATTGCTTATTATGATAAACTGGCAATCAAATTTTTTTAAATCAGTCGAAATTTAAAAACATCAAATAAAATTGTTTTTTGTTAAAATAACATTATATGGATGAAATGTACTTACTTAATCGATTACCTGAACTCTTCAAACAAACACTTCCAATTTTAAAAATGACACATTAATTCAAAGCAAATCTGAGTTGAAGAGTTCATTCCACTAGAGTTGCAGACAGACACACACAACCGAAATTAGTGTTTTTGATATTTTTTTTATTTTTTTTTTTATTTAATAGTTAAACTCAACAGATTATTTACATATATAAGAATATCGAATAAGAATAGATAAAATCCAATAACAGATTTTCACTTAAAATTATAATAATAATAAAAAATATTAAAAAAAAAACTAAGGGTTCTGTACCCGTGGCCTGAGAGATTTACAAAATATATAATATTGTAAATAATAAATAAAAAATAATAGAACATGTAAGAACACATGAACACATAACATAATTCTTTTACTTATTTTTTCTCTCTCTCTATGCATGTTATGTTATAAACCTGTTAATGTTCCTAATAAAATAAAATAAAATAAAACACAAATAAATAAAAAAATTAAAATTAACTGATATACTAATAACCATCTAAATTTAAAAAATTTATTATAATCATAAAATAATCTTTATAGGACATGGTTTTATGCAAATCACGAAGGATAAAAAATCAATGAAAGCAATTGTGTCTAGTTAGACTAATTATTACAATCATATGTTATCTTTTGTGCTATTCATAAAAGTTCTTACAATCATTTATTCATTCATTTGTTATTTACAGACTTGGTGGTACTGTTGGATTTCAATAATAGAATGCGTGTTCAAATATAATGTTTATTAACAATTTAGTACGGATTGACTACTTCTATCTTCTGAGCTGTCGGTTGGGAAAAGAGCGCGAGCAGATGCATCCGTCATCTTTTATACCTCTATCTGTCATCTCGCTCTTACACATTCAAAAAGCAGGCGTACCACCTAAAACCCTTCTTACAATTAGTTTATCATTACAAAAAAATAATAATAATAAAGTTGGTTGTTTACAAGTGAAAAAAATATTATAAGCAAAAAATAATTATACAATAAGCAGTAATTTTTTATTGAATTATTGGCGTGTTGGAAATAAGCCGACGTAGCTCAGTGGTCCAGAGCACCTGACCGGACATCAGAAGGTGCGGGTTCAATTCCCGTTGGTGGCATTTATTTTTACTCGGGAGATATTTTCAATTTGTATTGATGTTTCAGGCGACTAATTATTGCTTACAATAATTAGTATTTTTGATGTCAGCATCCTTCATCTTCCAAGAATTATCCCCTGTGCTACCTCTTAAGCATTCATTCCCAAAGTGATGTATATCGACCCCCAAGGGTCAACTTTGACCTGCAGGGGGGTCTATGAAAAAAAAATTAGGGGGGCATGAAATATAAATGGGAGTTAACGAGAGTGGATCTCGTTTTGGCAGTCACCAAAATGTTGGTTTCCCGTAAATGTTTTAATCAAACACAGATAGTACCTAAGTAGGTACTTGCGTAATACTATTTTACAATAGATATTTCCATAATATTTCATAATTATTATATCAACTTTGTTTTGGTAAAATCATTTAAGCAAAATTTTTGGGTATTTAGTATAATGTTACTAGATTTGTATATTTTAATTTATTTAATAAATATTTATTTGAAATTACACTTATTTTTTAATTTCTTCTCTGAAGTAATCACTATCAATTTGTCAGCTTCAAATAAACATTTAAGTTGATGAATTTGTAACACAATCAATATTAGGAAAGACCTGGTTAACAGACAGGCCGGTGAAAATTATTGTCTGCTCATGAGCAGACAATAATTTATAATCTTGATAATAATTTATAATCTTTATAAAATTTTGAAGTAGGAAATTTTCTTGATTTAACTTTCACATGTAGCAATGTCCTTGTGGTGGTTAAATATTATAAATAATAAAAAAGGCTTTGTTTGGACACCATTTCATTGAACAGATAAACAAATATATACATTGATCGATTCCGATTCGGTCTGAACCTTTCTTAAGCCGAACTAAGAAGGTTAAATCAGGTCAGTTGTCCGAGCACTTCCCCGGAAAGGAAAGGGTCCCGGGTTCAATTCCTAGATGCGATTGAATCTTTTTCTGTCTTTTCTGTAACACATTTCCCGTCTAAGAGTCGTTCATATTTACTTCAATGATTTAAAATTTAAAATTTGAGATTTCATTCATGAACCCGCAACTGGTAAGCCATATTATGTCTGTGAGACCGGGTTTTCTACCAATATTTTTTTCCCTCTGTTGATTCGGGCTGGGATTTCGCGTAGCTGCCTTCCTGCTACCCGATCAACAGTGCATCCTGCGACGGCGACGCGGGCGCACGTTATTAGCGCGAAGCCGGTATGTGAGACCAGCGTCACCAAACGCCAAACGCCCTGTAAGTAAGTTAGTGAAATGATATACTTAGAGACTGGTGTCTAAATACTATCCAGGACTATTTGGATGGATTTTTTAAAGATTGTTTTTGTTTTTAAATTAAGGCAAAATTGTCTTTTGAAAATAAAACAAACGTATACTTTTCTAAATAAATTTCCTACATTTATGTATTATTTGAAAAAATCAACATGAAAATCCATCCCAGAGACCAGCATCTAACCGTAAGTCAATTTCGTGTCACCACTGGCTTGTTAAGTTATTCAACTATAAAAATATTAATTTTTCGAAGAAAAATTCTTCAAACTGCATTTAACTTTGTGATGGCATTATTTATTTTTTATTAAAACACAAATAACATTGTTTACATCACTTTATGTCGATACAAAATCTCAACATGTTTCATGAACCAAGTTCACTTCATCAGGAGCACAAGTATACTAAAGTTATAATTAAAATTAGGTCTAGAAAGAAGAGGTAGAAGGAGCGGGAGGGGTAAGAGTGGGGGAGGGTTATTCAAAGTAGGAATTAAAATGTCATTAGACGGGAAAGACCGGGTAATTGGGAAAATATTTAAAATGGGGTTTATAAAAATTTTTTGTTTTTTAATAATATCTGCTTTCATATTCACGTGTTTTCTTATTTCTAGGATTTCAAAATTATTGATTTGAGATACCTTGTAACCAGAATGTAGTATTTTAAAACCTGAATTAATATCGAAAGTATGGTCGTTATTTAATAAATGATCCGCAAATTCTGATTCACAGTTTCCCTTTAAAGCCCTAAGATGTTCTTTAATTCTGATCTCAAAGTTTCTATTAGTTTTTCCTATATAAAAGGAATTACAATCATTACAGTTGAGTTTATAAATACCTGATTTTATTGATAGTCAAACTAAAAAATCAGGTGTTTATAAACTCAACTGTAATGATTGTAATTTCTTTTATATAGGAAAAACTAATAGAAACTTTGAGATCAGAATTAAAGAACATCTTAGGGCTTTAAAGGGAAACTGTGAATCAGAATTTGCGGATCATTTATTAAATAACGACCATACTTTCGATATTAATTCAGGTTTTAAAATACTACATTCTGGTTACAAGGTATCTCAAATCAATAATTTTTAAATCCTAGAAATAAGAAAACACGTGAATATGAAAGCAGATATTATTAATAAACAAAAAAAAATTATAAACCCCATTTTAAATATTTTCCCAATTACCCGGTCTTTCCCGTCTAATGACATTTTAATTCCTACTTTGAATAACCCTCCCCCACTCTTACCCCTCCCCGCTCCTTCTACCTCTTCTTTCTAGACCTAATTTTAATTATAACTTTAGTATACTTGTGCTCCTGATGAAGTGAACTTGGTTCATGAAACATGTTGAGATTTTGTATCGAAATAAAGTGATGTAAACAATGTTATTTGTGTTTTAATAAAAAAAAAAATATATATATAAAAATATTGTTTCTTTTTCAATGGTTTGTTGTTCAAATGCTTTCTTTTCAAATGTTTATTTGACAGAAGTGTTGAAACCTAGGTAAAACAGTGTTGCACCATCCTATAAGAGTTACATAAACTCATTATATTTGAGTCTTTAAAAATCCTTTAATCGTTCTGAAATAGAAGACAATGCTTAAATTCCTCAGCACTCCAGCTAGCACTCGCTGACTTTGATTCAGCTTTATGCCTGAAAGAGGTGTTAAATTTTAGCACCGCTAGGATGAAGTGTGTATAGTAGCCAACAAGCAAATTGTTAGAACCCTTCTCTTGTAAATGTTTACGAAGGCTCCCCAATATTTGCTCAACCCCAATTTGGGTCCCAAAGCAATTCCCTAAAGATGTAAGCTAACCCCTCAACATTTTCTTTCGAAAGCTTTCAATTTTATTATCATGATAATCAACAATGAGCTTTTAATTAAATTAATACCAGAGAAACACATTATTTTATAATTTGTTGTATTATCAATTTTTGTAGGTAACTGATAAATTTCGATTACATTTTTAAACTTCAAAAGCACAAGGTCGTGACCCTGGCAAGGTCAAGAAAAAAAAATTTGTGTTAGTACAATACCAATTATTTAAATAAAAGATTGGGTTAATCTTTATGAAACGTTTACCCACAACTATTTTTTTTAGGCAAGCATTTAAATAAAACAGCAAACATTGTTTGCACCAGACGAAGAAATTGATTTTGAAACATGCTGATAATTTTTATTTAATAGTGGTGTGAACAAAGGGTGTTATTTTATTTAGTTATAATGACGTCACAAAGGCTATTTTGAAGAAGTTTACTTGAATTTTCTTAGTTTTGAAAGCGGATGCGTATTTATTTGCTAAATTAAAAAATAACTATTAACTGCAATTTGTGTCACGGACAATTCATTTCATATATTTATAACCCTATCTAAAGGCACAAAGTGAGATATTTTTTGCAGAAAGGTGTGGTAGTAAGGTAGGTACGGTATGGATATGCTTATTTCTACCAGTATTTTAATGAAAGATGCTCCTAAAAAAATCCTCAATGATCCTCCCCGGCAGGCATGCCATACTATTTCCAATCATTTGTCCACCACAAAATGAGAACGGGTGATTTTAATGACCCGTTTTAGTTCTTTAGAATGACAAATTTTAGCTTTTGCGTTTTCTCCAGAAAATAACTTAAGCCTCTACAAAACGCAGGTCCAAACATTTCTTCCTTTAAAAACCCCTACACAAAGCATCTTCATAGATAGGGCTCTGAAAGAAACCTCATCACATTATATTGTTTAACACCCCAGGCCTCTGGTATATTCTGTCAGAAGGTCAGAGTATTTCCGTTTTGCAATAAAATCCAAATCAATGGAATAATTCTAAATGTGACCAATAACAAAAAAAAGTTGTTTTGAAAAGAGATGAAATACTTGTTCAAATTTTATTTTTATAAATACACATATAATTTTTGAAATATTAACTTTTTTTAAGCAAACAAGAAAACGTTATAAAAATGACTCGCCTCATATTTTTCGTGGAACTCAAATTACCGATAGCAAAATAATAGACGTTTCATTAGGCAAATGTATTATAAACACTATCTTCGCCTCATTTTATTGATTTCATTTGAAAACATCTAATAAAAAATTCACGAAATTTCATATTTTTTCTCAAATTGAGGTCGAAACCTTTGGTTTCATAAAGGTGTATATTTTAATTATTCCAGGAATAACTTCTAGTTTTGAATACAAAACGTGGTATTTTATCTTTCTAACACCGCTTTAATCCTATTTCTCACCATGAGAGAAAAGGGAGACACAACGATTACTATGAAACCATATCAGTTGTTCCCAAAAGCGTACAAATTAGCATGAATAAAAAAACATGTATATAAACCCAATTTCAAGTTGACACTTGTCACATGAGAACGGGTCGCTTCTACGATTCGTTCTTAAGTTCAACAGCTCGGCTGTGGAACGAACTGCCGGCCTCTGTGTTTCCTCCCTCCTACAACATGGGACTCTTCAAGACCCATGTTCACTCCTTCCTCTCCACAAAAAGACCCTCCAAAGATGACATAGGCCCTGAGGGAAATTATTTTCTTCAGGGCCTCCTGTGTGGAGTAAATATAAAAAAAAAAAAAAAAATCTATTTCAAGTGGTTATTTATTATGTGGTGGTATTTACTATGCCTTGGATGTGTATTTTCATAAAACAAGTACTGAAATTGCTATTCGTTGTCACGGCGTGGGCTTCTAGAATATAAGATGAAATTAATCAAAATTTTAATCATTCAATGGCCATTGAATATGACAACCTGTCTTAAATTTCCCATTAATCACACATAAGCCATAATATTACACTCATAATATGAATGACGAGCAAATACGTTGATATCAAAATTGAAGTGACATTAATTAATTTCATACATCGTCTACCCGAGGGATCAATTTACAAGGATGTTAATTTGTCTTGAAAAGTGAATTCTATAAAATTTTATATTCTAATAAATTTGTTGTTTTTTCTAATATATCAGAAATTAGACCATCCAACCGACGTTCACAGTACCTCTTTGTAAATATTTAATTACTCAGATAAAACAATATGACGTACTTATCAACATAAATGAAAAGCCTTCTCGCAATCAGACGGAAATATTATCTTTTGAAGAAAAATGTCGCAGCACAAATAAATGTAGGTATCAAATTAATTAATCATTATCACGTTCCGCAAACAAAATTATGGCATGTATTAATGTATTTTTAAGAACAGGCCGTGAAATTAAAGTTGATGGAACAACACTTACCGATTGGTGTGTATTGGTGTGTACCATGTTCTATTACACGAAAATGGACTGTAAATCAAATCAACAAGGAAATGACAGTATAAAGCACATTCAATTGGGTTTGAAAATCACGGGAAATGTGGAATGATGGAAACAGCCTACCTGAAATCCCATGAATCCCGGTAGTATGGCTCTCAACGAACTTGCACTGTACACAGGGTGAAATTTCCTCCAAAACGAGATAATCTTTGATATGATTTTGATATTTGCAAACAGAGTACAAAGCATGTGAATATATGACTCCAATTCACCAATTCACGAGGACACGACGATTACACCTGCTTGCCACACGACATGAATATGAATGTACTGACTTGCGACATTTTACAATGCAACAAAAATCATCTTCTTCTTTCCAATGTGGGTAAGGCTGTATTTAAGGGATGAAATGGATAGTATGTATGATAGTATATGATGGAAAATTATGGTAGGTATTATCCCAAGCTGTTTCAATACTCTGTATCTGTATACGCTTGCAAAATTGATGTCCTTGGTACGCATTATCTTGCAAGTCTACCTTGTTATTTGCGAAAAATGAACAATTAATGGTAAATGGTGATCTAATTAGAATGTTTTAAAGTGTGTTATTTTGATCATATTGGAAATAATCTTTTTAATTTATAATGAATTTTCTTCAAATTTGAAACAATGAGAGACCTGGACTGGATTTGCACTGAATGGAAGTGGTATTATTGTTACATTTTTTTTTATATGAATATAACCGCTTGTGTAATATTAAAAATAAATAGCATGTTTTGACATTTTTCATACATCTTCCTTTTCACCCAGGGGTGAGTCGACAATTCAACTTTATGTCGAATATGTGCTTATTCGTACTAGGTTCGTGTTTGAAACATGCTATACGCAAGCAATGAATATGAGCATGTACCGTGTTAGCATTGATATTAACTGCGACACCAATACCTACTTACTAAAAAATACATGTTTTTATGCTATCATTGAGGTCAAATTATTAAATTACAAATAAAATAAGGTTTGCAATATTACAATAATTCAATCTTCCACATGTGATGGACCAAGATCTTTCCCAAGGAAAATGGTAAACCGTCATGGTAGAGACATCTATCGGAACAGGCGCGTATGAATTAAAGGGATCTGCATACATGGATAGGAATTTTCTATCAGGGATTATCAGAAGAATTGAATTGTCCAATCGAATTACAGCAAGAAAAAAAGAGGTACGACTTTTGACAGGACAAAGGATATTTTAAGAGAGGGTTGTGGTTTAAGCTTTGATTTATATGACATCGACCTTGAAAATATTCCCACCAAATGGTTAGTTGAACGCACTAGCAAAAGCCACTCAGAATTCAAGGTTGATTAACTTGACATTTTTGAGGGATTCACAACCCTTTTTAAACGCGTAGCGTCACATGGGACGACGCGAGATAGGGTTGCAACAGATCTGTTACTCGAGAAAAAGGTTTCCGAATTTTTGGAAAGATTTAACAGAATTTTAGTCTAAAGTACCCACTAGACTTTACATGGTGGGTATAGGAAAAAGAAAATCCAATAATATTAATGGCCAGAGATAAAATAAATGTAAGGCTTTTTTTGTTAACATTTTCAAGTGATGTTTGGCACATTATAACTTATATATGTCTTTTTCGTGAATGAAAGAGACAAAGGTACACCCCCGAATAAATGAAAAAAACACGCCCAAAAGAAGGAGCGTACTAGAATATTTGGCAATAAAATTACTTACAATCAGGAAAAAAATCGGAAGTTGGAGACAAAAAAATCGCGGAAGAGTGATGAGTTCACGTAGAAAAGGGAGAGGAAAGTGAGTCATCGAAATATACCATTCCGAAGAAAAAGTCCAGTCCAATTATATTCAATTTTCCAATTATGTCCTAAACCTTGTATCTAAATTTCGCTAATAAACAATTATAAAATGTTAATTAAGTGTTAATCTCAAGTGACTTACCAGGTAAGTATTGTACTGTATATTGTCTCCATAAATAGTATTATAAGTTTGTACAGCGCCCTTGAGGTAATTTTGCACAAAAACGGCGCTATACAAGTCATCCAATTATTGTTATTATTTTATTATTATCAGAGGCAAATTGAAGATGATCAAAGCTAGGCTCGTGAAAGCGTTAAAAACAAAGCGTACCACATCATAAACAACTGTAGACGGTAGGGGATACTGCTGCAAGTCTACGTTAGATTGTGACCTCAGTCAAGGATAGTTGCAGTGGGCATTTCTCGGGTTGGACTGGTTAGTATAAAGAGACATTCATCTATCAGGGTAGCTAACGGTAGTCATTAAAGCAATTTTGCGGACACAATAGCATTTTAAAACAAAAAGTCCGGAATTCACACTTCAAAAACAGCGTTCACTAAAGCATTATATTGAAAGCGCCCTATGGGAATCGGAACTCGCTTTTCCAGTCCGCGCCTGATCATTTGATCACATAAAACAGATTTCAGGGTGTTAATATTTTTGAAATAATCAGAATGGCCTAATTAGCATGATGCGACTATGGCCTAAATAGAAAAGAATATACGAGTCGATAAAGGTTAAAATAGCATATTTTTAACGTGATTAATGGGAAAATACAGTTATAAATAGTCCAGATTTAGAAAAAATGGGCACTGTTTTTTGAAAATTTTTGGAGAGTTAGTTGCGTCGCGAGATTTTAAACAAAAGTGCTCAAATTAATTTAAACAGTTTTACACAGTTTTGGCAGTTTTGAGGAGCGAATTCGCACAGTAAATACGTCGCGGTATTTTAAATAATTAAATTCAGACTTGGGAGAGTTGGAACTCAGTGCTAGATACCTCAAGATAAAAATCTCAAATCAAAGTAGTAAAGTTTTTTGTTTAAATTTAAAAAGTTTTAACATTTTCGCGGAGTTTTGATCAGAACGTGTAATTACGACGCATGTTTTCGAGCATGAATTATTGTTTAATAAAAGACAGTCCCGCAGGTTTTTTTTTATTTTGATAAAGTCACGGTTTAAGAAAAAAAATTATAATTAAAAATAATAAACCTTAAAAATTCCTTCTCGAATAAAATAAAATTCAATTGTTATGATTTTAATAAAATCACAGATTATAAATAAATTTATAATTGAAATAATATACATAAAAGTCTTTTTCGAGCAAAATAAAACGAAAATGTTAAGATCTCCTTTTAAGATTTTGATAAAGTCTCGGATTATAAATTAATTAATAATTGAAAATTTATATACCTAAATGTCTTCTTGAACTGTAGAGGAACACAAGTATTAGGCTCGATCAAAGCTGCGTATTATAAATGAATTTATGACAAACAAAATAATATCCCTGAAGTCTTCTTAAAACATAATCAAAGACACAGCTGTTAGATTTCAATAATGGCTGGGTTAGGGAGGGGTGTTGATTTTACAATCATGGAGTTAACTCTATTTCAAATATAGATTAGTAGAAAGTGGAAAGTTCGATGTACATTCATTACGGTGGGTAGTGTGGATAACACAACCAAATTAGGAAAATAAGATTGTAGATATCTCGGATTAAGATTTTTGGTTACCATCTCAGGATAAATCTAGTAGTAATTACGGAACGCTCCACCCAAGGGCAATGTTCGTGTGTTTTCCGACAGGATTTTGCTATTTAGCGGGTAGGAGCTTGGTAAGTGATTTCATTTCCAATTGAGGTATTCCAGTTTAACTTAGAACGAGCGATGCTGACATCTGTCGACTAACAATTAGCACTAATCCATTTTAATATGTATATAAAACCAACATGTCAATTTTTCAGGATTCCTCAACAAGTCCGATATTACTTCGGTAGTATTATTCGCAAACCTTTACCTCATCCCCGAATTTGAACCTCGATTAAACTTCATAGTTGGTTGATGACTGATGGTGATGCTGTAACACCGTATCCCACAAATAACGGCCAATCAGAAGGATTTTTTTTCTCACGCTACCATGTGATAGGGGTTGCCAACGTGGACGGAGCGGACTAACGGTATAAAAATAATAATAATAATTGGATGACTTGTATAGCGACGTTTTTTGTGCAAAATCACCTCAAGGGCGCTGTACAAACTTATATTACATTTCTACAGTGATCTATGTTATAACTTAACTATTTATGGAGAAAATATACAGCAAAATACTTACCTGGTAGGTCACTTGAAATTAACACTTAATAGACATTATCTAATTGTTTATTGGCGAAATTTAGATAAAAGATTTAGGACTTAAGTGAAAAATTGAATATAACTGGGCTTTCTCTTAGGAATGGTATATTTAATTTAAGGGTACGACAGCTTAAAAAGGTAAATTTTTAGTTTAGACCTGAATTCTATTGGACTTGTTATGGATCTTAGTTCCGGAGGGAGTTTATTCGAAGCCTTCGGCCCAGATACTCCGAAAGCGCGATCACCAAACTTAGTATTTGGCTTGCGTTTAGGTTTTATCAGTCTGCCTACAGCAGACCCTGCCTACAGGATGTTGAAAACTATTCCCTCTGACGGAACCATGTTGCGTGAGGGGCGTGAGAGAGGAATGAAAAATTGTGATGCCGCCTTGTAATGAACGGGGACATGGTTCGCTGTCGGGGCGTCTAGAATGGAAATACCTCGGGGTGTCTGTGAAATCCAAGTGGAGAGGGCGACGACGTGATATCACGTGAGAATTAATCCGCAGCACTATTACATTATCCAATGGTGTCGACCGGGAAGCTGATGTAAGCCAACTGGAACGCTCCCTTGGCGGAATTACAACAGTTTCTTTGAGGTGGAGTGTAGGTCTGACAGCGCGTCGGAGATGAGCTTCATCAGACGAAACCTACATGACACACATTCCGCGTTAGCATCATGATATGGGATGCAATTACCTTCCTCATCTAGAGCCAGTACAGTAGATCTTCCGGAGGTATGGGCGTTGGAGCGATTTCGGAAATGGCGTGATGATTTAATTCGTTTTCTCTCGGACGTGAACGGATCCGCCTAGGTCAGGGTACCTTTACGAAATGGGTTGCCAGCTATGGGAGACAGTCTAGCCGCGTCGGAGTCAATGTTTGATTTCTGATCACCATTCACCGCTATCGTATTGGTTAGTGGAGGAGCCAACGTAGTTTGAAAAATATTTCATTCATATAGCTTACCCCTTCTCCTCCTCCCCCCCTCTCATTCCTTCCCTTTAAAAAGATTAAGTGTCGATTAACAAAACTAATATATAATAAAACAGATTGAGGCGACCCCGGAGCTGAGATGGTAGGGAATTCCCCGAAAACCGAAACTCTATGCAGGTCGGTAATATATTTCACTAATTTGTGCAATAACGAAACTATTTCATGTTCTCAAATTTATTTAAGGTCGGAAAGATTAAAAAAAATACAAGTGACGACTACTGTACTAGAGTTAGGCGTACCGTAGGGGACGAGAGAAGGTTAAGCGCTAAAGAGATCACTCACTCTTATTTAAACAAAGCTGGATTACCACAGGCATATATGCATTAATAGCTCGTTCATATAGGGGAAGTCCCTTTCATATGAATTTCAAAACCAAAAAAGATAACACAACGCTGAAAAAGAGCATTATTGCGAAAATAATTTTTAAGATCTTGTTACTGTATACTCCATACAGGGATCGAAAGGCTTAGCTAGGGTTTCCTTTAAAGGTATGCCTTCCAAAGGGCGCCACCAATAGCTTAGGAAAATCAAAGGACAATGGCCAGGATGTTACAACATTTTACAAATCAGACAGAAAAAATCATTGATTTTTACGTAGGTAGAAAGTTAGGATCATCACACACATAATCAGAAAATTTTCCCATTTTAAAATTTTAAAACTAATATATTATATAAGTAAGCCTTATTAAATTAAATTAAATTTGCTTTCATTTCATTATGGATTAGATTACTGAACGGCGGAAGCAGAAAACACAATATACTGAATAAAAAGATTTTTTACCCTTTTATTTATATTTATAATTTTTTATGACAAATTAGTTAAAAATATATATAAACTCGTAAATCTAAGGATACCACACTTTTTCCACTTCATATGTAGCTTGTTTGATGCTTGAAAACCTCATATAGATTTTGGTGACTGTGAAATACGTATTTTTGGAACAACTTCTTCTTTTCAAGTTATTTTGAAGGTTACAACTCATAAATGTAATATGTCATTTAAGAAGAAGATAATACTAATAAATCTAAACTAAACAAACAATAGAACAAGACACAGAAAAATAAAATGAAAAAAGGTCACAACTAGGAATTGAACATAGAATCTCTTAAAAAATTTCAAGGAAATTAAAAAGTGTTTTTTTTTCCTAAATATTCATTTATACTTTAAAAAGGTCAAGGTATCCCATATAATAAAAAATCGGATATGTTAATCCAAGACCTATCTAGGTTACAAACCAATTTCATCAGAAACTTTGTTTCAATTAAAAAAGATAGATGCCAAAAATATGGGAAAAAATATTAAGTACATGATATTGTTAATTCTGAATTTGAAATATGAGATCGAAAAATGTGACGTTTGATAAATAGGTCCCAATGGTGAACTTGTCTAAGACGCCTGTCCCGGTAAGACAAGAGATGCTGGGTTCTGGATTCCTAGTTGTAACCATTATTTTTTTTCTGTTCTTGTACCGTTTAATGTTTTGCTTAGATTTATTATTGTTATCTTTTTCTTTAATAGTACATATCTTTTGGTTTATAGTTTTTTGGATTTTTTTATAATTTGATTCTTATTATTTTTAGTCCTCAAATGCTATTTTTAAGTACCTAGTCAGAAAAAAACAAACAATTATTTATTTTACCAGACCTTATACGCTTTTTTTCATCTCAGGAATAAGGGTTGCCACCAAGCAACATCAAATTGACTCCATTACTAATATCCTTCACAAACGATATGCAAAATGCGGTATTGTTTGTTTTATGAAGGATAATATGCAAAATACGGTATTGTTGGTTAAGAGATATTAACATTTTACTTCCAGTTAAAACTGATATTGAAACGCCAATAGGCTGAAACCGGTCCGGCCTCGAATAAATAAGTGGAACAAAGTTATAATGTTTCTTCATCATCACATTTTAACACAACACTTAAGCGTATCAGACAAGGGGGAGTGCTTTCTAACCGCCGACCTTATTATAACACTAAGGTATTAAATTTACGGGAGTGGGTTAAGATCGTTAGGGGAGGTACTCGGTGGAATCAGTAATATTAATTTAACCGTAGTAGTATCTAAATTTGAAATCCTTGCATTTAGCAGATTAACACTAAAATTTTCAATAAATTACAAATTCAGAAGATTATTTCTTGTTGTTTTATAGCTTAGTCTGCGAATAACTTTACTTTCTATGGTATTTGTTTTTTTGGCAATAATGTCTTCAAATTTTAAAAATAATTTAAAATTATAACGTGATTTTATATTTATCATTAAAAATTCAAAACAAAGACTTTTATTCGAGGGGAAAATAATAACAATCAATTTTTTTTAATATTTTTATATATGCATTAGAAGTATTTTTTTAATAAAATACTAGCTGACATGCACCCGGCGTTGCTCGACTTTTCTCGGAGAAATTCTCTAAGTGATTATTATCTGAGATGTTCCGGGATGTTCCCAAACGTTCCAGACTATTTCCGAACATTTCACAACATTCCAAAATGTTCCGGGATGTTCCCAAACGTTCCAGACTATTTCCGAACATTCCACAACATTCCAAAATGTTCCGGGATGTTCCCAAACGTTCCAGACTATTTCCGAACATTCCACAACATTTCAAAATGTTCCGGGATGTTCCCAAACGTTCCAGACTATTTCCGAACATTCCACAACATTCCAAAATGTTCCGGGATGTTCCCAAACGTTCCAGACTATTTCCGAACATTCCACAACATTCCAAAATGTTCCGGGATGTTCTGGAATGTTGTGTAATGCTCTCGAATACTCTCGAATGATCTGGACTGTTCTAGAAATTTCTAGAGGACGAAACTTCCAAACTATATATCTTCAAAAGCACGACCTTCGGGTGAAAACGGGAACTTTCTTCATGGATGGGGAATAAAAGGCTACCACACCATACACTTCTTTGATCGTACCGGGACTAGTTTCTGAGTTTTAGCGACACGCACATTGTACACTTACATTTATAATATTTGGTAATGTGAGCCTCACTCATTTTACAATTTTATGTGACAAATTGAATGTTAATAAAATGGACCGTCTTGAAATCACGTTAAATTAAAGGAATTTAAATGACGTATTGAGAAATAAAATAAAATAAAATGAAAATAATAAAATATATTGATGATATTAAAATAATTAAGGTAGTTTTAAAAACTAACCAATATATATTTAAATATTTTTCCGCTTATGAATGATATGTGTACTATGTAAATAATTTCGTATTCCTTTAAGATAATATTTGTTTACATGTAGTCCATATATTAATATTGTTTGTGAAATGTTTTTTGCTTACCTCATTTTTTGTGTGGGTGTAAATACATACAATAATCACGATATGGGGCGTTATCAAGATCTGTGTGCAGTAAATTGAAGGAAACCATTGTCATAGGCAATTTGTAGTTGTTTTAATCAAAGCTGTGGATACGCACAAAGATTTAAACTTATTTTAAAAGCAGTTTTGTCTTCCGAATGATGTTTTAAATAATAGTTTCACACAATATGCTGCAAAATTCCAAGGCAAACATTTACTTCTTCCACGTGCAACGATTATTTAGGATTATGGACTCTTTGTAGAATTACTCTTAAGCTTAAACCAGTCACTTAAATAATCACGTTCCGAGTGGTGTTATTTGTGGACATGACAATAATATATCAAGGATTGATTCCGATACCCCCCCCCCCCGGCAACCTAAATCTAAGTGCAGCCCGCGGGTGATACTACAAACATCTAGTATCCTCTGTCTCAGTAATGTGAGACAACTTCAAATAAGAACAATTTACTACCAACTTATTTTAGAGGCACATTACAATACAATAAAGACTGCCAAACACAAGACAGAAAAAAAACATCAGACTAAAAAAATGAACAAAACTAAAACACAAAATTGTTTGGAATCCAAATGCATAGCTTAGTTTCTAATGAAATTAAAAATGAAGTGACAACACATGAATTGTCTATTATGTATTCTGAAACCAAGATTAGATTTAGAATAGACACTTCATATTGTGTTCTCATACAACTTGTACCTAAGTTTATATGAGAACACATGAAGTGACTATTCTAAATCTAATCTGGGGCTAAAGATCAAGGAGGCCTAGCTACAAAAACTGGTATTTTGAGTTAAACTTGGTTTCAGAAATGTAATAATCGTATTTATTAGTGACACCAAGCTATATCTCGTACATACATCCGCTTAAGAGATACAGCTGGGCATACGAGCCTTCGAATCTTTATTTGCATTTATCTCATAATTATGTTGTAGATGGGCCCGTGTTTTAGATAAATAAAAAAATAGAACGGATTGAAATGTCAATCTTCAGAAAAACAAATCTGAAAATATGTATTTAGATAATATGTAATAGCATTCAATACTTTAAGTTTTATGGTTTGTTTCCCTATCGCTGATATGCTCTTCTATTAATTTTAGTGTCTGTGCAAAAAGCTCATTATTTCGGTCTCAGAGATAATCTAAATCCAATATTGTGTAGTTTCACATACGCTTAGTAAAAACTCTCAAATTTCCGTACAAGCTTCATATACTATACTTTTATAAATTTACAAATAAAGTCTTCGCGACGATTTCGTTTCGCGTTGGATGATTTTAAAAATACTTTACCTCAAAGTCATGTTTTGTTTGTTAAAATTTAATACATTTAAGGATCCTTATGGTAGCGCATAAACTGGGTCAAAGAGACAAAGAATAATTTAAAGTTGAAAATTTGGTCGTTATAAAAAATGGAAATTTTCAGGCCACGAGTAAAAAAATAATAACAAGCATTCCGACATTATTTATTCGGGTTTTCTGCACAAACTCTTTGGGGACCGTTACGTTTTGAGTATTTCATTATTTTAGCTTTTTATTATTTTGAATTATTTAATTTAAAATTTTGTTCATCTAAGACTTGTGAAATACCTAAGTTGGTAATCTCAGAGGAATTTTTGTATTCATTTTTGGTCTTTGACGCATTTTTCAAGGTTTGATAACTTTTGTTAAACATAATATTAAAATTTTGAAATTAATTAATGGCATTTTTTGGATCAATTCATTATTTATTTCATTTTCAAAATAAATGTTGAACATAATTTTCTTTAAGGAACAATTTTATATGTATGTACATATATTTATAGCCATTCGTCCTACTCGTCAGAAATGTATTGATGTGTCAGGTGAGGAATTATGATATAAAATATATTTATATATATTTTCATAAGCCCTTACCTATACATAATATAAGTGAGGTCTTACGATATGTATGTGAAAATTTATATTTTTATGGATATCACAAGTTCTCACCTAGTTTCGCACATCAATACAGTCCTGACGAGTAGCTCAATTGCACCCGAAACTAAAAGAAAGGTGAATTAAAATAACTAAAAAAATCTTTAACCATCTAATCCCTTTGAACTTTCCATCAGGACTCCATCGAGCCATCGCCTTGCACTGGGAGAAATGGATTTATAGCTGGACACACTGACCTCCAGATTCCTACTCGTATCTCCTTCCCACAACTTACTCACCTTTTCTACTTAAAAAGACACTCCTCACAGCATTCCGAAAGATAAAAAAAAATATTTGCTCAGTTCTTCCAGTGTTGAGGTGATTTGAAAAAAAATGGAATCATACATTTTCTTTAGGGGTATGCTGCAGAAAGGATGACTTCATCTTGTTTCACCTGCATATAAACATAGACTCACTCCTACATTACTTTTACTACATCAGCTCCGTACAGGAAGCCCTGATTCTCCTAAAGGCCTGTGTTATATTTTGAGATGCTGTGTGGAGGATCACTTTGGGAAAGGAAGGGGAGGATTTTTTGGGAAGGAAAAGGGTATGTCCTCATAGTATGTGAGTGGTTAGGAATCTGGGGGTCAGCGACTCCAGGAGGGACGGACATATGAATCCATCCCTCCCACTGCGGTGCAAGTCCTGATGGAGAGGTCGGAAGGGCTCTTTCAAGCAGTTTCTTATAATCTGGCCTGCCATGTAGCTGGTGAGTAGATGCATCTGCCGCCAAGGCCTATAAAAATCTCACCCCATAAACCCGGGTACCCCTGTTAAGTCACCAAATGTTGCGAACCATTTTGGGTGGTGAGATGTTGATTATCCAATAAATGGTTTCCCGTGCTTCAACATGTACCTACGCATCCATTTCTGTAACTTGTTAAATACGCTAAAAATAGCCTTTTTCTTTTCGATTCTCAAAATTCACTATTAGTTCCTACGTTGTTTTATACGTATCGTATCACGTACTAATCAGGCATTCTTATTTCTACTGCATTCACTTTACGTTCAACTTTCTTCTGCGAGCTATATCTAACTTCCATTATATATCATTGGCAACAGATCGGTGAAACAAGTTTTACTATTGAGCGACTTCTTGAGTTATTTTTTTTTGTTTTCACCCATGATTCAATGTCTTTTCAATCCTGGGGCTTTTTAGTGTTCGAAATAAATATGTAAAAGAATTCAAACTATTTTATTTTTATTTGTTGATGTGTGACACATCTTCCCTGATGATGGACACTGTAACTTTGTCCGAAACGTTGTCTAAATAAGTAGTTAGCGCAAAACGGCATAACACCCCAAAAACAAATAACAAAAATACTTTTGGCCGTGAAAATCTTAAATCATATAAGTATTTAAACTGATCAATTTTGATCGAATGAGCGAATTTTAAAATTTTGTAAATATACGACACCCATCTAGTTGCTTTTATTGGAAATCTTTTTTACCGATCCAATACTTTCTAACATAGGTATGAGCTATCATTGTCATCACTATAGTTTTAAAATTAATCTGAACATGTCTTTAAAATTAAAAAGCCTCCTTTTTAACATTATGTTTCGATTTCTAAATAAGAAAAAAAATTCGTGAAAAGTGTTTAAGCCCGGTAAAATCATACCCAATCGTTAAAATAAATAATTATAAAATATCGGCATTATTAGTAATGTTACCTACCCAGTAATATAAAAAAAAACTCCTTGATGCTACAAGTAACCAGCAATTACCGTAGTGGCTTATAAGTGAGAAATAATAATGAAAATATGCGAATGCCATAACATCAAATGATAATTAACTAACCACCTGTCAAATGCATAATATAAAATGTAGTTTAATGGGTGGTTTGCGTTGAGGAAACGGGTGCCAATGGGGTGAGGGGGCGGCTTATCGGCATCGGAAAACCTGTTCCTTATCGTAGCGTCAAGTACGAGTAACAAAGTCGCGTCATTTTGTCGTACTTCATCAGCGGGAACGAGACGGGATTAAAAATTCAACGCCGTACTTCCTGGAACGATCAGACCATATTAACGACATGTATCACGGTGCCGTTACATACGGTTGTAAAACTATAGCACGCCAGAATAATATACAATATTTTTTTATCGTGCACAGGAACTTCACATTTTATTTATTTTATTTGTGTACAAAAATTTTTACAACATTACAGATATGTTATCTAACTAATTGTAAAAGTACAATTTTCACAGTGAGAATGAAGCGCCAAAAACCTTACAAACTCATTGAATTTTCTGAAGAATATGTCGAAATTTTTATCTAATATATTTAAATAGCGTATCTCTCTTCCCACGAGTGAATTCGGGTACAGATTTGTACGACTCAATCGGCAATATAATATGTTATGGTGACGTGCCCGAGTGTGAGACTCTGGGACAAATAAATTGATTTGCGCCAGAATATCACCGTTAGAGACGAGGCCATTGATTAATTGAAAAAAATATTTTAGCAACGCAAAACATCTACGAGTTTCTAGAGAATGGAAGTTAGTCATACCTATAATAAATCTCGATGGATATAAATATGGATATGTTCCATAGAGGCGTAAAAATAAAAAACGTAGGAATTTTTTATGAACTCTTTCAATGTTTAAAATATAGGATGCTTCAAATGGGGCCCAGATAATACAATTCGACTCCAGTACACTTAGCACCAGTGAGTTGTAAAGTAGCCTAATTGTTAGTGGGTTTTGAAATGAGCGTGAATTGCGAATGACAAAGCCCAGCAGTTTATATGCTCTGTTGCATAAGTCATTTGTGTGGTGGTGGAATGTCATATTGCTGTCAAAAGTAACCCCTAGATCTTTTATTTGACTAAAGCGATGAAAAAATTGAATATTTAAATATGATCCTCTGTTTTGCCTTTGTGAAAGAGACTACATTGCATTTAGGTGCACTGAAGCTTAAGCAGTTAATTTTTGTCAAGATTGCGACAGAGTTCACATCGATTTGTAGGAGGACACAATCAGCAAGATTTTTTATTATACGGTAGAGTTTTAGGTCATCAGCAAACAATAAATAAGAGTAATGAGTGATGATTGAGCCAATATCGTTGATGAACAACAAAAAAAATAGCGGTCCAAGAATTGATCCTTGCGGGACTCCAGAAAAAAACAGGAATTCAGCAGAGCGAGAACCTTTATAAAAAACGTATTGTTTGCGATTAGTGAAGTATGAAGCAAAAAGCAATAAAAGTTTTTTGGAAAAGCCAAACGTAGCTATTTTTTTTAATAGAACATCGATATCGACCTTGTCAAAGGTCTTTTCAAGGTCAAAGTATGTAACATCTAGGTACTTGATTTCATTGGTCGAGAGTTCTTGATAATAAGTAGGAAATGCAGAGTAGATTTGATGATACTGACATCTGGGGTCTAAACCCATGTTGACGATCGTCGAGAAGAGGTTTGACATGGCTGTACAAATACCGATGAAGGATTTTTTAGAATATTTTCGCTACAGAGCAAAGAATTGCAACCGGCCGGTAGTTACGGATATAGCATTTATCACCCCTTTTATGTATCGGGGTTATTTTGGTATGTTTCCATATATCCGGAAAAGATGCAGTTTTTAGGCAAGTGTTAAAAAAATGACACAATGGTAAAATAAAAAAGTCAGAACAACTTTTAAGAATGAACGTTGGTATGTTATCAGGTCCCATTGAGTTGGGCTTACTCAGTGCGGATATTGCCGTCTTAACATCCTCCTCTGTGATTTTGACTAAGTCAAACGGCTGACCTATTTTCTCAGTGTTTATGATGGCGTTAACGTCAAGAATTGGTTGTTTAGTATTATAGACGGATGAAAATGCGTTAAATGCGTAGCCATAAATGCTGATCAATTAATTATTTTACTATTGAAAATAATATTAGCAGTTTTTGTATGAAAATTTGAAACAGAAAAGATACTTATAATAGTATTACAATTTGAGGTTTTCCTGGTTATGTTATCCATAAAATTAAAATATTTATAAAAAAAGATTTAAAAATTTGAGGATTAAATAATATTTAGAATATATATTTACTTACATGAACATGACACCTATACTACATTATAGTATTTTGTTTGCCAAATCAAACTGTTAGAAATAATACCTTTTGTCAACAATAGAGAAAATCAAAGGCAGTCATATAAAATAATATATTTGAGTCTATTATCGGTATTAGAAATATATGAATGGTTTTAACATATCTAGCATTGGAGGTGGATAAAATTCATATTATACTGATAAATTAATACACATCAATTATTGTATTGTTTTTCTTACACTTTTGCTTTGTTAAGTCTCTTTCTTGCTGCTTAAAAGTAATTGATATAAAAATTAATAAAATAAATACAAAAAAGTATTCAGTTTGTCAGCTAAGACATTTATTTTGAAGTAAAGTAATTACTGTAACAGATATGTCTTATTTGATGTTAATCGATCATTAACAAAAAATCAGATTTCTTCGAAGACATGAAAGAATGGTTGATATTAAAACATGTTTAATATATATTTTTCTAAAAATATTCATGTGAGTGATGTACTATAAACAGGGGTGGTTTTCTCTAATGTGTGGATGTGCATTGAATTCCCAAATAATAAGTACAACCAACTACTTGATTATAATATTACTACAGTTTGAACAGCGGGCGATTAAAAAAGATCCACCTGTGCGAATGAAAATCCCACCACAACTCAGCCCAGCGCGGATTCTAGAACGCAAAAAAACATAAATTCTACGGTATATTTTCATAGAACATAAAGTCATACAAAATTAAGTTCTGAACGGTGCTAGTAGGTGTCTATGGCCAGAAATTAGTTTTCTTTGTGCGCCACGATAGCTTTGTTGGACTCTGAACCGAAAATTACCAAATGCATTCGGGTGACGTATTGCCCTTTGTCGGAGGGCTTCAAACTTGGGGACTTATGCAGACATATTCACCTGTTTCTTGTTTATATATTTTTTCCTTGTTTGTGCAATTCAAAATTTAATTTGTGCACCGATTTCAAGTAGGGATACTAATATTTACGTTTTTAAAATTACTTTATCCAATTTCACATATTCCCAAGTCACAAATGTACTAGTCATTGATGCATGATTACAAGTAGCTAATGTGGTAGGAATTTACCGGTATCGATTATGATTATTTTTAAACTTCACTAACAGATATTTGTGCTAATTCTTTTCGAAAGGGTCTCCTAGATCTACAGTCTTTCAAAATGCAGTGACTCCAAACACATAATGTACTGTACACAATAATGATACTTGATCTTGTACTTATATTTATTGGGGAGCTGCTTGTAACAAAAGAGGCCCACAGCTAACGTTCATCGCCTTTTATAAGATCTTGCAAGCATTCCATCTCGCTTGCACTCATCCACATTCGTACAGACATCACATAACTGCACAGAGGTCCGTTTCGAAGATAAATTAAATATTTAGAGAGCGGAATGTTCTTTTCTGCTTTGTTTTTGCAATCCAGTTACAGAGTAGCCCCTACTAATAAACGTATTTTAATTTTTACCCTACGAATAATCAACCATTTACCACACAATAATGGTTGTTTATAAAGTGTGTGTAGTTTACAACATGTTTGTTAGTAAGACCCACAGTATGTATGTAGTACAAAGAACTGTTTTCACTTTAAGATTTACGTAGAAAACCATATTTGTAACCGCAAGAAGTAATAAAATATTACATGTTGCTACATGATCAAGACCTTCATGCAAAATATCACGAGAAACTTTAAAAATAAAGTACACTATTAAGTAGTTTTGAAAATACTTTTAGTAATACCGTGAAACGTTATAAGCCGGCATTGTTGACGCGTCGAGCTGCGGTGGCGGCTGTGTAGATGTGTAGGTAGCGGGATACGAGGCGAGGCCATTTATAAATTATAAACTATCAAACAGCCGGGAAGTTTCGCCAAGTCGACAATAAATCTTAATTAAGCGCCAAACAAAAAGCTCGGCTTTCGTTAAGCACAACACGAGGAACGGAAGGAGGGGTAGGATTCCTGAAACTTTTTTTTCATCACTCCTCCCCCTCCCCCGCAGCTTCCGTCCTTCCTCGATTTTGCGTTCTGAAATTTTAATTTGCGTTAACCTTTCGGATAAATATTTTTTGTCGAGAAAATTCATCTTTTTTTCACAACTTTAATCTGTATTAATGAACTGAGCAAAGAAATCTTGGTATTGATAAAAGTGCTTTTAATAATTTCATCATTTTTTTTGTTTTTTTAACAATTCACTCGAGGGAAAGTATTAACTTTTTATTATATTACTATTATTAACTTTTTAATGTATTATATGCCTACATTACTGGAAAACTTATAATATAAAAAATATTTATTTATTTATTTACACATATACGGCACAACACGTGCCATTAACATAATTGACATACTTATAATAGTACAACAACATGAAGAATAACAGTATAAATGTTAGTAAAATTTAAGAAAATAGGTAAAAAGTAAGGTAATAAGTAGTGTATAAAAACTATAATGTATACAAGTAAATTGTAAAGTGAATAGTTTAAAATATAAAGTATTAAAGTACAAACCATAAATTATTAGGTTTAAAAATAAAAATTTAAAGATTGAAATAAAACAATAAAATGTACCAATAAGATACCTATCTCAAGGTACCGACAAAGATTTAAATATAAAAAGTAATAAATCCTGGATTATGTTAACCGATATGATAAATTTTACAAGTACTTATGATTTCTAGTGCATTAATAGTTTTAGAAGTACTGGTAGGCATATTATGTTTACATGATGTATTTACGTGGTACTAGCAAACAAATTTAGTTTAACGCATCTTTTGTATGAAGACAGATTACCGGCAGCGTGATCAATATTAGCATATTCATTGCCTAAAATATGCAAGCGATTTATGGTTGAGTTTTGTTCTGCGTTCGTCATAGTATTGTCACAGTGGAAAGGTGTTTTGAGTCGAGTCGGTCTACTAGGTACATGGTAATTTATTAATGAGACCAATTCAGGGGAGTCAAACCAGTTATTGTTTATTTTAAATAAAAAAATAAGATCATTGAGTATTCTTCTATCTTTTAACGATAAGAGTCTCATTTTTTGTAATAAAGATTCATAGTTTATGTCAACCGCGGAAATACCTAATTTAAAATTAATTGATCTGAGAAATTTGCGTTGGATTCTTTCAATTGAGTTTGCATGGCTTTTGTAGAAAGGGTTCCATATGGGGGAATTGTATTCTAAATGACTCCTAACCAGAGTTGTATATAGTATTTTAAATGTTTGGATATTTTTAAAATCTTTACAAATTCTTACAATGAAGCCCAGAATTTTCATTGCTTTACCAGTTATTATATCAATGTGATTGGTAAATAGTAGTTTAGAGTCAAAGGTTATTCCAAGATCCCTTATTAAAGGTACTGACAATAAACTGTGATTGTTAAAAGAGTAACTATATTTGATAGGGTTTTTAATTCTATAGAAACTCACGATTTGACATTTTTTTATGTTAAGTGTAAGTTTGTTAATGGTACACCATTCTACGAATTTTATAAAATTGGATTGGAGGGACAAGCAGTCGTATAAATTTTTTTTTTTTATATATTTTCATGTCATCAGCAAATAATAATATGTTAACATCAGTGAATATGGAAGTGACATCGTTTATGAATAGTATAAACAATATTGGACCAAGTTGCGAACCCTGAGGCACACCTCTAGTGGCTTCAAATTCATAAGACAAGTGTTCTTTAATACAGACAGTAAGTACACGTTTCGATAAATAATTCTTAATCCAACATAATAAATTACCACTTATTCCTAATTTAGACAATTTATTTATAAGAATTTTAATGCAAACCTTATCAAAGGCTTTACTAAAATCCGTGTAAATTGAATCAACTTGTTCTCTATTAGCAAGAGCACCAGAGATAAAATGTTCATACAGTGTAAGGTTAGTTAAGGTAGATCGTCCAGAGATAAAACCATGTTGAAATGATGAGATATTAAATTTAATGCAAGAACATATTTTTTGGAGAATTAACTTTTCATATTGGTCTGTAATTTTCAACTAAAGACTTGTCTCCGCTTTTAAATATTGGAGTGAGAAAGCTATTTTTCCATATTTGTGGGAACTTGCCTGTTAAAAGTGATTGATTAAATAGTAGGTACAGAGGGTAAGAGACACTACTCCCACAGTTTTTTAGAAATACGGGGGGAATTTTATCTGGCCCTGAGCACGATTTAGGTTCCAGTAGTTTGATACATGCTGCAATTTCTTTAATCTCAATATGTATCTGAGATAGTTGTAAATTTATATCGGACTCAAATTTTGGAATGTCTTCATCAGGGATATCTGTTTCATATACATCCTTAAAAAAAATCTGCAAACAAATTGACAATATCTTTGATTTTACAGGAAGTTTTCAGTTTATAGTGCATAGTTTCAGGTATGCCAAGGTTGTTGTTATTTTGAGCTTTACAATAGTTGAAAAAATGTTTTACATTGTTACCAATCGAAAATTCCACATTCTTAATGTAATTATTATAACAAATGTTTGATAATTTATTACAATCTTTTCGCAGCTTGCTGAAAATTATAAAATCAGAAAGATTTGTTGTTTCTTTGTAAATTTTATGCGCTTTTTTCTTCTCAATTACTATGTTAATGAGGTCCTTGCTAAACCAGCGAGGGAAATCTGAAGATAGTTTATAACTAATTGGGACAAAGTTTTCTATGGTTTTATATAGATGATCATAAAAGGCTTTGATATTCTCATCGAGATTACCTCCTTCTAGTATAGACCAGTCAGTGTTATATAGATAATCGCGTATTGCAACATAATTGGCTTTATTAAAGTTAGGATATTGTATCTGGTTTTTAATTTGGCATTTTATAGGGTTACATAATACAGTAATATCTAAAGGTGGGTGATGAGAATCAGGGGGAAGAACTGAATCGAGTGACTTTTCAACCGCAGTTGACAAGTCGGTACAAAGAACAATATCTAGTAATCTATTATTGTCATTTTTTACATTGTTTAATTGAACTAGGTTAAGGAAATCACATAATTCAACTATTTCTTTTTCTGTGTCAGTTAAGCTAGAGTTTTGAGATAATGTAGAATTGTCGCGGGTACCCCAGTTGATTTTTGGTAAATTGTAATCACCGATGATAGTGATTTTACTATTTGGAAATTTAAACGACAGTTGTTCAATATCCTCGAAATGACTTTTGTATACACTTATATCTGATGATGGCGGAATATAAACACTGCCTATGATATTTTTTTGATTTTTGCTGTTTAGTAAAATGTAAACTTGCTCCACATTAGAATTTTTGGTTTTCAGAAGTTTTGAAGGATGTATCTTGTTGACAGCTATCATGACGCCACCGCCTCCAGATTTAGCGCTGGTTTGTTGACTTCTGTCAGACCGGTAAATATGATGGTGGGGTAGACCAAGCTCAGCAGAGTTGATGGATGGTTCCAGCCAGGTTTCCGTAAGAATGAGGATGTCATGTGGCAGTGTTGGGGCATATATTTTAAAGTCCTTAAGTTTAGTTTTCATGCCTCTGACATTTTGGTAATAGCACTTCAGTTTGTTTACATTGTGTCGTTTTTTGGAAGGGTTGTAACAATAGTTGGTTTGGAGTTTATGTACTTTATGGTAAGGTTTGGTTCACCATTCTCTTGACAGAACAATAACTGCTTTCTAAGCGCCACCAATTGATTCCTTTGGAGGATGGTTAAGTCATTACTTGCTTTGATTCCGTCTTTAAATTTGGTGCTATTACGTAGGAGAGTTCTCGGTGCGATATTGTTTGTAAATTCCAATTTAATTGGACGATTTTTGTTGGCAATTTTCTTGGCACCCAGTCGGAATACTTTGACGTTGATTAGATCTAATGACGGGTCGATAGCTTTTATAGCCGAAGAAACTTTGCCTCTATCTTCCGTAATGATGACTGCCTTTTCATCAGACAAGCTCTCAGGAACGTTATATAATATGACGTTGTTAGATCTGATGGCCCTATCTTCCATTTCGGTGACAATATCACCCATATTAATGTCAATCGGGTTGGTCCTGCTGAGTTGCGTATTATTTTTCATTGAATTTAATTCTCCTTGCATTACTCCAAAATCGACTACCAATTCTGCAATCGTAGCCATAAGTTCGGTTGTTTTTGGTATTATTTTTACGATATTTTCCTTAGAGAATTTATTGCTAGGCTCATGAACGATTGAGATCAATCCACTGATTATCGCATTTACTTTGGTAATGTACTGCGAAGCTTTATCACTCAGAGCCATTTTTTTTTTTTTTTATCAAACAGTTGTGAACCCCTGGATTTTTGGTAGGGCGTGTAAGTACTACCGCTGGCGGCGCGGGCGGTGTAGGTGCGGGCGCGGGGGGCTTATAACAACTGTCACTTGATTACACTAATTCTTGTTTTATACACTTTTAATGCACTATATACTTTTCTGACAATTAGTAAACTTTAAGCCAGTGTTAATTTAATATAATTAGGTGAAACAATTTGGATTTAATACTTTTTATGACTGCTTTAGATGATTTTGTTACTGATAAAAATAATGCGTGTGCACTCTCCGTATTGTTGTTGATATTTGTCACACATATTGTACCAAATAAAATAAAAAATAAATAAAAATATGGAAATATGCAAGAATTCATTGATTATTTTGAAAAAAAAATTGTATTCACAAATCAGCTTTAATGTATTTCATATAGATAATTATTAAAATCTTCACGATTGGTGAAAAATACATAAATAACATTCAACATATTTGAGGCGTCGAGCGCCAAAGGAGCTCAAGCACAATTTGACAAAAGTTTCAAAAATGGTCGATAAGTTCTTAACTAATCAATTATTTTAATTTCAAACTTGAAGATTGAAATTTTCTGTAAAAATCAAATATTCAAATTCAAGTTTTAATTGGAACAATATTTAAGGAAAAATTTGCTTCCAAATTGGCTTCCAAAAAAAATTGGCTTCCAAAAAATTGATGTTTGAGCCCATTTGGCGTATAGATAAATCAAAAAAGGCACTTGATATATTTTTTGTAACATAAACCTCTGCTAGATTAACAATTACAAACTCGGATATTAATTTTAAAAAAGAAACTGACTCAGACTTAATTTTTAAAAAATTAAAAAAAAAAACATTGTAATGTATGTGGATAGTAATAAAAAACATTTCGGAATTAATAATGTTTATAATGCTTATTGAACACTGAGAAATAGTCGATTGTCTTATTACAACTCTTATTCAATTGTTACATGAGTTTGTTTGGCATAAATTGTTTCTGATAGAAGGTGGCATTTGAACTTAAAAGCCGATAATTTAGAATTTTTACTACCATAGAAGCCTAACTATCAAAAGATACTTTTGCCAAATAAACCAAACATCATTATCCAAAAACAGTATGTCACAGAAACACATCCGCCACAATGCATTCATACCAAACACACACAACCACCACATTATTGAAATAATAATTGCCACACATCAATAGCCACAATTTGGCCAAATATTTATGCCAAACAAGCCTAACTTCCTCATTATCAAAAAATGCTATGTATGCCACTAAAACCTAACTGCCGCAAAACACGTTATTGCCACTAAAGCAATGATTTCAATGCTTTTAGATGTTGTTTGTGGTAATAAGCGTCTATCTACCCAATATTATCAATAACGCTAAATCAAATCGTTACCGAAAGTGATCAAGGTAATAAATCATTATTCAAATTGAACGCAATCATTTTTGTCAAGAATGATTTTTTAAACACTTTTCAGCGTGTCTCAATTATAATTGGGTATAAAAACAGATCAATTTAGAAATAAGAGTTATTTAATTTATTGATATTAAATAAAACTTACCACCGACCACCCCATTTGGGGAAGTTATCGCCAAGAATGCATTAGCTGCTGGTTGTAGTAAATATTTATTGTAATCGCCAAAATTACGCCAAATATCTATCCAACCGCTTAAAATACGCATATTACAATCCAATTAATGGATACGCTAAATATCCGTGTACTTAAAACTAAATAAACAGACAATATTTATTTATTTATTTATTATAAACGCCCTGATGGGCTTTTACATGATTTTATATTTAAAAAAAATTACTGCATAATATAGTGAAATAATAATTTTTTGATATTTAAATAACAACAACAAAAAATATAACAAATGAACATGAAAAAAAAAGAAAATGTTACAAATAAATTTTCATTTAAATTTACATAATATAAAAAAAGAAGAAAAAACAGTTTTAATAGTGCAGATGCCATAAAAATAATAGTTCAGGTTGACAAAACGAAATTTACAACTCACGAAGAACCCACATCTTCGGATCTGCCCTGATGATGGACACTGCAACGCTGTCCGAAACGTCGGCTAAAGAAGGAGTTAGCGCAACACGGCATAACACCCCAAAAACAAACAACAAAAATGCTTTTGGCCGTGAGAATCTAAAAACTTACCTGAATACAAGTAATTTACAATACGAAGAATATGAAGAAAAAAATAAATATTATGAAAGTAAGAGAACATTTCCACTATTTCGTTAGATATACTAATTAATAGAGGCACCAGCAATAAGGCGCGGCCTGTTTCGGCACTAACGAAAATGAAAAGTCCCTTGAACGTGTGTGCATGCAGTGAGCACTTAAATAAATATGACATGTACGCATTTGCAAACTTAGTTCTTGCCTTTAAAACCTTATAGTACATTTTTACGATAATGTTGATTTCTTGTTACAATTATCAATTAACATTATAACTATAACAAGAAATCGATTAACATTATATTATACATATATAATACATATGATTTCATGTTATAATTTATATTTGTATTTGAGAAAAGTAGTATTTTTTATTTTTTATTTATCGTTTCTTTACATTGTATCTTTTTTTTAAGTTATAATTTTTAACCTCACTAGGACAAGCCTGTGTTGAGGTTAATAATTTTACAAAATATTAAAAAAATAGTACAAAGATTATAAGAGATTTAAAATAGTACAAATATTAAAAAAAAATAATTCAAATATTAAGATAACAATATTGTTACATTGACGTTTCTGCGAATTGGATACCTACATGGTACCTATCAGCCTATTCATTACAATATAATGCTGTAAACATGTAGGGTGACCAAGATATTTAATTGCAATAAAAATGTAACAAACTATTATTTTTTTTTTAAACAGAGAAGAAAGAAAGAGAGAAAAAAAACATTTACATTAAAAAAAGAAAAGGATGAAAAAATTAACTTATTCAAAATATTATGCCACAATTTAAAAGGACAAAGATGAAAGAATATGTTGGAAATCCTCGGATGGCAGAAATAATTTAACATTCTTTTTAAATGTACACAAGGAATTTGACGATTTAATGTGATCTGGAAGGCTATTAAATAAAAGTGGAGCCTGGTACAAATAATGTCTCTGCCCAAATGAGGATTTAGGGTGAATTGCCATAAAGTTCAGACCAGAGCCAATTCTTGTAGTACGAATTTGTTGCGTTCTTTTAGCAGAACTAATATTGTTAAAAAATCTGCATAACGTTTGTAGGATAAATAGTTGTTTTAAATTCATGATATTACATTCCTTATAAAGTAACTGTGTAGGATATGTAAATTTTTTCTTATACATAACTTTGAGAATCAGTTTTTGGGCAATATTAAGTGGTTCTATTACAGTCTTAATTATTATTAGTATTGTTTCATAGTTCTTTCACACAAACGAAGCATTGCATTCTGTAAGTCTAAACTTGAAGTTTAGGGCGCACAGTTAATAATAATAATAATAATAATAATATTTTTTATTCCAGGATGTGGGGAGGTTTGTGCAATCCCACACGTCCCATATAGATATACATTTTTTTTTGTACAATAGATATAATAAATTATCAAATAAGGAAAACTATGCAGGGTG
Source organism: Hesperophylax consimilis (assembly GCF_061612785.1). Classification (NCBI taxonomy): domain Eukaryota; kingdom Metazoa; phylum Arthropoda; class Insecta; order Trichoptera; family Limnephilidae; genus Hesperophylax; species Hesperophylax consimilis. The sequence goes on along the minus strand of NC_142844.1, from coordinate 30,381,464 downwards.
TGGTCTTGAGTGCGCTTGGGCCCAGCGCTCACTCAGGAGTGGCGCTTGGTGCTGGTAGGCTGCGGTCACCAACGTGTTGGCGGAGGCCATTAGCCGCATCCTGGCTCCAGTGACCCGGTGTCTCATCAGGCCGGCAAATCCATTCAGTCCTAGTTCCGTGAACATTGTCGATGCGCTGCTGTATCTTCGGTATCCAAATATTATTCTACAGGCGTCATTATATTGAATTCGGAGTCGTTCCATCGAGCAAGTTCAGTAGTGACACCATGTCTCACAAGTATACAGGCCAGTACAGAATGCGTTGAACAGTATTTTTTTAACGGTATTGCTGCATTTGCAAAATCTGCGGGCAATCATGTTAGAAACTATGCTAAGGCTTCTCCTTTGTCGTTCGATATCGCCATCGTCCGATAGGTTTTCATTAATAATGTGCCCCAAGTATTTCACGTTCGAACATGTATTTATTTTTGCCTCGTTAAGGTATACGGGGAGCATATTACTTGTATCTTGACTTTTTCCGTGGTGGAACGCAATCAATTCCGTCTTCTTCGGGTTGTATATCATATTATGCTGTTTTCCATATTCTTCACAAATGTTTAGGAGTAATCTTAATCCCTTGATCGACGGAGCTAGGAGGATCATGTCGTCCGCGTAGCTTATATGATTCATACATATACTGTTAACACGACAGCCCGTTCTGATGTCCAGGCGACTTGAAAACTCGTCCATGTATACATTAAATAGAATGGGGGACATACACCCTCCTTGCCTTACTCCTGACAGCAAATATATCGGCTGGGAGTATGTACTTGCCCACCGTACAACATTTTCTTGCTGGGAGTGCCATCGGGATAGTATGTTATATATTAATACCCGTGCTGTGCAAGCGGGTTCCTCACAGAGCATCGGACCACCAGGGGGTGGAATAGCCTCTTGCCCTTGCCTGGCACAGGTGATGCCTTTTTTTCGGTATTTTGTAAGCGCTTAGCTTCCAGCACTGTTCACTGTGCCACTACTGTGTATTTATTTATTTATTTTTATTTAAGTACATAAATTAGGCATGGTGCCCAAAAATTACATACATGGATGTTTAAATACATAATACTAAAAAAATTATAGAAATAAAATGAATAAGCTAAATATGCAGAAGTAAAAGACAAATAAGAATGGGTAAAAGGAAAATACAAATATGTTCATAAACGATTTGTTATTGTCACACCTGTACTGGTGAGACACTGATTAGGTAGGTATTTTATAGTGAGTGTAGTTTATAGTGCAAAATTAGGTCATTATAATGTTCCAAATTTACCAGATAAACCTTCACGATAAGCAATTACATGGGTTAGTTTCCTTTGTATGGATTCAATCCTATAATTATGAATCTCATAATTGGGAGACCAAATTGTTGATGCGTATTCGAGAATACTTCGCACAATTGATTTATATAATGTTAAAGTTACTTCTGTACTTTTAAAACAATTTTTGATTCTTAGCGTTAATCCTAATACTTGTGATGCACTTTTTGAAATTATATCTACAAGTTTACTAAAGCTAAGTGACGAGTCAAATGTCACGCCTAAGTCTTTCATTGAATGTTGTGTTAAGTAAAGGGATATTGTTAATGTGATACGTGTTTGAGAATTTATTAATGTTCTTTTTGAATGAAATTACGGCACATTTGTTTTCATTAAAATATAAATCATTAAGTAATGATAAGTCTTTTTGCAAATCGGAGCAAACTTCTAATGATGTAATTTTTTTGTACAACTTAAGGTCATCGGCAAACAGGAGATATTTTGACGTTTTTATTCTTAAAATTATGTCGTTGATAAAGATTAAAAACAGCAAAGGTCCAAGATGCGAGCCATGCGAAATTCCCGACGTTACAGTAAAAAGATCCGCGGAGTACCCTTTCTGTAATGTAACTTTCGTAAGTATTTCCATTTATGCCAAACTTTTCTAGCTTCTTAATGAGTAATGATTGATTTAACTGATCAAATGCTTTGCAAAAATCCGTGTAGATGGCATCCACTTGTAAACGTTTTTCGATTCTATCGCGGATGTACTGGGATTATTTGAGAAGGTTAGTTGTTGTGGAACGCTGAGGGAAAAACCCGTGTTGCCTATGATAATATATTTACTTACATGAGCTAATAGGCAGTCATATATTATTGACTCAAACAACTTTCATATGGGTCTATAATTTTTTATGTCGCTCTTACAACCTTTCTTAAATTTAGGTGTTAAAAAAGCCGTTTTCCATTAGACTGGAAAAAACCTTCTTGTAATGATTTGTTAAAAAGTAGGCTAAGTGATCTGGCAAGAACATCTCTGCACATTTTCAAAAATACTGGCGGAATACTATCAGGACTTGATCCCTTATTGGTTCTCAAATTCTTACACTTAACTAATATCGTTAAGGGCGAAACAGTGATCATACCGAGGCTTTCGTTACAGAAATCTTTAAATATTTGTGGTGAATAGTTTGCATTGTGAGGTTTATAAATAGATTGAAAGTGCTTAGAAAAAATCCTGCTGATAACTTGACCTCGGATAGTTTTTATATCATTTAGGTGCATCTCTTTTGGGATATCGATTGTGTTTTTATGAAACGAAGGTTATTGCCACGTTGGGCGGTATTGAAACGAGATTATAAAGGTGAAGGGCATGAATACCTCAGGATAAGTTGTAAAAAAAGTGCAGTAAATAAAAGAAGGAGTAAATGCATTCCTTAATACAACATTTATTTCTACATCTTATAATTAACATGAGAACTCTTTTAATTAATGACAAATAACTCAGGCGTGTGCATCAGCCGAAGGTTGAATGCACGATTGGAAATTTAAAAATTGCATTGAGAGCGACAAATGGATGGTGACAATTTAATATTCAACTAACCTGATGATTGGTAATAATGGGCGCCAAGCGATGCGGTAGGCAAAGCTAATATTTATAAACAGAACGAAGGATGACCAAAGGCAAATTACTAAACTGCGGCGTCATCACCGTTCGTAAATTGTCGGCTCATGGCGTGGTTCGTGTCCTCCCTGCTAAGCGATGTTCCGGAAGCGCAGCCAGTTGAATACTGAATTCTCGAACTGCTCGTCTTGACCGCGAGCCCGTCCCTCGTTGTCGCGGAGTTGCCATAGTTGCGGCTGTAAATCAGAGATGGGCACTGAATATTGCTAAGACTCTGTAGCGGGCAGGAAATGACTGCTACAATTTGCTTATTGCAAATTTCCAGAAATCATTCGGGTTAGCTTTTAAATTTTGTTTGATTATGTCTAAATGCTTATGATAACAAACTCTAATCAGATTTGTTGTTCTGGTTCTAATCAAGCTGAATGATAAATGATCTAGTTCATTACCGTATTTCTTATTAAATTTATTTTTTTCCTTTATCAAACGAATGAGATCTTTTGAGTACCACTTAGGAAAGTGATTTTTGTTCGTTTTGAGGGGAACATGAGAAAAGATAATTTGGCAGATAATACTGTAAAACTGATCGACAGATTGATCAATATTTTCTTGATTAATGAATACCCAATCAATTTCACGAAGAAAGGTATTAATTGAATCATAGTCGGCTTTATAAAAGTTTGGTCTTAGGGCGTTACGGGTTTCTAGATATGGTAGAAAATTAAATAGAACATTTATTTCTAGAGCAGGGTGGTATGGATCATCTTTGCTTAGTGGAGATGAAGAACGTATTACTGATGTGTGTTCTTTATCTGATAAAATGAGATCCAATATTTTGGATTGGTGATTCACTATTCCGTTAATTTTTTTAAGATTACAGAATTATAGTGTATCGATGATGTCAGAGATGATTGTATTTATGTTTGTGGTGAAAGGTTATATATTATTTGTTTCATCGGTAATTCAATGAATGTTATTGAAATTGCCAAATATTAAGATGTGTTGGTTTGGTGTTGTTAGGTACACATTCCAAAGATTGTTTAAAAATGAGCTTAAAATAGATTCTTCTTCAGTTGGTGGTAGATAAACTGTGCAAACATTTGTTTGATACTCCTGTTAAAATGATTTATATTGAGTTGGATCAACAAGTACTCCGCTTGACAATGCGCCATCCTCTTCGGCTCTAGTTTTCTTGATTCAGCAACCATGACTCCTCCTCCATCTTTTTTTGTCTTGTGTAGTCTATCCCTCTGAAATACTTAATACCAGTTATCTCCTAATTCTTGATCACAGATAGATTTCTTTACCCATGTCTCTGTTAGGCTTACTGGGTCGTAGTCGTTGATAAGGATGTTGTGTAGCTGTGGAAGGGAAGGTTCTCTTCGACCCTGATCTCCAGTTCTTTTCAGGTACCCAGGGTTCACCAGGTTATTGAAAAGTGTCTTCTCTACTATCTCACCGTCTTTATAGGTATCACATCTGACCACTGTACTGCCGGGGACGGTGTGAAGAGTTCGTAGGACCACCTTCCCATATCACTGCTCACTGTCTCTCGTCGGGACTGTCTGTGGTGCGCCAGAAGCTAAGGCTATTCTTGTGTTGTTCGCTGCCATAGAAACGTATTTGAATTTGGTTTTATTTTTCTTTTGTATATTCTTCTTTATAAATTATGTCTCTCCACTAGCTTCAAGAGCAACAACAAACTATCTTGGATGAGAACACTTAAACGTTTTTGGTATGTATAAATGTATGTTGTGCCGTGTAGGGACAGTCGGCGGCTTTTAGAATCATTTAATAGTAGCTTCATTTGAACAAAATTAGAGTCTTAACGTGAGAACCGATAGATAAAGAGACCCATCTGGTCCTTTAAATGGTTCGGAAAAGTGGTCGGTGCCCTCGATTGAGTAAAGTAGTGTAAACAGTTCTTGTGTCCTTATATGGAAGGCGCGCCTCAGTGTGGAATATAATATTAACTGATTATAACCAAGTGAATATAATGTGTTGTAATCTGATATTTCCCATGAACGCTCTTTACCGAATTTACAAATACTGTTTTCACGTTAACCACTTCAGCAGTCATTAAAAAATTTACAAAAAAAAACACATTTTTTGTGAATGAGATTTATTTACTGAACATATTATATATCTTTCAAAAGCCAGTATGGGACCAAAAGCTGTACTATGGTGCATAGTGTGAGCCAACATATAAAATAAATCCATAAAAAAATATTCAATTTCATTCACAATAATGAATTAATAATGACTTAAAGATTATCAATAAAATTGAATCACGTAATTCAAACAAAGAAGTATATTTGGGAGTGGTCTTTTCTGCAGGTAAAGTTTGCCCGAGTTATTTCGGGTGTGGGAATTTTCGTTCCTTTTTACCCTTTAATTTCGTTACCCGTAGTCTTTAAGCGGTTAAATTACTCCTGTTCACCAATATATATAGGATTGGTAAGTATGCATTCGCACTGACTTGGTGGATAGGAAAATTCAAATCCCGCAACTATCCCACCTACCCTATGTACCCATCTCAAAATGTCTCCATGAACGGTTATTGTTACTAGATGTCAATAAAGTGACATTATGCTCATTTGGAGCTCTGTAGAGTTCAGTTAGAATAGTACCAGACAGGGAGGATTGGGGTGGAATAAATTTTTGTGAATATAATTAAATATTCATATTTCTCGTGCACCCAGAATCTAGCAGACTGCACCCCTGGCCCCAACTGTTCCAGAAGCCTGGGTTTAAACATTAAGAATACTTTCTATCAAGTTAAGCGGATGCATTAAAAATAAATTGTCCCATATTACGTTGTGATTAATATAGTTCTGTGTCCTTTGTGTGTGTTGCGTAGGGCTTATTCCAGCAATACCAACTAATAGAGTGGAGTCACAATTTTTGCGATACCAACTTTCAAAGGGGTTTTAACGTTCAAATATTAACACCTATCAAACCGTGTTGTAAATTACAAGAATATCACATTAATTTATAAGTTAATAATGAGCTATTATCGTTGATAGAAAACATATTTTTTGCGGAATAGTTCATGCAATAATTACAAAATATAAATCATTAAAAATAATAGGATGCAATTAATAATAAAATAAGCGATCATCTAAAACAATCATTGGTAACAATTTCCAGGTAGTAAAAGTATTATACATAAATGTAAGGAGTTCAAAATTTTCCGGGATTTGTAACGCAATCAAATATTCACCATAAAAACTTTGAACCAGCTCATTTCGCTCATCAAATAATGGCATATCACACTTAAAACATAAAGTGCCTGACCTTAAACCCAAATTATAATGAATATTGTTTTTACTTTCCGTCCGCTCAAAGCCAGCTGGTCATTTCGCTGATTGTTTCACTGCGGAACTGGAAATCTACTTTGGAAATTAGTTCCATGAATAATTAATTAAGAGACTCTTAAAATTGGCCACATAGAGAATATGGGAGTGAATTAATGGTGGTGACAGGCCACGTCTCTTGACGAACTAACAATGACTTTAAAACAGTTTACTACGTGGAAAATAAACCCAGTCTTTAAAATTGGTCATGATAAATAGCATAATAATATAGTATTTTTTTAGTAGACCATAAATAATATTATATTCTTTTTACTGATTTATTTACTTGTCTTTGTTTTTGTGAATCCGACATGCTGATATTGGTCTTTGCAGTTAGATTTAATGTAATACATTTTATGTTATGGAATAACGAAAAGCTAACATGACAAAAATACACAAGCGTGTACATTTTCACTCTATTATACCGCCAGAATTACACAAGAACGGAAGTGCAGGACACACAAAGAAAATTTCACCTACTAGAATTACACACTTCAAAAATTCTTAAATCATAAAATTTATCTCATGTTTAAGTTTTTTTGAAGTGTTACATTTTAGTAGATCTAAAATAAATGAATATTATTCCCTTCGTTTGAAATATTATCCATGCATAATTTCATCCGTGTGCAAATCTGGCAGTGTAACACATGAAATTAACGCCTGTGTAATTTCGCCCTGACACCAAAAACAAATGTATTTTATTTTGACCCCCTACATTAAAATGCAGGAACTGAAGATAAATATCAGGTAAATTAAGCAATACAAAATCGAAAGTTAAGGAGCTTAGGTAAAAGGCTGGAAGGCAATTACGCTTTGTAGGTTATTACATTAATTTATAACCTACTAAGAAATGTTTAATTTTAATTTTCTAAGGAATGCAAATCGCTTAGTTAAATATGTATTATAAATATTTATTGAGTACAAGTGTTACGTATTATTATTGCAAAGTTTATAATGGTACTTATAAACCCGAATTCCACTTTGAGGAAATAGTTAGTTTTATATGTAAAACTGTTAACGTAAATCTCACTGGCGTGAAAAAACCATTAAATTGCACTGTAAAAAGTGGTATTTTCATTGTTTGTTTTCCGGTTTCAGTCTATTTTTTAGTTGGTATGTCTAAATCAAGGAGTTTTTATGCACATTTTCCCGGCAAAGCCTCCATGGAGAGGTTGTGCGGACGCGCCGTAACATGCATCCGGTCAAACGGCTAGTCGTTACAACAGCGCCACGATGCAATGGTCTATGTTACTACGGTGCTCTAGCGCTAGGGCTAACGATTTATAACTCCCCGGTAACGAAACAGTAACAACTACACAGTTTTACCGTTTCTCGTTAGTTGCGCTTGTCAGCTTTTCGACAACGCTTTACGTTGAAATTTACAATAAACTGATCAACTTGGTAATTACAGTTGATTTCACAAAGGAAAATTTTTGCCTAAATGCCTACTATAATTAATAGTATGCCGATTAGAATAGTATGCCGATTAGAACAAACGTTGCTCATTACGAAAACCAAATTCAATATCAGAATCAAAAATTCATTCCTAAGAAATTAATCACAATTTTAATACAGCAGTTTAGTGGACTTGAAACAAATACTAAATATTCTACCTGCACATTTGAAAATATATTAAAATTATTATAATTACAGTGTAACTATATTATAATTTATTTTTCCACAAAGAAAGAAATAGATAGAAATAAATCTTACATCGGAAGTAATAACACGTGTAAATGAATACGATCCTCATAAATATTTGATCATTTTAAAGTTTTAAATTGCTATATCAAAATACGTGCCAGTAAAGCACGGCAACTTTCAATATATTGAAATATCCGGGGTTCCGGACTATAAATTATGTTAAGTGAGTTTTATTAAACATAAAATAGTACGGGTAAGTAAAAAAGTCGTTTTAATGGTCAAAAGCAAAGGAAATGCAATTTTTCATGGGACGTAAAACAATGCACCCAAGCAGTGCCCAAATATAAAATAACTTTTTGAAATTGTGAAAATTTATGGCTCTTAAATTGGTAAGCTTTCAACCTTCGAAAAATAAAGGGTGCAATATAATTAAGTGAATAAGTAAATAAAATTGACCAAGTCATATTTTACTATCAACAAAATTAATCGTGTTTCAATTAGGATTGCAAATTATAGAGACCTTTACAACTTCGACATTCAGAAACACGAGCAAGACAATAAACACAAAACCCTAGACAAGGTATTTATGCAAAGGATGACGAATTATTATAAACATTAATTATTAGCCTGAAACACAAATATAAATTGAAAAAATCTTCCGACAAAAAATAAATGCCGCCGACGGGAAATGAACCCGCAAAAAAATCAATAATCCATTTTTTTAATAAAATACTAGTATTTATTGAATTATTTGGCAGTTAAAAATAAGAAAAATAAGTGGCTTAGTTCAACTGATCGACAATCGGAAGGGTGCGGGTTCAATTCCCGTCGGCGGCTTTTATTTTTTTTCGAAAGTTTTTTTTTTTTTTTTTGAATTTTTTTCAGCCTAATAATTATTGCTCATAATAATTTACAAATATGTTAACAAGAAGAAAAAGTTCTTGAAAAGATTTTAATCTGATCGTTCAATTTTTTCCTGCTTTATTTTATATTTTTATAATATGCTGATTCTTAATCTGCTCACTTTTCTCAAACCCGTGACAACTTTGTTAAGTGATAAACTTTGTTATCCACTCAATAATTTCTTGATTGTTTATGAACTTTCCATTGAATTTTTTATTTATTTAATCAACGATCGAACTCAAGTTTTTTGAAGAATTTATTAAAAGTAAAGTTCGTAATCTTTTCACGAAGCCCGCAATTTGAATGTGTTTTACGGCGTTACAGTTCGTTATTTCAGGGCCGGAAATGGAGCCCCGGAAGTGGGGAGTGCAACACTGCGCGAAAATGCGACAACTTTTGTAACTAACAAATCCGGCGCCATTAACCATTATTATCTGCGAGTACTGGAACGGTTAACTCTGGGCCAGGGCCTGGCACTGCCGTACTATCACACTGCCGTTCTGTCACACCGCCGCAGTGTCACACTGCTGCACTGTCACACTGCCGCAATCATACGTCCCTCAACGCTAGTGGTTACGGTGGGCAATCATTTTATTTGAGGAATAGTATATTAATGGTTTTTAAGATATTTAAGGTCACAATGATATGGTGAATATCAAAACGATAGTCAGATGGAAAAATGGGCCATCTGCACTTGGATTGTAAAAATTAATTGTGAATTTTGAAGTTGACACAACTATGGTTGGAGATGGTGAACATGGATCAAGGAAGGAATCTGACTTACCCCTTTAATATTCTTCAAAGATGATGATGGTTGGTTTCACTCACAGGCGATCTGATTTATTTCACACACAAGCTTCTATAACATCCAGGTTGGATAAGAAAGACGCTGAGGGAACAGAATATATTCACTGCACAGGCTTCTACCCTGAGTTGATATCAATAACAGCACTGGTAACAAAGAAATGTTCATCAAACAGGCTTCATCAATAAACTGTTTTGACATTTACTTTTATTATTGTAAAATGTCACACCAAAACGTGGGTACAGTCGGATAATTGTAGGTAAAATAGGATTGGAAAAATTGCGAGGATAATGTTAATTTTCTTGTACAAAAGCTTTGAAATGCTCGTATCTCGGCTGTAACATAAAGATATCTCTATCAGTAATGTACAATGAAAGTAAGAAAAGAGCCATCTGCAATTGACTGAATTATAAATGTGGCAGAAAAACTAAGTGCAGATTCCAACTTCTGCCATCCAAAATCATTTTCATCTTATGGATGACATGTACCAGATTGTCATTTATGCCATGGAAAATAATACTGATTTTTACAAATAGTATATACTCTAGATCTGTATCCTAATATGAATAAGTAGCATTTGGTATGACTTAAAATTGAAAATACTATGTCAGATATTTCGGATCTCTTATATTTTTCATTAGCTCAACACATGGGTCCTCAAGAAAATAATTTCATTTGGGGCCTACGTCATCTTTAGAAGTGCTGTGTGGAGGATTTTTTTTAAAAATTAAGGAGAGGAAGATCTGGGAAGGAAATAAGAATAAGGGGTGAGTAGGAATCTGGGGGTCAATGTGTCTAGTATTGGTGGACGTTTGAATTCATTCCTCCCACTGCGCACTGCGGTGAAAGGCGGTGGGTCGAGAGAATCCTACTGAAGAGGTAAAAAGGTCTCCCTTAACCAGTCTCTCCAAATCCAGCCCACCACACAGTTGGTGAACAGACGCATCCGCCGCCAAGACTTAGATAATGCTCATCCTGTGAACCCAGGAACTCCTGCTAAGTCACCAAACGTAGCAAACCTCTTGGGATAACCTGTGGCAGAGGTGCTGGTTGTCCAATGAATGGATGGTGGTACCCATACCCGCCACCCAACGAATAACTTATATCTTTATATTGTTCAGGATGGTCCATTCTTCTTATTGCCAGTGCAAGTATTGTTGATGAAGTGATTTGTGAATTCAATTATTGAGATTTTGGTTTGGAATAAGAAAAACGTCATCACGTTTTCGAAAATATTGAATAACAAGTTAGTGGGGACAAACAAAAATTATAGTTAACGATGTCAAAACGAATGAAATGGATTCTTGATGACGACGGTAATTAGTAATAAATTACAGACCTATTTTGTTTTGTCTTGTTCAAATAATTTTGTATTTTTATAAAAGTTTGCTATAAATAACTACTTTCCTGAATATTATATTACAATCTTGTTTATCCTTTAGTTTTTGAAAAAAAATATTTGTATTTAGTAGAACAAAAGCGGATTTGATGAAAATTCATTGATAATGAACGAAGAAAACATCGAGTTAGAAGATTCTTGCGAATAGCAAATTTTATATTTTGACAACTGTGCTCGACGAAACCATAATTTTATAATGGCTGTAATGTACATGAAAGTTAAGAAACAAAAGCGATCATCTCTGGGAAATTCAACATACATTTCTAGAACCTGACGACACATGGATAGATTGTGATTCTGTTAAGGCTCGAATAGAATAAGCGAAATCTAGACACGATTTTTTTGTACACCGCGATTATTATAATTTAGTCAGAACTCTGCCATGTAAAAATGGCAAAAATTTCGACTTTTATTCATTTAAATTACATGTAATGAAAAAATTGAAATTAATCAATGGCTTACCAGTGGAGTGAGCTCCGTTAGATTGATCTCCGTTACTTGTGGTAGCAGAATACGAAATGTATCAACGACGGTCAAAAATCCGCACCTTCGTAAACTGGACATCATAAGATCAAAAAGATTTACTGACATGTAAAATTAGCATTATGAAAAATTATTATAAATTCCATCCAATAGATAAAAAAAAATTAAGTACTCACGTACAGACCTTTTATTATTTATTTATTAAAACTTACACAAACCAAATTACCGTGTATCTTTTCAGAACCTAAATCACTGATTGTTTAATTAAAATTAATTGGTTCATCGTATTAAGAGAAATTTCTTTTGGATGAACTTACTTATCTTCCATGTAATTTTAATTTTCGACTTTTTACGGACTTACGAGTAGCTATATACAAATATTTCTGAAAATAAAACTTTAATGTCCAATAATTACATATTTATGCTTTCCAAGAAAAAAATCAAACCTTTAATCTCGCATTGTTTTAAAATAATGTATAACACCGTTGGTTTATTCGTCGCTAAACAATTTTTACGAGGAATTAATAAGTAGATATAGTCAAAACTAAAACGTGAAGTTGTAAAGTTAAAAGTTGAATAAAATGTCGGTTGCAGATAAAAAAAAACTTATACATTTCACGACAGAGGTTCACGCGAAGCCATTTATCTCAAAGTTGGTTTTTTACACTTGGCTACCACGCTCAACCGACCCTCTAAGCTCCTTTTGGCAGTTTTCTCGTTTGTCAAAGAAACGTTGTATTATAATTTATACTCGTAGAATGTAGATATCGTTGTGAACCCGTAAGTTTTTATATACGGTGCGTACTGCAAAGCAATCTATCTTCCGGAACGCGAACGCCAGCTAAACTATCATATTAAAATAACTTTAAGGGAACGATGTTTTAATAATTATTGGTAATTAGACGCACGGCAATAATTGAACTCGACAAAGAGAAATTAATAAATCTCAAAACTGCAAAAAATTATTTTAATGATTTTGCTGTTGTTATGTTTTGTAGTATAAAAACATGTTGTCTCAAAAATACATTATATTTTTGTACGTTGATATTGTAAATCCTTACTCCACACAGGAGGATATGAATAAATCGTTAAATCTAGTTATTCTGGAGGTATTTAAAGTTTATTTGTAAGTAAGGAGAGCAGATGATATTGTTGCAGACTTTATACAGGGTCAAGAGGTATGTTCACCGATTAGAGAGAGTGGAGATGTTATGGAATCCTATTTACATTCATTCTGTAATTGAGGCAATCCAATGATGTGTAACAGACTGTCCCAAAGGTACGTATTGCTGTTTATAGACGTATTGAAAAATTTAATGATTTAAATGTAAACACAATCCCATAAACAAGTCCCACTTAATGTTGAAATTCGTTTGTAATTCTTACAAAGCTGGAAATATTCCTAATGATATAATAGGTAGAACGATTCTTTAATTAAGTCATAAACTGTATAAAGTAGCAATCAATTGCGGCGCTAACGATTGCTAAAACCATCGCACTAAGCTCTGGATTACGAGAATTACGATAAAAATAGGGTTGTATTTCTCATTACACTAGAGAAGAGATACTTATCCGCTATTCATTAGTCGATTATTTATTTTCCGAAAAGCACAATGTTTGTATTTAAATCTATTGTGATTACTACCATTCAATTTTTATACCGAAAATTAAGATAGATATATTTCATTCACTTCAATTTAACTAAATTCTTCCTTATTTTCAGATTGGATTCTTTAGTCAAGATTCATTCATCGTTCCTGACACATATAGGTGCGATCAATTGCTCTGTACGTAAATATAAATATTGGTTACATTCAAATGACTTGCACGGATTATGTCAATTGTAGAACGTTTTAATCATCTATTTAAAGCACACGATTTTTTATACCATTTAAAAAATAGGTACACAAAAATGTTTAAGGTTATTTGAAGAATAGTTAAATATATCTACGGGGTTAAAATTTTCGTTTAATATCACCTTTCCTCTTGTCATGTTCTAACAAGATACCCCTTGAATCTTTATTCATGCGTACCCCTATGAAAGGTTAGTCAAGTTTGCCATTTGTAGTGAATAAAAACAAATTTCGTCTTTTGACAAATTGACAATATTATCAGTTGGAAAGCACTAAACACGTCACGAGTATTCGAAAAAGGGTTAACTTAAATCACTGATGACACAATTCATTACTAAATCATGAACTATAGTCGAATGCCGGAAGAATTTTAATTTGCGTATTGCAAGTGGCTTATTGTTTACCGGGATATGTGAAAAACTCGGTACGCTAAAACCTGCTTCATTTTCAGCAAATATTGATTAAGCTTGATCTAAGTACTTTTATCTAGCTTTAAGAAGATATCATGTTTCATGCAATGTAACAGTAAGAGCAATTCAAAAATTTGTAATACTTTGGGTATTTTTAACAAATTACCTACTTGATTACTACTTCAAAACATGGAGAAAGTGCATATTGCATATTATAATATTATTTACAATCTATTAATTTATTGTTATCAAGTTTAATTTGTAGAACTCCATTTTAATTTTTATTTTTTTATGTATTCAATAATATTGTTATTGGGTTTATAAAAACAGTTTATTTTCAAACAAGTTCTGCTGTGTAATTATTATTACGTGTGACAGCTTTTTCGCCCTCTGAAGGCATTATCAAACTGCATAATCACATTTTTGTTATTTGTTTTTGGGGTGTTATGCCGTGTTTCGCTAACTCGCTAAAAACGTTGGCTAAAGAAGGAGTTAGCGAAACACGGCATAACACCCCAAAAACAAATAACAAAAATACTTTTGGCCGTGAAAATCTTAAATCATATTTGCATAATCACAGTTTGATAATGCCTTCAGAGGGCGAAACAGATGTCACGCGTAATAATAATTACACAGCAGAACTTGTTTAAAAATAAACTGTTTTTATAAACCCAATAACAATATTATTGAATATATAAAAAATAAAAAATATTTACAATCCACCTACAGTATACAATTTAGTCCTTATGTATGTATTTTATTTATTTTTTTGTTAACAAGGTGATAACAAATAATACATATTGATAGAAGTTAGTAAGATCATCAGTAAGTGAGCATCAGAAGACAGAGGGCTAACATTTAGAAAATTACAAAGTATTAACAAAGTATATATACCAACCACCCAATTGGCCTCACTAATTAAAAATATATCGTGTTTATGGAAGGAGTTTCGTTTTGAGTTTAATACATTAATTTTTTTTTAGAAATACTACTATACCTACTTATAAACTTTCAAATTAAGAACGTATGTTATTTTACAGAAAATAAATTTCCTGTTCGTATTTATAAATATATTTTAACACAGATTTTTTGTATTCAATATTATACCACACAAACAAATTAGTTTGAGGTGTATTTTAAATTTATTCTTTAAATAATGATAATTTTTTTCAGCTTGTTTTTCTTTTAGATAGTTTGTTAAAACATTATGATAAAGAAATGTTAAACAAACCATTCGTTTGCCTGAACACAGTCTTTTGATTTTACTCAAAATGATTGGGTACCGGTGTCGCATTGTTTTCTGAAAACATTTTCTATTGAATTATGGTACAAAAATAAATAAAATGTCACCTTGTATGATGAGGCAGATAGTTAATCGTAATTATTTCAATAAGCTTTAACCTTAATTTTACTGTGTAATGATAAGAAAAGTATCATTTTCACTAACATCAATCTTACCTTGATGGGCATAAGATGAGTTCTCGTCAAAACAATATTTGTATTGTTCCAATTTGTTGTCCAATTTTCTCCAGCGTTCATTAAATAACATGAAAATTAGATTGGCTTTTATTTGTTTTCCGGGAAACGAAATAATTCTGTCCCGGAATAGATATCTCTTTGATTTATCGAGCAGTATTAAGATGGACAGAAGCTTCTCGAGTGATCCCATTGATAGAGTACTACCGAGCTAGAACTAAATACTGCCAATTTATTATTATCGTTCTCGTGCTCAACTTTAATAATATGAATGATTCCGTGACAAAATGGAGCACTGACAAAACAGAACAGTGATAAAACAGAAAATTGAAAAAAAAGTGAATAAAAAACAAGCCAACAACGAACCCAACCTATTTTTTTAATAACTTTCAGTATTGTTACTGTTCTGTTTTATCCGGTTACCATCCCAGTGATAGAATAGATATTTCTGGGGGTTAAACACAGTAAAATCGACACCTTTACAATATGGGATATTGAGAACTACCGTTGATTTTATATCGATTTTCCTCTATAAATTCACATCCCTAAACGTCAGATGGCGAGGTAAAAAATTAAAATACTAATTAATTGACAATTCCGAAACGAAATATTAATTTTAACATATATAGGCAGTCCGCATATACTTTTTGACAGTAAAAAGGGAGTAAATTAGTTCATGGGGACATTCGTCAAAACTAACAACTATTTTTTCATTTGATCGCGGTTCAGATGAATTAATTAAGTCTATGAATCGTTTATACGATTTCTGTCTGTTTTAGGAGCTTAGTTAGTTCACCACATTAATATGCCAGTTATTTTGCGTAACGAACGACATTTTCCTAAAAGTTATGCATATTGGCAGGTTATCCGATACATTCGAGGCCGCGCTAAAAGTAACGACTTTTGCTACCGACTGTCGGAATCAAATTCTGACCGCGCTCGCAAATATCACTAACTTACCATAGATTTCTTCAATATCGTATTGACGGAGGGCTTTATCGATCATCCGTGCTAGTCCTCCGGGGCTAAAACAAAATACTGACAAATTATTTTTGTCGTTTACGTGTAGAACTACAGTTATATCAACGTTGGAAAGGAAAAAGGAACCAGCGTTGACATAAAGGAATTCCGCCAAAATTTGTCCATATTTTTTTCATCATAATACTATTTATTTCGTTATTTTGACATCGTTTTTACAATTTACCAATAATACCAGATTATTAGAAGTCAGTATTTTTTCAGTGCATAAATTCTGGTAAAGTAATACTACACGGAGAAAAACGAGTATGGTTGATTTATTAAAATCTTGTTAAAAACGCAGCTATTTGAAATCCATTTCCTAATAAATTTTTAGTCTATTCAAAATTTATCGGAGCACCTGTTAAAGCAGCTGCTCTTTTCCTGATAAATATAATGACGAAATGCGACAATATTAGAATTTTTATGAACACGTGTTCCGACATCCTAATAACATATTCGTGTTTTACCGACGGTTTGTTAGGAAACTCTCTATACCCTCTAAAAAAAAATTTGGTCGTGTAATGGAACTAACGGATTCTTTACCAGAAAAGTTAAATTTGAAGTTGATTCACATTTATGTAAAAACTGTTTACTCTTGAAAAACGTACTACTTAAACCATTTAATACGCCCCAAAATGAATCTTATGTACATACCTAAAATAAAATACTAAA
Organism: Hesperophylax consimilis; assembly: GCF_061612785.1. Classification (NCBI taxonomy): domain Eukaryota; kingdom Metazoa; phylum Arthropoda; class Insecta; order Trichoptera; family Limnephilidae; genus Hesperophylax; species Hesperophylax consimilis. The sequence goes on along the minus strand of NC_142844.1, from coordinate 30,364,524 downwards.
TTAGACTTTGCTCAACTACATAAATGCAGAGTTTGGACCCGGTAAAAACCCTCTTCCTTTTGATATAAATAATTCATCAAATATTTTACAGTTTACAAGTTCAATAGTTGTGTTGAAATTCGAATGTCAAAAATAAATAAATTTTTCAATATTCTACAATACGTGACTCTAAAAAAATAATTTAAATCGTGACAAAAACGCACCGTACAAACTTTGGTGAATAAGCCCTTAAACTTCCATTACAAAGAACAGTGACAAAATGTAACAGTGACAAAATGTTACAGTGACAAAATGTAACAGTGACAAAAAAGAAACCTAACAAAACCTATTATCAATAGTTCATTTATTGTCACAGTTCTGTTTTACCCAGTTACCATCGCAGTGGTAAACTACAACTGTGCTAAAATTAAATAAATGTTATTATCATTCTTGTGCTGAACTGTATGCATAATAAAATAATAATTACAGTTTGATATTGCGTATCGTGAGCAGCTTAGTGGAATGTTTCAGAGATATAAAATTCAAAATAGGCTGCATAATAACAACAAAATACCTCCACATTTGAATTTAAATATTTATTCGCGAATGAACACGTCACATGATACTTTGATAATTACTACAATACTTTTTGTAAAAAGTAATATTTTTGGTTAAAAATTTATTTTATCCGAAAATAAACAATATATTATCACACCATCAGTAGGAATTAATGAGTTTCGACATATCCGTGCTATTTTTCGATTAGTTATGAGATTTTAAAGGTCATAATAATTTTATAGGTAAATAGCTGACGTGTCCACGGCCTTGCTCGGAATTTTTTCTACTTTATAAAAATATAATATGCTTATATTATATATACTATATATAGTATAAACCTTCCGGAAGAAATTCTTTAAATGATACTGAAAACCTTATCAAAATCTGTTGAGTAGTCTAGAAGAACTAAACGCACAAACAGAGAGACGCAACTTTTTTTATACTATTTAGAGATTTGGTCACTGCAACAATCAAAATATCACGAAAATGTTCTCACTGTAGTACCTTATGTATTCGTACTCAGCGAAGGAAATCAATCATTGAATACAATATTAACCAATCTCTACTACATTTTACTCAATAAGTTATTCCACTAAAAAAAATAAGGAAAAAATATACATTTTTCACATTTTCTACTCACTCCCACAATTATATAATAGTTATTGTATCAGAAAAACAGAAAACCAAATTTTCGTGGATTTTTTTTATGAAGAGAATATTCGGTTTTTTTCAATTTAGATATTAGTACCTACATTTTTTGTTCATTTAACTCAGTGCTCGTGTAAAACATATTATGTTTTACAGAAAAATAATACAATAGGTACTAAGATAAAGATACATGACGCACCACTGCTTGCCAAAAGTCTTAGCAAATTCTTTCCAAAAACATCACAAAAAAAACATTATTGCATCGAAAACATGCCCCGTCGCCGATATTTTGAAATTCGTAAGTGGCAAAACAAAAGTTGCAGCTTCTAGGGTCGGGTGAATATTAGGGTGGGAATCTAGCGGCTTTCGCGTGTTGTGTTCTAAGATTTAAATAATTTTATTTTTAACGCCTTGGTTCGTTGCATTATTTATAGCAGAGTTGTTTTTTCGATGAAAATCGGTAAGTAGGTATTGTGGAAAAATAAAAGGAAATTTTTAGGTGAATTTCTAAAAATGTCTTTCCCTTGCATTTGCATTTCCTTGAAAGGCTGTGAAACGTGTTTAGATACTGTTTTGTTAAAAGCCGAGTCTGGCTGGCTGATATAAAGTGTGTTAAGTTATATATTGATGTGTGTTACAAAAAAGAAAGTAGCATTTTAGAACGGTAACCATGTGAAATTTTTAGTTTTTTTACACTTTTAGACAGTTTTTTTCTTGAAAAATTGTTGCCTACAATAATTGCGGTTTGTGTAGTTGGGTACTTCAATCTAGTTGATTTTTATTTTATTAGAAAATTTGTAAGTTGGTATTCGAAAAATGAAAAATTTCATATATCCCTGCACACAAGTTATGAAATAAAGAAAAGTAGTTTTTAGTACAGCAACTTTCTCAAACAAGTGGAACCTAATTACAAAGCTTAAAAGAGAGCTTTTTGAAACGGAATTTATGGGACAACGCAATTACTTTTGGTTGGCTTCGTCAATTCCATCAATAGTAACAAAGATTTCAAATAGTACCAATTTAACTGCACGAATATAAATTTTATGACATGGCGACATGTCCATTTATTGATCCTTCGTATATAATCAATGTACTCAAATAAAGTAGATAGGTAGTAGCGAAATATTAATACAAGTTGTATGCTTTTAAGTTACAAATTATGTTTTCACATCAAAGTAACATTTACATCATTGTTAACAATCGACTTCTTCCGTCCAACTTGGTGACAAGCTCAAACTTAAATAAAGTGGGTTTAAGTCCAAACCAAGTTACAAACATTCACAAAGGAGGTGTCAAAACTGTGGTTTCACAATAGTTTGTTAACCGTTACAAAACAATTAAAACAACACTGGTAGTTGTAGTTGGTTCGGTGAGAGTACCGTATTGTCACACCACCGTTACAATATCAAGAGTTACCACTTTACACCGGCTTTGAATAAACTCATCACCAACAGAATATTCAATTTTGGCGTAGGGGTTGTTAAAATATTTATGCAATAAATATGCAGGGTTTTTGGAACATACAGCCATGAAATTTAGTGATATTTGATGTAACTCATATAAATTGGGGTGTTCCGAGTATCGGCGGCGTGTGATTATTTTTATTCTGCAGGGAAACGTTTTAAAATGCGTCATTATTAGGGTTTTGGAACTGATATATCTGTGGCTTGCTTCTAAAAGTGCAAATGTCCAGCTTGCAAATTTCAAGAGACTTTTATAGAATTTACTTCTTTAAGCAAGTATTAATTTTAAGTGCAGCGATTTTAGCCCCCAAAAATTAAATATCCTTGAAATCGGAAGGTTCTTTTTAAATTTGGAAGATAACCCAATGTTGAAGCAAAATTAACAAAAAAAAAATTATATGTATCAAAAACCGACAGTAGCTCTTTTAGAATCAATCTACAGATGTACATTCAAACAATATATAAAAATTTGAAAACAGGTATATTTATATCGAGCACTTTAACAGATTGCGGAAGATCTATTATTAATCTTTATAATAAAACTGTAGTTTGGTCAAAAGGAGGACGCTTCAAAAGTATTTTGATTATGTCGAACATTTGTGTGTACCTACATAAGATATGGGATGCAACTATATTATTTATTGAATGAAAGCGAATACCAAATTTTAAACAAATAAGTAATAATAAAGTTGGTATGTATCACAAGTTTGCCACTTTTTTCCATATACTATATTGACTTTAGTCCCAAAATTTGCAGCCATAAAATCTACATATTATTTTACTTCTTATGTTTTATCGGAATTTTATCATCAAATTAAATATAAATTAAACACATTTCCCGTAAATTTCGTTGATGAGAAAAAACATTACATTTCGTTGAATATTTAATATTTATGACGTAGCATTCAAAATTCTAGCATTATAACCCAGTTTTTTGTTAGAGCAATAAAATTTATTAGGTTATTTATCATTCTTAAGCTTTGCCCTCCAGCTAGAAAGGGGTCACCAGTCACTATTGTTGGGAAGGTAGAAAAAATATTTTAATGTTGTTTTCTTTAAATATATGTTAGTTCTTGTCTACTTGCGCTTTTGTGTATAAAAATGTTTTTGTTACGTCATAAATAAAAATAATAAAATGTGAAAAAAGTGTAAAATAAACACTAAACTGATTTATATTACAATTACACATCCGTGTTTGATGTTTATGCCACATCTACATATTGATGTGTTATGTACAATGACTGATTATTAAAACGTTATGTTGCAGAGTACTTTTTCAACTAAAAGCAATCATAACGTTTCTTTTTTAAGATCTTGTTCCATTCTATAACATTCACCTTATTGTATACACCAGTATTTGCAGCTGCTTTTCCTATTGAATTCATCTTAGTGTTCCGGTAAATTTTAAGATCCATTTTAATGTTTCATAATTAATAGTCTTTTTGGTTTTGGAATACATTACAGCACACCTATGACATTTTTGGGAAAGGAGCTTGAAGATTTTAAATGAATTTTGAATATTAAAAAATGCACCTTTAAAAAGGCGCTACCAAAAAGTCTTATTTTAAACAGGGTCACCTCATACTGTCAGAAACGCTGTGAGTTTTTCTTTAACCGGACTAGTTTCAGGGATAGCGGCCAGGGGAGCAGAATGCCGAAGAGGTAACAGCTGTGAGCAGGCTTGATTATAGAACACACTGGCGGCATATAATTATCGTCAGACATGCGGAATATGGAAATTTATTCCAACTATTTCCGAAAACGTTACCGTCTGAGCGCACAGCTGAGCTTGCCTCGCTCGTAATGCAAAAATATTATCAACGAAAAGCTCTCTTTTTAAAATAAACAATATTTTTCACACGTTTCATATTATGGTTTCTTAGTATAAAATAGTAATTTATAAAGTAAAACCTACACAGAAGGCAGAGCAAGCTCAAGACGAAAGTTTACTTATTTAAATTAATTCTTTCTTGTTTTTTCCTGTTTTCAGTTTAGTTCGGTATGAAATGAAAGTGAATAATCTTTCAAAGTGGATAGTCAAATTTTTAACTAAGTTTCTGCACTTTATTCTTATACTTCAACATTTTACATAAGATAAAAGCAAATTGTTTTTTCTCGGGGGAATATTCCTTTTTTACGTTTTTGATGTAATTATATCATTTCCGAAGTCTTTATAACTCAATCTTTATTTTTCACATAATTATATTTTTATTGATTCAATAATTTTATCTTCCGACATTATTTGATCGTGTGAGCCTCACTGGGTTATTCCCCGTGCTAAGGCTTTTCAATTCTAGAAGGTTCTAAACTCTATGATATAAAGAACATTCCTTTGAAGACAGCATAACTCGTATTGTAGAGAAGATCGTTTTCCGCTTTGAGAATGGAGAATGGAAAATTGAATCTGTCCTCCGATCCTACATGCGGAATTTCCAACGCATGCTGTTGATGAACCAAAATGTGTATCGTTTTACTAACTCAATGTCAAACATTAACATTAAATATTGTTTTTGTAATTTCACTAAAAAAGGACAATTTAAATATGATATCGTTTTCATTGTATCAACTTTGAATACTCAGGTCCCAGCTCCGCGTCAAACTACCATATGCCACTTTTGGGCAATAATTTTTTTTTCTTTATTATGTGTTTTTATTGGTTTTTACAGTTTTTAGGTGTGTCAAAACCACCAAGCTAGACACATACCCGTTTTATGGTGGTTGATTAAATATACAGTAAAAAAATGAATATGTCTTACTTTATTTGGATCGTCCTAAAGCTAATCACAGCAAAGTCCAAGAACTTTTGGAATTATGAAAGTTGTAGACTAGTTAACAACCATTCAAACATTGAAAGAGTTTAAATAGGCAAACCATTTTAAAGAGGACACGTGTGAATGAATTAGTGCACGCTGATGGTATCGAAAAAGGAAACGTTTGAATGAATTAGTGCACGCCGATGGTATCAAAAGACGACACTCGTGAATGAATAAGTGCACGCTGATGGTATCAAAAGAGGACGTGGGAATGAATAAATGCACGCCAATGGTATCGAAAGAGGACACGTGTGAATGAATTAGTGCAAACCAATGGTGTCAAAAGAGGACACGTGCGAATGAATTAGTAAACACTGATGGTATCGAAAGTTTTATTTACTTTCGATTACCCGCTAGCTGTTATCTATTACCGCGCAGATTCCTAAATATACTAGGTTTCTAGTGACGTTTATTACTTCATTTAAAATTTAGAGTCGCGATTTAATCCGATTGTGTTATTTAAATGTTTTTGTTTAACATTCTTCAACTTCCTAATAAAAACTAAATTATGATTAAATTGAATTATTATGTGATCCAACTTCTACACAACTTCACAAACGAGGGTCTTCTTAAAATGATTTACCTATTCCTACTTGTTAAACAAACTAGAAGCATCTTCATTGCGATAGCGAAAATTTAAAACAAACATTATTTATTTTCTTTATGGCTTTTACAAAGTTTTATTAGGTAGAAGCCGTGAAAAAAAAGTAATCAATTTAATGACTAATGTTTCTTCCGGGTAATTTTTTAATGAAACTGTTGGGTGTTTTACTGAAATTGGTTGATTTAAACCTACGTAAATATTTAATAAAATTTTGTTTTTTTATTCATTTGAATCTTTTCAAAATATTTCTCCTGTATCATCACAAGGGAAAATTTTAATTTTCTTTCTAGAATACTATCGTTCACCTTGGGACTAATCTTAAGCAGAAGTCCGTAAAAAACAGAAAGTTATGCAGAGAGAAAATAAGCTTTTTCAAATCAAAATTTCTTCTTCATCTTCGGAGCATGAACGTAAAACTCCCCTTGACAGAGCTATTTGAGAACAGTTTGAACCTGCGAGATGTGGAAGAAGATGTATGAACAATGCCTATGTCTGCTTTTTTATAACATTTCTCATTCTCTATCTCATCAAATACCCTAAAAAAGCATTTGCCGTTAAAATTGATTTAATAATTTAAAAACCAATTTAAAATATTACATCTTTAAATATATATATTTTTTTAATTTTGTCATACAAGATGCCTTGCTATGAGTTGCCCATATTATCCATTAATCAAGCATCCCTACGACTACAAATCATAAAGGACACACCATCACATCGATCACTTAGCAATATAGTGTAAAACATGCCTTTGTCACGTGCAATCAGTAGGTTCACCTCATATAATGATCGACGAAAAGCAGCGGTAAGCGCTAACGAAAAAATCATGTCCATAAAAGGAATGATCAACTACGAACGAGGGGGAAATAAGAGGTGGAGAGACAAAACAAGAGGTGAAGCGAGAACACACAGCGGTACTGCCCTTGAGTTGGGAGAACTCGTCACCTCAGCTCCGAGATCCATGGACTTGTGGAAGAGAGGAGATGAGCCGCCGTTCGCTTTGTGGATGATCAACCACACGTAGCGACAGGACCGAAAGCTGATAACTCTAAGCTTTGGAGGGTTAAACCACGCGATGGAGAAAAGCAACCAAAACGTCCTATATCTGATGCACAGCAGTAAGCGCTTTAAATATATAGCACCTTTAACAAACGTAATAAAACAGGGCCAGTAACTTTCAGTATACAAATATTTCATACAATAGATTGTGTTGCCAAATATATGGTATATCAATATAAATGTGTATAATGTTTTCATTTGGATAGTTCCTTGAGAGATGGCCTGAACTCGAGATTTCTGAGAATGTTAATAAATACACGTAAGTGTTAAATTTCTTTTAACAGGCTGCAATGCCTCATTTCCCGTCATCCTAGATATGGCTTTAAGTCATTCATACAACATCGTTTTAATGCTCTGCCCAGGGCTTTTTAGGTTCATGTCTAGGGGACAGCTTCTATGAACCGCACGTTCCCGGTCTCTAGGGAACCAGTTGAAAGAAAACTGTAATAAAACACACAAAATAAAAGAAATGTACGTTGGTCTACCTAAAATAATCTTTGGACCCTGAGGTTGTATGTTTAAATTCTAAAAAAAAATCTTTTCCATTTTATGTTTTTATTTCAAATGTCAATAGTCTTACTAAATACTTGATAAATAACCGTGTATTTGAAAATCTTACCTACTAGTTGAAAGCTCAAATAGAAATTGACATAAAATATTTCATATATAAGATTTATTGGTTTTTCAAAAAAGATTTATTGGTTTCGCAAAGGGGGATGTTTATCTGTTTTAATAAACTTAGAATAAAAATGATTTCTCATCGAATTTCGGAATTATTCCATGGTTTTTTAAATGTTCTATATATTTGTTCATTTCGAAAATGTCGTTAAAATAAAAAACATTTTCGAAATTAAACATCCTTGTTGGTAGTAATTGATTTACAAATATTACAATACTTCAATTTCGTACATTAAAAGAGGTGAAATAAAACTAACCACAAATATTTTAAATTAATTTTGTTGAAAAATTTCAGAGAACTCGAAATTTAAAAATCACAGTTCTTTTATTTAGAGAATTTTCAAAAAAGTAACTTCAATCTGTATCTCGTTGGTAAAATAATTGATTTTTTTAAGTGCTTTTAATTCGCTAAAAATAACAATTAAACTGACATTTCGAATGTATTGCTTGCACATAATTTTTTTTAAACACATGCATTAGGCTTTTTTGTTTTAAAAAAATATAATTTTCATGAAATGCTTATAATTTTTTTACCATAAAATTCAATTTGAATATTTGTATAACCATTTAACCTAACGTTTGAAATAAAATGAAAGTACAATTTATAAATAATTTTTTTTAATAAAATGCAACCTGAATAAAACTGACAAAAATAACAAAAATGAGTAGTCAATATATTGAATTACACGAATATAATATAAAATTGACCATTTCATGAACAAAAACATGATAAACAACAAAAAAAAACTCCCGCCATCAATTTCGAAAACTGTCTTAGTGGTAAAAATGAATACACATTCTCATGCGTGATTTCCGGATTAAAAAAAATGTTAACGCTTTTTTTTTAATTAGTTCTAACTCGAATCTAAACTTTTACATTATTTATACAATGTGAAACAAAAACACCGTTAAACGATTGTGAAGTGATTTTTTATTATTAGGGTTGTAAGCAGGTATATTTTCCCCATTTTCCGTGTGGAACGCAATCTAATATCATATTTACTGACCAGATCGGTATAGTTAGAAATTTTCAAAATTTCCTTCTTTCCGTTTTTCCGGAAACCCCACAATTCTGGGAAGGAAAAAGGATCTACGAAAAGAGAAGGAGGAATCTAGGGATCAGTGTGTCCAGGAGTGCCGGACGAATGAATACGAGTATATCCCTCCAGCTGCGGTGCAAGGCAATGGGTCGAGATACCCGTTGGAGAGGTCAAACGGTTTTCCCAAACACACCTCACCCGATGAACCCAAGCACCCATACTAAATCACAAAACTTATCGAACCGCTTGGGGTGACCTATGGCAGAGGTGTTGGTTATTAAATAATTTTTTTTTAAAACCGTATTAGTTGAACTATTAATATTTATTCCTCACACATTACATAAACGCCATAAAAAGCTCTTTTATCTATGACTTCATACTTTAAATCCTTTAAGTTTCGTATTAACACGATGAGTCTAAACAAGAATGTTACGAAACTTTTCATAATAGAGGTGTGACACTTTCATCTAGTAGTCAGCCAATCCTAAGCAACGCTCAGAAAAATGTTTATTCCAATATAGCGAGTTTTCCAGCAGTAAATATGACTGTATTGTGACCATAACTCCGGTGGGAGTGCGGAACGGCTATGGAATAAACATGGGAATACATCCTCTTTATTACACCCGTGACCCAGATTGTAAAACAAAAGAGCATTTTTCAGCGATATTAAGCACAGAAGAATAGCTTGACATGGATAACTTTACAAGCGGAACTAAATACCCCATTTTTTATAATTATTCTGCTATCAAAACAAACTTTAACCGGGTTTTAATTTTTGTAACATATTATAGATACATTTGAAATGAATAGAAGAGATATACAGAAAAAGCCCTGCCGGGCGTAAATTTATAAATAAAAATAAATAAAAACTGTGCAGACAGCTTATCGATTTAAAAAAAAATATATATGTTTAAGCGGTGCTAAGTGAAAGTTAGGTCTACTTTATCTTACATCGGGTGAAACTGATCGAATATTTTTCAATTTCAAATTTTAAAATATTAGATCCTAGGTAATTTTGCAACATCAGTTGTTTTTCAAACTGGCACAAATCACTATTCTGTTAATAATCTATTTTTAAAACTTTGGAAAAATTATTTGTAAGGTTTTAGCGTTCATACTTACTTAACTTACAAAACTTACCTTTTTAAGCTGTCGTACCCTTAAATTAAATATACCAATCCTAAGAGAAAGTCCAGTTATATTCAATTTTTCAATTAAGTCCTAAATCCTGTATCTAAATTTCGCCAATAAACAATTAGATAATGTTAATTAAGTGTTAATCTCAAGTGACCTACCAGGTAAGTATTGTACTGTATATTTTCTCCATAAATAGTTAAGTAATAACATAGATCACTGTAGAAATGTATTATAAGTTTGTACAGCGCCCTTGAGGTGTTTTTGCACAAAAACGGCGCTATACAAGTCATCCAAGTATTATTATTATTATAGACATTAACACACTAAAAGGGTTGGTTTTTTTTCAATTCTAGGGTGAGTTAATGCCTTGTTGTGTTGTGAGGTTTTTGGACCATAACAACCAAGTATAACTATATAAAAATACTAATTTCGGTTTTGGCTCTGTTAGTAACTTCGGTTGAATAAACTCTAAAGCAAATTTCATCATCATTTTCAAAAATGAAGGAAATTTTTTGGAGAATTCAGAAAAGCGACTAAGTAATATAATATTTTTAATAATTGTCATTTTCATAAATGGAACTGATTTGTCGATAATTCAGACTATCCGTGATTTTTCTCCGGTCTTCGCTAGGTATTAATAAAAAAATATCAAAACATAATTGTTGAAAAGTGAGTTAGCTTAGAGTTTCACAGGTGCACTCATAGAGGGCAGTGCAAAGAGCTTGCTTAGAAGTCCGCAATATGGCAGCTAGTAGTCAGTAGTCGCTAGGGCGAGTTAGGCCGCTTCCAGACAAACTCGTTGTTTGCAGATCTCATTTAGCCAGCTCCTAGTTAGGTCGACCATCGAAGTCACTCTTGTAATACGCGAAGTATTGAATAAATCCCTGATTTAATTTAAAGAACATATTCTCTAAAATCTCCTTCCACGACGAGTTGGAGAACTGTTTGTGGGAACACAACACTCCGGTGCACCAACACTCCGTAAATTTCATAGAATATATAGTATACATTTTTTGCAGTGGCGCTTTTTCTCACAAGTATACAATATAATGAATATGTATGCCGTTATTTGGTAGTTGTACTAACGCGACCTGTCAAGTGATGACTAGGTTGGCACTACTGGAGTGTAACCTTACGCTAGCCTGTGAACTTCGAATATAATAAATTGTCTCTTTATCAATAAACCGCGGAAATATGATTGGATACTTCGATTTGATTATTATTATAAACCTGTATTAATCAGTGACAGTAATTGTTAAAAATCGCATTACAAGGAAACCATTTTCTTTTTAAACTTTCAATAACAACTGCAAAGCTATTCGTGTCAAACTCTACTGAGGCTGTTTCTTCATGGTGACGAGATGGAACATTCTCGGGTTCCCTGGTCGTTATCGTTCTTTCAAATTCAGATATGATGACGCGTTTAAAGTAAATTGTTGGTAATGATACGTTTTCCCTCGGCTTTGTTTCTCTGGATATTTTTCAGACTAATGGGGGTAGAATATCAATGATTAGATAACGCAATAAAATACACGCCCGTGTAGATGACATATTGCGGTGCCGTAATTTAATATGAATGATGTTGATATGAGGTTCGTCGCCTAAAATATATTTTATTATTTATTGAAAAATTCTGAAAGGGTTCTTAAATATAGTATATAATATACAATATACATACATGTAGTATATAATATACATATATACATATAGTATATAATATACAGTATATAATATACATACTCGTATAATACGAAAAATCCTCGTCGACAAAAGAGTGGTAAAATTCTTGACTGAGTGCCAATGGTTTTAGTGTTCAAATCCAGATTTCGGACATAAGAATGTGGGCACAGCACGCAGATATGACAAAGATTTCGACGTTCGAGAGAGTTCGACGTTAATATTTGTTACGGGAATTGAACCAGACACCATGAGGCAATAAAGCAAATCATAAACCACGCCGTTATACCAATTATAGAGAACGTTTGCTTCATTTCAAATTGGTAAATAGATGATATCGTCAGTATAACCTTGGTAAAAGAACACCGTCAATATACAGTACCTTAACGCAAACAGTAAGGAGCATCCCTCTTCTGAATCCCTTCTACTATAGCATCTTGCCATAAGATATTTACTCGCTTTAAATATCATGCTGATGAGAGATATATATAATATATGTGTATATTTTTTTTTTTTTTTGAAGAAAGACAAATATTCCCGGGTTACGAATAACCTGACAATGTTTGAAAATCTCCTACTACCACCACAGTAAGCGGAAAGTGTTGCTTGTGTTGTGATGGAAGACTTAGCCAGCCGAGGAATTGAAAACACTACGCCTGGGTGGGACCCAAAAGCGATGTCAACTCTGCCACCAACTAGTCATTTTCACTCAGTAAGCCTGAATAGTTGAGCATTTCCTTATCTACCTCTTTATTTTCTCGTTCCCCTCTAATATAATAACATATAATAATAACATCGACTGCGTCATTCAAAACCACATGTACAATCTCAACTAGCAGTTGTAACGTGTATGGATAACCAACATTGGGATTGCTACGATAGTGAAATAAAAGAGAAAAGAATTTCAATCTTACATTTAATTCAATATCGCATAGAGCTAGAAATCTCTCTTACAACAAAATTAGATTAAAACTCAGGGGTATGCGGCAATAATGGAATTTATATACGCACGGATGGAATTTATATTGGTAGCAAAAAGTTTTGATTGTGACATTGTGTAAAGACATTAAATATCTGACGTGTTTCACGAGTATAGAGCGCCATGCAACTCTTAGGAAAGTATTGCAAATTTAGAATGGGATCAACCTGATGACCAGCGAGTAATATTATCTAGCTGATTGCGTCATCGCGTCACCCGGAGATCTGTCGACTGGAGCGCTCGCTCGTATTCATCCTGTAGACGCGACCACACCGCCTGGCTGCCCGTTTGGTACTGGCGTTCGGCAATCATCACTCGAGCTTCCTTCTAGAACGGACCATAGAGCACTCGTCCCATAGACTACATAGAGGTCTTGTAAGAAGTTGATAATTAGTGGCACGGCAAAAGTGAACTGCTACACTGCAGCCTTACGACATTCTTCAAATGAAATTTGAATAATTTCACTGACTGCTGGCTTTTTTGATTCGTAAGAAAGGACACATAATAAAAAATTATTGATACAAGAGAAAGGTATCTTTATATCTTTTCCTTCAGTAAACCATCTGGAAAACTCGTAACCTGAAGGCAATTGCCACTCAAAATACCTAAATCTGATGGTGTGAGACATGTTTTAGGAGCAGGATGTGAAGGAACCCAAAGTGAACAGTTATCATCTAATTATCGCTTCTAATGGTCGAAAGGTGGCACAGGCAGGATACCGGATATGATGTAGTATAATACAGTTAGTATTCTATGGCCTGAAGATCTTTTTTCCTTGGGGTCTTTATTACAATACACCTCCGTATTAAGTAGTGATGGTTTATCAAGTTGCTTCCAAAAGTAATACCATAATTTATCAATAACTTATAACCTTTAAGGTACTCAGAAACATCAACCGGGGCATTAAAAAAATCTATTAAAACCGTTACGTATTTTCATATTTAGAGCTGTCGCAGACTGATGTGGGTGCGAAAAGGTTTAGATTTGTGGGATTAACTGTCAAGAATGAATAAGTGAAAAAGATACAGAAGATCCAAATATATACAAAATTTTGCGAACGGTGAATGGAGTACATTAACAGTGTGGGAAGTAGGACCAATACAATTTGATCGGAAAATAAATAACACTTTTTTTAATTATTACGATAGTAATTTTTTTTCTGTTGGGTGATACTCAATTTAATGTTGAATAGAACGATAACGTGTAGAAACGTTTATATAACAAAAATGTAAAAAAAAAATATTAATATACCTATATATATATGTAATATATACCTATTGTCACTGAAATTGGTAAAAAAACGCTTCACAAGAATCGCCGAAGGTATTTTTTTCAAAAGATGCAAGATTTACCTAAATCGGTTAGCAAAACCTTTAAACTTATGTCGAAAAACTCTCATCACAGAACACCAATATGAGGTAAAAATTGTGAGGCGCATATGACGCCGTTCTATTTGTATAAAGAACATTAACTTTAAATTCAGTAAATTTAAATGATTCACCACTTCATGGAATATAAGAATCTAGAAAATCAAAAAAAAAGGGACGATAACTCGAATTCAGAAATGCTAGCGATCAAGTAATGGCTACAAAATATCCAATTCGTTTCATATTTATATAAGTTATTATGATACAACAAATAATATTTTTTAGTCGTGAGTGATGGAGGAATATCAAAATAATAATGCAGAGCACAGTCAGTATTCTCTAAACGGAAGTAGTAGTAAAAATAAGCAAACTCTTAAGTATAAGGCCTCTCTACAGATCAACGATGCATATAAAATGGGCCATTTGCAGTGTTACCGAGAAAGAGAATATTGCAGATCTGTATCCTCCTCGCAGTTTATTTTCAACGTTTGTAATGTTTTTCGCCTTTTCGCCATTCTTTTATTTTGTTTCAAACAATATAGAATTTTCTTCTCTCTTGGCTATGACCGATGTTTAATTTTTTTTTTCTAAGGCTTTGCATATGTGTTCGCAGGGATGGAAAATTCCTCCCCTACAACACATAAGCCTCCATGAGAATTGGACCCTCTTCTTTGATATCTACAGAAAGCTACTTAAAGCTCTCTTGTACTATATATCTTTATAGACATATGTACTTAACTAATTAATACGTTATTTACGATCTTGAACGCAAATATACCCGTATTTATATTGTAATTAAATTCCATCAAACGTTGTGTAATTTTTTTGATTTATGATATAGGATTTTAATTACTTTCATTTTTGTGGTAACCCTCTTGGTTCTGATCGAGGTGTTGAGTTCAAAGTTGAATTAGTCTTTCTATTGCAAACCTAGACTTAAATGAATTTTCTGAATGAGCTAACTTTCCTATTGTAATTATTCTGATTCCCTGCACCCTAACAAAATCGTAGTTAAACGCTGATAAAAGATATTATACATGTTTATTTGGACAGGTAATTTAATATAACTCAAATGGTTAATTGTTAGTAAATTTGATTTTGGTGAACTTTTGTGTCTGTGTGGCACCACTCCTTTATGATTCTGCTGCTATAAGGTACATGTAAAGATTGATTTAGTAGGTTAATGTAATTAGTTAATTGCATATTTGACGAACTCGGAATAGCCCATTTGCTGGCATAATTTGGCTCCAATCCTCCATCAAGTAAACGAGATGATCGGGAGTGGACTAGAAATTTGCACAATCCTTTGACACGGCTCCTTGATTGATACCTAAGTTATCGTGTCCCAAAAAGCCTTCCACGTCATCATGTACTGCATTCAAGTTTCCCCCCGGGTCCCGATACCCCCAAATTCCGACACCTCCTTGGACTACAATTTACTTAGGGCGAACCGGTTTCGTCCTATATACAATCATATACTCACGGTTGGTGTGGACTTACGGGTCGTGAATCCTCATTCCACGTTTAAGAGAAGATGCGATAGTGGTCTATTAGACCTAAAATGCAAGCTGTATGCAGGTCCGCATCCTCCAGTAAACAGTACATACGAATAAATATATGTATACATACAGTTTGGGAAAGGCTTATAACTCGCAATGCGAGGCTATCTACCTCGCATCCCGAGCTCGGATCTCGCGCCAAGAACTCTGCGAAGCTCTAGGTCTGGTAACCGAATATATACGTACTAATAAGGTGATACTAATAAATACTAATAAAATAAGATCATATTTGATAGTTTGTTTTGGAGAGCTATCGAACTCCAGGCTTTTGTTTGTTTGGTTTTGACGTTTTTATTTAAGAGAATCGCCATCTCTATTGGATTTGGTTAATGGTCTTGTTATAGGAGCGACCACTGCCTCCTATTGATGAACTGTATTTGTTTTAAATTTTACCTCCAGGGTTCAACATTAATTTTTGTTCATCCTATCCCGTGATTTTCCAATTGTTTCAAGTAGTTGATTGCCACATTAGAGAGTAATCGACCCTCAAATATCTCAGGCAACTGATGGGGTTTTGTATGAGCACCCAATCAATAATATTCAAATGTTTCGTATAATTATTCGATATAAATCTGGCTAACCCGTGATTTTTCAATTGTCGATTGTGAATGATAAGTATTTGTAAGCACGCAGCTTCCAGCTGTTTCAGGTAACTAATAAAACTGTGCGATTATCTAATCAATGGTATTCAAATGTTTCATGTAATTTTTTGATATAAATCTGGCTAACCCGTGATTTCTCAATTGTCGTTTGTGATTGATAAGTATTTGAGAACACGCATCTCCCAGCTGTTTCGGGTAATTAATAAAATCCTTCGTGACTAACTAATTATGGCCAAGGTCGTTTTCAAACTATGCGGTTGACCCAATTCTCCAGTGATCCTTTGTTTTGTAAACAAATAATATAAACATCTCCTGACACACTAACCTAAATGTGAGATTTGTTTATTTTTAAAATTCCTTAGAAGTCATTTGTGCCTCTTTACTTTTATTGCGCACTATTTATTAAAATATTTTTAAATCCTTTATAGAAGTTAAACTATTTATTTCATTTCCCGAATTTAGTAAATTTACTAGGTTTAATTGAAGAATAAATATACATATATAAGTACACATATCTCGATTATCAAAATATGTTAACTAAGAGTACATATATTAATAAATAAATATAAAATATATGATTCTACATAGTCTGGAATATTAATAAATACATATTTTCCTTTTCAATAATATAGATATATCCTTGGGTAGGTATTAAAAATCGCTACCATTTCGATGCTTCGATTAATAAATAAAATACATATATATAATTACATTACTCATATATATATTCTTTATATACACTATTTTACTTTACTTTTATATAGATAAATATATATACAAATATACAATATGCATATATTAATGTGTAATTCTTTGTTTTGTTGTTTTAATTTAATATTCAATTGATATACTTCCACTTCACAGCCCTTCTGTGTCTCCTGGGACCTGAAAATTATTTATAAAAGGAAAACTCACCCACGTCAAGGTATTTCCGGTCGGGTAGTACACAACAACCTTGATGAAGAAATCCTACCTAATTAATTGTATTTTTCAACTAATTTCAAAATAAATCTTTTCGACTATTTATTCCTATTTAATTTTTTATTCTCGCTTGAATCGTATAAATTAGCTGATATTTAATTTTTCTTCCGAACGAAATCCTAATTCAGAAAACCCGTTGATTTAATAACACTTTTCTAGTTTAAGCTTTTGAATGATAGCTGTTAAAATACTTTTTTCGAAATGATAGACTGATGATTAAAATTCCGGTTAAAACGACAAACACTTTTAACACTGTCGCTATACGCACGATGGATTTTAATTGAACAATTTATTAATTCTAAATTTCTTTTTATATAAATTGATAAGAAAATTTATTCCAAATTGTGCAAACTTTTAATTTACTCGACTATTAATAAATTAAATTTTTTCTAACTGTTAATTTTAGAACAAAGATTTAAACGTTTATTATTATCGAATCCTTTTTTTTTGTTTTTGTGTTTCTTTTAACCTAAGATGAAGTATTTATTACTATTATTATTATATTTTATCCAAATTGACGTTAAATTATAATCTATTTTTAAATATCAATACGCGATCACGTTCACTTTAGATTAACGATAACAAACTCTTAAATTTAATTTGAATGTTTTCACTTTGAATGAAATAATTATTTTTAAATTTTTTTATTAATTCACAATTCACTTTTTGCACTTCACTTAACACTTTTAAGCACTGAGTTTAAATTATATTTATTTTCACTGTTTAACCAAATTAAACTGATTTAACAAAACTTCACTGGTGGGGTTTTCAGAATTTAGAAACTGAATTTAAGACTTTTTACAAAACTTTCTAAGTCCAGGTACTTGTTCAGAGTTTAACACTTAGATTATTTCACTAGAATTTTACCAATAGACGTAGTACTGCCATGTAACAACTTTTCAAACCCTCGGCGCGACTGCCTCCTGACTGATGAGTTCCATCTTTTATACCCCTCTCAGGTTCCAAAAGACGTATCTGAATTTCCTTTGGTAATCAATTCTATCTTTTACCAACTCGCAAATCCGAACATCCCTCCCATCAATATCGATTGTGGTTCCATAAGATGTTCTGCTTTCCGGCTCAAGGCGGTGTTCAGTTTCCATCTCACAAATCTAAGTCGATAGGGTCCGAATCAGGTAAGTCTGTGTTAATCGCCCAAGCTCCCTTTGTCCTCTGTTCATACAAAAATGTAGTTAGAATCTCATGATTTTGCGTTCCTTTTTTTTCTCAATTCGCGATAGGTCCGTCCTCAATAACATATATACAGATCTCAATTTTATGCATCTCGTGCGAAAATTGTTTAAATCCATGTCGAAATCTTTACTACGCATTTTTGAATTTCGATTTGTTTAAATTCTACTTAATTTTATTGTTACTTATATGAGCTTTTCCATTTCCACTCGTACTTTCTATCTCCATGACGCAGATTTGAGTTTTTCCTTTATCTTTGAATTTTATTTTTATCCGCGACGTTTTCTTGCACAAATTCTTCTTGATTCTTATGTCATTTCTCATAACTCTTATAATTACTCATTTTCCAAGTCGTATTTATTAATTTCACGGATAAATTCGAATTGTATCACTTTTTTCCACTTGGATTATTCTTTATCTCCGTTCTTTACCCTTCCTTTTATCTTTTCTCCACTTTTCCCGATGTGTGTAGTCTGCTGGGAAATTTCATACTTCATTTATTATTAATTAATATATAGTTTTCCACACTTCCATGGGAGATATACCTAATTAGACTCTGGGATATCTGTCATTTTTATTGCCTGACCCAATCTCCGCCCAATTTTCTATCTTTCTCATACCAGGATTCACATAAAACATATGCATTGACATCTGTTTATGTTTAAAATTTTGGTACTAGACTCGTAAATTTAGTTTAATTTCAAACCTATTAATTTTAATCTCTTTTGTCTAATCTAAATACTTCCATAAGGTCCACGTTAAAGTTAATCGCTTTTCTAATCGTTTATTACCTTAACGTAAATAAAAATCATGTTCGGATTTTGATTGTTTATCCTTCAAAATATACATGAGACCGCCAACCTTTTATCTTGTTTCGATCCCTCCGTAATATTGGGTAACTCTAATATATATCTAACCTAATAATTATGTAAAATGTCTACTTTTCCTGAATCTAATCTATCGCTATTATGTTTAGTTTTACTGTCTTCTTCTGCTACTCGATTTTCACGTCCCTAGAACCTTCGTAGCAGTCCAAAATATCTGTATTAACCTTCCATTCGATCGCCGCACTTTTCTAAAATGTGTATTTTTTTTGCGAGATTTTCATTCAAGATTGATTTACCAATATGTCCGTTTCATCTTAAATTGATAACGATTAATTTCCATTGTTTCCAACACTCACTCCTCTCTTTAGTACGATTTTTATCGAACATGACACCCTCCTTCTATCATAAATAATTGCACTACAGTTGAAATTCCGCCAGTAACTTTCCTTCGCTTTTCCGTCCTTTTTTTATACTATCGCGTTTATAATTTTTTTCATTGCATTTTTGTGTGTGCGCTTTACAATTTGTAAAATCTTCAAAGCACTCGATTTCAACGGTTCGATACCCCATAAATGTCCCAGTTATTGTAAACATTCCCAGGAGTTTGTCACCTTGAAAGTCGATGTTGACCCTAAAGTGCGTTCACCTCTAATTTCTGTGGGAAAGAAGAAGCCATTAATTATCTTTTTTCATTGCCCGATCCAAAGTTTATTCCTTTGTCCGTCGTAGACACACCTCCCTCCGCTCACTGATTGGTTACTCAAAATTTTATAGCTCTTTGTTCAGATCTATTGGTTGACAAAATTCAATATTTATTTATAGGCCTAGGAAAAGGGGAAGCCCTGTCTAGTCCTAGACGATTTTACGACCTCTCTGCTTTCGTCTTAGAACCTCGATATAATTTCAACTATTACAGGAGTCTACTGCAAGCAAGCTGGATCAATTCTTTCTCCGCCAGATGTCGTTAGCATGTCCGTTTTCATAAATAATTTGCATATTTTCTTGCAGCTATGGTTTATCTGTTTTTTTCTTTCACTGTGATTTAAAGCCTTTCATCACACGTTGTTTAGTATTTCTGAGCTTAAAGCCCAGATATGGCTGCCAAATTCATAAGTCGGGTGCACTTAGGATTTACTGATACACAGCGTATTGTTAGTATTCAAAAACAATTCATACACATGATGGTGAAATGTATTTTAAAAAGGCTAATAATATTCATCCAAAATATTTATGATATTTTTATTGGAGACTAGAATCGTGCTTGCATTCCCTCCATACTCACACCTAACATAATACATTTCTTAAGAGAGCTTCGTCATATAATGGTTATGTGTGGGGTAAAAACAAACATTTAAATTAAATTAACAAAATCAAGGAATGACCAAGATGTCTAAGTAACATTTTTTTTTATGTACATACAAAACATTTTGTTATATACATATAAAATATATTTTTTATTCATACAAAATATATTTTTATATAAATATGAAATATATTTTTAAATACACATAAAATATATTTTTATATACATTTAAAATATATTGTTATGTACATATAAAATATATTTTTATATACATAAAACATACTATGAAAATGAATATCTTTCAAGGTGGAAAATGAATTTATTTATGTATTTGGTTATTAACAATAATTTTAAAATATTTTTTTCTTTGATTATATTTTTCCAGTGTATATTGTTTGAATTACTGTTTCAATAATTAATATTCAATTGAATTTTTTGGTAATACAAAATAAATACATAGACCACAGTTATACAAATATGAGAGACCTACAGGTTTGCTTTACCCGTCGGTAAATTGATCTAAAACGTGATTTCGATAATGCAATTAGAACGCAAACACAGGCAGCAACGAATTAACACCAGATGATCGCATAACCGCATTCACGTTACTATTTCATATGGCGGGGCTTATTTCATCGTGATGAATTGTTAACACAACATCCAACTCCTTTAGTTACATAACGGTAATATTTAGCCCAAAATAATAGAGCGCATTGATTCCGGTCGGATATAACGCAGTTCACGCCTTTGGTACAAATAATACGGAAGGTTTAAGGGTGAATATTCATAATCAACCACTACATTAGTATTTACAAGTTGTTTGTATCACTGAATTAAAAACTTAAATAATTTAAGAAAATATAAACTTGAATGAAAGAAAGTAAAAATCGAACATATTTAATAAAATAAAATACATGGGTAAAAATTTGAACAGAATCATAGAATAAAAATAAAACCCAAGATCACAAACTTATATCACCCCTCATATAAACAATACAAAATTTGATTTACACTTTAACTCACTGGTTCAGATGTATAAAATAAAAATTAAATTTACTTGTTAGACAGTAGGGGGTTTCATGGAAGTATTTGACCTTCTTTAAACAGTGATTTCTGACATTATTTGGATTATATAAGGTTAATGAAGTTTTGGTCTCCGTGGAAATTTAAAAAGTTTTTTTTTTCACCAAAAACATAGAAAATTAGTAGGAATTGCACAGCTGGGGTCAATGTGAGTGGTTGGTATTTGGTTGAGTGACCACTGACAACATGTGGAAGAATTAAAAAAGAAATAGTTTTAAAAGAGGAAAAAAAATTAAAAAATCACCGGAGTCCAAAATGTCGTTTACTTTTTTACTCCAAATAATGTCAGAAATCACTGGTCAAAGTAATTCAAGTACGCCTCTTAACACCCTGTATATTATAATAGTAGAAATGCGTTTTCATGAATTGACTCGATTAATTTCTTCGGTTTTGTGAAACCATTTTTCATAATTTTTAACTATAAACAATTCAAAAGTATTAATTTCTTATTTTATTCCTACCGAAGAAAGAGGGAAAAAAGAACTTCTTAAATGTTCACCACAAAACGGTATTCATAATGGCAATGTATTTTCAATTATTTTTTTTAAATGTGAATTCTATACATGAGTTCCAAATGCTCTCAGCCGTTTGAGGCCAGTGAGACTATGGCATCCTCTATTAGGGTATATTTTGAGGCTGAAGATAGTCACCAAACATGGCTAAATCAATTTCATTCAAAGTTCCAATTCTGAATGGTGGTCTTACAAAAGGGCGTTATTGAAAATATGTTCCATTCTAGAAAACATATATATTTTTTTTTAATGAATTAGTTGGAAAACAACACAAATTAATTACAATAAACTTTAATTGCGCGCGGCGGGATATGTTCGAATCTTGTATCATTAATTCAACATCCTAATAGTAATATGTTACCCGAGGGATTACAATAATTAAAATACGAAGACTAAGAAAAAGCCAACAACGGCATTTGATTAGATATAATAATTATTAGAAATCAACCAACTTAATAAATTGAGATCGTGAATAATCAAGGAATGAACAGTGGCATAATCTGATAAACTACTGCCACGTTAGCCGGTGGTAGTGGGTATAATAAATAATGATATCGTTTGGCCATAATCTATAGCAAATATTATCTAATACGATGTCGTGGAATGGGTATTTAATGGTTCTATGATTATCAAATTAATGCATATTAAACCCAATTAAGTCTCGCCCCTCGACACGAAGGTAATAAATAGAGATTTATTATAAAATGAATTTGAGTGAATCAAAGCTAATCGAAAAAGATTATTTTTTTAGACCTTTTTTCTTGTCCCTATTGTAAGGTATAATTTGTTTGATATAAGAGTTGCAGACACTAGCCAAAGATTAAAAATCAAGGGTACATATCTTTTAGTCTATTTATGCTTTTTTATGAATGTTTAAACGAATTTATGAAGTAACGATGCTATTCATAAAAAAATTGAAACAAAAAAATTAACAAAATTTATAAATTTAACCCATACATGAAATTACAAATAAAACTTAAATATTAAACCCTTCACATCTTTCCACTCTTGTACCCCTTTTTCTAAGAAAACACGTTAATCATCTATTCTCTTCAATGGAGAACCGAAAAACAACTGTCCAGATTCTATTTGATTTTAAAATACTTTTCACCAGACAATGAAAAAATGTAAACATTGCTAAATTCCAACCACCTTTAATAAATAATGTGCCTCACTTAATCCATAAATAACATTGTCTCGTTCTCCAAACAAACAAAAAACTTGTCTTGCTTCACAAAGTTCGTGTTTATTTTTTTAAACTCAATTTAGCACTTTAAAAGTTTGATAAGATTGTAGTACTGTCACGGGAAAAATTGTGCACCTCTGAATTTCCAGAGCACTCATGAAAATAAGCCAACTATGATACTCTAGATAAACTTTGTTCTGAAAACAATTCTAGTAGATGTTGTATTTAATGAAAGTTTTCTTTGTAATTCGACATCATTTCATAATTTTGAAGAATGCATATTATCAAAAAACATAAATACGTGTTCGAGATTATCCTTCCTTATATACCTATACGAAACTTGGGTACGAGACATTCCTACAAAACGTGTAATTGCAAGTTCAACACCAATCAGTGTCATAAAGTTTTTACTGCAACAATAACCGTATAGTGAGTTACATCGCTTTGAGGCATTCTTCTTTGATAAATCATTACTGCAATAATAACCATCTAATGAGTTATATCGTTCTGCAGTATTCTTCTTCAAAACTTTATCAGTGCAATAATAACCATCTAATGAGTTACATCGTTCTGCAGTATTCTTCTTCAACACTATTTTAAAACAATAATAACCATTTAATGAGTTACATCGCTGTGCAGTATTCTTCAAACTTCATAAGTGCAATAATAACCATTTAATGAGTTATATCGTTCTGCAGTGTTCTTCTTCAAAACTTCATAAGTGCAATTATACCCATCTAATGAATTACATGGCTGTGCAGTATTCTTCTTCAAAACTTAATTATTGCAGTAATAACCATCTAATGAGTTACATCGCTGTGCTATATTCTTCTTCGAAACTTCATTAGTACAATTATAACCGTCTAATGAGTTACATCGCTGGTCAGTATTCTTCTTCAAAACTTAATTAGTGCAATAATAACCATCTAATGAGTTACATCGCTGTGCAGTACTCTTCTTCAAAACTTTGTGTAAAAATAACATTAATATGGGTTACATTGCCGTGCTAAACTTCTTATGCAAATCTTCATGGTGAACGGGAAAACCACGAATGGGTGTTGTGATTTGTGATGTGCCGAAGTGAACTGGAAATGTCTCATGTCTGGAAAATCACTATTTTTATAGATGTAATGCATCTATAAAAATAGTGACCTTGTGTTACAACTGTGAGTACTTTTTATTATAGTCCTACGCAATCCTCTCGTTCAAAATTTTTCCTTTGTTATTTCTAACATAATGCATTTTTTGGTCATATTTCAAGAAATAATTACAAATAGTTTTCTTTGAATTTAAGATCGCATAAATACAAATTCCTTCTACTTAGCCTGCCTATTCGTTTAGCTACCTACATTTCTAAACAGTTAACATTTCAATTATGATTACACGGCGTAACTTCATAAATACAGTTGTCTCTTTGTAATACATGTATTTACGTACGTTTTGCGTGGCGTTTCAAATAATATTCTAGCCAACCAATGCAAGCTTAACTTTTAAACATACAGCTATCCTTCTCTGATATATGTGTTCTACTACTGTAGTGTTATTGCACTCAACAATAAGTCTAGTTTACCCAACGAGCCTTTCAGTATAATAATTTATTATGCACTTTTGTTCTGGATATTTCTACTTTTTGAAAATTATTCTGAATGTTAAACAAGACGTTCGTTATTATATGTGTGTTCATAGATGGTGTTAATTTAATTATTTTTGGGACGCTTAGATGGTTTGGGCATGTAGAGCGAATGAGCGAAATGTAAATGTAAGTGTAATGATAATATATGACGCAAATATTTAGTTATACTTTACAATATTAAGACGAATTATTTGTTTGTGCCCATTCATACGCAATATGAATGTAAATAAATAGTATTATCCGTATAAAAACTCAATGTCCTCAAGAAAGGCATACAAATACAATATTGGATTGATTCACTGATACAAATCAAACAATGGCGCAAACAAATAATTCGTCTTAATATTGTAAAGCATTACTTGCAAAAGCGTTTTTTTACAACTAACTACACTAAATTTCCCCGCATGGGTAGGCAGAGAGGACGAACAGCCAAGCAACTCGGTCTTGGCACACACTTCTTGCCTCATTCACATTCATACATGGACTCATACATACTCTTATATTATTCTGTTTCTTGACATGGCCCGACTCAAGTATCTGATTCACTTGATCGTGCCATGGCTACTTCGTGCGTCCCCGACTTCTGCTACAATTCGCATTTGCGTCATATATTCTCCTTACACTCCTTTTTTCGATCATTAACTCTACTTGCCCAAACCATCTAAGAGTCCTTTTCTTAATCTACTCATTACGCTTACATCAGCCTTGCACTCTCTGTGGATCTCCACTTTTCTCACACGATCATACATGGTTTTAGCACACATACGCCTCAGGGATCTCATTTCTACAGCACTCAGTCTACTTTCATCCTTTCTCTGCCAGTTCCATGCCTCACTTCTATATATCAGGGTAGGTACCAGCACTCCATTGTGGATTACTAGCTTCGCTTCATTAGACAATTTTTAGTTTGCGCCAACTGCGTTCAGTCCATAAATGGAGTCAACTGCATTTAACCTTCTTTCAAAATATCTATCAGCTTTCTAAGCTCTCGTAAACATACTCATCCACCTGCTTCAAGTATTCCTCATTCACAGCTATATTGCACACTGTTTTCGCACTCACTCTTTCAAACACCATGACTTCAGACTTTCATCATTAACTCATTCTTCATACATACTTCGTTCATCCTAGACACAAGATACTGTAGATACAACAATTCTAAAAAAACCATTAAAGCATAAACACAGCAGAATAATTTCACACTTATGTGTAACTTCGGATCTAATTCGGAATTGTATAATGATGCTAATAATAACTACATACTCTTGCTTTGATGAATTATATTATTCAATCAAGGCAGCTGAAAATAACATAAACAATCTCAAATCTACTCGGAATGAAACTAAACAAGATAATACTGCTAGTACCGTGAGACCTCCTACGATAAATTTACCGAAATTCGATGGGAAAATATAGGATTGGCCTCATTTCTTTTCAATGGTTAAAAACATGACAAGGATATATATGTCACAGCCAAAGTAATAAATCCAGATATTATATATATACTATCCAACCATTATTTATAATGTCTACCCAATTTAGACAATATGATAATTGATACAGAATTAATCACATTAACTAGCCATTTCATATAATATCTTCGAAGACTTGGATAAAATAATAAAACAAGTAGGAATAGGTAAAGATTATAAAATTATATATCAATTTGCCTTTAATTTATAAGGTTTGGTTAGGTTGGGTTGGGTTGGGTTAGGTTAGGATGGGTTGGGTTATTTTAGATTTGGTTAATTTAGGTTAGGTTATTATAGGTTAGGTTGGGTTATTATAGTTTAGGTTAGGTTAAGTTGGATTTTTATAGGTTAGGTAAGGTTGGGTTGGGTTAGGATGGGTTGGGTTATTTTAGATTAGGTTAGGTTAGGTTGGGTTATTTTAGGTTGGATAATGTTGGGTTATTATAGGTTAGGTTAGGTTAGGTTGGGTTATTATAGGTTAGGTTAGAATAGGGGGGTAACAAGTTAGTTGAAACGTATTTATTACTTTGGTTAACTTTGGCCCGATATTATGAATAATATCCGGATAAAGTGATTAATTTATCATATTGACTAAACAATTTTGTATAATGACCAGATTGACCAGTAATTTTGTATAATATCTTTTTAATCACTATGACTGTAACATATATACTGCTATTGAAAAATATTATTACCTTATAACATCTAAAAATCCAGAACGGTCCGCAAAATAAAGCAGGTGCTATTGTTATTTCGAATATTACTCATGATATGCCATTATCAAGAATAAATTTAGATTTGCTTTCGATGAATTTTTGGAGAAAAAATTGTCTGACGACAATATTCCCGGTGAAATAAGATTTTCGCTCGGAGCCACGATTTTTTCTTTAATCTTTGATGGTGAGCGGACTTCTTCGTTCAACACCAATGTATCTGTAATCTAATGGTACTGAAGAGAAATATACCGAATGAAATTACTATATAAACTTCTTATCATTTTTCGCTTGATCAGTTTCAAAAATCAGATCAAAAAGTTTTGGTCGTTTGAAGAACCACCTATTTCAAAAATGATATATTCTCACCACGTCAAATGTTAAGAACTTCCTTAAGTAAAATCCGCAACTCAAGTCAACCTTGTCTCAAGACCTTTAAATAATGATATGAACATTTCAAAATATTCAAGTTTGTTAAAACTAAAACGAAAATTTTCATGGATACTGTGATTAGTGCACAATTGTAAGCGTTCGCGTACATCGCGTGCAAGGCGTTGTTCAGACAACTCACTCAACTTCTCACTTCTTCCAAGATCAGCTTGGAAGAAGTGGGAGTCTATGAATTTGTTAATTAAAGTGAACCAAAGAACTCACTTTGGTCATGTCTTAAATTCTCAGGAAAGGGTTATTTCACGCCAACTCCAGAAACTTTGCCCATTTGTTGATTTAATATGGAATATAGTGAGTTGGGGGACGGTTGGAACACTTCAATCTACAAAACAATAGCAAGCAGCCTATCGTTCTCTCAAACAATAGTCACATAAGCAGTCTTCTGATCGATTATTACTATATTATATATGAATTTTTGCCAGCATTGGAGTACTGAGTACTCACAAGCTTTACAAGAAAGATAGAGATTTTTCACCCCCCAAAGAAATGTTCAAAAGGGAGATATTGTGATATTGCAGGTTTCTAGACTCCAACATTGTGGGAATTGCAGTTGGGACGCATAATTGACGTAAGGCCTGGAATGAATAGAGTGGTTAGGGTAGTATCAGTGAAAACTAAAGATTTGACATATTTGAGACGCATAGTAAAAGTATGTCTCCGTCCAGTTGTTTCGAAAAAGTTTATAAAGGTTTTCATAGAAACGTATATATCATTTACTTTTGACTGAGATAAAATCTCTAATTCAGTTTCCTTAGTTTAAATTTCTTTACAAATTAAGTTTTCTGTGAACACAAACGTTGATGTTTCTAATTTTAAGTAAAATAGTATTACTTTTGTTTTACGACTTTTGTTTAAGTCACATTCTTTTTTCGAATAAGGAAAATATGAGTTAAATATAGTTTTAAATTGTCCTTGTAAAATTAGAATGTTGGATGAACAAGCGCGTAGTTATCTTTGTTTTTTCTTTAGTATATCTTCTGTGTGGGTTGTCTTCTAAGCAAACATTTTTTTCGGTTATGTTCTTTTTCTACTTAATTTGTGTTCAATTTTTCTACACAAAATTGGTGGGCGATTTATGTTAGAGGTTGTCCTTCCCTTTAAACCTACGCAAAATCTGGAGCACGAGACCTACAAAACCGCTTAAAAAAGTTGTTCACCAACAAGTTCAACACTTATCTGTGCAACAGAGTTTTAGTGCAATTAAAACCTTATAATGAGTTACATCGCTTACTTTTCTTCCATTCGTGTAAAAATGATATTTGTGAGTTTCACATCGCCGTGCTAACCTTCTTATACAAATCTTCACTGTGAACGGGAAAACCACGCGTGGGTTAATAAGGCTGTTGTCATGTTTATTTTTTGTAATCGAATTTCCAAATGAATGTGCTACTTACACACATGTCTTTGTCATTAAAGAACTGTACCACTCACTCCAAACAATTAATATTATTTTTGTTTTATATTCTAATTTCTTTTCAAGGTGGATTATTACAAGAATAGATTAATCTGATGATTATTTATCATATATCTACTCATTTTCTAAATGTAACTCTTTAGGTTATTTTACTTTCTGTTCCCAAGTGTGGTACGGGTCCCCTGAGGCGATAGTACAAGTTCCGTAATGATTTTCTATTTCCATTTAATACTTACCTGGGTTGTTACTAGTTTTACCGTATTTTTGACATTCCCGATTTTTTTTTAAGTTTCTTTATTCATTGAATTGTTTGTTACATGCATTGAGGATTTTTCGACCGCCATGCTACGCACATACCCGTGTCATGGTGGTCGATTGATTAACGAAATCGATAACCTCACATAAATGATAATGCATTTTTTTTTCATTTTTCAAATTATTTTCTTAGCTCTCCTACGAAATGTAAAAAAAACTTATTCAAGAGAAGATAGTACTAGAGACATAATATGAAAGGAAGGGGGAAAAACTGTTTTTTTTCATTTTTATCTGTCTCAATCACTTTTTTATAATATTTCATATTAATCAGTTATTCGGAGAGAGCTTTGCAAGTTTTCGAGTGCACCCTTTCAGCTGTGGTATAAATAAAAATAGCCATATTGCTTAGCGCTATTATAATTATTACACACTACACGAAGAAACTTCCTCGCAGAATACCGTTTTTTTTTTAATCGAATTATTGGAATTTTTTCATTTCTCCGTGAGAATAGCATGCCGCTAAGTCTAATCTCCGAGAACACATCGTGGCTCGTTTTAATTCCACATTTTCCGGGAAAACTACAGTCTATTGTAATGTTAAATATCACTTAAGAAATGCAAGAAGCAAGACCCAGCACCCACATAATGCCATCTACCACAGCTCTCCCTCGAGTGGCGTTATTAAGGATGGAATGGAATTGCAGATTTTAGCGCCATTCAGGTTTTTACGGCTGCCCCTAAAACTGTGCCACTTCGAATTGCAAGCTTTCTGTAAAATTAGCACACAGTTAAATATGAATACCTTAATTAAATACATCACAAAACCCCATGTATTACATGAATAACGCCTTGGTTAACGACATATTTCGTTATTTATTACTTTCTTTCTATTTACTCACACATGTTCTTTAAAAAAATAGGAAATGTGGTCCTCTACATTATTAACTGAACTGCATTTAAGAAAACCAAAACACCAGTAAGTTCTTATTATACCGACTTCTTGAATGCCTGAAAACAGGTTTGCAAAAAATAATTTAGAAATTTTAAGAAAGGTTGTTCTTACAATATAGTTAGCTATATTACATGTTATATTACGGCTGGCATAGTCCAGTGGTAACGCATTGGACTGCCATTCCGAAGGTCGCGGGTTCGAACCCGGCGTGCGCAAATAAATTTTATTTGATTGATTTGTGTTATTTCACAATTAATTAATTAAAATAATATATAATATTATAGTATATTTGCGGCACGTTCCAGAGTGGAAGATACTACCAGTATCGCCCTGGTGTAAGACCACCATTCAGAATTGAAACGTTGCTCCAAATGGCTTTAGCCGTGTTTAGTGACTAGATCTGAATAGCCAGGTACTTCCCCACCTTCCTCTTTCCCTTCCCCACTTACCTTCAGCCTCACAACATCCCCCAATTGGGGATGCCATAGTCTCACTGGCTCGAGACGGGAGCAGTTGGGACTCTTGTGAGGTATTCACTAAAAAAAAAAGAAAAAAAAGGAGACAAGAAAAATTAACAGATCCAGAACAAAATTATGCATTGTCGAATAGAATATTATAAGTTGTTTACTCATAATCTACTGAAGTATGCTAGTACTTTTTAAATACCGCACAAGAGTCCCAACTGCTCCCAACTGCTTGGAGTCAGTGAGACTATGCCATTCCCATTCGGGGTATGTTTTGAAGCTGAAGGTAGTGGGGAGGAGAAAGATATGGAGTAGGGGAAGGTGTGGGAGTGTGTAAATATTCAGATCTGGTCATCAAACACGGCTGAAGCCTTTTCAAGCAACGTTTCAATTCTGTATAGTAGTCTTACACCAAGGCGATACTGAGAGTATCTTCTACTAAATAAATATATTAATAAATTGTGAAACAACACAACTACCCCTCGACCACGAATTGGTCATATTCATTCCTTGTTCAAGCAATAGATAAGTTTCCGTCTCGTTGATGACAATCATAAAATATTATTTTAATGATGTCAATATATGAACATCTTATTACTTTAGTATTGGTAGCTACACCCGAACTTTGCAAGTTTTATAATTATGCTAATTAGATTAATTTATAAACTGTATTCGAAAAGACTAGCAGATAACAGAAGTAAATTTGAATTCATTCTAAATTTATTACAAAAATGATTCAATTATTCTCTTCTTCCTTTGACATGGCGCGTTTTGAATTTTTTTCGATGGAACCCCGAGCTGATTAAATAAATATTGAATTGATTTCTGTCCTGGCTTTGAATTTGGGTACAGCGTTTTCACGTGCTATGTTTTAAAATACGGCTCTCCTCCAAATTCAGAGTGGTGGGTAAAATCTCTCGGGAAACTAATTAGATTGAATATTAAAGGCACGATTTGAATATATTACCAGGCAAGATTGCGATCGAGTGGTGAGTATATGCAGCTTTCTTTCCCGTAAAAGCTAAGGGTACCTATTTAGATTATGAGCGAATTTAATTTACTGACTTATGCATAGATGGCGAGAGAATTACATCCAAGGACCGCTTTTTCGGAAAAGCTGTTACCGTAGCAGGTGTTAATTTTTGACGTTCTTCGCCCGTCTTATCAGCCTCAAATTAAACAGCCCTTTACCGTTTTATTTCCAGAGATAAAATACAAAATTTATTTCGCTTTTACCCGCTGCTTTCGTTATTTTTTAATTAATTAAATTAAAGCTTTTCATGCTGAAATAATAATTTTAAATATCATACCATAACGTTTCTAAATGAATAACTATCCTTAGAAAAAAAATGTTTACGTCACGTTAATCAAATGCATGTGAATTTTTAATTAACTCTAAACGTATGAAATTGTACAAAAGTTTAATAATGATCAACGACCAAGCGTGAATAAACATTATTCTTGATCCCGGTAAAAGTTTTTATCATATTCCATTGTTCCCCAGATGGTAATATAATTTAAAATAATATTAAGATCACAACAAAGGTAGCTAGACGTATAATCATTTAATAATGACTAAGATTTTGTGTAGCAGGCATTCATTATATCTTCTCCTTTCTGCCGGCAAACCTAAGCTAAGCAGTCATTACGCCACCTCGGTAGAGATTAAGGCTTTGAATATTAGAGTATTCCAGGTAGGTATTAAATTATTTTGCGGTGCGGTTATTTGCCCCGCGTGCTTCGGTGCGGCTATTCCGGCATACCGCACGCCTGCACTCCCCGCGCCCGCGCGCCTAAGCCCGCGCTCCCCGCACGCCGTCTTGCCCGCACGCCGTCCTCCCCACACGCCGTACTCCCCGCACGCCGCACTCGCCGAACGCCAGCACGCTCCGCGCTCTCCAATAGGGGTGGGGCGAGGCTGTGCCTAACAGCAAACATTCTAGGTAAAGGGGTGAATGATAAATCTCAATCGTAATAGACGGCTTTCTGACTATTGGAACCATTGTTGTGCGGGTTTCTTATTGTGAGTATGATTGGTTGTTGCCAAAATATGATCAATAAATATGTAACGAAGTAATTGTATTTTTAAATTTCAAAATGCTTTCTTTTATCTGACTACTGAAAATTTGTTCGTGTTTATACGTTATACTATTTTTAGAGTTTTGTTCTGGCACAGACGTGTTATTAAGTATTATATAACAAATATTAAATAACACAGAATATCAAGAATTTTACAAACTGATGAGAAATGGAAATCAATTTATTACACCAATCTTTAAAACAACTCAAATGCAAAATCATTATATTTACCAAGCCATAAAAAACTACAATAATCTCCCTTCCGAATTGCGCTGTATTACGAACCAACAAGAACAAATCAATAAAATCAAACTTTTTTTCAAAAAAAACTTATATTAAAAAAATATATGGATATATTATATTTATATTTTACACATAACATTGAATCACTGAAGTAAGAATCGTGGCTCCCTTATCAGGCACAAGAGCTCCTCTTTTCTGATAAGGTATACATGAGCAATTATGTACCTAAATATTATATTTTGCAAAAAATTGTATGTATTAATGTAACTATGATCTATATTAAAATAATTAAAAAAAAATATATATATATTATTGTTAAATGTAAAGAAAAAAAACTATTGTATTTAGCTATTTTATTTGTTAACCATATGGTACGAACAACAATCCTTGGCGTTATGATATTATTACATTATTTTCCGATAAGACCTAAAGCTTAAAAAAGACAAGACACCATATCTTTTAGTAAATATAAGTCTTCATTACGAAAAAATGTTGAAAAATTAGTGAACAGTCGAGATAAATACATGTATTAAAAATCCATTAAAAAAGTTTATTCAATTGGGTAATTCGTTAAGAAAAACACCCTTTTCAATATTGGTATCAAGGCATTTTTGAAAAAAAAGTTGAACATGTTTTACTACTTTGTATGCTTTCTACTTTTATCGTTTTACTTTTAAGTTTCCACCAATACCAGATTAGGTACAAGAAGTCTGGAATTTTTTCAGTAAAGAAATTCTGAGACTAACTAACATAATATTATTCCCACTGCCCAGAATACTAATGAAGGCTTGTAATGTGGATTCTTCAGTGAAAATTTGCAAATAGTCGCTTAATAAATACAAAAGATTTGCTAGGGCAGTACAAAAAAATATTGAAAAAACTGTTCAATAGTAATTGAATTTTTATAATTTTATTAACTATTCCTACGAAAAATCTATTGAAAGTGGCGTTATTTTTTTTTATAAAATATATTCACGGAATATAACTACAGGTTTCCATACCAGAAAAGGAAAAATTGATTTTTTTTAATGTTGGTCAAAATTTACTTAAAAATTCAATATTTAAAAAAATTATTTTTTATACAGGATATTTGAGAAACCATCACATTAATCGTGCACATCTAAAATTATTACAGAATAAGACAGTGCTTCATTGGATGCAAAAATGGTAAATGGTAAAAAAACGCAACTTTTATACTAAATAATTAATTAAAAAAGTTAACTGGTTGAAAATTTACATTTGACTGAATAAATAAAGCGAATTAATATATTTGCGTGTTAAAATATATAATATTCCAATAATCCATATTACGTAATTATGAAAAAGCTAATCAAAATCGTGTGACATGACAAAAACACAATTTACAAGCTTTGCCCATCAATCCTTCTGTAAATGACTTTTCCGTTCGCAATAACATATCTGGAAAAAAAATTGCTTAATTGAAGTGAAACTTCTTTACGCGCGTCATGCAATTTCTAGGACCGGAGTAAAACCGACTCATGACCGAAACGAAAATGCGGGTACCCCCACCACCGATTAAAGTTCATTTGATCTAGTCAAAGTTTTGAAGTAACATATAAATGCTTCTTAGCTCATCTCGACAACTGGCGTTGGTGGTGTAATGGTCAGCATAGTTGACTTCCAAGCAGTTGATCCGAGTTCGATTCTCGGCCATCGCACATTATTTTTTTGTTTTTAACGCCTTTTTCATTCAATATCTTATTTTTTAGTAGGTCAGAACATTTTTTAAAAGAAAATAATATTGCAAAATAATAAAAACACTTATCTCACTGTGATAAAACATTACTCCGCTAGAGCGCGCTTTGCGTTATTGTGTTGGATTAAAATTATTATCTAATCCGTATATTATGATAATTGTATTACATTTATTTAATTAATTTATTTATTTTGATAATATGTAATAATTTACAGAAAAAAAAATTAAAACTATCTCCCTCTGATAAAATATCCGTTCGCTAGAGCGCACTACGCGATCTTGTGTGGGATTCTATTTCTGTACATTGTACATTATTTTTAAAAATATATTATATTTTGGGTGTGATGTAGGTAACATTATAAAACATAACAAGCTCTCATATTTTCAGAACCTACATAATATAATCAATTTATGCGGCTTTGCTTACAGTTGGTGCTCAGCGTGGTTGGCTTTCAATCAGTTAAGCGAGGTTCGATTCTCGGCTGTGGCATTTTTGAAGTGAAACCTTGTTGAGGTGGGGGAGCCGCTCACGAACGTTCTCTCTCTTCTCTTCTTTCCTCTCTCTCAGACACCAGCGAACTGCGCCACGCCAAGCATCAGCTGAAACTAGAAGTTTCACTTCTGTCTTGCGTAGGCTTGACACACCCACTTTTTTTTTTTTTAGTTATAGTTTTGTATTTTTTTTATGTGAAGCCGCACATGAGTCCCATATGAGGCTGAAGGTAGTGAGGAAGGGAAGAAGATGGAGAAGAGAAAGACGGAGATGTGCCTGGCTATTCAGTTCTGGTCACCAAACACGGACAAAAGCCATTTTAAGCAACGATTCAATTCTGAATAGTTGTCTTCCACCAGGGCGATACTGAGAGTATCTTCCATTCTGGAACATCCCGCAAATATACTCGTACTATTTATAACTTAAATTAGTACATTTTGAAATAACACAAATTGATCAAATAAAATTTACTTGCGCAAGCCGGGATTTGAACCCGCGACCTCTCGCTTGCTAGTCGAGAGCCTTACTCCATAACCACAGAGGCCGTCAAAATGTTGATAGCGGAAATACTTATTTTTTAAATCCCAATTTAATGGCAGCTTTGTACAGTGTGCAACACAACCAGCCGAGTTCACCTTGCTTCTGTCTTCACTCGGAAAAACAATAACTCTGAAACACGTGACGTGAAACATAATCGAATTTCCCCCAGCCATAAGTAATAAATTTTAAATTGAAAGTCCGCACTTCCCAAAAATAGAACTTTTCTCAAGAATTTATCCGAGACAGGCAAAGTTTTGTCACGTTATGTCATCCGCTAACTTTTCCATACTGTTGTCAAGGGAAATCTACATCTTTTACAATAATTTAATGAAACTTACCCTTTTCACCATGGAAAAATGAAAAGAAAAAAAAATAATACGAAATTACTAGTAAAAACGTTGTGTACAAGTACATCTGATACACAAACTGAGAAAACCATTATGAATCTCTTTAAATGGATAAAACAATTTTTTTTTATGAACTCAAATAGTTTTCATGAAAATATGTAATAAATCGGTAGAAAACCGGGCATAAACCGCTCTGCCTGTAAACCTCCTGATTACCTTTGTTATCCCCTTTGTTATCCTCTCAATCCAACATCTTAATATGTACGCATATCTATTAGTATTTTGTATTCTTATTAGTTTAATTTGAATAAAGTGGCCTTAAACAAAACAAAAAGTTTTTATTTAACTATGGAAAGACACAAAATTATTTTTATATTTTATATTTATATAATAATTATTTTTTAGGAATACGGATTAACTTTATTTCAAACTTCAACAATACCGATAGATTTTTTCTCACTTTTTCCAGCTCAAACGCAAAACAGAATTTAAAAACATTACGTGATTTTCTGAGACAATTATATTGAAAGCTAATTTAAGGGAGTAGCACAATAATGAAATCAGGATGAAATTCAAAGCAAAAGCTTGACATCTGATACTTATAAATATCCTCGCTGGGAAGGTAAGCTAAGAAAGCAATCGTTAGATAACAGGAAAAGTTAAAGGAGGTATCTACATAACGGAAATCTGTCGACCTGAATCTTTCACGTAATATTTTGTGGATTAAGTGGATTTTTTTCCCTGTCCGACATTATTTAATATCCGAGTTATATTTTTTTGTGAATTATTTAATATCGGAGTTATTGCTTATTTATGTATTGCGACTTCTTCTTACGAATCCGTCAAATCAAATATTCACTAAGCAATTTAACAAATAAACCTACTATGTCTTCAGCTGCGCACATTAGCTTGTAAGTTATTTTTGATTGATTAATAGACTGATGTAAAAACTTATCATATTATATGTTATCCATTATAAATCTTTAGTTTATAAGTCTTAGATAATTAATCACTTAGAAACCTAGGTATAAGTTTTAAATTATAGGCTTAAAGATGTTAGTTCGAACTTGTGAGATAATTGAAGCTGTGATAAAGTTTTAAAGTAAGATAATAGGTATACCCGAGTCGGTATTTAATTAATATAGTAGCGCCTATCAAAAGATTCATCAAACAAACTACTTGTGATAGGGCTTCATTCTTTAAAAAGCGTTATGATAACGAAAAAAAAATTATTATTGTAAAAAGCAACCACTTTTTGGTTTGACATATTTAATAAAATAAAATACTTTTTGTTTTAAAACCACGAGTTTTTAATAATTTTTAGAAGCGAGCGGTTTCGCTTTACTCAAGCATCTTCTGGGTACAAATTATTACTGTAACTAATTATTTAAAACAAAAAGTGTTTTATTTTATTAAGAAAATTTATGGTAAAAAAAACTTAAAACGTCAGAAAACAGCACTGTTGTATTTTAAAGTTAGCGATTTACATTACAGTAGTGATTTTGTGCCTTCTCAATTTGCTTGATTCTGAAATCTGCTTGCTTTTAATTATGAGAATAGAAACAAAACTGATAGATTTTAGTAATAATATGAATACCTACTAGTAGAAATTTTTGTTTATCATTCATAAAATAGAAGTCATTTATACAAATTGGTCCAATTCGGAGGAATATCGAAAAGTTCCTACATAAATATTTATTTATTTATTTACATTTATTAACGCCCTATCGGGCTTTTACATAGTAAGTTGACAGTATCTGTATGTAAGTGTAACATGTACATGGATAGAATAGCCAAATATAATTTATTCATAAGGTAATTAGAAAAAATATGGCAAAAATAAACGAGTACTATGCTATAATTTCCAATGGTTTAGCCTTAGCATAACGGATAAATGCGAAGTGCCGCAAATGTTCAATCAAATTAATTGAGGCAATCATGCGACAACCGCGGCGATTCAAAAATTGAAAGAGAGAAGAAAAAAATGAAAATTAACCGGCTTGCGTTTTACATAAAATAAATAATAAAATGTAATTACTAACCTGTATAGTAAATGGAAAGATTACCTAGATTTATGCAAAGATTTCGAAATTCCCTCACCGTCAATATTATAAAATTGACACGCTTACAACTTACAAGTACCCTGAAACCAGCTTACTGAGAGCTTCGGGGGTGTCACGTTTTGAAAAAAAGTGAATCTTTTTAGTTTAGATATCGTAGAGAACATTCTGAAAGTACTTTTCACTTGTTTAGCGGTATATTACATTATAAGTAATAAGGTATTTATCTCTTGATCGGTTTATAATTGAGTAAGAATATTTTTTTTGGCATTTCGTCTGCTTTTTAATATGTTTGGAGGTTCTGTTTCTGTTTCAAGGAGGTGACCGTCTTCTACAATATGTCAAATCCGAATAATCAATAGTGTGGTACCTACATGCCTGAAAAAAGTTTGTAAAATCATTTTTGTTGAGATATTGACACTTCTTTAAATAAGTGGTTAGTATTGAAGTGCCTACTTACAAATCTTATGATTTCACAGGAAATTTTGGTTTTGATTAATTTAATAAGAGATTCTACTGTCCACAGGACTATAAGTTAATACGTACCCAAATCTAATTAGCATGATTAATTTTTTACAGTAGCAAACGGCAAGATTCACGATAGTTGATAGACACAGCAGTTCAACTAGCAGTCTCAACCATCTATTTGAAATCAAATTTAAAAATCCCAGATGTATTGGCTTGAGATCGTACTGGAGATGCCAGCAAAATGACTGCAGTGTAAACTTGTATTGGAAATCTCAAAGGAAAGACGTGCAAGCAGTCACCCAGACAAATCTGGGGAACGTAAATACAGAGCCTGTTCAAAAGGAGTCTTGGTCTTTTTCAAACTGTCCGAAGCTAGTAGGACTAAGGCATATCCAAATTGGAGAAAAAAAATTTGCCGATGAAAGTAGAAAAGGAAAAAAAGGAGGATGTGAAGTCCCGGCTTTTCACGATTCTCTAAAGCCATTGCTTAAGCAAAACTTCGATTCAGAATATTCATCTCTCATCTGGGCGATACTGTACTTATCCTTCATACCTTCAAATTTGGAAGTACCCTTTACATTAATTAATTTCACTCCTTAAGTGAAAAAATCACAAAATAGATTTTAATTTGAATCCGCGACCTCTGGGTTTTAACTCTCAATTAACCTGGATTACCAAAGTAACGCAAGATAGAAACGCCTGATGGCATTATGCAAAAGCAATTAAATTTTTTTTAAAACATAATTTCGGTTGTGTATACGTAAAATTCTAAAATTCATATGCGCCTTCCAAGCAGTTGATCAGGGTTCGATTGCCGGAGATGGAATTTTTTTAAACTCTTTTTTTCTTTCTTTAGGACTACTATATTTAAAAAAATTGTAAAATTTCAAGGGTCCCGTTCAGTTAAGTTCAGTATTTTTTCCATGTGTCTTGTATTCTGCCTGTGTTCACGATTCTCTCGTTTTACTCTCTAAACTTGGGCGATAAGAATACTAGAATGTCGGTTGGGTAACACAATTCCCCAGCCCAAATTACGAACAAGATCCGTATCAGCCTAAGCCCTAATGCCGGGCCACACTCGCAAATTTTACATTAGATAAATACAAAGATCCTCGTGTTGCTATGCGGGAACGGAATGAGCCTAGAGAGAAAAGCTACCACACAAAGGCAATGATAACATTTTTAGTTGGGTATATAAAGTATTTACCCAGTCGGGGTACTTATTGCTTACACGAGTCTGTATAATAAATTACAGTATCTACGTTTTTCACGAAAGATATAATTTTATTAATGATTTATAAGTACCTACATGATGCGATAACTGTAATTTTTAAGACATGCCTATTATAATTTTTAATAGTTCACAATTTCGTATTGTTAATACTAAATCTGATGTACATAACGTATAGCAGAAAGGTGTGGATCTGGCCGAGGAAGGATAAAAGTATTCTAAATGCTGTGGAAATGAGATCCCGAAGCGTATTTGGTAAAACTGTGTATAACCGTGATAAAAATGTGGTGAAATATGTAAGCTTAATGAATGAAGAAACGCCTAGATGGTTTCAATATGTAAAGCGGATGAACAAAGAAATTAGTGTGCGGCGAATATTTTACGCGGAAGTGAATGGTAGAAAAGTCGGGGACGCACAAGGAAGACACGACACTAACAAGTCAAAATACTTGAGTCGGACCAATTTTAAGAGTTACAATATAAAAGTACGTATGTATTTTTTACTATAGTGACTATTTAAACATTGTACATACAAAACATGATAATGAATTTGTGTATGTGCTGAGGCGGACTAAAGTTATTCAGTTCTTTTCTATTTGTTGTTTTATGTCGTTTTTAATAATTTTTTTAAGAAATTTTTCATTTACCTATTTTAGTCAGATTTTTATCCTTGATTTGTTATCATTAAACTTTTTTATTTGCTATGTATCTCGGGGATGGACACTGTAGAAATTTGTGGCAAAATAAATGTAGTTTCTTTGTCTGAATGTTGTTGCATAAAATGAAATATTTTTTATGTCATTGTGATTTGATCAAGTGTGATGATTACGTGGTAAAGTAGAGGATTCCGTATTGGTTTAATGGCTTCAATAGAATATTTTAAGCATATATTTGGTGCACATTTTTTACATAAAAACAATTGAAAATTTCAATCGAAGGCGTTCTTAAAGGTACTTTCAGTATGGTCTTTATGATTCCCCTT
Source organism: Hesperophylax consimilis (assembly GCF_061612785.1). NCBI lineage: Eukaryota > Metazoa > Arthropoda > Insecta > Trichoptera > Limnephilidae > Hesperophylax > Hesperophylax consimilis. The sequence continues at coordinate 30,323,765 of NC_142844.1, read as the reverse complement.
TTAATTTATTCAGGTTATGAATATACTTAGATATTACCATCCTATAATTAGATATTCAATTCGAGAATGGCATTATAATAAATACATTTTTTTGTTTCCTTTTTATTTTTTTATCACGTAAGGTGGAAATGGGTGATGTTACGAAGTGCCTGGCACGTGGCACTTGTTAGCTCAGTCAAAGAAATGAATTGTCAGCAAACTATTGAATTTTTATTTCCATTCAGGAACTCGTGTTGCGAAAGCAACGTTACCTTTATTGTGTTGTTAGTACTGAAATCAATTGTGTCGTTATCAAGACATTAGGATTAATGAATAACTTATTCCTTATAATAAAATAGATCTGTAACTTATGTATTGCTAATTAGTGTTTGTAGCTGATGGATGGCTGATTTTTGTGTATATCTTCCAATGTCATTGCCATTAAAAAAATACAAGTCACGGTATTGTTCGTTGCATGTTTTTCAATGATTTATTTAGAAAAATGTTATTTAAACATGGAACAGTCTGGTACTAAAGTAAATAAAAATGCGAATTTATTTTAGCCTTTGAAAATAGAACCTGAGAACTATTCCATCAGAATTCTAAATTTTTCGTAAAAATTCAAAAACAATCCTAAATTCCTTTAAACAACCAAAAACAACTATTATTTAGTTATTTTTACTAACATAAAGCATGAAGCCGCATGAACATTTATGTATGGTTGTAATCATGGTTGAATGATTTTAATTTAGTTAGAGACAGATTTTCAAAATCGATATCCTCGTTAAATACTTGCGTACTTAGAACCTATATTTCACTATATATCCTTCAAACACAAGAGTGTTAAGCTTTTTGCCTGATCACTCTTCTTTCATTTACGTCACATTATGGTAGAAATATTTAAAGCAACATACCAGACATACTTGGAAGTTGGACGTTTTGAAACCTCGAAGCATCTTAGAGTCTTACACGAGGGGAAAATTATGTTTCTGTTATCGTTTATATTTAAGAGGAACAGCTGAACTGCCTTTTCTCACAAAACTAAAATTTAGATTTTGGCCAAAATACACAATCAAATTACAAAAAAAATGTTTTAATCAAAATCAAATATCTAGAACGGATATCTGCTATTTTATATTGGCGTCATAAATGTTAATAGTGTATATACGCCATTGAAGATTAAATTATGCAAGATTAAAAGACAAATTTGGCATTTTTATGATAATAATAAAATAATAAATAAAATTAAAAATTAAACATCGTAAAAATGATAGAAATTTTAATATTTATGTACGCCTTATTTTTTTGTTTCAAAGTAAATTGGTCGCTTAAAACTTTGATTTACGTAATAAAATAAATTGAGTTAGAACATTAATGTTTTATTCGACATACAATTGGAACTTTTAAAATGAAACATGGCGAGTGTCTTTATATGAAAGCTATAGCTTAAAGCGGTGTAAATTTCAATAGGCCAGAGCTCGCAATTCAAAAGCTTTCGCTGCTTCATTACAGCAGACTTTAAGATTAACCCGTATCCGAGCTCTTAGTAAATCGCCACTCTAAAATTCCTCTTTTCGAATAAAGGGTAAAACGTGAATAATTATATTCGTGGGTTTTAAATCACTGCATTGATTGTTATAATATTCGTTTCAAGAGTGTCGTTTTAAAAGTTATTAGGGAGTCAATTAATTTTCAATGAGCCTATTTTGTTTTCGCTCTCAAACGTTATACAGCTATCTTAACAGGTGGGTATTTTGGTAAAGGTGTTATAAAGCCATATTCACCGCGAACTGAGCGAAGTTTTCAAACCCATTAAATAAATTTTAATAGAATAATCCTTCTTCTATAAGTTTCGCTTATAGGCAGGATTAGCATTGTATTCTACACAAGAATTTGTATCAAACAGTGCGCAACCAAAGGCAAAGTTCTGTAACCACTTCCTGTGTTTTGTTCTGCGATGAGAATCTAAGTAATGGGGAATATAATGCTCTGAAGGTACGCAGAACTAAGAGATTTAACTTTATTTTCGCTAGTTTTGGTTCGGCAAGAAATTTCATTATTAGGTACTCATTCTCCTGGTTTCAAATTACATGAGAACAAAATTAAACTCCGCTCCTGAAATAGGTCAGAGAGAAGATAATTTTACGGTTTCATATTACCCCTGTCAAGAATATAAATTGTTTGAATAAATTTCTCCAACTGCAAAGAGAACGATACGCGGTGAAAAAATGTCGATTATTATCAAAGAAACGCTTTCATAGCCGAAATTATTTGGCTCTTCTCGAGACAAAGGCTGCGAATTATCATTAGGCAAAAGTTTTTTAGCGACGTTATTGAAGAGTTAACAATTATTTTAAGAGTAAAATTAATAAACTTTTGGAGAGACTTAACGCTGTCATTGCGGAATGTCCTCGATTTAATTAATCTTTAAACCTTCAATTAGGTTTCATCTTTATTATGTTGAGGTTGAATCCAATTTATTGTTTATATGTATATTTTTTTGAACTCAAGATAATAAATAACAAATATATAAGAATATAATAAACAAATATATTATAAAAAACACTAATGGAGGAATGTATAATACTCGGTAGTAATGAAATTTGTGGAGTAGGTAAGTCCCATAACAACATTTATTGAACATTTTCAAGAGCGTTACTTTGCCATAAATCATGTCGGTATAGAATCGAGAGAAACTAAAATTTAATGTCTGAGAGTAACTTATTTAAGTAATTAACGTGTCGGAACAATTCAATTGGAGCAACTATCGCTGAACAATTATAATTTGTATTATTTAAACAAAAATTGAAAGAATCCACAAGGAATATTTGGAAAGTTTATTTAAAAAAAAACCTAATGTTTAACAGAGCGATATTTAATTGAATATTGAATCAATACTTCACTTTAAATTAAATAGGGACCAAACTAGGTCAAATGAAAACATGTTCAATAGAAATAGGTACTGATAATTATAGAACACCCGCTCTAGACAATGTTTTGTTCTGCAGATACAGTGTATTATCCAGTTATCTAGCCTCTAGCTTTGTCATAAGGTAATTGAAAGTTTTTCACCTTACTGCATCTCCGTAATGAGAATTTACACTATGTTATGATGTACGATGATATGAATGAGTCGTGAAGAGAAATTTTTGTTAAATTATTGCATTCTTATACAATTTAATATTTTATTTTCAAGTCACAATGCAAGCGATATTATGAAATCTGTCTTACTGAAAAGTTTTCAATATGAACACCGCCGGTTTATAAAAAAAATGATAGTTTTACGACTTTGAAGTTCCCTACCATCGAATATCTCCCCACAGACTCTAACAGGGTCGTTAGATCATGATACGAGCTCTTCGGGAGCAAATAAACGGGCCTGGTTATATAGACTACGAAATCGGAAAACATCAATTCTGGATTTCATCTCGCGATTTTGAATGTAAAAATCCCATCAGCTGAAGTCATCCTTAATGCTTCAATGGTATAGTTATCGGTGATAATATTTCCGTGCAAAAATTGATACTAGACATAAAAATAGAATGCTTAGCCTTTAACCATGCTCTATTAAATATAACTTCGAGTACTCCAGATCTGAATTTAAATATATTTAAGTTATTTTCTTTATGTGAATACCGCACAAGAGTCCTAACTGCTCGCATGCATCTCGAACCAGTGGGACGATGACATCCCCAATTGGGGTATGTTATTATTATTTATTTATTTATTATTTTATTTACGCCCTAATGGGCTTTTACATGAAAATATACATTTACATTGATTACAATAATTGAACATAAGAAGATAAATGGAGTTAATTGTAAGAAAGCAACACATATAATAAAATTTTGTGCAAATTAGCAAAACACTAATAAGATGGATTCAATATAAAATATACCCAAGCATGAAATAGTAAGTAAAAGAAAGTTCAACATAAAAAGTAAGTAAGTGGGTGTGTTTAAACCCAGTATTAATTGTGAGGCTGAAAGTAGTGAAAAGGGAAAGGAGGATGGTTAAGAAGTACCTGGCTATTCAAATCTGGTCACCAAACACAGCTAATAAACATTTCAAGCAATGTTTCAATTCTGAATAGTGGTCTTACTGTGTTACTCGTGGGAGATACTGAGAGTATCTTCCACTCTGGAACGTGCAGCACATATACCTTATATAAAATAATTAATTAAATTGTGAAATAACACCAATTAATTGAATAAAGAGAGGTTACAACAGTACTCTCAGTGGCAGGATTAAATTTATGTTCAACAGCGGCTGCCAGGCTACAAATAATGATTTATAAATTTGTAAATTCCAGTACCTATGCTGGATTCTTGTACAAGTCATTTCAAGCCAAATATGATAACATTTGAATAAAAAATATGTTTAATTTAATTTTAATGGACAGTATGATAATGCTTTTCAATTTGTCCGCTCTTCTAGAATATGTATCCGAAAACGTCAACCGTAGTCGTCGCCATGACTTATTCAAGATACCACAAGGCAGAACATATGCTCTAGTAAAACAAAGCATGACACGAGAAATGGTGCTGTTGAATGATTTTTTTAAACAGCGGATGTATTTAACTCCTCTTAGCCTTGAGACTTTTTGTATACATATTTCCGGCTAGTAAATAAATAATAAATAATCAGGATTTTTTCCCGGGACGGTGCCAGGAAGTAATTATCCTAGCCCAGGTTCTAGCGAAATAATCCAATCTCAGAATTTAACGAACGAAGAGTTATGGACTTTTTTTCAGTTTTTGACTACAAAAGAGAAATACTAAAAGAAAACAAAAATTTTACTTTTCATTAGATAATAAAAGTATACATAACCCATATCCTTCGTCAAACTTTAATAGTCGTTTACGCTATAATGTAGAAACTTTACGAGACAAATAAAATTTAATTTCCGACCGTGGGTTCTGTCTTCATATAAAAGGTGAGACACTCTTGAAAATCTGACCACCAACATCCATTCAGATAATTTTGTAAGACGATCCCATGTCTGTTTTTCTAAACATTGTTTTAGGATTACGAAGTTAATTTTTTTGTGTTATGGTGTTATTTTGGAAACTTGAGTTTATAGTTGGGGAAGTCAGGCCTATCATTGTTGTGTAGTGATCTGTTATTGTCGATTTGTATACTGCACTACATATTTGTCTTTTTAATTAAACCATAATGTGGTCTATACATGGTTATGAGTCTTTGGTTACCCTGGTAAGAGTATTAATGGTGCTTATAATGCCATGTTCCAGAAGCATCAGTTGGTATTCAATGTTTTGAGGGTGACCATTAGGAATAATGTTTATGTTTAGATCACCAGCTATGATGTGTTTTTTAATGAAATTTGTTTTTTTAGGTGAGAGTCCAGAGCCATTATAAATGGTGAAATGTTATGTATGGATGGTGATCTGTATAGGGCGAGAATACACGTATTAGAGTCGGTGATTATTTGTAGATAGTTTGTAATTACTAAGTCAATTTCTGAAACAGAGGCGTTAAGACTGTAATTTGTGTATACAACAGTACAAGTATCAATTGTTTTTGTAAAAGCTGTCCTTTGATTTTTTTCAACTAGTGTCCGGTCACACGCCACCTTCAAAACACATTAGAGAGACACTTTCTGTTCCTTTCAGGTTATATGCTCCGTTTCCAACGACCTCGTTTATTTCTCTAATCGCTCTCATATTGTTTATCAAAATGTTGGAAATTTATATTAATTTTACCCTTATTAAAAAACACATACATAATCAGACAAAAAAATAAAACTATTTTTAGTTGTTGCCTGAAGGCATTATTACGCTGACATATATATACAATCATAATCGCTTACCTATATCATTTCTTAATTGTATTTTATTTGATAAAAGATGATCTAAGTATTCACGTCAGAGGCACTATTTTAGGGAATATATTTTTTTTAAATAAAGAAGTCCGATTCGTGTATTTTTTGCCTAACATATTATAGCCTTGTGTTATGGAAACCAAAAAATTTTTCAACCTCTATTCATACCGATTTGCTTATTTCCAAATCTACATTGTACATAGTAGGATCTTTATGCATTGCATTGATAGGTAAGTAAAGTTTTCCACTGTAATTAACCCTCTCCTTTCCTTCGTTTTACTTAAAAATTATGATATTTTACACGGAATTTGTAGTACGCCTTCTCACAGATATAAAAGCTATGTTAGAAAATTACGAAACGAGAAAAATGCATCATTTCCTTGCCAAGCAAATAACATTTATTTTAGTGTGATGAAAAATATATTAATGTTCAAAATTGATTAAATCGAGGAAAGTGCGGTGAGCCACTAGCTAATCCAGAGTAGTTAGCTGGCATACCAAGGGTTAAAATATAAAAATTTATACCAAAAAATTGTGATGTCATAATATATTATTATTTGAAATCCTTATCTAGTGAATTCTGTTCCAATGAAAGTGAGTTATTTTCTTTGCGGATTGATGTGTAACCATCGTTCATTCTTTTGCACAGATATCAAAATGAGCAAAGTTATTCATCTTTGGTTTCTCGGTGAAAAGATGGGAATAATATCTTTGATCGTAGAAGCGGCTGGCAAATATCAAAACCTTTCACAGAGTGAAACAGAAATATATGATTTACTTTTACGATCTGCGTTATTTCGGTCTTTGTTGTGTGCCTGCCGAATAAATTTTCTAAATAATGTAATATAAAATGTGTATCCAAATTGAGTATCTATCGATATTTTAATTATTTATGATGTGAATACCACGTAATAGTCCCAACTGTTCCCAAACGTCGGAAACCTGTGGAACTATGACGTCCCCATTAGAGATGTGTTGAGAGGATGACGGAAGTGGAGGGGGAACAAAATAGAGAAGTAAGGAGAAGTATTCCCTTTACACACTAGTGTAAGACTCTCGTAAAGGTAAACATGTTTAATCATTATTAAAATATGTTCTTACCATGTGAATTCAAATAGTAATATTGTATTTTATAAAATAAATAAAAAATAAAAAATTTGAAATATCTGAATATCTGGTAACTAAACACGACTAAAGTAATTTCAATTCTGATACAAAGGCGGTACTGAGAGTTTTCACTCTGGAACGTGCCGCAAAATTACTAAGTATTATTTTTTAATGAGTTCATCGTGAAATTGAATAAGAAAATTTATTTGCAAACGCCGGGATTTGAACCGAAAACTTTACCCCGCGACCACTGATGACGTCATGGGATAATTTCTAACGTTATTTTTGTTTTTGATCTCATTTAAAATGTTATATTAAACAACCGAATAAATAGCATTTATATACAACCTACTTGTATGTCATTTTTATTTATGTATTCATTTTTTATTAGAGTTTTGAGAACCAACTTCAAGCCATGATGTACGGCATAGCATAGTAGAAAGGGGACTGCTTGACGCATGTGTGGTAAACTCATATAATGAGATTATTAAAGAAGAATTGAATTATGTTTAACACAAATTAGAGGTAGAGCATTGTCCAAAGAGCGTCGGTGAGCCCCTTCGAGAAATAGCACAAAAATAAACTAATTACTCCAGCCAAGGAGTCCGAAGAACAAAAGAGTTTGACTATGATTACTTATGTTTTCTCTAATGAGCGGATGAGCGTGAACCCACAAAAACTAACTACGGCGAGCAAGACTCACTTGGATTACAATATTACTACAGATTGAACAGCGAGCTACTAAAAAAATCCGCCTGTACGAATGAACATCCCGCCACAACTTCACAAAAAATCCACCTATTCCAGAACGCACAAGAAAGCTGAAATACTGTGGTATATTAATTTCATATAACATAAAATCTGTTTCGAACGGTGCTAGTATGTATAGGTATGCCAACAATTGTTATTCGTGTGCGCCGCGATGGGTTGCTTGACTCGAAAACGAAACTTTGAGAAAATTACCGAACACAATTGGGTGACCAAATATCCGCTCTTTGGTCTCCAATCCTAGACATTTTCGAATATTTTTTCACCACTTTAAAACTATTATGCACGTCACGAATTTTGTTTTTATTGTTAGATGTTTTTATACAAGTAGATCATGTTTTATTTGCTTGCTTATGTACACATGTCAACAATTATTTCGTGTTTGAGAGCATCTCTCTTCAAGGACGCAGCGATTTTGATATATTAACTTACTTTAGTTTACTTTTTTCAATACCACTTGTTATACATATTCCCATGCCACAAATGTATTAGTCAATGGTAGTATTTATTTCATTTCGCCATTATAGTTTTTTGTGATTATTTTTCAATTGATACACAAATAATTGTTCTAATTCTCCACGTAACGCTCTTTTAGATCAGCAGTAATTTAATAATACGTGATATGTTCTAAGAATACAGATATAAACTAAACTAAACACGAAAACTGATTTTCTTTCATTTTTTAAATCGCTTTAATGTTAAACTTCCAATGATTTATACTACTGCTACCCTCCTACATATAAAAGATATACTTCTTTATGATGTTCAACTTTAATTAATTCAATATGTTTCTTATGCAGAAAAATAAAGTAAGTCAAACAATCTTTTGAAAAAAACGACAAATAATTGCTTTTTATACATATATTTTAGATTTAGAAACTCTTCAAAAATAATTTGATCGATGGCAATCTTATCCAGTGGTTTTAAATGTGTGCTTTTCCGCAACGTGGATATCTAATAAAAAAGTTATCAAAATGAATTTCAAACAATTGACGAGAACTTCTCCAAAAAAATTATTCTTTTGTAAAAAAATAACCCAGATTTTTCTGGAAATTGAGCAAACTTGGTAGGTTTAGTTTCAAGCCTGATTACATTTATTAAAAATATTATTTACCAATAATATTTTTCAAATAAAATTCTCATATCGCTCAATTTTACTATACAAGTTCCAGAAACATTATATGCGATAAAGTTTTGAAAGGTTGCACAACTAAAAAATAAACTCATTCTCGCAAATCCTTAAAAATTAGACTAAATTAAACGATACAAGAAAAATCGAATCGTCGAAACGTGTTCCACTATTATTATTTTGACGCGAGAAGCATTGCATGGATACTGGCTTCAGGAATTTTCGGTCGTTCGGCGTTAAAGCGTTGGAAATCAAATTGAACTAATTCCAGGTAAAAAAGTTCAATCAATATTTTCGATTCGTGTATAATGTGCAAATATAATCAACACATCAATGGGTTTACTCTAAAATCCTGACAAAATACCTCGAATTTTGAAAATATTTTCTGACCAAAATTTTTATATTATATTATATTGCACTTCATCTTTGGTCTGGATTCTCCAAACAAACACTTGTAATTTTGAAAATAATGCTAAAATTCAAAGCAATAGTTCTATCGTTCGGTGAACTGGAGTTACAGAGGTACAATCAAAAAGGATAATTCTAATTATTAGGTATACCAAATGAAATTTCATTTACTAACTATTTTAGTGAGAGTGGAAATATAAACATCTAAACCATTTCCATAGATAAAGTTAACTTCGGTCGCTAGTGTTCTATGACTGTGAAAATAATATAATATCTAGTTTCTAAATATATTTTTTTCATTTGGATTGTGATTAATTTTGGGCCTTTTTAAATACAGCAAAAAGAAATTTAACTTACTCATTAACATAACAGCAAATCCATCAGTTGTTCTGAAACAAAAAATAAAAACAATTTTAGGAAACGAATCATTAGTGTAAGGGTTTATTGAAATATGTTTAAAACCCTTTTATCATTATTCCGTACAACCATTCATACAACGCACAAAGGGCTTCATCAGTCCGTGAACATCTCATAAAACCTTTCGAAGTGAGCAGAATACTAACCGAAAGAGCTTAGGCAAACAATAATATTATAATTGATGATTCAGCGCGTCCAAAATTAATAAATGTGCTATCGTCCATCTTTCCGGAAGTTTTATTCGGAGAATTAAGCGGAGTTGTTTCAAGAATGTGTAACAGGGAAGCACCTCGGCTGGGCCAACTTCGTATAAAGTATTCAAAGGCCTCAAACAAACTTCTTCGGAGGAGGTCCGTAGTTGATTTAGATCAAAATATCGTAGGCTATTTTTCTTAGAAAAACGTGCATAACTTTTTGCGTAAGTTTGAGTTAAAGTTTTGACATTCATTCCAGGACTTTTTAAGCTCTATAAATTAGTTCATGCATGAAAGTTTATTTTCATTAAAATCTGTAATATATCCATTTTTGAATGTTTTAAAATATCTTACTTTATAAAGTCAAAGGTTTTGAATAATAATAATAACGAGTTCATTCCGGAATGTGGGGAGATTTGTGCTATCCCATAATCCCATAAAATATACATACAATAATAATACAAAAATATTACGATAATATTACAATAACTTAACGATTATATGCATTAATAAAAAAAAAATTTAAGATGTTAAACGTTTTTTAAAGACGCCAACACCTTTCTCCAGTGCGCTGCGATGCTTGAGACTGGACTGTGGTAAGATTCCACGATAAAGACATCTTTGGAGTTGTTCTCCCTTTAACCTGCCACCCGGACTCTTATGAGGGCTGCAAAACCTGGTACTCGCCCTTTTGTGTCTGTTGGAAGCTCTGCAGTATCTGGGAATGGCATACATCATGCGGAAGGCGTTGTTAAACTACACGTGTAGCCTTTCCATGATGCTCTTTTTAAAGTTGGCCCAAGACTCGCACGTATAAAATGATGTAAAAAACGCCAGGAATAGGATTATTTTTATACGTGGGCTGCAAAGCCGGAACCTTTCTTCTGGGCATATTCGACTTTTTGCTGGGAACTTATCTTTGCCGGTCGATGTCATCGTCGTCCATCAGCTTATGTCTTTAATACTTTGTTACCTCTACAACTTTCAGAAACTCGCCGTTCAGGAAAGCTGATGGAATGCTTTTTGGACAATATCCGGATGACAAAGAATGCTGCTTTTATGGGTTGTACAGTATGTTGCTTTCTAGTTCAGTTTCTTTCACAAATATTTAATAGGATTCGTAGCTCCCTTTTCGTTGACGTCATCAAAACCATGACATTTTCGTAACTTACATTATAGTACACTATCCTCGTGTGAGTGAGTTCATCCATGTATACGTTAAATAGTCCAGAGATGTCTATCCTCCATGTATGACACCACTTATTAAGTAGAATGGTTTAGACAGTCCGCCTTCCATTTTACAATGTTTTCTTGTTGCCAGTGCCAAGAATCTGTACGACCTTTAATGGAATCCCCCTTTTCTTAAGTTCAGCGTGTAATAATTTTTAAATTTTAGAGTTAAAAAATCAATCTAATTTTTGATACTTAACGTAGGCAGAATAATGATGATCTAAAACCATTATTCAACAGTCTCAACATTTCAGTTATGTCTTGAATATACGAAACTTGTAAATATTCTCTTCACCGTACTCTTCAAAAATTGTCATTATAAGCGTCTTATAATTTTTTAAATCACACAGATAATTTTTGTTTAGTTCACTTAATTGTTGTCAAGGAGTACCCAAATTGCAGAGCAGATTGTTATAAAAACCATCCCAACAGTTCCCGTAAGGCAATGACCTGCATAATTTTTTTTCATTCAATTATATCTTTAAATATCTACTTTCTACCTAAACTGTAAGAATAAAAACATTGCTAATGGAATGCTATTATTATTATTATTTTATACTCAACGTCTTAAATGCAAAATTAATTCACGTTTACAGGGTGAGGCAAAAGTAATCATCCTATTGGAAAACACTATAACTTTTGTAAATGGACCCAAATGTCAATTATGTTTTGACATTTTGAAAGTAAACAAACGCAAAATACAAATCAATAAGACATAAATTGGTTTATTCCGCAAAAACGTGGAATAAAAAGCAGTAACAAAGTTTATCATTTAAAAAAATTACAGCAAAAAAACATCGGGTGATTACTTTTGTCCCACCTGTATAATGTTTCATAAATACACCCAAATTAATCTGTTGCCGATGTATCCAATGATAGGCTAATCTAAGCATCCTCTCTAACTGTAAAACGAAGAAAAAATACTTTGTGGGTGTTACAAATGTCAAGAAAATTGTGCATTTTAGCAAAAAAAATCAAGGATGTTTCATACAAATTCAAAAAACAATTCGTTCAAAACGATCTATGAATACGAAATGATTCATTTATGACAATGACTTTTAATTTAAAAAAACTAAAACTTACCACCGTTACATATAGCTTAGATTTTTGTACCAGCGAAAAGTTAGTATTAATATCATTTTTCGATTAATTGTTTACTAATCAGCTTATTCACTTCCATTTTACAGAATCAGTAAGAAAATTAAAATGTTAACCATAAAGTAAAGGATGGCATAGGATGGTAAGCAAAAACTAAAGACAGATATAAACATATTATAAGAAAAAAGAAGTCTAGACAGTACCTCACTAGGGGTCATAATAATTATAATATTTCTTTATTCGCTTAGTGACAGGCAAAAATCATTAGGATGGGTTGTTTCGCAGAATTTGAACAATTCTACAAATTTCAAAGTTAATTTTCAAGTTCTGTTAAGCAACTAACCTATAATTATGTAATAACAGAACTTGAATAGGAGTTTCACAGAACCCGAAAATGAACGTTGAAATTCGATAAATTATTCAAATTCTCCGAAACAACTCGTCCAGACTTATACCTAATTACACAAAGTTTTGACTTGAGTTGACCGACTATGCTTTCTTGACAGTGGAAATGGTATCGAAGATTAGTTGATGGTAGTATTCTATGATATTAATTGAATCAGTAACTGCTGTTTGCTTTCTCAGTAAAATGTCATAGGTTGATTAATTTAATGGCTCTGCAGATTATGCCAATCTGTTCTAAGTACCTACCTAAATAATTAAAAAAATAAAACAATATAATATTATCTCTATCGGTTTGACGGTTTTACAACAGGCAAATTGATGAACAGAAATTTTAGAAGTATTTCCTTCGTAGTTGAATGCCTTACATTACAAAATTAAGTCTTCTAAGGGAAAGAAAAAAATTGGGTATATTATTGGTAGGATAACAGTAGGTTTAGAAGAAGATTACGGGTTGGTTGAGGTTTAGAGTAATGTGTTCTAGAAACGAGGTAATAATTATAAACAGAGAACAAAGTAGACAGCAAAAAAATTGTACCACAAACACGCAACCATATGTACAGTGAAAATTCAGGAGATTATTCACAGTAATTTGAGAAAAATACTCTCTGAAGTTTTCTACATGGGAGTGAAATACGTTGTATTATAGTATTTATCTATTTAGTCGACATGAACAACAGTTCATGTCGACTAAAATAAGCAGATTTAGTAAGCCGTTGTTTGTTCGTTGCGATCTGCGGTCATTCGGTCATTTTGAGTTCCAAAAAACCAATATTGTCCATAAAACTTTAATAATGTAATAAGAGATCTTCGTTTTTAGTTGCAGGTTTTAAATAAAGTATTAGGATATTATTTAGCGGGCTTAGCTTAATAGTTTAAGTATTGGATATAATAAATTTTAGATTGAACATCAGAATTACTGATTCAGTAAAATTTCCAAATATCAGACAAGTTATGTAAATATTGTTTCCTAGTAAAATTTCCGAAAACAATATGCAACAAAACCCAGCAGAAAGGTTAGGTCAGGTTATTGTGAAGTTATTTTAAAATCCATCTGCCATGCCGCGGACGTTCGGAAAGATTATCCTCGTTTCTGGACCAGTTGGTTCAGGGGCAATAATTTACATATTTTAACATACAGCCTCCGCTGTCCGCATGTCGCAGCAGTTTACTTAGACAGCCCCGACCCTTCCCGGCCTTCCCTTGCATCCCCTAGCACCCTCTGCACCCCTAGTGGCCTCTCATGGAGAGACCGGAACCTTATAGCTAAATATATATATTTATTTAAAATAATGTGCAAGTACATCATTTATTGTGTTTATACATATAAACACATAGGATATACCCGAAAAACTTGAACAAGCGTTTGAATATGGCAAGAGAATATGTTCAGAAGGTTTTTAAAAAACAAAAATCTTAATTTTCTATCATTCTATTTTTCCATCATCATTAATTCAATAAAAAAATATCGATTTTTATACATTATTTTCTATCCTTTGTTTACTATCAAACATATTGCTTTCTATTTTGAAATCTTCCTGCGTAATACGTATCCAAGTTGGATAATTCTTTATTTTTCAAAATAAGAACTCGTAAGTATTAATTCATTCCAGACGATCAATACAGTAGGTAACAAAATCATTTAATTTTAATAATTCAAAAAATAATTCTGTATTTGAAATGTGATTTTTTTGTTTGAAATTTCTGACAGATCTTAATTATTGACAAAAATCTATCACTAACGGATCTAAATCTGTACAAAAATGTTTTTGATAAGCAATGATGAAAGTAGCAAAAATTTTAAAATTCTTTCAGCTTCATAAATGCTACACGGAGAAAAATTAGCCTTGCTTATGTATTAATAATCTTTTCAAATTATTGGTAATCCGGTTAAAAACGTAATTGCAGGCCTTTAACGAATAAATTAACAGATTTCTTGATAATCGATTTTAGGAAATTTCGAATACATATACACGTTTAATTCAAACAAGTTCAGTGATCACCGGTTGACAGATTTATCGGGTACGTACTGTTAAACCCAGTGGATATATATTCGCGACCTGTAATATTATGTCCCAGCACGACCAAGCGAAGCAAAATAGTCTTTGTTTGTATTTTCTTTGCGACCACTCTCAAAACATTCCCTTCCCTTCCCATCACTCCCCTACGATACCTCGCGGGGTCGTGTAAACACTTCGTGATCCCCGCGCCTCACCGGGGGCTCATCATAAAAAATAAATAAAATATAACGGTCAGCGTTATTTGTGTTGTTTTTTAACAGACAAGCGTGTGAACGTTGTCAAAGCTTACAAATATGTTTTCTTTACTCCTACACTTCTCGCTCGTGCCGTGATAATGCCAAATCTGTTCAGTGTTTTTTGTCCATTTTACAATTCGTGCGTGTCAAAATGGTCGGAAGACTTAGTTACTCCCAGAACTTACAAATAATTTATTTGAAAGGATTTCTTAAGAGAATCGCATCAAATACGACATCATATAAGTTTTTTTTTTTTCTAAAATTTTTGTAAAAAATATTTTAAAAGGTTTATTTTTTTTTATTGGCTGCTATGTTAATTTGAGAGAAATAGTAAGGATGCAGCGAAATTTCCAATAAATTTTTTGATTGTATTGTTTGTTACTGCCTGTATATTATGTGTTTTCTCTATTAAAAAAAAATAGTTTAAAATACTTGAGCACTGATTTCGTTGTAAAATGTGACAAAATCTATTTTGGAATTTTTGTACTGAATTGAAACATGATTATTACCACCACAGACTTCAACCTCAAGTGGAACTACGCTAGGGTGGCACGACTTAAAAAATATTATTATTATGACAGAGTGGAACGGCTTCCTTGGTTTGGAAAGAGAAATAGTTGTCTCCCGTTGATAAGGTGCCCTGACGATTTATTGAGAACTGGCGGCTTATAATTTGGGAAAGCCACCAAGCATCGGCAAATATGAAAAAAGACACCCATTTTTTATGTGAAACCGCACAAGAGCCCCAACTGCTCCAAACCGTCTGGAACCAGTGAGACTATGGCATCCCCAATTGGGTTAAATTGTAAGGCTGAAGGTAGTGAAAGGGAAATGAGACGGGGAAGAGGACGGTGGGGAAGTACCTGAGTATTCGGATCTGGTTACCAAACACGGCCAAAGCCATCTCATGTAAGTTTTCAATTCTGAATGGTTGTAAGACCACCAAGGCGAAACTGAGAGTATCTTCCACTCTGGAACGTGCCGCAAACATACAATATATTTTTTAGGTGAACGTCAAAAGTCTATGAAAAAGAAAACATTATTTATATCCACATGACATACAGGCAACGCGAGTAAATTACTTAATAAAGCAGACAGCCAATTATTAAAAAGTTTGGAATTAGAGTACATTTCTTAAAGGTATTAATTATTTGTTTTTTTTTTTAATTGTAAATATTACAATTTTAAATAGGATTTAATATTACAATCCTATGTTTTTCTCATTGATTTATTTTTAAATAAATAAATTAATCATTAATATTTAAATATTAATTTGCAGAAATGTCAATAGATGTCTCAAATTAAAATTAAATATCAATCTATTTATCCAAGAGACTATATAGATTTCAATTAGTTCGATAAGAATCTTGCAATCATGCGTAAAGATAGCAAGCAACAAAAATGTGCTTTAAGAAAATGAAGATAATGTTGGTAGTTCTTAGTCGAAGTGTGATACACTTAAATATGACCGAAGGGGATAGGGTCGAAGTATCTAAGTAGTAGAGTAGAGTTCCGGAAGCTGAGGTTCTGGGTTCGATTCCAAGATGCGACCGAATCATTTTCTGATTCTTCTGTTCCAAATGTTCGTTCGAAAGTCGCTTGTATTGTCTTCAATGATTAAAAAAATTAAATTGTGTTAATCTTGTTGGTAGAAGTGGTCGCATCCACGAACAAAACATTTCTCGTTTTGTTGAAATATTATGTACTTACATAATTTTCAACAAAAAAAATAGAATATTTAACTATAAATGTGAAGTTTATGAATTAGATGATTCCGATATCATTGAAAGTTTATTGAACAAGTATTATTATGTCGGAATCCAATAAAAGCTATCTATCTCTTTTTACACAGCCTACTTGAGTTCTTGGTTCCAATAAATATCTTTGTATACTATTTCAAATTTGCGGAATCAAGATTGGGAAAATAAATCAAGCAGATAATTTGAATTTTAAATAATACTTCTTTGTGCTGAGAAATGATTATCGGAAAATTAATAATTATTATAGTCTTAATTAGATCATTAAAATGGTTATGAAATACCAGTAGCAAAGGAGGAAATGTTTCTATATGTTTTATTTTTTTTAATTAGGGAGAGATTTTTTGTAGCAGCATTATATCTGTTTCTCGGATGAGTATGACTTTATTAAGCAACAGCCTTAAGGCACTGTGTTTAAGTAAATATAACAAAATCAATTATTATTATTTTAATCAATAAGCAATTATGTGTAGAATTAAAAAGTGATGATATTGTGATGATCAATAATTTTCTCCCAGATATCTAATAAATTTTTCTAAAAATATACAAAACTTAAAGGAATGAAAAAGAACTCAAAGTATTTTTTTTTAAATCTTATTTCCATAGTTTTTACACGTTATTTTTACATAACTACGTGTATGAAAGTAAACATAGTAATTGTAAGAAAATAGAACCCACAAGGGCGCTGCATGTTTAAGAATGATACATGTAGTGAATATAATTATTTAAGAAATTATGGTACCATGAATGTCTTTTATGAAATTACAGTGAAATAGATAACAATATTTAACAGTGAATTTTTAGAAATAATGTTTCATAATTAACGTAATTTCAGTAATTTAAAAGCATCAAAATGTAAATTTAATGAAAATTATATTTAAAAATAATTCAAATATATAATGGAATCTTTGAAGTTATTGCGCATGTATGGTGGGAGGCGGGTTAGGTTACCGCCTCCCCGGAAACCATGTATTGCATAACAAACACCTCTGCTATAGGTCGCTCCAAAGAGTTCACTACGTTTGGTGATATAGAAGGGGTGCCCGCGTTCATCGGGAGAGGTGTGTTTGGGATGCGCTTGCCCACCAGCTGCGTGGCGTGCCAGATCGGTAGAGGCTGATTTTCTGACCTGTTCAACTGGTCACTCAACCAATCGCTTTGCGCCACATCGGGAGGGATATATTTATACTTCCATCACACCTGGACACACTGATCCTTACATTACTACACACCCTTCATACCCCTTTCCTTCCCAGAACTTCTTATTATTCCTCTCCTTATAAAAGACCCCCGCATTCCTAAAGATGACACAGGCCCTGAGGGAAATTGTTTTCCTCAGGGCCTCCTGTGTGGGAATAGTGTAAAAAAATTTATAAGTAAGCTAGTGATACGTACTAAGAAATAATTATTTGTAGAAACAAGGTGTAAATTCTACAACATCGAGTCATTCATCAATAATTTTACTTATTTTACAAATAGTGATATTTTATTAGTGCTTTGAACATGTTTTGGTAAAAAGAATATAAATCGAAGAGTATTATGTTCACAAACAGTTCTGTATTTGACATTGGTTTTCGTTGAAAGTAACCAAATAAACACTATTTTGGGTTACAACAAAATCAACATTGAAGAATGGTGAAACAATATTTGGTTGGCGTAATATTTGCCTTAATTTATTTTATTTGCAGGGGCTTGCCTACGAAATTACCCTTGTTTGCGGTAAAAATATCCCTTTCCTTTGCCACAAACAAGTTGTTGTTTCACTAAGTTTATTTTTTATATGCGCCTGTGTACCTCGGGTAGGAGTATTTTTCCGGATTACCGCCATTTTGAATGAAAAAACTTGATCGAATAATAAAAGCAGACGCCACCGGTTCGATATTGAGGAAGTTTGCCCTAATAAAACATGGCACAAGTTGATTGTTTTCCTACCCAGTTCAACTTTCCTTTATCCCACCCCTACGTCCTACCCACTCCCACCTCCCCCCAGCTAGTCTTAATGCCTAATGCGTTCCCCGGAGTAACTCTTTTATGCAGCATTACATAAAAAAACGCCTTTGCTAATGTTACTGAAGCAGCGCCGTTCTGAAGTTTTTTACTCCGACTTCTAATTAAATTAAGTGGCTAACTTGTCCCTCGGAGTTCTTCAGTACCTAACTGCCGATATTATTCCAGATTTATTAAAGTAAACTTATTCCAATTTCACCATTAATATTTGACAATATCCAGCGCAAATAATATTCCACTATGCGGTACGCCATTTTGAATTATTTTTGCGGAATGAATATTTTTGCATGAAATCAAGATTTTCTTTTATGATTATGATATTTTTACACTAAGATTGCATTTGGCCATATAAAAGGCAATTGGAAAATTTTTATACTTTCTTTTTAACAGCTTTTAGGGAAAGATTTCATATTATTTGTGTGGAAAAAATGTAAAAAAATATAATAAAATAGCTTATTTTGGTACATACTGCTTTTAAAGGGAAAAAATAACGTTAATAGTTTATGATCCAAGTTAAAAGCAGCTGTGGAGTTACTGATTATTGTGCTCCATTCCAGGACCATAATCTGAAGAATTAGTTCCAAGATCTGTAT
Organism: Hesperophylax consimilis; assembly: GCF_061612785.1. Taxonomy (NCBI): domain Eukaryota; kingdom Metazoa; phylum Arthropoda; class Insecta; order Trichoptera; family Limnephilidae; genus Hesperophylax; species Hesperophylax consimilis. Next base: position 30,304,577 of record NC_142844.1, on the reverse strand, counting down.
TGCATTACCTACTGCTTTTCTGTGATAGTTAATTCTGTCACTTGTTTGACAAAATTATCTCAGCACTTAAAAAAATATGTTCCTGAAAAGGTAGGGTATGTTTGAAATTGGGTTGGTGCGTTTATTATAGACAATTTTACCTCTAGTCCGGTGAGTGGTGGGAGTATCAACACCCTACGAGACAATGTTAACCGGTACAACGTTATTCACGGAATGTCGTCCCATAGATGGTGTTAGTATCGATACTCCACAAGACAATTTTGACTGGTACCACGTTCTTAATGGAGTATCGTCCCTTAGATGGTGGGAGTATCGACACTCTACAAGACAATGTTAACCGGTACAACGATATTCACGGAGTATCGTCCCCTAGATGGTGGAAGTATCGATACTCAGAGGCGGTTTCTTGGTACGTGCATTTGTGCATTGCATTGCTTGTTTTCAATCTCCACATAACAAATTACAACGACATCTGTGCCCCAGTGATCGATGTAAGAAATTCGTAATTCCCGTCAGGTCATTATTTGATCTATCTTCTAGTAAAAAAATCCCGCGCAAGAGCAAGCGGTCGTGCATGCCCTGATATGCACAGAACCAACTTTTACCATACTACTAAAACAGCGTCGGGCGGTATCGAGACAGCCCGAAGTAGTCGACACGGTGATATGAGCGAGACAGATTACACTCTTAACGTCAAATTACGTGTTAGAGCAGTGCAGATACATAACCCATTCCGTGCATTATCGAAGTGCTTTGACGGCGAGTGAATTTTGCATCACTTTGATCATGTGTAATCCAATGCGTTTGGAATGGATTCGCTTAGAAATACTAATGTTCAATGTTAACGCAACAACATTAACACATTGGAACTCGTTCGCGGTGAAATCAAACGGTTTCGCTATATTTTCAACGATGTATTATTTAATCAGTTATTTTACAAATATAACTTGGAAGATGAATTGCAGTAAGTGTTCCCATTCATTAATTTGCTCCACCTAAATTACAGACTAGGTACATTTTAAAAGTGAAATGCACTGCTGGTAATTACAGTCACGGGCCGCGTCTGTGATACTCCCCGTGACAATGTTAACTGGTACAACGTTCTTCATGGAGTGTCGTCCGCTAGATGGTGATATCGTCCCTTAGATGGTAGGATTATCGACACTCCAGAAGACAATGCTAACCGGTACAACGTTCTTCACGGAGTGTCGTCCCCTAGATGGTGGGAGTATAAACACCCCGCAAGACAATGTAAACCGGTTAAACTCCCACCATCCAGGGGACGATACTCAGTTACAAACCGTGTAACCGGTTCTAGCGGACGAACTCCATGAAGAACGTTGTACATACAGGCCAAAATTGTCTTGTAAAGTGTCGATACATTTGCATTGTATAAAATGTATCTAAAACGTCTAACCTGTCTAATCACAGTAGAACTTTTTTTGAATCGTGATTCTAAAACGTATTTTTTCATTTAGGCAATACTAAATAATAAATCGTCGTAGTAAAAAACGAATAACTTTGAAATTATTGTATCAGTAGCGGCAAGGTATCAAAACTTCTTCAACTTAAACTCTAAGGCAAGTCCATTATCACAAAGATAAATCTCGAAATGAGCGCTTTATATTCTGAACTTTAGTACATAAATTTTCCTGAAATTCAAAGAAGAAGGCTGGCCGTGAAAACAGTTTTGCTATAATTAATGGGGTATAATTTATCGTTATCAAATTGATTAAGTGATTTATTTTATAATTACCGGTAATAGCTTCACTTGCTCTTCGACTCACCTCCCTACCTTATTACCGACTCCACTAAGGAGCCATCATAAATTACCCAATCTTAACAACTCTCAAACAAAATATCTAATCGATTCCATGACCGAGTGGTTTAGGAAAAAAACATAATGTTTTTCGGTGTTTGTAGGATGAGAGGGTGTAGCAAATACAAATCTAAAGTTTGTATTTGCTTATTATTCCGAAACCGCTGAAATTTTTGCTCACTTGACCTTAAAAACGAGAAAAAGGTCACTGCCGATATTAGGTATTAACTTTGAGTAAACACAAGGACTTCATCTATTGTTTGTCAAATAATGAAGATAAGCAGATTAAAATAATTTACAAATGTTATAAAGCGAAGCAGCTACACCGCGTAAGTAACTTACTATGAATGAGAAGAAATACTTACTATGTTAATAATTTATCTAAATGGTCAAAAGTTGAATTTAATTTTATTTATTCTTTGTTGGCTCGCCAGCAGAATACATCACATAATCATTACAGTAATTAAATACATCTTTAACATATTTATAGCGATGATTCTAACTATAGGTTAGCATACTATTCATTACTATGTTCTTTGTGCAATGATATGTTTAAATTACAATTACATTTAGGGGTAGTGGGTAGTCAGTGGCGTGAAAATAATTCATTAGTAAATAATGAGTATTTTAAATTGATAAAAATTTACAATAGGTTAATTTATTTTATAAAACAAAACAAAAAAGCTATAGCTAAAACTAAGTATTATGTTTTAACTTTATTGAAAAAAAATATATTTACTGTAGACCAATTTTTGCCATATTTGTTGGACTATGTTTTAAAACTCGACGGATTTGAATGAAATTTACAAAATTAATTGAAAGCATAAAAACTAGTGCTTGATTAGAGGATTTAAAAAAAATTAAAACTTCTGCTTTTTTCTTTGAATGCTTTGCTTTTTTCTTTTTCTGTGAGTAAATTATTAGAGGCCGCCATTTTGTTTTTTTTTGTTTGAATGTTTTCAGAGGAACCAGTACAATGTTTTCATGGTCACCGTAAAGCCAAATTTCGGGACGGGGTCCAAAAAATATGTGCGATAACTTTGTCCACAGTAATTTTTATATATATATATATATTTTTTTGTAAAATAAATTTAAAACATTATATAATAACTAGGTATTATTTTAAGCAATAATTATTAGCCTGAAACACTCATCCACATTGAAAAATCTCCTGATAAAAGATACATGACGCCAACGGAAGTCCCGTTGGCGTCATGTATCAAAGTATCCGGAGATTTTTCAATGTGGATGAGTGTTTCAGGCTTATAATTATTGCTTATAAAATAATTGTTACCCTTTGTGCTATGCATAAAAAATCTTGTCTTAAACATTAGTTTACCAAAAAAATAATAATAGGTATTATTTGTTTTATAAAATAAATTAAACTGTTGTCAATTATTTTTTAATTTAAATTACTATTTTTTTCACGTCGCTGTCTACCCCTAACCCATTGAACACAGTGGACCAACATTAAATATGAGTAAATATATACATGTAAATAGTATAAATTATATAATGGTTTTAAATATTGAGATCATCAGGTAAGTATAATTTCCTTCTGTAGGTAGTGATTGAATGGTACTTATAACGCCCTTCCAAATAATATCAATAACACAATGGAGATGAAAAAGTTTAAAACCATATCAAAATATGGCTAGCTAAAAATGAGGAAAAATTATAAAGTAACATCAATACAATTTACTGTAAGCAAACATGAAGGTTTTTAAATTTATTTTGTGGAAATCAACATACATGAAGATGAGGAAAACACGAGGTTGCACCCACACAACAAACTACAGCCCTTGGAACAGGAAAACCATGTTTACTTTGTATTTTTAAAATAATCATCAAAAATATATATATTTTTTTAAATATATACAATTCCTTACGATTGCAGTGTTTATTATGTTATAATCCAATCAATCTTGGCTTTGGCTTGAAATTTTTTCTTTCTACGATAGGTATCAATTCAAAGGGTTTCTCGTAAACTTCGGCATAGTATTAAGATAAATTAGATAAATTAAAGATGAAACGTACATTGTGCGATATTTGCGTAGACTATCGACACATGAGTTAGATTATAATGGTTATAATCTAAACAGGTATGTGCCTATGTAAATTAATGCTCTGTTTGCTGAACCAAAAAGATAGGTATTCGCAAATGTGATTTACGGAAGAGTTGGTTGTGATGTTCGATGATATGGTTCTTTTGGTAGCGCTCGTATGGTGGATGCATTCACAGGCACTCGTATAAGATTGAGCTAATTATAACTCGGACTAAAATTCGAATTGACACATCAGTTGTTTTAGCGGTACAGTGTTTTGGTCAACTGTCATTAGATGACGTTTTCGCTACGGCGCCGGCGCGGGCGACTAGATTCAACTCAAAGCAATACTGCGCAGATCTAAACCAGTAAAATTTTAATCCTAGCTTCCTTATTGGCTGGAGCGAAAAACGTATTAAAACAATTCAGCGTCACGAAACATACATGTTGCGTATGATTTTAAATAGAGATACTTTATATGAAATATATATATACAGCTCTAAACATTGTGTTGAAATGTCTAATGATCAGCTAAGTATCGGTATGAATAGTCATCCATCCCTTACTTCCCTTATACATTGTAGTTAATATGTAGGTACACGAACAAACAACGCTCAACTTCAAAAACACCAATTACGATGCTACTAACTAACAACTCAACTAATCAATTGTTTTGCACTATCCAAATTCTGCTATAAAGCGCACATACTTCCAACGTGAAAACTGCGCTGAGAAAAAAAATATCTGTGAAATTTTGTTAAAAAAATTTAATAAAGTTATATGACACTGATTTTCAAAAAAGGAATGATACAAATTTAAAAAATAAAAACTATCGTCCTATATGCATACGATCAGCTGTACCAATTTTTTTAGTGTTCGCTTATCATTATAAAAGACTTATCAAAATTATATTTTTTATGTAGCATTATAATATTATTTAGGAACATTGGGTAGGAACTATTACATTTATTGTTTTCCTATGGTTATTATTGTAAATTACGTAATTATCAGCCAGTACTATTACTTTTAAGCCATCTGCACATCAGAAACTTTTATTTTTTTCTCTTTTCGTATATTATGTACATTGTATTTGTTGTTTTTATTTAACCATTAAAAAAAATTCTGTTGTCACTGTATTATGTATTCGATGTTGTAAAATATATCATTTAAAAGACCATCAGGGCGTTTAAATTAATTAATTTAAAAATGTCTTCTTTTGGTGAATGAGACTTCTTTAAGGCGAGTAAACCTTTTAGCATAGTTACCTAGATCCAGATGTATTCCAGATTCTTAAGCTCCACTAAGAAACTCCACTTTACGGCTATGAATTGCATAGTGTGAGGACCAAATCACGGAATCGCGCTCTAAGATACTTTTTATATATGAGTTTTATAGGATTCTTGAATTATTCGGTGATTCTAGTAATAAAACCGAGCATTCTATTGGCCTCATTGACAATGTGTTCGAAATGATTTCTGAATGTAGCTTCAAAGTCAAGTTAGATTCCCAGATCTCTAATGTAGTCCACTCGTTTTAGTTTTCAAAACGGGTCGTGTAAGGCAGTGGTGGTTCGTGACTTTTGGGTGAACTAGAGTGCTAATATTACAAAATTGGCATTATTGACGTTTTTTTTCAAAAATTCGATTTTTTTCTATGAAGATTTTCAGGAAATCCGTGCGGCGCAAGGCTAAACTGAAATTTCCTGTAAGGGTAAACGATTTTACTCATATTTTTAGTGAACGTGACGATATTACATATGTGTACACAATTTAAACAAAATAAGTAGATCTTTTTGCAAAATTTCGCAGTTTCTTGTTATGAATTCGCGGGATGATTTTTTTGTCGTAGGCAGGTGCTATTAAAAAAAAAAATTATGTGTATGTAGGAGCAAATAAAAAATACATATTATTACGTATAGGAAGGAGCTAATAATTATAATTAATTATCGTTATAAAATAAGTTTACTTTTGTTGATTTTCGAAATGTTACATTTTTGTGAAATAATGACATATGAGTACAAATCCAAATTTATTAAGTAGGTATAAGATCTATAAATGGATTAATCAAATATTATAATGTGATTCTGTGTAACCAATTACGGCAGCATTGTAATTGCAAATAAAGCCAGAAAATGAAAGCTCCCAAAGTTAATTTGATTTATGTTCCGAAGCACAAATAAAATTCTCCTAATAGTAGCGTTGCTCCTAACTAAGCTGGGATCGGGCAATTGATAGAAATCATGTTTCCAAGGTTCCTTTTCATCTTAAAGAGAAGTTTTTTTTATATCGTATTTCTTTTCGGAAGGCGTTTTGTGTATTGAGAAATAATTTTTGTAGCTATGTTCGAACATAAAATTCATGGCTGGATGAGTGACTACTTGAACAAGTGAAAGTCTCAATTATGTTTGGTCATTAAAAAACAGGAATCGTTAAGTCTCCTTTAAAAGGAAAAACATATGCGGCAAATTCAAAATGAAGAATTGTTTTTATTTTTTTTTATTTGGTATACTTACGGTTACATTGGGCAACAGGCGAATTGAATACCAGAGGAGTGTTGCCCTGTTCATCACATGACGTGATTGAATCTATTTTCTCTCAGTCAATTTCCACAGCGAAGAATTGTATATTTTTCTGCCCCGCTGTATCTCGTGTTTGTTTACTATACCAACATTCCACGAAGACGAGAGATTTCCTCAGAGAGCGGTGCACGTAAAGCATTGACCCGGGCTTGAAACGCAAATTGGTATTCTGCGCCAGGACCTTTTGCTTTGCCCCGAAGGCAGAGGCGTTTCATGATTTTTAAAAGAGATTTTTCAAAACAAAAAGTAGTGATTTGATATTATTCAACCGAAATAATTTTTATTTGTCAAAAGTTTGCAGATTTTTAGTACCGTAACAGTTTATTTCTCCCTAAAGTGCATTTTTCTCTTTACACTTCATCAATTTTTCAATGCAAAAAATCAGTATAATTTTAAAAAAGCTTGCGATAGCTCTTGTAAAAAAAATACAGCAAAAATACTTTTGAATAATTTGTCTTAGAACGCCACTGTGTTTTTGTTTAAGAATTTCGGACGGTGATTGAATAGATAAATGTATTTACTATTTGTGCGATGTAATGGCAGTCCAGATCATATAAACCGAATAATTAAATGCTTTTTAAAAAAAGTCAATTTTTTTCTATTTTCTCATTTCATACCTAATTTTCTTTTTACCAGTTGAATAGATTCTCTCTACCAGTGAAGGTATCGGAAACCCTATTTGTCACTTGATATCGACATAACATAAGAACATAAATATATGTGCTTTACTGTATGTGACCTTTCACCACTGTCACAGCATTGAACAAATATTATTTCAGTCGTATTACAACTATTTCGGCATCTAGGTATTTTCGTGAAACTAATTAATTTTGAGATATTTCCCAGAAGCAATTCTATGGTTTCGCAAATATTTGAAAAGCATTAGTTAATATTTTAATGACGTGTCTGCTTTTAAATTTCTCGTCGATTTTCAATGTGTAAGCTTACAAATAAGTGTTTAAATTTTGCTTCAAAATTTCAAGATTTTATACAAATAAAACAAAATCTTTGAAAAACAAGGAATTGCAAATTTCATCAGTGAAAAAAAAATCATTGGACAAAAAGTTACGGATGCGTTCGTATTTCCAATTTCGCGAATCGAGTTGAATATCAAAATACACAATACGTGCAATATTCTCAGAATTAAAAATTAGTAATATTCTTATGTAACTGTTATACTTACGATAGTTACACAATCTGTTACCTTTTTCATTTTTTTATTGGTAAAACCGTTATAATATATAATTACTTAAGCATAAGTATATTAAAGGAACTACTTTATTCAAATATTTCATATATAGTAATATTTATATAATATAATTCATTATGTTTCTTTATGTAAGTCCATGTTATATAATATAATACATTATGTTTATTTATGTGACTCACTTTTAAATAATATATTGTATTGTGTTAATTTAGGTAAGTCATTATTATATAATATATTACATTGTGTTTATTTATGTAAGTCATTGTTATATTATACATCATGTTTATCTATGTAAGTCATTTCTTCTTTGAAAAGTGAAAAAAAATGTGTTTAAGAATGCACAAAATATTTATTTATTAAACAATGAATTTAAATAACATTTTATGGAAAGTTTGTGGTCTTTTGCGCCCAAAGGTATTTTTAAATTACTAGTCGATATCATAAAATAAAATACCATCGGAAAACAAAAATAGAGTGAACGCCGTCATTTAATATTTACAATTTTCTTTCACCGTTGGAAAGAAACGGTAAACAATTTCTTCACTTCATTTCACTTTTATTTTAGCTATCTTTTTTTTCCCTTTCACAGTTCAAATAATTCTAATTTCAAAGATACTAAAAGACTACGAGTTTTTCGTCCATTCCGTTCTTCCAAAGAATAATTGAAAGCGTAGAAACTTCTATAGAAGACGATGTGCAGTAGACTTTTTATTTCGATTTATCTAATTTCCGTCGGGTTCAAAGTAATGAACATTTATCGAACGATTTTCCTTGATTCACATTTGCTACGCGTCCAATTTCACAGTGTTGCCTCCGGTTACTACTATTTCTTCTCACCCTGACTTTTTTATTCTATCATCATTAAGATTTATCGTTTATTGGAAAAAAACCGTAATTGCTAAAAATTTTCATCGGTTGCCCTATTAATTAATTTTTCTACATCCAAGGCCTCTTAGAAAATCTCTGAACAGCTCACTTTCTAAAGTGAAGTGCGCAGAAAGCGTTATCATTATTAACGCTTAAGTTGGAACGTGTTTCTATGTGAGACATTATTTCATAATCGTTTCAATCAATCTGTTTGAATGTTTCACAGACTCAATACCTTGTCGTAGGGTTTAAAGTATTAACTCACAGCGGTAGAGAAGGACTAAGCTTACCAAAGGTATCTTAATAATCAATACTTGTAGGTGTTCACACCGCGTATCGATTTCCGTTCAAACGTACATTTAACCACATTGTGAACGAAAATGGGAAAACTCGGATCATTAAACATCAAAGGCTTTAGTCGACTGACATTGGGGATGAAAGTTCTGTTGAATGGTGGGGTTGGTTGGTTGGTTGGTAAGGTCTGTAGAGGTCTGCGCCTCCGTCAGCGCTGCCAATTGCACCATACTTCTGACCACCTCACCTGAATACTCAATGCGATCGGTCGAGATTATTAGTCTGAATGAATGTTCAAAGAAACCTGAAACCTTTTAACAGCAGACATTTCCTCACATCAAAGTCACTACGGGGGTTAATGTAATTAATGAACTCTACATATGGGGAATAGAGAAAACTTTATCTTACATAGCTATGGTTAATAAATATAATTATAATATTTTTTATTATCTAGAGTGATTTATTAAATAAGATAAGTACATAAAATTTAAAATATTACATAAATAGAGGTTAATATGTAAATAATATAAAAACATATAAATATCTCTTTTGGACCAGTACTCGTACAGGTCCAAAATGTGACTTATATATGTGACCTGTAACTGTACAGTTGTGAGGGTAAATTCAATGTTTTATTTTGAATGGTGCAAATGCTTATATAGATTTGGGACTGGACTCGGTTGATTGTAGGAATGGCTAGCTACCTGAAAAATATCATTTAGCTGAGTAAATTATATATTTATTTTATTTATTTATTTAACGCCCAGAGGGCTTTTACATGGTTGGTAGTATAATTTTAATTTGACAAATACTTTCAAACATAAAAAATAAGAATAAAATTACATTTGATAAAAGCTATGTAACAAGTTATACAAACACAAGAAACAAAAACAGAAAATTACAGCTATTTGTTGGTTTACATGATGTGTTTAGGAGTATTGTTGAAATAAATTTTTTAAATGATCCACAAAACTTGCCAAGTTGGTATTGAATATGTCAACATCACCCAAGTAATGATTTCCCATGGTGTGAAGTCGTTGTGTCGGAGAGTGGGCAATGTAGTTACGCTTATGTGTGCTGCTGTAGAATATTGTATTTTGTCGTGTTGTTACTGTGGGTGTATGTATGTTTATAAGTTGCAGGAGTTCACAACAGTCGAATTTAGAGTTAAGTATTTTGAATAAGAACGTTAAATCGTTTATTTTACGTCTATCTTCTAATGTATGTATTTTTAGAGTATTTAATAAGAAATTGTATTTTAAGTCTTCGACAGGGATATTTAATTTAAAATTTATAAAACGTAGAATTTTTTTTTGTATTCGCTCAATGTTGTTAATGTGAATTGTATAAGATGGAGACCAAACTACTGAGTTATATTCAATTAGACTTCTTACTAGAGATACGTATAATAGTTTAATGGCTTGCAAAGAATTAAAGTTTTTAGTTGTTCTTAATACGAAGCCTAGTGTTTTCATACCTTTGTTCCTAATTTGATGGATATGATTGGTGAAACTTAGTTTTTCGTCCAAAATAATTCCAAGATCTCTCATTTCCGTGACTCTTTCTAAAGCTATGTTATTGATGGAATATTCGAATAAAACAGGATTTTTGTTGCTGAAGAAAGTCAAGGTTTTGCACTTGACTACATTTAAAAATAAATTATTTTGAACGCACCAATCTCTAAACTTACTAATATTTGACTGTAGTATATGGCAATGATTTATATCAGTTATTTTCTTGTATAGTTTGACGTCATCTGCAAAGAGCAATACCTCGACTTTGTGGAAGCAATTGGTTATATCATTGATGAAAATGAGGAACAAAACCGGGCCAAGGTGACTACCTTGCGGTAGGCCACTGGTAGCCCGGAAAGCTTTCGACATCCAAGATTTTATTTTAACGAACAGTTTACGATTTGACAAATAGCTACTAAACCATTTTAGCATGTTATCCCTTATTCCTAGAGCAAATAGTTTTTGGATTAGTAGTTTATGGGATACTTTGTCGAATGCCTTCGAAAAGTCTTTATATATACAGTCGACTTGTTTATTTTCTGCAAATGATTGTATAGTGAAGTTTTGAAATACCGTTAAGTTAGTTGCGGTGGATCTTCCTTTGATAAAATCGTGCTGTTTTTGATTAATTAATTTTATTAATTTGGGATAGATTTCATCAAGGACCAATGATTCAAAAAGCTTTGGCAGTACTGACTGTATACAAATGGGGCGATAATTAGCTATGTCAGTATCGTCTCCTTTTTTGTAGATCGGTGTAATGAAGCTAGATTTCCAGCGGTCTGGAAAATGTCCAAGGGACAAGAGACGGTTAAATAGTAATGTAAGTGGTTTAGATAATGTATTAGAGCATGTTTTGAGGAATATTGGTGAAATTTTGTCTGGGCCAGCGGATTTGTCAGTGTCTAAGGAAAGTAATTTTTGTTCGCAACACTTTTGTGTGATTTGGCAGTTTGTTAAGTTTGTGGTCATATTAAATTTGTATTCGGGTATTTTATCATCTGGAGTGTCTTCATTATATACATTTTTGAAGAAGTCCGAAAAAAGGTTTACAATATCCTGTGTATTGTTTGCACTGATTCCATTCATATGCATTATTGGCGGGTAGTCTGTGTTTTCATTATTCATTTTTTTAAGAAATTTCCAAAGGTTTTTGGATTTAAAGACAGTGTCCTCGACAGAGGTTATGTACATTTTGTAACATTGTTTGGAAAGATCTTTACATTTTTCCTAGTTTCGCTAAAGATTATATAATCATCTAAGGATTTACTTTGTTTGAATTTTTTGTGTTGACTCTTTTTTTGCTGAAGAGAGGCTGTAAGCTCTGATGAAAACCAAACCGGGTAGGTATAGCTTCTTGGTGTGTAAAAAGGTACATAGGATTCAATAGTATTAGAAAAATATAAATAAAGTTTATCTAACGATTCATCAACGCTTTCATCGGATAAAAAAGACCAGTCTGTATTTGAGAAATGGGAGTTAATTGAGTTGAAGTCGGCTCGTTTAAAGTTTAGGAAGCTTTGTGAAAGTTTCCTTTCATTATCACATGTCATATTTAATTTAATGTATAGGGGAGGATGATGATTATCTATAGGTAGAAGTGGATCATTTGAGAGTTCAACAGACATTTTAGGATAGTTTGATAAAGCTAAGTCTAATAAGCGATTGTTACTGTTATATATAAAATTATGTTGATGAAAGTTTAGAAAGTTTACCATGTCCAAAATTTCACGTGCACGATCGTTTTCACTTTCGTTTATGATGAGACCACAGTTATTTGCTTTCCATATTAAGTTTGGTAAGTTATAATCCCCAAGAATAACAATTTTCGAGTGAGGATATTTTAATGAAATTGTTTCGATGTCTTGACAGTGGTTTCTATATGACTGAGGGTCAGAAAGTGGTGGTAGATAGGCCGTTCCAAATATAATTTTCTCGAGAGGAGTCGTTATTTGCACAAAAATATGTTCGATGTTATTGTGTTTCGTGGTTAATTTTCTTGCTGACAACTTCTGTTTTATTGCAATTAAAACTCCTCCACCTCTTGACTTGGAACTTGATCTGACGTTTCTGTCGCAACGAAATACTTTGTAGTTAGTAAGACCGAGTTCAGTCGATTTGATTTCCGAGTTTAGCCAGGTTTCCGTAAATATAATGATGTCATGATGATGAGAAGGTAGAGCTGCTTGTAGGTCATCGAGTTTTGATCGCAGTCCGCGGATGTTTTGATAATAGATTTTTATGGTTCTGGTTCGGTTAGGTGGGATTTCTTGAATATTTTTGTAACTTCCTAGTTTTTTGGTCGATTCGACACGATTCGGGGGGTGGATTTAATGTATTTTATGGTGACATCTTCACAATTTTCTTTCCTTTTTTCCAGCTGAACCTTCAGATCGCTCAGAAATTTTTGTTGCGCCGGTGTTGAGTCGGGGTAAATTCTAACATTGTTCTTGAGAAGACTTCGTTTGCTTAAAATATTTCTGGATTGTGTTGAATTTTGTAGTTCTATTTTTATTGGTCTAGGCTTGTCATTTAATAATTTTCCAACCCTATAAAATTTAGAAATATTTTCATTTGCTGAATTGTCGATTACACCGATTATACTGGTGACAGCTGCCTGGTCATCCGAGATCCTGTCAGCTTCTGTCGCTTTAATGCTTTCGGGCACATTGCAAATAATAATATTTTTAGATCGCACTTGTTGTTCATTCATTTCCGAAATTGCCTCGCAAATATTAAAGTTGTTTTGCGAAGGATTTGCTCTAATATCCTTGTATGCACGCAGTTCACCTTCTAAATTAGCAGTTTTGGATGCTACAGCTGAAGACATGGTACTTATGGCACTTAAAATTTTCCATGCAATTGGGGAAATTTTAGAGATTTGATCCTTGTTAAATTTGCTGGCCGGATCAAAAAGTACTTTATTTAAGGCATTGACAGCTATTTCTGCTTTGGAGATGAAATTTTGCACATCCATTGTGAAACGTTTAAAAATTCACTATTCACTGCTTATCACTGTTGGGAGTCGATGATTTATTTTTGCTTTTGTTGACACAGTACACAAGTTCTTCCAATGCTAAATACTGCTATGTTAGTAAATAAGTGCTGCTTGTTAATATTCGATAATATTTATGTGTAATAATTCACTGTAATTAGTTTAAATGTCTAATTTTGACAGGAGTATACCAAAATATATATATATGATATGACTATGGAGATATTCAAAACGATTTTGCACCAAATGCATAAAATGTGTTGTCCATTTATGCCTGTCAATTGTTTCTTGAAATTTCATAGCAAATAATCAATAATTTTTGATACTTAACTTACCTGTGAATATTTTGTTCTTCTATTATGTTGGCACTGTTCAGACCCAGTACTCACAATTTAGAGTATTGCTTTTCCAAATAACATTTACACATAAAAAATTTAAAATCTTATTTTGTTACCCTTATTCATATTATTACAATAAAAATAAAAACTGCTTGTCAATAAAGCTCGGGTCTGAAAAGGATAAGAGGGAGTATCTAATAACCCGCTTCACTAGGCTAGCCTGTCTTGAGGCAGAAATTTTGTAAAATATCTTATAATACCTATAAATATAAACTTAAATATCACACATAATAAAATAAGTTCACTTAATTGTTTATTGCAATCAATAACTTCGTTACTTTCTTTTGATCAAAAATTTTACGATGTGAATTCTCGCAGAACTTTCTCGAATGAAGTGATTTTAACAGATTGGTTGCGGTGAATGGTTTTAGATGATATGGGTACACTTTTCATGCGAATTCTAAACGGAAGTTGCAAATTCCATAAATTATTTTCTTAAAGTAAATTAATATAATCATCTATGATTATACCACTATTTTTAGTAAAAAATATTTAAATTTCAAAACCAAAGGTTTCTTCGTCAGGATACAAAGTATAAACTAATAAGCATAGACATTATGCTTAGGAGGTTATAAATTAGTTATTATAGTAAAAAATAATTATTTAAAATAAATAAAATTATCGTAAAACATTATAAAATTAATATGGTATTTATAAAAGAAAAACATTTTAAAATAAAAACAATAGAATAAATGCAATTCATTTTGAAATCTGTTGATAATTTTTAATAAAAATAGTGGTGACAACAAAGTTGGTTATTTTTATTTAATTTAAAAAGACTCAAGTAATTTCGCAATTAATGCAGAAGAGATTATTCTCTTTCCTCTACTTCACCTCGTCCATTACGTTGGCGTCGGTTCTAGCACCGGCTTGGGACTAAATAATTGATGGTACCAACCAAGACACTTTCTCACAACATTATAAATATATCATGGATGTATTGGCAAATTTCTTAATTTCACCTCGATTCTACTACGACGAAACATACCTAATTATAGTCTCCCGGGGTTGCATCTCTATTGTTCGCCTTGTCATTGTCTATGTATATTGTCATTGTAGATATTTGTCAATCATCTCGTTATTATACCTTCACTAAAATATCAATGAAGCCTAAGATCGCGGTGGCAGCCTCTCTATCCCTTGTCTTCGTTTTCTTTAGCCAATTGGCCTTTCCTGGACACCGTACAAAAATAAATTTGTCCTATTAGTATACGGTCACGTAAGGTTCTATTTAATAATTTTATCATCCACGTTGTCTTATCTTTAAGGTGAACCGGCTGATTTCTACACTCGGAAACTACTGGCTTGGTTATATTTGAACCAGAAGGGAGCTGGGTCATCTTAACCGGCACTTCTTCTTTCTCCCCATCGCATCCTCTTCTCCTTTAACTCCCAGTAAATTAATTATTCTATTGCGAGAGTTCAGATCACCCTTCCACAAGTAAATAATGAATTCTTCGAAATAAATTTATGACGAAAGTTGCAGCTTTTACTACGAGTATATGTTAAATTTTGTTCTGTGTCAACCGTACATATCTTTGATTAAATTATTAAATGAACTCTTTGGCCTCCTACCATATTAATAAATTTTAAAATACGCTTTTTAACATAAATTCTTCCTTACATTACTATTTTTTTTAATTATTCTTTTTTTTTTTAAATTCATTGATTGAGCGTAGTGAAGTCCTGTTTTGAATCGGTCACTTTGCCTGTCAATAAATTTGTTTGTGTGTTACGTGTCTGGTCAATTCTCTCGAGATGGTAGCCGTATTTAATAGAACTATTTTTGTCCGTCCGAACACATGAGCGTTTCTACTGTTGCGAGCTATCAAATCGGAGTAATCAACATTTCGTGAAGTTTACTTTTAGATTTTGTTTGACAAAACTACTAGTCATGTCTTTAATCCTACTGCGCAATTCTTCCATTGTTTTTTTCTCTCCCACAATCCTATTTTTCTCAAGTAAGTCATCGTTCATAGTGACTCTTATTCGTTGGATAATGTCACTTAAAAATGGAACATGAAAAACATCAAATATTAAGTAAATCTTCTGAGAAACGCGATTTCGTTACAATTTGATTAGTTATGTCTTCGTTGCTGCCTAGTTTACAAGAAAACGAGCACTTCACAGGATTATAAAGTCAATGATTGCTTACAGTGTACATTGGAGGACAAACAATAATTTAATTCCGTTTTATGAGCTTTCGTGCCGAGCTTCGCGCTCTATTTTTTTATGGCACAGTATTACGAGATTCATCATCACGAATCTAATAAATTTAAATTATTTTTTCAAAATTAATAATTATTTCCAACAATTTCAATCGAAAAAAAGATCATATTTTTCCGTTTGCCTGCTTGTGCGTTAATCAATTCCACCACCGAACCGCTTGGCAATTACAAGGTATTTACCAAATACGTGTATTAAAAATCATCAAGACTGTATAAACTTATTTCCATTGCGGGTTTATATCTATATTTTTATTGGCAAATGTAGGCTTATTTTGAATTTCCGACATGAATGAATGTTGATGGATATGACTTTCATTTCGAATATTTTTTGTAATATTTTGATGAATAACGTTTTAGGAGACATGTATTTTCCTTATTAATTAAGTCTACCTAAAATCAGAAGGCGGTGTAAATATTTACTAACTATAATATGGTTAACGTCGATCAAGATGATGCCGGCCTAACAGCGGTGTTTTCCCCCGAGAGTTGAACCCCAAGACTGTAACATTAATCAATCCAGAAGACCCAAACAGCCTTCGGCTACAATTAACACCAAACAAAGGGAGAGGAAAAAGTCTTGGAAGAAACACAAAGACGAAAGCACAAAAGATGACAAATGAACGGGACGAACGCTATCTCGAACTCCCTTCACTTTTGTCAGGAGAATATAATGGAGGAACCGTACGTGAATATATGTGTCATTTTCTTTTTGATTTATGAAAACCATTATTTCAAGTAATAATTCGAGCTTTTTGCTAACGGCTTATTAAAAGGCGTTCATTCATCGAGATAGTTATGTGATACATATCATAGTTATTTTTTCTAGCATACTTTAGCAAATATGAAATAATCTAGATCGATATTGTTTATACCCTACGGCACATGATTTTAACCAAAAAAACAGTAATAACCTTCATGCCGGGGCTTTAACGGTCAATTTATCCATTTTCAATAAGTAATTTCATTTACATCATAAGCAATCGAGCTGTGGATATGTGTCTAAAATATTACATAATAGCCATAGAGATTTATTATTTTTTTTCAAATCTTGGTAGAAGTCGAACGTTAGTAAGGCAGGACGTAATATTAAGAGTTATAAGAAAATTTCAAGGAATGGATCTATGTGTATAGATATGCAGTATAGGTGTATAGATATGCATTATCCGGAAACTAATGGTGTAAGCGGGAAACTTGTGAATCTACATCTTGTTTTGGAGTCGATTTTATGAAAATACTTTTTTTGAGTAAATCGAACTTTTTAGATCAAATTCGAAAAAAATCCAGATTTTTATTGTAAAATATATCATCACGAAGTGTGAACCTTGCTCCGAAAGAATTTAAGCCCGCTTACTTGGAAACTTGCGTGGAAACAGAGGAAAAAGTTTTATTTAAACAATCTAAATGCTCAAAAAAGTTTTTTTGGCTTTTCTGTCTGATTTTCATATTCACCCGTTTTCCATTTGTACCACCATTTTCCAGACACCTTGTATGTTTATAGAATTATTTTGATTCCTCGTTCTTTTATTTTCTTTGAGGCCAAAAGTTTTGGTACATCTGGCGCCTTTAAAAGGGTATTTAACTGAATTTATTAGTGAGAAAGGCACCGTCCGAATTCCGGATGACCTCAGCGCATATTCAGAGCAAAGGGTAAGTGTGACATTTCTTCTGCCTTCCTCACCCTCCTAGCCATCCCCAATAGCCCCAATATAATACACTTAGTATAAACCTTCAGTGCTTGGACCCAAATAACAGTCTAATACCCATTTAAAAAAACGAGTACATAAATTGGTCCTTCGAGCCGGATTAAACTGTGTGTGCGTCGTTATGTGTGTGATACATCCCATTACTCCAAGCATTGCTTGTGGAATGTGAAAATGGGTGAATTGGGGTTAAACAAATAAAAAATGTTGACATTAATTAACTGAGTTTGTAGGCGTTCTTAGAACAAATGTGTAAATAAATACTTTTCATGAATAGTTAACTTATTTGGTGTGCAGTGTGAAAAAGATTGTATATAAAATTTATGCTTTTTCATTTTAATATCTCAAAAGAATCGCAAATCAAGTCAGTAGGTCAGAATTTCGAGCAATGTTGCGATTATGGATTGTGGGTGATGCCAAGAATAAATTCCATGCTACGTAATAATAAACTGCTTTACCAACCTTTTTTATTGATGAGAGTCAAACTATTGTGCACAACGCATTGAAAAAATCTAAAGAAAATAACAAACTGCTAATTTAATCAATAAGGTGAGCTCTATTATGCAATAATTTTTCTTTGCAGTTAGTAAATCGACTTTTCTCGTCGCCAAACCATAATAAAGTATTTTTTTGCCGATTAGAAAACACGTAACATTGGAAATACAAACAGACATTAAAATACCACATTTACCGAAGGCTGTAAAAACCGGCAAAGTTCTTTAAATGCTTATTTTGGACATATTGGTAGACATCACACTTTGCCTTCAGACTTAGAAGTAAAAAAAGAGCAGGAATTTATTTAACCTCTATTTTTAATCGTTAAAAATGAAATATGTTCCTTGATAACCCTGTCCAGGTATTGATACTAGAGTTACGTATACAAAAGTAACGTAACGTACCTTACCAACTTTAACAAGAGATTTCTTACCTTATTTAGAGTGAAAATTATTCAGGAAAGATTTTTTTTTTTTTAAATTTATGTTTTGTCACTGGCTACTCATCAAGTATGCCGCCCAAAAAAATCTATACCTTTTATTTTCAATAAGTTCAGGAATCATATATTAATATAAGGCAGATAAGTCTTTGAATACACTGTATATACAATTTCAGGAGTTCAATATTACGTCCAAGTAAATGTAAATAATAATAATTTTTGCTTATTTCAGCTGTATAGAGCGGTGAGTACAATACTCTGTCTGCCATATAAAAGCGAACGTCTAAATAAATTACATGGTATTCAGTTAAACAAAATAAATAAATATGTATACAAAATAAACATCCCTTTATTTTCTCGTATTGTTTTTATACGTCTACTGATTATACGTCCTCTTTTTAAAATCCCTTAAACAATCAATTTATCAATTTTCTCGTACTTTTTTATGTCTTTACTGATTTTCCGCCCTCTTTTTAAAACCTATTCAACAATCAACTTATCCATTTTCTCGTACTGTTTTTAGTATCTTTACTGATATTTTCCCCTCTTTTAAAACCTCTTCAACAATCAATTCATCATTTTCTCTTATTGTTTTTATATCTCTTTACTGATTTTTTGCCCTCTTTTTAAAACCTCTTCATCAATCAACTCATCCATTTTTTCATACTGTTTTTAGTGTCTTTACTGAATTTTCACCCACTTTTTAAAGCCTATTTAACAATCAATTCATCCATTTTAAGAACTCCTTTATTTTATTTCCATTTTTTTGCTATCCAAATAACTTTCCTAAATAAAATTCGTAATTTTAAAATGCACTTTAAAAATTCCATGATTTGCATTTTGTCGGTACTTCTACAAACTCTTTTTATGTTGCTGTCGAGGTTGCCTACATCCATGGCAAAACTAACTCTCAAATCTGCATTCCTGAACATCGCAGTGGAAATTCATTAGTCTTCCTTGCACACATTGAGAAACTAAATAAAACTTGGCGAAATATCGTTATTTCTCATAATTGTTAAATAAATAAATTTTATGAAATTAAAATCTAAAAGAGAATTAAAATGGAGAATTTTATATTTCATTTTTGAAGATGGAGTAACTTTGTATATTCTGTTGACATTTCGTGACGAGCGTTAAATGGAAAACCGTAAGTCAAACCGCAATCTTCACGATTGTTAGTTGTTGTTACTTGCTTCTACAACAGTTGTGTTGAACTTCTCGGTGACTTGTTTGTAAAGATGAAAATTTGAACAGATCTTCCATCGCATAACATATCGTAAACAAAGATGTGAAAATATCTGGCCTTATAATTAATCAATAAAATTATATCAAAAATCGCAACGGTTTGGACATTAATTTATTTTCATTTTTCGGAATAACTTTATTGAGTAAAACCTCAAATTGTAATATTTAAATATTGAAGACAATATTAGTGATGTCTAAACGAAAATCTGAAACAGAAAAAGGATACGGTCACATCTAGTCCTAGATGTGACCGTATCCTTTTTCTGATTTTTCTGTTTCAGATTTTCGTTTAGACATCACTAATATTGTCTTCAATATTTAAAAATTTATTTATTTATTTATACTGGATTTTACAGATATTCTCACTTGCGCGAGAACAATTCAGTTATAAAAACTCAGTCAAATACAAATAGAAACATACATTTACAAAAACCTACTACGAAGTAGATAGACAGATAGACAGATATTCTCACTTGCGCGAGAACAATTCAGTTATAAAAACTCAGTCAAATACAAATAGAAACATACATTTACAAAAACCTAGAAATAGAAACATACATTTACATTATATCACCACAAAAATACAAAATTATGTAAATGCTCACTCAAATGACAAATAATGCTAAGGGCCCGTTCCCACTTCCGTTTTCAAATCGGAGGCGGGTCCCGTTTTAAAAACGGATGGCCAATGGCCCTGTTCACACTACCGTTTTAAAAACGGACCATACTCTACGAAAAAAAATAATTGTCGATTCAACAAAAACATGTTATTTGCTCATTCTTCAGTAATGGTGCGCAATGGACGACGATGAAGCTCTTGTTGTCATGTTGTACTTATTAAAAAGAAGGAAAAAAGTGAAAAGAAAATTTTGGGTACACCCAATCATAGCCGAATGATTTTCTGTAGGAATTTTCCAAGTGTTAATTGGTGAGTTGAGAAGTGATGAACTAAAGTTCTTTAATTATTTTAGAATAATAATGATTGGATTATTTATATAGCGCCGTTTTCACCATGAAAAATCACCTCAAGGGCGCTTAATGGCTTAAGAGAATGTCTATCATTTCCTTTAACCATCTACTGGAATGAGTTTCAGAGAACTTAACATATCAAAATACAAAATTGAGAAAGTGCATTTGTCCTGAAGAAAGGCTATCGATATTTTAAAGTAAGAAAACAATAACAACTCAAATATTTTTTATTATGTGTTTATTAAAATAATAAGCTCTTCCGTGCATCTCATTAAAGCTTTAAAATTTAAAAAAAGTAAACTTAAAAAAATAAAAATAAAAATTTTGATATATAAAAGTTGTGTACACCAAGTGTTTTGTTTTTATTTGGTTAAAGATAAAATATTACCATACTCTTTCTTCGACCAGTGGTATTAAATTTTCGGGATTTATTTCCTTATCCATTATTGTAGTTTTGATTTATTTACTTAACAAAATAACCAAATACAAGCACGCAGCGTGCCTGCTTCCTTGCGACAGGGAGGGGTCGGGGTTTGGCGGGGACTCTGCCGGAACGACTGGACGACAAGTGTGAACAGCTCCATACAACACTATGAGCGAGCGTGTTCCGACACGATTTGAAAACGGACGCGCTGCGTAGGCGAGCCATCCGACAAAAAATGTCGGATCCGTTTTCAAATCGTGTCGGACAAGTGTGAACAGCTCCATACATCCACTACAGCCACTAGGGCATCCGTTTTTAAAACGGGACCCGCCTCCGATTTGAAAACGGAAGTGGGAACGGGCCCTAAGAGATTCAAGAAACACAAGAGACGCAAGATACGCGAAGAGAGACAAAAGTAATACATAATAATATAATTAGTTCAACATATATTTGAGCAATAGCACGTAATTATTTTTCTGAATCTGTATAAATTATATATGAAAATATCAACTTCACCATTGATTGATTTGGAATCGCGTTTGGGTGTCACCCAGGTGTCGCGAATTGTGAGTTAAATTCAGCTAAGTCCTCCATCTCGACGCAAGCAACATTGTCTGCTTACTTTTGTGGTTTCAAGTATTGTAATTTTATTCTCACTGGAAAATGTTTTTTTTAGTTCTTTAAATATACTCGTATATACATATATATATATATAAACAAACGACACTGTCGGTTGGCTCAAATTGGCGATATAATTTACAAAAAGGAATCCGGATGAAACATTCTATGTCTTCTTAAATAATTGGAATTGGGAACATTACTACGACAATAGTATAGTAGTAATATTGGTATCAAAATGATCATGAATTATGTAATGTAAACATATAAGATCAGTAAAGTGCCTTCTTGTTTAAAATATGTTCTTATGTTAAGACCTAAGTCGTATGATTTAATATAGTCATGTAGACCACATTTGAAAAATAGCAGTCGTAGCATTTTTCAAACCAACTTACATATTATAAGTGTTCATTACCAAAAATCTTCTATTTTTCAGAATATAAAACATCATATTACTAACACTGTATGATAATTTGATAGTTAATACTCAAAAGATAGACTTTACAGAAAGCATTAACATTTTTTCACTTATACACAAACTTTACTTTTCAAAGACGTACTATTATTGAAAGTGAGACATTAGTTTTTGCGCAACAGATTTATACTTTTTTTAACATGAGCAGTGAACTGTCAACTATACTTAATCCACTACAAAAAGGTGGCCTCCAGAGGCATCTTCAATTTTTTTGCTTTTGAGTATTTGACATAACTCACTCCACTCACGCAGGTTTGTGTGTGTGATAATCGCAACAATACAACTATTCACAAATACTTTTAAAATTTAAATATTTAAACATGCCACATAGATTTCAAACCCAAATTATTTTATTTACCAACCATTGCTTAGGTATAGACACATGGGTATTTTTAGACTTCAGGATACAAATTCTTGTACCAACAAAACTAAAAACTGGAACTCAGAAGTGTATATTTGTAATGGTTTACAATATATATGACCAAATTTACGTAAACTTTTAACGAGGGCTGAAAATGAGGAGAAACAAATGCAATAGCGCTTAGTTAATTCCAAAAGTTTCCACATACTTGTAGTAAAATACAATGTTTGTTACCATTCATCTCTCCTATACATCCGTATTTCACTTGCAAAACACAGAGCAAACCACACATGTCAGCCGCACATATAATGGCAAAAACGAGCATCCCTCAAATGGGGTAGGATGGGTGTTCCACCATTTCTGCCATTCCCGCCAAAGTGCGGTACATCACTGAACTTTTTCAGGTTTAAGGAAATGGCGAGACGCTCATTCGCTCATAGGCCTTGATGTATTATCTCACTCGAAGAATTCGAGAATATAAATAACTAGAAATAATATTCTTAATAGGCATATAAACTTAAGACCTGGGAATTTTTTGGACTTGGCATCTGCTTTGGAAATATTCTTCAAATAAAGTTCGGAACTGAAAGACGTAGTTATATCAAGATATTTGTTTTTCAAAGTCGTAACTTCTCTTTTTTGGCATATTTCACGTTGAAAAGCCGTATTAAAGATCGTTTTATTCTATGATTTCATGAAAACGAGTCTCTAATGTTAAACTACTTATATATTACGTACTTTGATCCAAATTTGATGTCGGTATTGATACGATAAAAATAATGGCTTCAGCTAAATTTTATCGGTTCGATCAGCGTCAGGTACCTGCTCTTTTTCTTTTGTTTTCAAGTTACACCTAGGGTGTCAGTATTTTCCATGTAATGTGATAAATTTTAAGCTTCTAAAATAGGGAGGTACCTTCTTAGAACAGATACTGGTAACTTTTTTGCTTTGTGGACCGGAACACGTAGATGCCCCAAAACCGCCGCCGGTCAAAAGATGTTTTTTGATGATAAAATTTGAATAATATTTTATCCATGAACTCCTTTTTTTATCTGTATGTAATTAGTTACGTTCATAATATTACCTTCGGAATAAACAAATACTGAACATTGTTTTAGGTAGGTACGGGTTTTATATGAATACTGTTTACAAGTAGGTGCGTCAACTACAAAGTATTATAACCATGTGTCCTATTTGGCAATTTTTTTTGGAACAGAGTACCTATGCCGTGCCGGTATGTGGTATAGTAAAGTTTGCATAACTTTTCCTTTATTTTTTCCTGCTTGTCACTTCAATTAAATCATGAGCTAAGCAGTTTTAGCAGTTCTAAAATAGCCTAGCATCAATCCTAATAATTCAGTTATTTGCGACAAGGTTTGATTTGCTATAAGATTTACTATATTTGCTATAAGAGTTGCTATAAACCAAAGCTTTTTGGTTTATAAATTACTTTTTCGATTTGATATAAACAGCAGCATTTATTACAAAGAAGAAGTCATAAAAGGATAAAGTACTGTATTTTTAAGAGGACCTATGGGTTAAGTTTATGACAGCCTCTCACGCTCAATGCTACATAACAAATATTTATTGATAATAGGTATGGATTAAAAAATATTCTGAAACTAATTCATAAGTCTATCAATTCATCAATATTTGCCCACACATACCCTCAATTTTACTGTCAACTTCAAAAATATTGACAATATTACAATCGATCGATTGCTGCCTACCAAAAACTCTTGACAATATTTCTATCGATTGATTGCTGTCTACCAAAAACTCTTGACAATATTACTATCGATCGATTGCTGTCTACCAAAAATTCTTGACAATATTATTATCGATTGATTGCTGTCTACCAAAAACTCTTGACAATATTACTATCGATCGATTGCAGTGTAGCAAAAATTCTTGACAATATTACTATCGATCGATACCTTTCTACCAAAAACTCTTGACAATATTACTATCGATCGATTGTTGTCTACCGAAAAATCTTGAAAATATTATTATCAATCGATTGTTGTCTATCAAAAACTTTTGAAAATATTACTATCAATCGATTGCTGTCTACCAAAATCTCTCGAAAAATGTCAAACAACCATAAAATACAGAAGTGTTTTGCTCCTAATTTATCGGTCTGTTTAATAATTGGTTCGCATAACTCCCGCGCGGCACGCTTCTGCGGAGGCCATAATCGTATTTTTACCCAAAGTTGTGAGTAACTTATGACAAAGCCCATCCATTATTATTCATGGCAGTTTCTTCGTACCTGCCCTTTTTCCACACTAAGCTAAACCCACTTAAACCCGAACGCGATAAATGATATCAAGCGGAGTGGAGTAGCGAAAATGGCGCGGAGCAAAAAAGAATACGCTAAATCACTTTTATTATATGGCCGGCAATTATATACAAGGCTCTTTTATTCATTTAACACCTTTAATCGCGTAGGCCGGAGGTTTTCTCGCAAATGGAGATAGAACGTTTGTACCTAGGTCGTGCGTACATACAGGTTGTCACGTTTCAACCGAAGTATACTCGTACGTTAATCACCATTTTCCCAAATAATATTCTAAACTACACTTGCGTAGAGCCATTAGATATGTAGATAGGCTTTTTGCTTTAATTTTCTGAGATTATTTTACTATGCGTTGAAAAATATTATAACCAGTAAAGAAAAAACTTCCCTACTTCGTGATTGATCAAACATTTTAATATATCACCATTATTTATTTAACAAGCTAATTTTATTGAGCTGCCTGAGATCTAGTAGTCCCATTGTCTCGTGTGTTATTAGCAATATCAGTTTTTTCCGTCAATTTTTCAGATTATCTGTTTTCTGTTAATTGGTTATAACAACATAAATAATGATTTTACTTATAATTTGTAGTTTCTACTTACCATAAATGCCACCATCTGAGAGGCCGAAAATGTTATAATATCCTTATACGAAGCTTTTTTATGTCACTCAATCTATCCCATCATAAGTAAAAGAAAAATCGGTTGGTAATATATATTTTATGCTTTCGGATAAATTGCTTTCCCGCGACGATGTCGTCGTTATCTCCACTTTGAATAATATTCTTTACTACAGGTGGTGTTAATTTAAATAGCCTTGCCACACTGTCATTCTCGATCAACGAAGTTCTTGAAGTCATCAGGGAATATTTATACAGGCACCAGACTCGTACAATCAAATTGGGTCTTTGTGAGCTTCGCAAAGCTACACATCCTATTTACTTTAAAAGCACACAGGAATAATCCAGGTGTTTTTTTTTCATCCACTATATATGACGGCCTCCGTTTTAGAGGGGTAAAGCTCTTAACTCGCAAGCTAGAGATTGCGGATTCAAATCCCGGCGATCAATTTGTGTTATTCCACAATTTACTCATTTGAAATAATATATTTCCTACTAAGACGCTGTCTAGATTGCATTTAGTTCGGTTTGATCCTTAAGATCATACATAAAGATAGCATCCAATAGAAATGTGCGGTGAAAAAATTAAGACATTGTTTGTAGTTCTTATTCGTAGTATGATACAGTTAAATATGACCGAAGGAGATAGGGTCCCATTAGCTCAGTTGGTAGAGCGGTGTCCGGTGAAAGCGGCAAAGCAAGGGTCCTGAGTTCAATTCCCTGATGTAAAACCACCATTCAGAATTGAAAAGTTGCTTAAAATGGCTTTGGCCGTGTTTGGCGCGTTTTGAATAGCCAAATACTTCCCCACATTTCTCTTTCCCATCTCAATAAATAAAATACTACTACTCTTGTTTCCAAAATTAAACTTGGATTCTGTTTATAATTTTAATAAGTTAGAGTCAAGTTGTACAATCATTTATTGTTTCCAGGACGATACTTAAGTAATAAACTAAAGTTCCCTATCCCTGCGTATAATTCATACTGTAATAATTGTTTGCCTTTTTAAACGCTCATCAACAAATATCCACATCAATTAACAAGCATTAAACGTCTCACGTGTTTAATATTCTTCCTAATGAGCATGTGTCATTTAGATCGTCGTCGTCTTGATGTTGTTTAACGCAATTTTGTGGCCATGATGATACATCGTTTTTCGCTTAACAACTCCTTAAATTCCAGTTTCAGCGAGTGGTTTCTCCCGTCAACTGTGACAGGTGTTACTCGGGGGGTGATTTGTAATTATGCCTTAAAGGAGAGTTTTCTTAGTGTTTATACGGAGATTCCCCCAAATCTATTCATTATTCCACAGCCTCCCAGTTCCGGCGGAAGCGTTCTTTCCGCCTATTCGCCTTTCCTCTCCCGTCACATGCAAGCGGCTTAAGCCTGTTTAACTTGATGTTAGAAAATTGAAATATATTTACACTGTGCAAATTAACATGGAAACTTTGACGATGCTTGGTGTGACACCCTGTCAAAGAAATTTTGAACAAACTTTAAGGCGTTTACTTATTTCAACCGGCAATCCCATTCCAGCGGAACACTAGTACTGAAAGTTATCTCCGTTCTGAGATGTTACTAAATACCTTTAGGTCTTGTGATAAGAGGACATTGAATTCTCATAACTTTCTCGGAAATCTAACAAAAATATTCTTAATTTATACTTTAAACGTGATATTATTATTTAAAATGACTAAAGTGAACCATGTTAACCTCTCAGACGTAGTGCTGTAATCAGTTTGTATGTTGAACGTTGAACGTTGAACCACATTGCTCAAACCTCTCCACGTAATCCAAATTAATGATCATAATTACACAAATGTCTCAGATTTTGCCAAACATAAAATTTTATAGCTTCAATTTGCGAGATGAACCGACTGGTATTGTAACTACCCAAAACATTCGTGCTTCAATTTGTTTAATGGCCACAAACAACTTTGTAGACTAATTGGTAATAATACAGGTATTTTACGTGCTAGGTCTACCGGGGAAAATTATAATTGTGTAAGTTAAGTCAAATTGTTACTATCATTTTACTTTAAACGTCACCCACGTTTCACATAAAATATGCCGTTTACCCATAATAATGGTTTTATCCAACTTTGCTGCGATCATATATCGAATTAACCTTTTACCAATTTAAAATATTGATTTTAGAAACCAAACTAATTGAAAAGAGGTATCAACGATGTACAATTTACGGGCAAACAAAATGTATTCAATATGTTAAGTTTATACATTAGATAGAAAAATTAGATACTCCAGCAAGTTTTCCTTTGAAATAATGTAAAGCTTTCAAAACGTCACTCACACGTTGCCAATTGTGAACTTTTCAATTGCAAATCGTACATGAATTCGAAAACAGTACAAACATTTTGTCTTGCTACTTTTTCAATAAAAAGAAATTCGGGCGGTGTAAATTGATACCACAAACAGAAGTGAGTGCAAAAAGAAATAAACCCACCAGTAAAAAAATCCGTTTTACGTGTTCGAAATTCGAATTGGAACACAGGGTTTGAAAATGGTGAGAATCCCTGAAAAGGAGAAAAAACGGGTCGCCCGAAAACGTTTTTATTTTCATTTGTTTGATTGAAATGGGATTTGATCTGTACAGCTATTGGGAATACTTCAAGATGGATGTGAAGGGATACCCTCCAGCCCTGTGTCGGGAAAGCACACGGAAAGAATGTAATCTACTCTTGCATTCTGAACAGTCAGATAATAACATAAATATACCATATTATATATTATTACACGTACACAGATGCTCAAAATTTGTTGAAAGTCGCACGTTCCGTTTTGACGGGCTTTCTCGGTAAAGCTCATTATTTTATTACTTTATTTACTCTTATCAAGGTGCATAAAAGTTTAACTCCCTTGTTAAACCTGGGTTCTTCAGCGCTGTTGTAAAAGGTGCTACAATCATTTTATATCGTATGTTGATTGCGTGCGTTGAATTCGAATGAGTTGATTTATTGGCACTTTTATTGATTTAAACCTAAATAACGATTCACACAATGGATCACTTTTTTATAGAATATGTTTTTGTTACATAAATAAATAGAACAGGTGAATGTGAAAATGTAGAAAATACACGAATATTATTTATTGTTATCAAGTTTAGTTTGTAGAACTCCATTTTAATTTTAATTTTTTATATATACAATAATATTGTTATTGGGTTTATAAAAACAGTTTATTGAATTTAATTATAGATACAATTATAATTACACGAATATTATTACCAAACACATTTTCTTCGCTTCTGTTACTTCGGAGTTTCTGTGAAAGTTGGCTCTCTTTGACCTCTATTATGCAAATAACTGCCTCATTAAGTGTTTTTTTCAAAGTAAACAATGAGGACAGAATGCTGCATTCATTATTTTATTTTATGGTGGAAGGAAGGACACGATATTAAGGCCACTAATTTACAGGCGGTCATTTACGCCGGGTTGGGGCTTAATTTGCTACACGGCGAATGAGGAAATTAGGGCTGGGGAAATTTTGGAAAACAGGGCTGATTTTGGTGGCAAAACAGAATCTATGGCAGTGAAAGATAAGTTAATTTAATAGATTTATTTATTAGGAAATAACTTTAATCACTAATTACAATGTTAGTATTAGGTTTTTTCGGAATTATGGATAATCAGTTCAAGCTTCTGATTACAAATTGAACTAGAACATTTTGTCAAAAATTATGTCATATTAATCCTCCATTTAAGTGCTCTTATTATTCGATTTACAAGCAATCCGCAACGGAATTAACATGCGCGGCTGAGGATATGTAGGAAGTGAGCAAGCACGATTACCCATTTTATCCATCTTGCTGCAAAATAAAGTCTGTGTGACCTACTTAAAAAAAAAAAAATTTTTCAAGCAAGAAAATTTTAATTTAAATAGGCATCTCTTAGGTGTAGTACACGAAAATAGATCCTTTTACCGAGCCTTCTGGGCCATCTAGTCTCAATTTTGGCTCCTCTAGTTACGAGAAGCTGTGATAAACAGCATATAAGAAAGCCATGTTTAGGCTTTTTAAGCTAGACAAATGACGAACCGGTAAGATTCAACTAAGCAAGGGACAGTTCACAAAATTCAAAATACCTCACTAGCTTATCTAGATGAGAACAAAAAGGGACATAAATAAGATATTTATTCTCTAAAACCCTCTTTCAAATGTTTGAATCCTTTTGACAAAATGGTAATTTTTGATTATACCTCATAAGCTGGATGGAGGTATTCTTAGGGGATTTCTTCCCTACAGAATTATATTGCCTAAGTATTAGGGAGAATGGCTTATCTTTTTCCTCCCAGCTTAAGTAAAAAGGCCTTTGAAAATAAGATCCCCGCTAGATTCATGGGCCTCCTTTGGAATGGCTGAGGTTAATAATGCTGTGCCAATCTTGAACGAGATAAAGTTATCAACTAAATTGGCAAATATTACTTAACAAGATTAAAGATGGATAGTGTGAAAGATTCCACAGAGTCTCAGACGTGCACACTTATTGATTCGCATAATACGATACAAGATTACTGCCATAATTCCATCTTAGGATTTCGGTACAATAATTTAAGTAGAAACGAAAAAATAATGTTACAGACATCATACAATGGGAGGAAACTGTGTGCAAGTGTGGGTTTTTTAATTACGTACTTTGTGTTGTTGAAGGGTTATTTTTTGGCAGTTCAACATTAAAATCATTTTCATTTTCAAAAAATAAATTTGAAACACAAGTATAGGGGAAGGTAAATTTCGATAGATTGAAAAATGTTTTAAATCACATTTTGAAATAGTATATTATATAAAGCCATGGTGATATATCGATATTCATAATCGACACATTTCTTTAAATTGTATTAGTCGTGTCAAGCAAACAGATCTGAATAAGCCGCATAGCTTCTCAACATTACTCTTTACTTCTCTTCCCCAATTCATTGACCTTCACAAAATTTATCAAAACTGGGCAGGCAGTTGACCTTTGGCAATATCATCTTCTGCTCAAAGCTCACAGAACAAAAATAGTTTGTTTTATTATTTTCAAAATATATAGTCACATTTTTAATGTGACAACAAAAGTGTTTACAAAAAACTTTCTTCTTCCATTACAAACCGCAGAGCAAACCGGTTCCTGAACGATCATCAGTGATTATTCTACTGTAAAATAAAACTTTTTGAATTTATAAGGATTGTTTTTTATTTACTGAAGATACCCTGAAAACTTAACAGCTAGCTTATAAAAAAGATTTGATGTAAACAATGACAACACAACAATAATCATTTGAATATGTTAAAACTCGCGTAACAAGAGAAGAAGTATAACAAAGACAGAGATATTTTAAACTTGGCCTATTTATGCAAACAGTGATAAAATAATATCTGCGAATATCTCTGGCGCAACAATGGGTGCCAACTTCTTGTAAGTAATAACTATCGTGACAGGAGATTGAACGGATTTGTAATGGGAGCCAAAGACTTTAAAGTGGTTTGCTCGGGTGATAAATATTAATAATTTGTATTGGAATAAAGGTGGGAATGTTGAAACGATTACTATTCAAGCCGTAATAATGTTTTGTTAAACCGACACGAATATCAAAGAGCGATCTTATCTCATGAATTGTATAGAGTAGCATTATTTTGTAGACATTTATTATTTTTTATGATGCTAGTGGTATATATTATGGTAGTGCTGTAAGACTTGCTACTGGTATACATTGCTATACCCGGCTGTTTTGATCAGTGTTTTTCATTCAAATTCCCTGAATCATCAATGCAATTCTGTGAAAATCTTCCACTATAAAAGTATTTATTATTTGATTTCAATTTCAACTGTACATCTCGAAAAAACAACTAATTATATTTACATGTTGGTACCTAAAACCACGTTGGTATCACCGAGACCTCAAAATATTTATACAAAACAATTTTGACAAAAAATATTCATTATCGCCTTTGATACGGCAGATCATGAAATACTTCTTCATAAAATGGAACATTTGGGCATAGTCGGGAAATCTTTAAATCTGCTCCGAAGTTACCTAGCTGATAGATTTTGCTTTATATAAATAAAAAAAATTTCGAAATACAAGTCATACAAAATAGAGCTCTACGGAATATATAATCTACCATGGGATACACAGGTCAAGGATATATACTCACAGACACAATTACTTCCTTTTACGATTCTGTCAAAGTATAACATCACAACTGCCATTCTACAAATAATTTAACACTCCTCACACACCAACACTAAAACAGTCTTTAACTCCGACATACGCCAGCACAAAACACGATCACAAAATCAAATACACTTATCGTCATCTACTTACACGACCAAATTTGGAATTAACTCCTTAAAATACAAAGCACAGAAGCAATACAACACATTATCTAGTAATCTAAAACATCCGGCAACGAACAAAAAACATTGGCAAAAGCTCTTAAAAGCTATTTCCTGAATTTCCTCAGCAGTTTTATTAATTACTGACACATTCTTTCTTTGGAACTCCTAAATATAACTAATAACTTTTGCGTTTATTTATTTTGATGTATTTATGTTGTCTTGTCTTTAATCTAATGTTGTCTTTCCCGAAATGCGTTTTGTAAACTCATTGGGAATAATACATTTTAAATTTGTTATCATTTTGTAACGTATTATCTAATAAAATAAATCGTTGTTTATTTTTGGGGTATTATTTTTTGTCGCGCTTCCTCCTTCTATAACCAAAGTTTCAGACAGCGTAATCTACCCTGGTGATGGACACTGTAACGCTTTCCGAAACATTGGATGAGAACGAAGGAAGCTAAGCACGGCATGATGGAAAAAAAAATAATCACGATAATACTTTTGGCCTTCAAAAACATAAATAATATCCAAAAATATTTGTTTTAATTGGTTTCAGAAAACCAATATTTTTAACAAAAAGGTGTGTCGTTGTTATTACTGAACGTATGTTTTCTTTTTTCTTGTAGCCAAAGGATAGAAAAATGTTATTAAAATATAAGCACGCAATACTCTTACTCAAGGTATTTGCGCTTACATTTTTATTAAGGCAATGTGTTCCGAGAGTTCACAATAACTCAAATCCAAATTAAACGTTAACAACCCACGCGAGTAAGAAATACGAAACATGCTGCGGTGTAAAAAATCTATACGCATTCCAGAACTAGAACTCACGAAGGCGTGATAAATAATGTAGCATTGTGGAAACTGGTAGGGTGAGACGACCATCGACAGCGACTAATATCTAGGTGTTATGACACCACAAAACAAGCATTGTGTGAACTAATTCATTTTTATTACTTCAATCAAGAAGGTTTTCTTTTAGGCTCCTATCATCTAGGGATGCCTTATTCGCGGTTATTTTATTAAGTATGGAGTGAACCTCAGTCTTTAAAAAACCTTTTTATACATGTGTTTTAGTACAATGTTAAGTTAGCGGTTCAGTAGATAGATAAAACACTCGAACTTTCACCTCAAAAAAGATCTAAATTGAAGACATGAACAAGCAGGTCAAAATAAAAGAAAAGTTGTTTTATGATTTGCTATATAATTAAAATGCTTTCGTTACATTATTCCATACAAGTAAATAAGTACAATAACTACTTTAAATGATTCTGAATAAAAAGGGTTTTGCGGAAATGAAGAGGGAGATATTCACTCGAATGCCCATGGGTACCTCGAGTGGTATCTTGCAAAAACGGCCCCCAACAGACTGGCTCGAAGCGACGCGCGACGATCCGATTCTGTTCACGAAATAACTCTCAACCGAATGCCGTCAAAGTGTCTTCCATCACCTGCGTACAATGCGACGCGTTTCGCTCTTTGGAAAACGGGACCAGCTGACAATGAACATGGTGGTAACTTGTCACCCAGGATATAGAAGCATCTGGCCACTGTTTTCTTGATTGGAGTGTCTATCGTGTTCGGGA
Organism: Hesperophylax consimilis; assembly: GCF_061612785.1. NCBI lineage: Eukaryota > Metazoa > Arthropoda > Insecta > Trichoptera > Limnephilidae > Hesperophylax > Hesperophylax consimilis. The sequence continues at coordinate 30,271,058 of NC_142844.1, read as the reverse complement.
ATATTGTGGTGCAACAAGATATCACAAATGCTACTTTTATGGACAGTCAGCAAGTCATGCACTCAGGACGCCATAATATTTATGTCCATTGCACCGAAAGTGGCCATGACTTCGAAGACCGCCCCAAGAAATTGGAGGCTGCTATTTGTACCACCTGTAGAAGATTAAAAAAAACTACTGGGGACAAAAGTTGCCCAGCTCAACGCGCCGCTATTGAGATGTAGTTGAGGATGAAAGGCTACTTCGTCAAATAGTTAAATAATTCAACTGAGGCTGATAAACGTTTTTTTTTGTTTTGATATCACATCTCGGACTCTGGTGGACTAATGGACTCTGGACCGATTTAACTTTCTTTTGAAGTTAAAACTATTGCCCTGTAATTATATATTGCCGAGTAAAAAAAAATCGAAATTATCAGATCGGAAAAAAAATAATGTTTTTCTTCTGTTTCTTTCTGTTTGGGTTCTCTGTGTGATAGAGATTCACCGAATTTCCGCTTGTACATACTACGAGTTGCTGGACACCTTGTATCATAAGCCTGCTTTTTCATCTTTTTTATTGTTCTGTAAAGTTTTCTCCCGTTAAACAACAATTAAGCAGTCTGTCAACAGGAACTTGAATTTTACTATTGTTTTCGTAACTGAATAAACGTTAATCTTGGAAGTGGAAATTAATTAATTGCTTCCGGATATCCGACAGATCTGAAAAGTTTCAGATCGATTGGTGGCAATTATGCATACAAACGCGGAAATACGTATTTCTCTGAAATTCGATGAAATTACAGCTGTTATAGCATGCCGGTCCTACCCAATCGGGATATGGCTCAGTTGATAGCACGTTTGACTATGCGGTTTCTGAAGAAGAATGTTCAATCCTCTGTCAAATCAACAAATACATCTGTACATATTTAAATGAATAAAAATAGATGTATAATAGTAAAAAAACCTTGTTTCTTGCGGGTTGTTTTTTTAAATATTTTATTTTTAATTTTCTTGTTTATTAGTTATATCTTCGAAAGAAAATGTTTGCTGCTATGTATAATAGGTTTCTTTGATCTACTAACTTAATGGATGAAATAGGAATATTCGCAATAATTGGCCGGTAAGTAATTGATACCTTTCCGTCTTCTAATAAGCAACGAGGTGTCAGTTAGCAGTTGCGTAGGTACACCGAAATAATCAAGTCAGACCAATATCATTTTCCTCAATGAGGGATACCTGCTCCTAAAGAACGCCGTCAAAGCATAATTTACAAAAATACTTTATTTTATTTTATAGAATAATAGAAAAGTTTTCTTCCATTACACGCGTGTAAGAACCCTTCGTATATCAGATGGTGGAATGAACCAATGCCGTCATTAGCAAGGTATTGGCAAAGCTGAAGAAAATAGTTCGACAGCTAAATTAATCCTTCTCGGTAAAAAAAACACAATCATCCTGCCTACTGTTTGTCGGCCTGCGGTAAAAACTACCCCAAATTAACGCCTAAGGGGATGGACCTCCCCTGATGCCACCCACCCGTCACAATCCTTGCCTTAGAACCTAATCGGTAGTCGAACTGTGCTAGAATGACTGGGTGGCTTTTACTCTTTGCTGTCGTTTATGTACAATTTTAGAAGGAATGTGTAATATTTTTTCAATATTAAAGGTAATTAAAAAATAAATATTTAGGTGATATGAAATAATCCATCGTTTTAATACACATCTTTCATTTTTTTAGATAATCCAGAAATGTTACACTTCTAATCACCTTATTCAAGTTATTGACGACAAAAACTATAGTAATGAAATAAACAGTTTTTGCGCTATTTTTTTTAATTACATTGGGAATCTTTGTGATCTAAAGTATAACGGTAACATATACATATTTTCGAAATCACTTTTATTTTTAAAATATTGCTGTAACGGTTTCAGAAGAATCCCTCATTCATCAGGAGAATTAAAAATATAAAAAAGTTTTTTTTTCTAATTCCCATGATGAGTTAAGGTCATCTCCGAAACCGGTAGAGCTATAATAATAATTATTAGTAAGGTGGTTTGTAACAAATGTATGTATGTATAATATAATTATGAGAAGCCATAAAGTAAATGCTTTCTTCCAATGTGTATTTTAAGTTTTATTTTTAGTATCAAACACCATTATATGAAGAAACGAATGAAGTTTGACGCTACAAGGTTCACAGAAAATTTATTGATCCCAAAATCAAATAAAACTATATCTCAAAAAAGACCACATTACATGGCCATTAAAGTGTAAAACAACCTTCCACGTAGCATCAAACAAATAATCGACATACTCAAATTTAAATCAACGCTAAAAACATTTCTTTTAAACAAATGTCACTACAATTTAAATGAAGACCTTATATAAATTAAATACCTCTGTTTTTTTATTTTTATTATTTTTTTATTTACATTTATTTGTTAACATGTAATTGTTGGGTTTTGTAATATAATGTGTATTTATTGGGTTAGATGGAAGAAATAGGACATACCTATGAGCTATATCTTTTGTACTCTTTATTTTTGTGCAATTAATGTTTTTTTGAATTTTGAATTTGAATGGGTAAAGATTATTTACTTATCGCTAAGTTCAACAAAAAACAATGTTTGTCTACGCAGGTGCACTTTTCGTTCATATTTCAAATTCAATAAAAGGTGCAACTAAAATTCTCTTCATTTTTTGTCGTTCCAATACCTAAGTATTAATATTTAGTCGATGTTTTCAAATTCGTTGGGGTTCAGTAGCGATAAAAATTAAAGGCTTAAATGTGTTTTTATCATCCTGAGCCGTAACCCAAATAAGTTCTTGTCTAGTTATACTTCCGTAGAGATTTCATATCTCTAATGAATACACCCTTACACCCTCTTAAATTTCAGTGTTATTGTTATCATTTTCAGGAGATTCGACAAGTTTTAATTTATAGCCCTGTGTCATAAAATCTTTGCTTATATAGCAATTACGTGCTCTTCTTTCCGAAAATATTAGTTTTACTGCCGCCCTTAAAACCATTTATTGGATAACCAACACCTCTGCCATAGATCGCCTCAAGTTATTCGATCCATTTGGTATCTTAGGAGGGGTTCACCGGTTTATGGGGTGAGGATTGTCTTGATCTTGCAGAAATCGAGACAGACTGGTTAAGGGAGACTTTCGACCTCTCCAGCAGGACTATCTCTATCCATCACCCCGAAGGATGCATCCATACGTCCGTCGCTCCTGGACACACTGACATAGGCCTTGGGAGAAATCATTTTTTTCAGGGCCTCCTGTTCAAAGAGTTATAAATATCATTTGTAGTAAACTTATATGGTGTTTTTAACCATACATATATAGATGTTACAGATATTTAATACTAACTTGTTTGATATTTCTCATTTCTCGAATGTAATCCTCAACTATATTCCTTCGCGAGACTACGGTATTCCAGTCGTCTGCCAGAACGTGTTTCAATACTTTCTTGTTTTATACCATCCAAGAAATCCGACGCCTAGAGCCGGGCTTAAGTTACCCTCAGAGTGGAACACGTGGTAAGGCAGATGAAAGACGGGGATGAGAGGAAGGATTGGCTTATCTGAGTTTTGAAGTAGTCCAGAATATGGAAGTTTAAAGGCTAGTCTTTGATAGAACAAAAATTTTTGCCTATAAGATAGCTTATGTTTGATACTATAAAGAAATGATGTGCCAAAAGAAAAAATGTTACAATGGGAGTAGAATTACGCATCGTCTTTCTGAAAGTAGGATATGCGTACCTACATAGTCTTATAGTGTGTAGATATACGTACAAGTATACATAAGAATTTATTTTATTTTATTTGATTTTACGCCCAACCGGGCTATTATATGCTTTTTAAGAAAATAATATTCCTCGTGAAATATCAAATAATTTACACAAGTTTTTAAAGCATGAAATAACTTTCAAGTGATAAACTGAACATGAAACAATATTATTAAAATATGTAACAGTGACATAATTTAACATATTTAATAGAACAATACTACGCATAAGACAAATGACTAAAATTACATTACCAACAATACTATAATTTTATAAAGTGCTGGAATAGGTTACTCTTAATTCTATAAATGGAGTCAGTAAATAATTCAATAGTACCCGCAAACTTGTTACCCAGTTCATGCATCATATTGGTCAGTGAGTGTATCTGATAATTGCTTGTGCATGTATTGCAGAAGACTGTTACATTTCGTCTTGTGTTGCTAGTCGGCATATTTGTGTAATGATATACATGCAAAGTAGTAGAAAATGAACTATTTGAAATAACATTTATTTATAAATTTATAAAGTTAATGCACATGACGGCTCATGATTTTTTGGGCTAGGCATTTGATGAGTCAGGAAATGGGATATTTCAAACATCTTCCCCTCACGTCTCGGCTTCAAATTATTCTAGAATGGCTCTGTCCATGGACTTTGCGCGATAACAACAAACTATCGCCATGGCAACATAAAGCAAATAAAATCGGTAGCCCGGGAGAAAGACAAAAAAATAGTGAGAATTCTTTAGAGTAAAGAACTCCGGAATGAAGATTTTTTTTAAATATTTAAGAATATTTAGTTATTAATGTAGGTTCAATTTGTGTAAATATATGCTTCAACAGCTATAAGGAGAGCTTTGAAACAGAGAATGGACGGGTACCTTGAGAGTGCTTCCCTCTCGGAGTAAGAATAACCTCGTCGAATTTAATGTTTCAAAGACCCAATCATGTCAATCTAGACTCCTTCAACGGAAGCAACCTTCCCAACACGCCTTCCATTGTGATATACTTTGTGTGATTAGCATATATACGGGGTCTCCGTCGTAGCCAGAGTTATGTTAGCCTCTCAGAAACTGGGCGTACTGTACAACCACAGATACTTCAATAGTGCGTACCCCAATTGGTGATACTACAGCCTCACTGGCTCCAGACGGTTGTGAGCAGTTAGTACTCTTGTGCGGTATTCACATTAAAAAGTACACAAATGCTAACTAAGTGCTTCTCACGGATGAATTTGGCAGCCACCTCTGGTTTGGAGCCCTAAAATACCTGAAAAAACCCTCAACTCTGTGGAGAAACGGGCGGCCCGTTTGATAGATTTTCCTATTGCAATTTTTTGAACAGCGTCGGGTATAAATGCTATCTTTGTTCTACCGATATTTCAATGGTAGATGCTCCAAGGAACCAGCCAGCACGTTTTACAATGTGGAATACATCGCAGGTTATAGTTTGGATCCTGGCGGTAGTTCGGTATGAACAATTTACATCATTCCAGGAGGTATGGAGTATCAATAAAATAGTTTTTTTTTTAAATTGCGTTACTTAAACACGGATTGAAACATTCGTAGTGCTTCTCATATAACCAGCTAAACCCCGTGAAGCATAAATCTTCGGTACCTTTGATTATTTATTGGGGTAATTTTGATTGTATAATGCGGTCGAACATCGATATCATTGCTTCGGGCTTAGAAAATTGCTTACTTGTTTTTATCACGAGCCCAAAAAATTTGTAACATGACTATGACAACTGGGCAATATGATTTGAAAAGTAATTTTGAGTTCAAATATAACTCCGAGGTCCCTTATAGATTTCACTCAGCCAATTATTATTATTATTTTATTTATTTCTTATAAATAAAACAATAAATTAGTAAACACCACTTTTATTTTTTATGCATACGCCGATCGGGTTTCGCTATACTAGTAGCTTCTTTGGGGTTGTATAAAACTGTATTAAAATTTAAAATATTAAATCTTCAAGTAACACTTTTATTCTGGTTGTAAAAGCCCAATAGGGCGTTAGTAAATAAATATTCTCGTAATCACATTGTTCAGATGATTTACACATATGATAAGTTCCAATAATTAATTAATAATTCAAATATTTCAACATTTAGCAAAATATATTCGAATTTAAAATACTGCAGACACACTAAATATTATAACCAAGTTTGTCCGCCGGTGCTGGTCGGTGCCGGTCCGTGTCTGTACAGAAACACTACGTCTTCATAGATAATGTATGAAACCAATTGAGCCGTGTCTGAAAAGCTACGTGTCGGTGTCGGTAGATGTGAACAGAACATGTAGCGTGGCCTATACACAACAAATGCGATTATTTACAATAGTTCCCTAGGGATTACAATGTTCTATCTGACATTTTGGCCAAAATTCATTTTGCGCTTTGAAGTTTCATATAACTTCAAATATTCCAATTTCAAGTGTTAGATTTTATTCGGAATTCAAACTTTGAACCTCAATATCTCAATTTCATTAAAATGGCAGATAAACCCTTGTCGTTCTAAGGGAACAATATACCGGCACCGTGATAGGCACAAATGGCATAATGGTGACAATGAGTACAATGGCGGTGCATCGACAGTTGATAATGAGACGGGCAAAGGATTATGTGGGCGAAGCCGTGCGAACCCTATTTAAATTTTAAATTAAAGTGAATTCTATATGAACTGCGCAGGTGCAGATATGCAACGGTACAGACAAAATATTCTACTGTCGGTGCCGGCCCTTGTCATTGCCGACAGGCTACGCTACGAGGTGAATGTCTTCATAGATAATGCATGAAACTAATTGATCCGTGTATGATACGCTACATGTCTGGCACGTTACGTGTTGGTACATGTGAATAGACCTTCAACTTAAAAAATCATCCGTCAATCCGTAATTATTTCACATTTCCAATATAGAAATATTAAATAATTTTCTAATTACAGGTTTGTATCTATTTTATCGCTCATCACGCAATCATTAGTTCCAAATTTTGAAAGCAAATTCAGATTATTCACATTACAAACACCCAAAATTAGTACTAAACGTAGTAACTTCGATTATCGTTGCATGAGTTTGTGCGTAATTTGCAATTCCTGCATAAAGTCCAATGAGCTGAGATCAAGTGTAAATCATTTCAGACAAGCGATTAATTTATAATTCTTTATTTGAAATGCGTTTCATTTATATGTTCGACAGATCTAAATCTGAATCACTCGCTATTTTTAAAGTGTCAATTCGAAATGTAATTTTGCGTACCTTTTACATTTTTTTTCAACAATTTTATTGTGAAGAAAATTGACGATACATATATTTTTTTCTTGGTGGAAAATTTTTCTCGGGTTAGCGCTAGTGTTTTAAAAATACTCGTATAATCAAAGTTGTTTTTTTTAAATGAAATATCATTTCCAACGAGCTGAAATTGTTGTAACTACTCAGTGTAAATATTGTATGCATAAACTTCAACACTGGTGCTACAACCCTTGAAGAGTCCTGAAAGCCTCCAGGAAATACCTCCAATCTTGTCGGTCTCGTGATGTTTATCTCCAAATCCTTCATACGTCCAACATTGCATACAATCAATGCATGCATACAAATTTTGTTATTAATTTCTGACTGCAGTAGTAATAACATAGCATGAATTTTGTGTAAAATTTCTTTCCAAAATACCTTAAATTAAAAAAAAATATATTTATTGTCCTGAAGAAGGTTGTGAACAACCGAAACCCGTCGACATATATAATAAAATAAAGTGGTTTAAAACAAAATACTTTTTTTTTATTTTGTATAATGTCAAGCCCCAAAGTGTTTGCTTTCTTTGATAATTTAAAAAAAAATAATAAAAACCACAATATATGTTAAAAAAAAGAGTGTCGGTTACCTGAGCAGAGCGTTTTAACTTGATCGTTGGGAATTTAATTCTGTAATTTTTTTGTGTGTTCCGTCTCCGTTTTAAGATGGTGGCCGTTTTGGATACTATATTTTTATCCCGTCGGGAATCGCATAATCCTGCTATGGACAGTCAAATCGGAATATTCAATGTTATGGTTCATACCTCTGCCTGAAGAAAGTTTGAAAGGGAATTGTCATTGAGATGGTAGCTTTTCATTGAGCATATTAATGTTAAAAAATAAAATGTTACATTAAATATTTGTGGTTTGTATTTAAGTTGTTAGGTATTAAGTGCCTACTAAAAATTTTAACGATTTTGGAGTATGTTTTGGTTTTGATTTAGTAGGAGAAAATTAGAAACGTACTATTCTGAACTCTGGTCTACTTTCAAATTAACTAATAGTATCAATATGTTTAGCGGGTATACCGGAATTTATTTGCTCATCGTAGCGGTGGAAAAAACTGACCAAATTTCATGGTATGCTCTCAATCAGACCGGGGTTTGTTTTAGAAATAAAATTGAAATTTTTTAATTATTTGTTTTGAAACACTCCACGAATAGGAACTGTAAAGAAACATCTCATTTGCCGCACAAGAGTTCCAACTGCTCCTAACCGTCTGTAGCCAGTGACACAAAGGCATCCCCAACTGGGACACGGAGAAAAATAGTAATGCTGATTTATTGATAATCTCTTCAAATTATTAGTCATTCTATTAAAAACGGGACTGTAAGCCGCTTTAGTTGTTTTATTATTATTATTTTCTTTTAAAGTTGTTGATATTTAGATGTGAATTCACAAAGAAATTCAGTGTCTACCTGCCAAGGTATGAAAGGACAAATTGTAATATTCGAACACGTGAGTGGCGTAACTATATATTTCTAATAAGTGTAAAAGGGTATGTTTGATGCTCGCTCATGGAAAGTGAATAAAATTTACGCCTTAGCCCTGTGAAAATAATTTTTTGTCACATTTCTTTGTTATTCGAAAATAAAGTTAATCAGAAAGTTACCTTTATAAACTATTTACGTGTGTGTAATGGTACGTATACATTTGCGAACTAAAACACGAACTGAGTCACGAATTACGGGAAAGGAACGAAGCAACAGCGGCGTCTAGCGCCATTTACGGATGCTTCGATCCTTTCCCATAAGTTGATGTTCAGCTCGGCACTTTGGCTCGCGTATGTATACGTAGCATAAGAAAGCCAAAACACATTATGCTTTCGTGGAGAGCAATTACTTTGTGGTTTGACATGTTAATAAATAAAACAAACAGTTAAAATTACCACTCTGATGAAGCTTTATCCATATGAAAATGGTTTGCTATTTTTAAATTATATTATGACCTTGTTTTATTTACTAAAACACAAATTAAAATTATAATATTGTTGAAAAAATAAAAAAAAATAGTGTAAATTATACTTTTTGAGTATCTCTACGCCAATGAAGAGAACTAGCTCATGAGCTTTTTGTATATGCCTACAATTAAACGCGTAAATTGTAGAGATTGTTAGGAAACTCTTAAACGATAAAAGAAGGATTTTTAATTTGCGATCCATCATTTGACATTTTTTGTGGTTGCCTTAGATTGACGTCTTCCTCCCACCACCGATCTAACAAACCAGCTTGACATATTTATATCGGTCCTATCTACGCAAAAGGTTTTTTCCACCCAATGATTCATTACCACATTATTTTTCTTCTTTTCGCGAAGGTTTTTACCACCATTTCTTGCTACGTGATTTGCTTTCAAAGCAATTCCTCTTTTACGTGGGTAACTAATATACCATTGGCCTCAACACATATTTTACATTTGATGTAAAATTTGGTTCTAATGGACTGTCACTCACACTCCATTTTATTACCTAGGTAAGGCATCGGCAAAAGTTTAAGTGTATTTTAAGACGACTCGTTAAAAACGACTTTGAGAGCAATCAAATCCGTATCTGGAGGGTAATATCATTGAGATGTCTCATAAATTTGCACAATTTATTACGGCATTAAAACCCGAATCCGATAAATTGACGAACCGAGTCATGGGGCCGTTTTGTTCTGGCTATTCTATTTTACTAGTGTACCTGTTAAATCCTAATTCCTTTGCCTCCTGCACAATGTTTCCCATGATTCAATAATGTTTAATTACTAATCAAAAGCGTTTTTTTTATCTAAAATTGGTTTAACAATCAACAAGGTGTATTAAGATTCTATAATATGATATTCCCATCTCTCTAAAAGATATAATAGGGGGATGACCAACTTTCAGAAACGAAACGTTGCATGAATTGACTTTATCTTAAGCTAAGTAGGTACTTTCAAACCTTTCTACTCCTCATCTTATGTCCTTCTCTTACTCGTTTTAACCACCAACATACCCCAAACGGAGATGCCATAGTTCTTATGCCTCCGAATAGTCAAGTGTATATGAGACTATTGTGCGATATTTACATTTAAAAAAAAACAACAACAACCAACGTCATAAATCTTGGACTATCCTTTTTCTTTCCTTTTCCATTCTACAATATCTTAACAATAATCTTTGTATCCAAGGAGAGGTAGATACTAAATACTTTAACGCATTATTTCGCCCCGAAGAGGGATCATCCAATATAAGCTTTTGTGACCGGAATCACAATAATTTTCCAGTCCTAGAAAGATCGTTCTATAGCCTCTCGATACTTACTCTCCAATTCTGATTCACTGAATTCCTTTAGGGCGTGAGCACACAGAGAGCGGTCAGAGTTCTGCGTTTTAGTGACCGTTGACCGCTCAAGAGTTCCAACGCACACAAGCGGCGTTCAAATTCTCGCGTTCTAGTTTCGTTTGGGTCTTTGCATATGCAACATTTCACTAGAAAGTTCATCATCCGTGAAAATATATTGCTCTTGTGGAGCTTAACAGCTTCTTAAAGGAAAATAAAGTATTGGGTGCACCCAATCAACACAACGCGAGAAGAACAAGGCGAATTTACTAATAATAAAATTTAAATTTACTAGTAGCAACTTTTTTTTTTTTTTTTTAAACTTCCGATTTAGTTGTCCGGGTTAAATCTTCCCCAAAGGAAAAACTTAACCCTTCCACTCACTTTTCCACAAATGAAATTTCAAACCAAGCTTCGACTTTTTTTTCGCGTTTTTTATAATATACATCACTTAAATCGTACAACAAACTCCTTTCCCTAACCAATTCAATTAACTTTTCTGTGTTTGTAACCTCAAACATCGCGGCGTTCTGGCGTTCTCTGCCTCGGCGGCAAAAGAACTCTTAGAACGCGGCGTTCCGTTTTGACCGCCGCGGTCTGACTGCCCGCTGTGTGCGTTGTTGTTATAGTATCAGTACATTCTAATGAGCGCCGAACGCGGAACTCGGAACTCGAAACTCTGACCGCTCTCTGTGTGCTCACGCCCTAAAGGAATTCAGTGAATCAGAATTGGAGAGTAAGTATCGAGAGGCTATAGAACGATCTTTCTAGGACTGGAAAATTATTGTGATTCCGGTCACAAAAGCTTATATTGGATGATCCCTCTTCGGGGCGAAATAATGCGTTAAAGTATTTAGTATCTACCTCTCCTTGGATACAAAGATTATTGTTAAGATATTGTAGAATGGAAAAGGAAAGAAAAAGGATAGTCCAAGATTTGTGACGTTGGTTGTTGTTGTTTTTTTTTAAATGTAAATATCGCACAATAGTCTCATATACACTTGACTATTCGGAGGCATAAGAACTATGGCATCTCCGTTTGGGGTATGTTGGTGGTTGAAACGAGTAAGAGAAGGACATAAGATGAGGAGTAGAAAGGTTTGAAAGTACCTACTTAGCTTAAGATAAAGTCAATTCATGCAACGTTTCGTTTATATTAAGAATAAATTATTACATATTCGTCACATAGAAAAAATAATTGATTTCAAAACTAAAATTCCTTTTGAAAAGGAAGTAATTTTTAAAAAACTGCGAATTTAACTGTTGTTTCTCATTAAGATTGACGATTTAGTTCCCTTTTGATTTATTAAGGTAATCTTGGTAAGTACGCATTACCTGAAGGTTGCATGTTAAAACACACCCTGGCCAAATCTAGTAAAGTGCGTACGACTGTTAAACTACTGTGGCAAATCTCACTTGAATAAAATATTGTCCTCCTGAAACGTTCTAACGTCGTAAAATAGTTTTACCCCTTGGCTTTTAAGGCTCTGAATTAGGCTTATGATAAGTGTTAGTGGATTATTGGCCGGTAATATATCAAGGTCAACATTAAACTGCTTAATGTAAATTATAAATAATTTCTATACCTTTTCAAAAAATATAATTCTACAAGATTATTTATTTTTTTAAATCACTTTATAAACTATGCTTTCTAATGGACAGGAATAGAATTTTTTGAATATAACTTGCCAATCAAAAATGCAATTGCCGGAAATATATTGACAAAATTTAAACGCATAAATTTTCCACCTACTCCACTTTCTCAAAGTTTAGACATCATGTATCAGCTAAAGAATGATTTTTTTTGTAACTAATTTTATTCTTTCAATCTTCCCATGGAATTAACAAGTTGTTTTTTTTTTAAACAATATCAATCAATGATTTCTTCAATACTTTTCCTATTTACCTAACAATTAAAAATATCAAGAAAAAAATCAGTGTTGTTTTAATAAATTACAATATAAGATTATTTAACTTGTTTTGACAGTTATTCATAATTTATAATAATTAAAATACCATAACATCAAACGCGGATAATTTCCTTTTGAGTTTTTTTTTTACATTAAGTGGGATATCGCACAGGAAGATAATTTTTCTGAGGAAAATAATTTCCCTACGGGCCTATGTCATTTTTGGTATTCTGTGTGGAGGGTTTTTTTTAAGGAAAATAAGGAGAGAAAGTTCTGGAAAGATAGAATCTAAGAATCAGTTTGTCCAGGAGAGAAGGAGAGATTTATTGCATCTCACTATACACCTATGTCAGAGGTGTTGGTTTTCCAATAAATGGTTCTCGAGGAGACGGTACCCAAACCCGCCTACCAAAATAAAAAAATATCCATGAAATTGCTTTTTTCTGACATTACTCGTATATTATCCTCTGTTTTAACTTTTATGTTGTTGTTTATATAATGATGTTATGATTTAATTGGTTTTTGAATTGTTGTTGAAGTATTGTCACGAGTGATTTTGTTGTTGCTTTATATAATTCTGTATTATATCTTGTCTTATTTTTATTAAATGATGTCTTATCTTATGACATCGTCAATAACAACCAGAATAATTTCGAAAATAAATGTTTTTTTTTACTTGTCATAAGCATTTTTGTTTTTGTTTTACATAATTGTCTTCTAAACAAATTTAATTATTTTAAAATTTTATATCTTATCTTATTAAAGGTAATGTAATAAAGAAGAAAATCATTACTGGTTTTATTTTTGCTTTATATTACACATGTACAAACTGGTGAAATGAAAGCTATCGATTTCCGGAAAATGAATAAATAAATGAGAGAGAAAAATGTCAAAATTTTGCGATGATTTAGAACGAAATTATAGAGATTTCACAAATCTTTGTTTCCTATATTTAACCAATGAGTAAAATTTATGCAATAATTGTCCCAAAAATACTTATATTCAGGGAAAATATTGATTACCTGTATTTTATAGTGATAGAGTGATTAATTATTTAAGGCTCTTTACGATATAGGTAAACTTATAAAACACATGGTAGGCTCTCTTAGTTTTCCTAAGACAATACAGACATAGACAAAGAGGATTAAACTCTAATTCCCCATTAAATCGAATCAAAATTATTATTATAAATCTGATGTGGTTCAAATTTTACACGGAAATATCTCTATTTGGGAAGTTAATCTTATTATTCTAGAACCTACTTGAAAAGATCAATTATGCATTAGTACTAAGAGTGGAAGATAATCCTGGTTTTCGTTTTGAACATTATTCATGCTAAACTAATTACTATATTATGTGACGGTAAATAAGCCGCCGATTTAGTAATATTTTTAATCAAAACATATTATGTGTTTACAATATGCGTGCCGCTAAAACTCAAAAACGAGTCCCAGAACGATCAAGGACGTTATATCCATGAAAAAGCTCTATCCCTCATCCATGAAAAAGGTTCCCGTTCTTACCTGAAGGGCGTGCTTTTGAAAATATGAGGGCTGGAAGTTTCTCCTTTTAGAAATTTTCTTGAACAGTCGAGAGAATATTCGAGAGCATTCCACAACATTCCAGAACATCCCGGAAGATTCTGGTATGTTGTGGTAGGTTCAAGAATAGTCTAGAACGTTCGGGAACATCCCTAAACATACCAGATTATAATGAACTAAAAACGGGATTACAGACCGTATCCTGATAACTTTTTAGTAAATTGTTAATAGTGACAATACAATATTAGTATCTCTAAATAATATAAAACAAAGTCACTATCCGCGTCTGTCTGTTTGTGCGCTTAGTTCTTCGAAACGAGTTTGATAGGGTTTTTACCACCTTTTATAGAATTTCTTACGGGAAGTTTATATATATATTATATATATATATATATGTAATACATGGATATTATGTTTTTAGAAAGAAGGGAAAAGTCGAGCAACAAAACATAAAAAGTCATGAGTTCTTTAGTGAGAATTATTATTTTAACCCTTTTTATTACCTGCACAGTACAATGATTTTTTGTATGAAGCTGTCTAAATGAACATCAAAAATTATCACCCTATGAGTCATCGTTTGGGAATAACTAACATAAAGACATTCAGTCAAATTTAAACATTACACTAATTGGGGAAACTTTGCTGGGGTAATAACCATTAATAATTTTTGATATTTTACTTAGAAATCAATTAAGAAATCAGTAAATGAAATTAAAATACCTACCTAGAAATAATATAAATTTATCGTCTGTAAGTGGGCTACCCACAGTTTGATAATGCCTTCAGAGGGCGAAACAGCTGTCACGCGTAATAATAATTACACAGCAGAACTTGTTTAAAAATAAACTGTTTTTATAAACCCAATAATAATATTATTGTATATATAAAAAATAAAAAAATAAAATGGAGTTCTACAAATTAAACTTAATAACAATAAAAAAAAAAAAAAAAAAAAAAAAAAAAAAAAAAAAAAAAAAAATTCAGCAGTATTATTCATATTCAGAATGAACACGTGTCACTCATCAAAATGGTTATAAAAAAAACAACATTTTAATGAAAATAAAACCCATATTTTCATATTAACGGTTATTATTCAGTTAAAAATCATCCAAATCAAGCGTCTTTTTTAAGTAGGTTAGGTACAAGGAACCTAGTTGAACTGATAAACAAATAATGAAAAATTTCCGTGCATTTCAGAAAGGTTTTACGCCGCGTTGTGTCTGACAAGAGTTCTATGTAGCAAATTACGCCTGTCTAAATTGGTACTGAGCGCCATAACTTTTTTT
Source organism: Hesperophylax consimilis (assembly GCF_061612785.1). Lineage (NCBI taxonomy): Eukaryota > Metazoa > Arthropoda > Insecta > Trichoptera > Limnephilidae > Hesperophylax > Hesperophylax consimilis. Next base: position 30,255,951 of record NC_142844.1, on the reverse strand, counting down.
TACATTTTCAAATTCACTGAATTTATTTAATCCCATTTTCCAAGTCAAAATGGCTTTTATCCTATTTCGCAGTTTTTTAATACGAATGTGAATAATATTTTTACCATAAATGTTTTTTTGATAATAATAATATTGGGTTTTCAATGTTTTTTGCAATAGGTATGTGTGAGTATATTCCTTGTATTTCGTATAAAGCATTGTTGATCTGATAAGAGAAAACTCGTTTCCAAGTTTTTAGTGTTCTATTTTGTTAAATAAAGTTAATAATTATAAAGAAACAGCAAAAAAATCCTGCAATTATTTTTTTTCTTTGCGTTGAACCCTTTTAGGTTACAGTTAGTCAAATGTTTACTTGGGAATAATATTAAAGAAATATGTATTTTTTTACGAAACATGGAAAATATTGAAATTCTAATAATCTTCAAGTACGAGTAAATTCTCGGATTCTGCTATTTTTGTTGTAAATCAGTGTTCAGGTTCACCTTGATTCAGTAAGTACTCGGAATGGATAGCCTACCCTGCTCTCACCCTTTAAACCGAATGTCTCTTCAGATTCCTAAAACAATGTTTTAATTAAAATACCTTTCTGCTCCACTAAAGGTTACCCCTCCTGCCTGAGCATTCCTCCTTTAACCCGTCAACCCCTTTAAGGCTTTTTATATGTATAAATAAGCGGCCGCAAGTCTGTTTTCGCTCCTAATGAACTACCCTCATTTCAGATTCTCCTCGTGTTTCCCTGTCAATCCGCGGTACACATGCTACCCTCTACCTACCATCCCCTCTTACCACCCTAAACCACCCCTGCGTTCTGCGCCCGTGACAAGGAGGTAAATGTACGCACCATGAAATGTTAAAAGATGTCAAAAATATGATCAAGCGGCATGAAAGCACGGCGACATCTATCATGATAATATTATTTACAAAAGAGACTCACGAAATAGTTGAACATATGAAGGTACTTTTTACTTCCATAGGTAATGAATGTAATATTTATTCTTTACTCTAGAAACATTACTTGTTCCTCTTCTTCGTGAACCTTCTGGCGTCTAGTCTAATATAAAGGATCTTTTGTGGCTCATTACTCTCATCACCCATCCAAAGCTGGCATCTCTTTACAGATTATCAGCATCTCATCTCCGGGCGAACTATGTGTCTCTTTTCCGACAAAATCCTAAATCCGATTACATTATAATTCTAACTGTCATCTTTTATTGGCTCCACGTGTCCGAAATTATACCACGCAGTTGATGATTTAACGATTTGTAAGATTTATTGTTCAAATCGTAAAACCTTCACAACTTCAGATGCCCTACTTCAAATCAAACAATCTCCGAAAGAAAGTTTGTTTTTCTACCCATTCATCTGCTTTTTTTCCAGAGATTTGTATTAAACTTCCATCTGAGGCTGCCTAAGATATGAAATTCAATATACTTGAACATAACAGTGTTCCGAGCACAGACCTGCTAGCTAAAGTGAATCTATCAAAACGAGGATACGAAATCTTCTTAGTTTACGAAACCACTTATTTCTGCTGAAATATGACTAGGGGGAAGTGACGCGCTGAAACACTTGAAAATTACGCTGCCAAAACGAGAAAACAGCGAAGCTATTTATCAAATGGCAGTTCACGTCAAATGGGTGGGATTCTAGCGGCACGCAACGTTCGTAGTACGTGTCATACCGCGGACAATTTATGTGAGAACTTCTTGATTTTTTGTGAAAATGATAAATAATGAGCGGCATGTATCTTTTTTTTTGATTTTCGAGAGAGCTTTTCCTTACTTATATAACGTATTTCCCATATGAATATAACGTATAATCAGTAAATGCCTTGTAAGTTTTTAGATTCTCACGGCCAAAAGCATTTTTGTTGTTTGTTTTTGGGGTGTTATGCCGTGTTACGCTAACTCCTTTTTAGCCGACGTTTCTGCCCTCTGCCCTGATGATGGACACTGCAACGCTGTCCGAAACGTCGGCTAAAAAGGAGTTAGCGCAACACGGCATAACACCCCAAAAACAAACAACAAAAAAGTAAACGCCTTGTTTCTGCGGGAATCTTTGGAGAAATAAGAACATGTCCCATCCAACGATTATCTACAGGTTTTTCTAAAATTATTGGATGCTATGCAGTTTTCCAACAAAAACATATTAGTTTCCCTCTTCAAATGCAGAACTATATTTGACAATGTGCAAACTGCTTCTGATACTAGATCCACAGGCCATATTATCTTACTAATCCTTTCGGCTAAAACAAGGTTTTGATAAATATATTTTTTTTATTGTTTGCGATAAGCTGTACAATGCACTTCTGTTGACCATAAGACAGCACAAATATTAAACATCAATATATTTTGGAGTGTGTGCTTATGTATGAAGATGCAATACCGTGTTGTCAGCTCCAAGCCTTTGAGAGCTGACTTTAACATTTAATTTTAAAGTGGTTTTCAGCTTTTAGTTTTGGTGTAGCTGTCAATTACTGGATACCAAGAACTTTAGTTCCATCGTCTCAATATTAATATTTACGGGATTTTTATGAATTTCAATTACCTCCGTAATTAGTCGTGCTCTATATGTTTTGGGTCTTCCAGGAAACTTATTGCGAAAAATAATTTCCCTCAGTGCCTGCCATCTTTGGGGATGCTGTTGGGAGGGTCTTTTGAAGGAAACGATGTAGAGGTTTCTCTAGGAAGGAAAAAGGTATGAGGGGTGGGTAAGAACCTAGGGATCAGTTTGTCCAGGAGTGAAAAACGAATTAATGTATCCCTCTCTCTGTGGCGCAAGGCGATAGGTCATGAGACTAGTTGAAGAGGTGAAAGGGCCACCCCAAACCAGCCTCTCCATATCAGTCATGTTACGCAGCTGGTGGGTAAGCGCATCCGCAACACACCTCAACCGATGAAACCGGGCACTCCTACTAAATCACCAAACTAACTAAACACTTGAGGTAACCTATGGCAGAGGTGTTGGTTAAAATAAAATGGTTCCCAGAGCGGCACCCGCTCGTAGTTTTGTGGTTTTGTGGTTTCTGGCTTAGCGGTGTTCCCCGGGAAGAAATAAAAAGGAAAAAAACCTCAGTCACACCATTTTTTTAATGTTTTAAAAGACATTTTAAAAGTTCACACCACTTTAAGAGCCAGTTCCTAGAGAGAATCCAGAGTCAAATAAAAAAAATTTAAGTAGATTTATTTTGAATGTTTGATATTGTTTAAATATTTTATTTTTTATTATATAAAAAAAATGTGTTGTAATCTGTTGCTCTGAATATTTCCTGGCGATACAGGCACAGTACGTACGCTACATACCAATGTAATAATTAAATTTATGAAATTAAATATTACAAGACCCAATCTGAAGAGCCAGGTATCAACGATCCATTTTCCCCTCTCCCTCTTTAATTACTCTCTTGAACCTCACAAAGTACACAAAATGGGGATGTCCACTAGTCCCACTAGCTCCATACAGTTGAGATTCTTGTGCAGTAATCAATTTAGTTTTTTTAAAAGAAAAGCGTCCCTTTAAAATTAAACATTTCATGGAAGTCCACCAGAGTTAAATCAATATACCTAAACTGCTTTCTCGTGAATTACAACGCGCTAAAAAAATTATTTTCCCAGCGAATATCTGAATTATTAATTAGAATTTTATAAATGCTTGTGAAATTTTTACCATACATAATGTTCTATTAATTGCTCAAACTGGATATTCCAACTACCATAAAATTAGTTGAAAGCATTCCAAATATTATTTTACGAAACAATTCTGACCAACACCGGGTGTGAGTACCGCTTGTAAAGCTTATCGATAGCAATATTAAGGGTGGGTTTCTGGCTAAAGCATAAAGAAGTAGAATTACTTCAATTTATTATGGCATAAATATATCTCATCACGCAACCCTCATCATGTGTAAAGTCTTTCCCCAGGAACACAGCATCGCGATTTGCCCGAGATGTATTTAGATTATTGCCAATCCCATTTTTCCAGGAAATAATTTGAATCAACTCTTGGGGATGTGGCAACATGACGAATGAAAAAGATTGTAAGGTTGCAGCGTTTATTGAGTCAGTGTAGTAGCGAGAGATGACTCCGGACCAATGCTCACGCATTTCACGGATGTAGTCGACGGTGGATTCTTCGGTACGAAGATCGACACCGCGTTGGCGGAGACCGGACTAGATGGTGTTCAGCACTGGAGATGACGTTGGCGGAGACCGGACTAGATGGTGTTCAGCACTGGAGATGACGTTGGCGGAGACTGGACTAGATGGTGTTCAGCACTGGAGATTACGTTGGCGGAGACCGGACTAGATGGTGTTCAGCACTGGAGATGACGTTGAGTCTTCCTGGTAAGTAAGCGTGCCGAAGGTAAGGTTGACCTGGTCGCCAGATGATGCAAGCACGGATGAATCCCGCAGAGTCAATGATTATTTGCAGTCTTTTGATTAATTTCGTTCAATTCCGAGCGCGGTAGGTCATTTAGCAGGAGTGCCCGGGTTCATTAGGTGCACCCTTTATTTTTCCGCAAAAACCGACAGCCATTGGTTTGCCGCGAGCTACGCACACACTGTGATTTTTTGTAACGGTTATGGTTACAATTAACAACCGGATAAGTAACCTTATAAGTAGGAAGGTGGCACTTATCAATTCAATATATTATTTTCATCTATATATATCTTCAATATATATAAATAAAAATGTAAATGTTCGATTGTTCAAAATCTTAAATCTCCGAAAGCTTTCCACCGATTGCTTTGAAACTTTTACATAAAGTTGCCTTCAAATGTTTCGTGTGACGCGTGTTTTTTTTAATTTTTTTATTTAGTAAAAGATTAAACATTTATATACATTATCTAAGAAATGTTTTGACTGCCCAACTAGGAAGATTCCCGTTTTAGGACAGTCAAATTGGGATGAGTATTAACATTTTGATAAGTTGTTTGATAAGTATAGTATTAAAATAATATTGAAATAATAGGTATATGTACTTTTTACTGGTGCCTAAGCCTACTAACATATTTTGTATAAATATGAATAACAAAAACAAGAAATAGGATAAAATAAAATATCCAATTAAACATAAGATTTATTGCTGTTTGGGTAGCATTCTAATTTAAAAGTACTAGGTAGGTACATATATATACATAATGATAAAGATTAGAACATAAAGGTATCATTTACATGGTTTATATTTTGTTGTTGTTTTTATATTATATAGATGTCACCCGTGACAGAAAAAAAAAAGTATTTAAAAAAAAACAGCGCCATCTGTTGGACGTACAAGAAAAAGCATAATTGTTTCACTATCTGCACATACAGATTGAGCCCCAGCAACCTGTAGTGGGGTAGAGCTATTTTTTGATATGGTTTTTTAAATACCTTTGTTTGTTTTGTGTCCCATTTTACACTTGCATAAGAAATGATTTTAAAATGTTGTTGTAAAGTCTACTTTGAACGTGATAATGTGATGCGTTTATTTTTTTCTTTCTTGCATGAATAATTTTTTTTTCTGTGAAATGCACGCAGTACAGAAATGCAAAATTTAAAAATACTTATAAATTGAATACTTATACATGTAACTAGAGTACGACTTGATTTTTTGCTATAAATCATAGTTTTTATATAACTTCTCCCAAACGTAGAATATATATACGTGATTATAATGTGTTCATTAACAATTTGATTCCTACAAAATTATTCGCTTTTTGAGATACTCATTCTATGTTTTTTTTTGTCGTGAATCGTGTAGGTGTTCATGTTGACGTGTTATGATTTCCCAACCACGTGAAACCAATTACAATATTAACATTTTTTTCCCATGGGGACAGCAAGAACATATTTTTTAATACAATGTGACTTGACGGTTCGGTAAAATTTCTAATGTTTTGTTATTTAAAAAAAGACTACATCTAATCGTGAACATGAATTCAGTTTATATTTTTGATGATTTATGGACGGAAAATTACATAAGTATTATATTTACTTACAATGATTACTACAAATAATGAATAAATTTTGAAAGTAGAGAAAGTAAATATTATAATTTAACTTAGAAGTCAAAAAGCCCAAAAACTTTAATTTTGCTTTTTAATCAACATTCAGTTGTAAGGGAAAAGGGAGTGGGGAGTATTTCGAAATCTTACGTGGACAGTTACCTTTCTCTTGTTTTGAATGTCAAATGTTCATAGTTCAACAATCTCAAAATAAAATTGTAGATTTGCATAACAACTCAAAGCGACTGACACTATTCTTTGTATGTATAGATAGATATATTTACAATCGGTTTACTTACGAAAAAAAAACAGTTTAAAAATATTTTGTAGTGACCTACTTTTTAAAAGACCGCAATGCTCCTACTTGCTAATCTTGCCATGTGTCTCGCGGAAGATTAATCAGATCTCCGTTCGTTATTGGGGTCAGAATATTACGCGACAACTGGAAATGCAAAAGTTTTAAATCCTTTAAGGCTGTGCTGCTGTTGATTTAGGCAAATCTGTTACTGAGATATTAAGACGACCCAAGGCAAATTAGTGCGCAGAAAGCTACTTGAGCTTTTAACTGAAAGAGTAAATTTAAAAATCCAGAATAACCCTGTATTAGGCAGCTTTGCTCGTATATTCATAATTATATAACCAGAGGATTTCAAAGTCGGTATCATTACACATTATGGACGACGAATGATTTACTTTGTTTTTAACATTGAATGAAACCTAAATACTTTTTTCAAACTTAATTAGGTTTTCACATTGTATTTATGCTGTAAGTTTCTACATTACCTACGAGAATCTTTAAATATGAAGTCATTAATGTTAGATAAATCACAATATTAAATCTCCTGATTATGGGGCAGTATTTTGGTTACTTTATGAGCTCGGCTTAAGCTCCCACGTACCCATTTTTTACCGATTTATTTTTACAAATTGTTTCAACAAATTTCTAGTCAACTATTTAAGTTCTAAAAATTATAAATGTTTTTTTTTAAGATAATATCTAAAATTTGTAATGCCGAAACGTTAATTATAAATAAAATTGTAAAGTAAGCTCCAAAAATTATTAAAAACTCGTTTTGTGGTGTTATTTAATATGTTATAGGTATAACAAAATTCACAGTTTATCTTAAGTTGCAACTTAAGCATTTGGTGATAGATTTTTGCTATATTTCAATCATGTTTTATTAAATATTTCCACCATTTTCACTTAATTATTATCGTTTTTTTTATATTAGCGCGCTCCCTCTTACAAACCAACTTTGAACGCTTACTGCCGGGCTTTGAGAAATATTTTAGTTTTTTTTTTATTTTTTACCTGTCCTATCGGTTACCGATTAGTAAACTTTCGATATTTCAGTTCGATTAAACTTTTTTTGTATCAAGTATACTTTTTTTTACTGTTAAAGATATTTAAAATAAATAAAGCTGTGCTATTTTTAAGGTGTGGAGCAAACTACTTAATGGTTTAGGTACATTCGAATAAAGCAAAATAAAGCCATATAATGTGCACCGTTTTCTACGATCATACCGCGAGACTTTGGTGGTAATGATGGGGGTTTATAATAATCTAAACCAATAATCTAATTCTTATTACAAAAAATATAATACGAACTGTCTAATGTAACCGTAACTTTACTTTTGCGAATAATGTACGTGTTAGATGATAACTTCACCACCTCACCTTTTAAATCTTAAATATAACTGACCGAGTGGGAAGAAATAATTATTTATTATTCGCTTTGTTTATACGAATGCTTGTTAACCACATAAAAAGATGAAACTAATAATACATTTTTTTAAATTGAGTATGAGTATGGTATATTGACAGATTGGGGCTGGTATAGTCTCACTAGTCCCAGAGGATTTGGAGCAGTTAAGTCTCTTGTGCGGTTTCACATAAAATATTATTATTTCTTCCGCACCTTCTTTTCAAATATTCAATATTTTTTAATTTTATTATCATTAACGCCCTTTCGAGCCTTTACAGAGGAAATTGACAATTTATGTATGTAAGTGAAACATAATACATGGATAATAGCATAACTATATACAAAAAAAATCATATGCTAATATTAAGATTAACATCAAATCCAAATAATAACACCTAATATTGTAAAAAAAGTAAAGTTTCAAATACAAAGTAAGGATGTACATTGTACATTCGTATATGCATTTAATTATTCATGTTTGTTGCAACCCAGTAAGACTGAAAACAGGAAAATAATTTACTCGTAAGGTAAATAAAAAATAAATATATGTATAATATACTAATATGTAATATAAAACAAATGTTTAAAAAAAGGAAAAAAATGTCTGTTGAATCTATAGAAAAAAAAACTAATAAGTAATTGCCTGAAATGGTAAAGAAAATAAAAGTATAATATCAGGGAAACTGTTTTTTTGAATTATGTATTTCTTCTGTCGGTCTGTTGATAATCTTTTCATGAATAATTAATTACCGATGAATGTTTACATGTCTCCAATCGAGCGATTTTTGGCATATCATGCCAAGTTTGCAAAAACTTGTTGAGCGATCGCTTGTCATAATGAGCCAAATTTATGGAACCTAAAAATATGGAATGAACGGTTATATACAAGTGAATTCATTGCCTTTAAACTGCAGTAAGCAGTTTTACATGTTTCCATATTAATATTTATAGGAATGGTATTATTTCAATAATATGGTAAATGTACATATATGACACCAATCGGTTAAGTAGGTATGTGGAACTCAAGTAATAAATAGCATTTTGAAAACCATGTGTGGTTGGAAGAAATTTCAAACAGCTTAGCTCATATTCAATTACATCTCACACATCTTTGATAGAGAAACGAACTGCTTGATGCCCTGTAGCGATCACTTAGAAAATTATTCATCAGACAAATTGTCACAAAAACTTCGGAGGCTTGGTTCTATGAAGTTCTATGGCAGTCTAATGACAAGTGAATAGTGGTCTGAGAGGCACGTACAGATAGTATAGTGGAAGGGTTTTATCTCACAGAGGCTTTAAGCCGATCCTCACTTGCCGGTTCACCCTCATCTCGCTGAGTGGGATATTTCAAATTGCTAAGCATATCGGAATGCTAGGCTGAAATCTTGTATTGTCAATCCGTAGTATAGTTCTATGCTAGTTTCACAAGAGGCGACTAATGATTTATATTTACGTGTTTCGACTACCTTAATATAAAGCCTGTGTGAATGTAAGAATATTCAACAGCTGGAAATTCTTCATTGTTATATTAAAAATTAAAAAGATGTAAAGGTAAATCACCACGCATATCAAAAATGTGTATTCGTTCACTTTTTTATAGTTTCTATATACAAATAGGGTTTAAAACAAGGTCTTAAAGTTGTTCGGTATTCAATTTCCATTCCTGTTGAAATAATTAATATTTATAAAATCATAGTAAGATTCGAGGATCCCTTATCAGGCACAAGAGTTATTTTTAATATATTACCAATAATGGCTTTAAATATAATATTTTGGGAAAAATGTACGTGTAATATAATGAGGAGTGTCCGGTGTTAGTCTTTGTGTTGTTTGTTAAACAAATCTGTCTTACTTCAAGATTAAATTTTTACCACTTGACCTCTAATGGTGAGGTGATTTTGTATCAGATTTTTTAAAACCACACCACTATTAATGTAGAGTATTGATATTTTAGGATGAAAATTTGCAAACTTAACAATACACAAACTACGTACAAAATAAGAGGAAAATTATTTTCTGATTCATTAAACTCTTTTTAAAGCCCGGGTAACACCGGGGACTTTAGCTAACTTAAATTATTAGCATGTTTTTTCATGCATTATTATTAAGATTATAATTCCACCACATTCTGTACATATATTGACCTGTATTTTGAAATCATTTTTTTATGCTCAAATTGACTTTATTAACCTTAAATTATTATTTTCACCAAGTCTGAAGTATCTTAAACAATGAAATCACCTGACCAATATTACCAGATTTACCTCTGGGATCCAAGTTTGTGCACACTTTGGATGATAAAAAAATATTCGGTATTTGAATTGAATTTGAATTTGGTTTTCTTGATTGCATGAATATGTGAATGAATTAATGAAATTGAATCTTGAAATTGGAAATTAACCCACTTCTCGAAAAACGATCAAGTACAAATCCAAGTACTGATGAACACATATTGTATGCACCTAACATATTATGAATAACTTATAAATAATTAAGAGTTATTTTTAAATCTCATAATGTGAAGAAACCCCAAGGGAATACTATTTAACATGTAATTACATTATTTCTTAAATATATATATTTGTTTTTTTAATGTTACGTGTAAAACTGACGTGAAATTATGATTACAAAATTTCCTATATACTAATACTTTTTTAAGATAATACGCAAATAACGAATGAGTTTGATTTTTGTTAATTGATTATTATGACAGTGCATAATTAGCGTTACGTTAAAATTGCAGATCAAAATGATAATATTTATTTATTTTACGCCCAGGGGGAAATACAATTCTGATGATAATTATTCATAAATATGACGTAAATCCAACCTTGCGCACCATTTCAAAATAGAAAAAAAACATCGTTAAATTAATAGAAACATTCTTTTCTCAACAAATAATTACGTGATATAATTAGGTGAAATAAACATTAAACAAAAGCCCGTTGTAAATAATTTTATTAATGTTTGCACACAAATGATAGGTTGTCTTTAAATTGTGTGGGCATCCCAGCATTGGTAGATTTTACGGTTTTTCCTTTATGTGGCAGGCCAATAGGACAGGGATCGGCAGGTTTTCTAATGAGATGAACCAAAAATATAAATTAAACAGAATCATAAAATTTTCATAAAACTGCAACATATTCATATCTTTTTTTAAATTTTAAGTTACAAAAAATGGGGATGAAAACAAGATTTATCTAATGTATCGGATAGGAAAAGAAACAAAGACGTCTTGTAGAAATTCACGTAACTAAAAATCCATTTAATATCGGTCACAAAGTATAAACAACAACTATTTAATTATTTGTTTACGCCAAGAGTTGAAAGAAAGTTGCTAAAACAACTGTTTAAAACTAAACAACTCCATATTCAGTTGATAGTGTTGCGTTGCGTTAGATAATGTTCGTATGTAATTATGGAGTATTCAATTATATCCAACTGTTAACATAACTATTCTTCAATACCATTGAGGCTTTACGAATTAAAGCACTTCTAGTGAGGCTGCGGAGTGGAGGTGAAGCTGGCTCGCGAGTCGTAGTCTGCCTACCCCTGGGATAAGACATTGATATTTTAGTGGGTGGGTATTTGGTACTCGTCCGAGACTTTCCAAATAAAACATCACGTAAGCCGGCTTGATAGGTGACTGGGGCGAAGGGGGCGAAAGGGTGCGCAGGGGTGGGTGTAGACCGAGGGTTGAATGTCAGGGGATGATATCGGCGAGATCCACAAATGTTCACCCGGGCACACTTTGGGAGATCAAGACCATTGAAGATCCGCTTTCCTTTGTTTGCGTACAGTGAAATTTTTGAAATTAATCAACTGTGAAAACGGGAAATGATAAATAAGACCTTTAACAAAGTACGGCTGTCTTAAATACACACATTTTCAGCTGATTTGCAACATTTACAACAGTATGTTCTGTAATTCCATATGAAAAATGTATGAAAATGTACTGTTTCTGGCAGTAAATTTAGCTCATCCGACTTACCAATCAATCAATCGAATTAAGTTTTAGATTATTTTTTATTTTTTATTTTTTTTTAAAGAAAGACAAACATTCCCGGGTTACGAATAACCCAACAATGTTTGAAAATCTCCTACTACCACCACAGAAAGCCGAAAATGTTGCTTGTGTTGTGATGGAGGACTTAGCCAGCCGAGGAATCGAACACGCGACGCTCGGGTGAGACCCAAGCGCTATGCCCACTCAACCACTGACCGGTCTTATAACGTATTTATAACAGATAAAAAAATATAAGCAAATAAATAAAGGTATTTAAAAAAGTTTTTTTTTAAACTGCCCAAATCCGTAAAGAAATCACTTCTCATGTGAGTTAGGCAATTATAGTAAATAAGGTAGATAAATAAATTATAACTTATAACTCTCGTTTCGGCGCAGGGAATTAAAGTTTACATCGGAATAACAGATATTCAAAAGCAAAGAGGAAATCGACCCGTTGCGTGACACGAGGCAATCGCGTCATCTCACACTTCCATTCAAAACGTTATGCTTGTGTATTGATGGTGAACGTTACAAAACCACTGAAGTGAAACATCAATAGAAGTGTGTTGTGGGCGTATCCGTTTTTTGTCCTTATTTGTTATGAAATTGATAAAACGCTTTCGAAAATCGGAATCTTTTCTTAACAGGTAAACCATTTTTTTGGCTTGTCAATGTGGAAATTCCTGCATATCTGTGTAGATAATACTTCCATGTGTTATCAGGTAAGTGTTCCTAAACGTGTTCATAATGCTTATTTTCTCATGTGTTTTTTTTTATATTTATTTATTTACTACACGCCTTAGTGGGCTTTTCTTTAAAACAAAGTACAAGCATTTTGTATCAGAGTAAACACTTAAAAATTTATACAATAAAGAAGAATGTAAACATAATGGCAAAAATGAATCCTACGCATATAATTGAATTCAAAAGATTCAACAAAGCAAAATAGTAGAAGCGGAGAAGTTATACGGGTACATAGGTCTATTTGTGTCTAGAAGAATAAAATTGATAGAATATACTACATTTATACTGATTAGTTTTCAAATGAAATATATCACCCAGATCAGAAAATTTGTTTCCGAGATTGTGAAGTCTCGGAATCGGAGAATTTTGGTAAGCTAGTGCCCTGGTGTTATTGAAGTAAGAAGGTAAGAAATATCGGCATGATTTTTTGGGAACATGGATATTGATATATTGAAGTAATTCAGGACAGTCAATTTAAAAATGTAGTATTCTTTGTAACAGTATTAAATCTGTGCTCTGTGAATAATAATTTTTTTTAATAATAATTTTCTTATTTTTATGTGACATAAGACTCTTTTTAATTACTTACGGGTTGGTATCATAGATCCCAGTAGCCAGGGGCAGGGTTTTATTGCTATCCTTGTCTAATTATGGAATGCTAACTACTCGTTACCCTTTATCATTTGAACTAATGAAGAACAACACGCGGCCCGCGAGCCTTTTCATACGGCTCACTTGGCTAAATAATATCAAAACTTGCGGTAGTAAAGTTTTCAACGGTTTCTGTAGTATTGTTGGTTTGGGCCTGGAGTTATAAAATTTACACATGTGGCGCTTTGTTTTTGAAGTCGCTGAATTTTTTACAAATAAAATTACGGTTAAGAAAATATAAATAACAAACAAACCAGCCAACAAATCTCAGGTAACAAAGGTTGATCGTCACTGATACACAAACTATTACAGTGGACTCGAAACACATGAACAATAATTTGTTCTGTAGAAACGGTTAAATCAATAATGAAGTGAATCCTCATTAACCTTTCTATTTCTTATTAGATTACCTATCCAAATGTCTGAAATTCCATCCCGCAATTTCGGCACATAAACAATTCATTTATAACATTTTGATATTACGCAGACGTTGTTAACGGTTTATAAAGGGTGTTTTGATTATAAATTATAAATTCGCGCTAGTTTGGCAGTCATGATGTCACATTATCATAACATGATAGGTGGGAAATAGTAAACATGAAGCATTACTCGATAAAACAACGCATTCCGATTATTAAATATTATTAGCAAAATGGTGAAAGTTTGATTGCCATGATTCGTGACGAATTAGTTAATTCCACGAGTTTGCTCCTAGTCGCATCATCTTCGGTTTGGTGACCACAATTGGCCTTGGCTTTGAGGTAATCCGAAGTCACAGGTTTATGCCAACAAGCCCGCTACCACCAAAGCATTGAAGGCCGAAATTAGACGCTCCGTAAACGAAATACCGCCACATGCATGCAACAACGTTATTACAAATGTGGCCAAAAATTACGCTTGTGACAGCGAAGCCGTGGCGGATGCGTCGTTTCATACATAATTCTTAAATGTATACATTATAATTCAACAAATAGTAAAATGTTTTGCTACAAAAATCATGTTTAATTGAACCTTGAATTATTGCGCTCTTATTGGAACACCCTATATTAATAATACAGTCCGCAATCGAACCTCGATCAAAAACCATCTCACCTCAACATTCCATCTCGTCTTAAATGTGACTGTCCATATTGTTGAAGTTTATTGAGAAATATGTAAATATTTTAAAAAAAAACTTTCTCAGATCTGTGAGTTTAATGTTGTAATTGAGAAGACCGATAATACTGCACGTATGATATTTATAGGGGTTAAATATCAGACAAGAGAAGTCCTAAATATTGACAAATCCGCAGATAGCTGATCTGTCGAACCTCGCTCGTCGTCCTAATTACCATATAACCATAATGCTATAAGTACCAATTATTGATATCACCGACATAAAGCCTTGACCGAGCTTAACATAATATTACCAAAATCGTGATATACCATTAAAATTATAAGAATTTTATATCTTTCTTGGTGAAAATGTCAAGCTTAGCAGCGAGAACTTCGGTGCTATGAAAATTCGGTGCTATTAATAATAATTATGAAAATAAAATAATTTCCTGATTACAGATATATACCTACTAATATTTGTCTGAAAAATACGTTCCATTTGATTTGACGCACAGAAAACGTTATTTTTCATAATTTGGCGAAGCCGGTTAGTGACTCAAGTAACAGGTTATCTATTTCATATTCATTCCACAATGACATAATATTAATTGAATTACTCTTCCGGTTTTTCATAAAAAAAGGCTAGAAAGTAGACTATTTCTCCCTAAGTCTAAGTCAATAAAGGCTTGATGTGTTAATTAGTTCGCAAATATGCTCATTGTCAAGCGCTGTGTGCAGTTTCAATGGGCGCCTAAAGCTTAATAGGCGAATCAGTCTAAAGCACTCCAATATCCCACCCTGTGATTAAATACGACGGGATCCGACATCCGACACGTTTTCTACAAAGTACGCCTTAATCACGCCACAATAGGCGGGTATGGGGATTTAGATAAGGACGAATCTCAAATGATGAAGACGTACTCTTTAACTGCCTCACGAAGCACCCGTAAATAAACAGCGTAATGGCTAAACATCACGAGACAAGTTATTTTACACAATTGTTGATTTATTTAAACCACTGAGTACAAAGAAGCCCATTATTTCTATTCTATTTACATTTTCGTTCATCTGTGACTCTAACGACTTTCACTTAAATACCGCAGTAGGTACTTAATATACCTATTATTTTCAGTCATAATGTCAAACTGGATCGTGACAATGAAAATTAATGTAATTTGAAGACCACAAATAGAAAGAGTTAAATTTTGTCTTCTCGATGCTTTTAAAACGTTTCAAATGAATCGTGCTAACCACGTAGTCGTTCGTTTACTAGATTATAACATTTTTATCGTGAAGTGTACACGTATTGTACTTTTTTAGGCAATAGGAAATAATTGTAACCACACTGTGCTATATTTCAAAAATCGTTTTCAATCTATTCTGCCTACTCAAAAATATTGTTTTATTGAAAACAAAGCGCTGCAAAAATTATTCTTTCTAACCAGCGGAATATATTATAAAAAAAAACATAAAAATTTGCCGCTGTTTAAGAATTGTACGACTTATTTATAAAGTTTCTGTTTGTATGGTGGAGCAAGCTGTAAGTTTCTTGTGCCGATGTAAGGTCTCAGGCTTAGCGTAAGAAAAAACTTTATTACTTTGAGAAGGATTTCTAGAGACTAAACGGGAAATTCTACAAGTAATTTTCTAATTAATATGATTTAATTTTTGTAAATCCGAAGTTTCTTTAACCATTAAAGAATATTTAATTATTTTATTTTTTTTATTTTGGCAGTCAATATTAATTTGGTGACAGTAAATGGAAACCGCTTAGTAAAAATCATTTAGAATTTAGAGTGAACAAAATTTATTCATTAATAAATAACGTTAAAAAATGCACAACTTTTGTATAAATCAATAAATCTTCAACGATAAAAACACTCGAAATATGAAATTTCCTTTAAAATAAGTAGACGCCAAATTGTTTTATTCAATAATATAATTTTTTTTTCAATGAGAAAATGAAATGTACTAACACGTCCTAAGCGGGTTGTTTCAGAGAATTTGAACAATTCATCAAATATCCAAGTAAATTTTCAAGGACCTTGAAAATTAAAAACCGTCCTTAAATTTGAATTTTTCCAGCAGATGTGTAGGGGAAGTATTTTGTAGTAATATTTAAAATAGACAGAGATTCAAACATTTATATTATTTTATAGTGTCTATATGACTCAAATAATCCCCCTCCCCTCTTCGAGACGGCTTTGACTATCTCATTGTGTAATTTTGGTTTTTAATTTGAATAGAATTTCAAATATTTTTTTCTAAAAAGCTTTTCTCCGAGTACAGTTCTATTACATCGGTGTTCAGCATGATCTTCTGTTCAAAATAATTTTCGTTTTTTTACTGAATGTAACCAGTATATTCATTACATGATATTTAAATCTTTTCTATTACAGAAAATTCGCTTACAGAAAATTACTTTTCGTATATTGACAAATTTTTTTTAATTAATTAAAAAAATTAACTAACTTAATTTACAGAAGATGTAGTAATTATTTCACCTAATTTTATACACAGAATGTACCACCATAATAAAGCTAGGCTTGTGAGTATGGAGGATATCAGT
The DNA here is from genome assembly GCF_061612785.1 of Hesperophylax consimilis. Classification (NCBI taxonomy): domain Eukaryota; kingdom Metazoa; phylum Arthropoda; class Insecta; order Trichoptera; family Limnephilidae; genus Hesperophylax; species Hesperophylax consimilis. The sequence goes on along the minus strand of NC_142844.1, from coordinate 30,239,190 downwards.
TCGTTATTTTTTATGTGTATGCCAAAATATTCAGTTTATATTTTCAGTGGGTTTTTAACGTAAATTTTAAAATCTTTGATGTTATTTATATTACGAATACTTTCTGGGAACGAATTACAAAAGTTTACTTCAAATATTTATAATTCAATTGCCCCATTGTTTTTTTTTTTATATTTTGTAGTTGGGAGTATTTGTGTTTATTTGAGTAATCTATTGATTTTAAATTATGAATTTATTTAGAATACTATATTTTTAAATGTGTAATGTTGCATGGTAGAAGTATATTGTATTTAATTTACTGACTTTAAATTATTCAAACAAAAGTTCTGATGAATGTGTATATGATTTAAATGGAATTGTTTTAAATATTTTGTTCGTGATATGTAAAGCGTGTTTGGTTTGTATAGTGTTGAGAGTTTTTTTTATAAGTTCCACCCCATCTCATAATGCCAAACTATTTAATTGATTAGCAGAATGTAATACTGAGTAAATATTTATTTAATATATGTCATAGACAACTAAAGATGTATGTTAGTGTCCTCACTCTCTCTATAAGTATGTGGACCATTAACACTATTGTTTATTTGTTCTAGAGTGGATTATAATTCGTATATCTGTGAGTGTTTCTTGTTTTATTTTGCTAAGTGGTACATAATAAGTTTTTTTCGAATTCAGTGTCAATAAATTTACATCAAACCATATTTTTTTAAAATTTGTTTATATCTGCGGTGGCCACGTTGTTTACTTACGCCCAAGTATTAGCTATTAACAATACTGTGTCGTCTGCGTATGAAATCATTTTTCTATATTTAGAGACATTAAATATATCTTTAACATATATGAGAAAATTGTAGGTTAAAGTGAAAGACCACCCTTATGCACACGTTACATATTACTGTTATAATAGATATTACATAAATATGTTAATATCCTTGGTGTACATAATTATCTGTCAACCATCGATATTTAAGCTCCCATCCTGAACCTTATTTTGAATACTAAAAATGTTGACAAAATTTCATATAGGTATACTGGTGTCCTTAAGTGTGTTCCGCAATGAAAAAATATCCGTGACAAAAGAATGATATTTTTCAAATTTATGACATTCGAACGAATCACAAGGATGATTTCACAAGACGATGACGATGTTACAAAAATTACTTCTCTCGTTGAAATTGTATGACTCAATTTCACAAGAATGTAAAACATTTTTTTTTAGTTTTTTTTTAAATTTAATGGTAATATAAAGTAAAGTAAAAAAGATACAATATTAAATAAAATAAATATATAAAGTGATGTAGTTTGTTCTCAGTTCTCCTCACTAGGTATTCCTGTTCCCAGGCGGACTGTAGGTTGTTGTATGTGTGTTATTATTATTATTATGTAGGTTGTGCTAACAAGGGAAAATATAGTTCATAATATATAATTTATATAAACTCTCTCGATCCATCGCCTTTTGATTCATACGTCCATTTCTACTGGACACATTGACTCCCATATTCCTACACACAGCTTTTTTGTTCCCAGATCTTCCTCCCCGTTCTTTCATTAAAAAAACCCTCCACACAGCATCCCCGATCAAAGATAACGTAGGACCAAAGGGAAATTATTTTCTTGTAGGTCTCCTGTGTGGAGGTAACATAAAACAAATAAATTAATTAAATAGTCAACTTAACAAAACAGGTAGTTTTTTTTTCTAAAAATGATTTTTTTATAATTACAACGATTACCAATTTGTAAAGTCACGGCACGCTCCCTGATAAATAAAGAGCTCCAAAACTCTTAAATTAAATGACGTTAATGGGATTAATCCACTGAAACAGACAATTTTATAAAATTTGGACGCGATCTTGGGGTAGGTATTAAACGCTCATCGTAATTTTGCCCGGTTTAATTCCAGATCTTTGAATTTAAATTCCCTCTGCAGGGCTGTGAAATCCAACGCAATGACCGAGAGCGTCTCTTGTATGGGACCCATTCATCTTGCAGGACAAAAGTGGTTGTTTCATTTAGTCCTACATCCCCTCCCCCCACCGCCCCTCCAATGGGCAATGGTGGAGGCTGGCTGTACCAGTACAGTGGGGGACTCTCCTGGGAGGGGGGGTATCATCTCCACCGGGATATAGAGCTTTTCCGGAAACGGTGACCAAGATTACCAAGAGACCGCTATTCTGTATTTTTTTTATTTCTTTTATGGCTGCAGATAAAGGACACATTTTAACACGACAATGGTAATGATATGAGATAACCAGGACATTTAAGTAGACAAAGCACTAGATAGGGATGGTTGTTAACAATAGCATTGAGTATTTGGAGGACGTTGCCGACAAAAGTCTGTGAACATACTCACCAGATCGCATTGTTGCCTTTCAGATGGGCAGGACAGATAAGACGTCACAAAACTATGTTTATTTCTAAATACGACACCTTTTTATACACTGTCTAGGGAACCTCTGTGGAGAGATCATTAACAACGATTTCTCACTTTTGTAGCTACGTCTCTACCATTACCATTTTCTTGCGATAATGGAAAGGCCCGCCAATTGTTGGCAAGTTTTACGAAGGCACTTTTTGTATCCGTGGGTTTAATTTTATTTTATGCTCATGATAAAATTATATATTATAGTTAATTCACTATTGGTATTTGAAACAATGCGGTGTTTTTATGATTCCTTATCTTGAGCATTCCTGCCAATTTTTGCAAAATATTTTCATTTGTTTAACAAGTGTTTACCAGAGTGTCATTATTTGTCCTGAAATGTAATTTATTCAACATGGTGACAACGTGGCTCAATCAAAATTGTCTTTTTTGTTTTTTTTTTTTTAATTTTTACAATAAACGAGTTCAGAAAAATCATGGTTACTCTAATTTTGGGTCACAACCCTTTGGAGCCGGGTAGGGGGATGTGGGTCGGTCAACCGCGGCGCCAAGGGTGACCATACATTATTTATGCGGCGCCCGGTACTAAAAGCCCGACGAAAGCTAAATGATTGCGCAATTCGATTGTCCTCTTTTAACGTTAAAATGTTTGTTTCGCATTAAAAGTGTAAATTTATAGAATTAAAAACGTTTTTTTTATCATAAACGAAAAAAGGGTATAGAACAGTAAAAAATAAAGAGTCATTATGGTTTTTCTTTTTATTTTTTTTTTGTGTATAAGAGTATTTTTATCCTCATAAAGGCAATCCCACTCTTCACGTGATAAGTTGACGGTTGTTAGTTAGAATTCCACAACTTTTATTCGGAATTAATAATTTCCAGTTTTCCGGTCTGGATTATTTCGAATTTACATTTTGCGGGATGTTTTTTTCCGCAATTTAATTGGATAACCTTTCAATTACTTTCGAACTGAGAATAAATTCCAAAAAACTCAACTGTAAAATATCAAAAAAACGAGAACTATAGGCATTACCACATCGCTGTAGATGTATGAAGTAAAGTTTAACGACCAACAAAGCAAACATTCACTTGCTGGAACTTTTGTAAACTTTTAATTCCGCAGTTTCATCCCCACTTTAAAATAAGGCCAAATAAACGATCGCCGACATACTGCAAAGGATATGATTTGTAACCTGTCGGATTCATAGTTTCGGGTACTAATTATTTTTTTCGGAATTTTTCAGAGAAAACTTTAATTTGTAAAATATTTTTGTTTAATATCGATAAAATCGTTAAAAACCTTGCTTCAGGCAAATCAGAGTGTATGTTTGAATATATGAGTGTACAAAGACAATATAATGAGTACGTGTCAAACTGGATCTAAAAAGTAGCCCTAAGGAAGATAATTTTCCTCAAGGACTATTTCATCTTCGAGATGCTTTGTGGATGGTCTTTTTAGGGAAAGGTGGGAGAGGAAGTTCTGGAAAAAGATGCACATGAAAATTTATGAAAGATAGAAAATGTACAAATTAGGTATTTTTCAAGAAAAACTATAATGAAGAACACAATAAATGCCACGTGGGCGTGTTTTGCGATCAAAATAGGCACCTAATTGTGGCTTAAATTTCTAATACAAAAGTTTACGAAATTCAAATAAGATAGAAATCTACGATATTATGCAATTGTAAGTGAGATATAGCGCTGGGCTATTGGGCTAAATGGAACATTTTTATCCATTCAAATATGTGACGGAGGCACCTCTACTTTTTTTCTTCTATATTCAAGTGTAATTCAGATATTATTTGTATAAAACAACTAAAGCACAAGAAATGTTAAAAGCTGGACTGCACAACAATTTATTTAGATATTTTTCTTTCAATTAAAGTCTACTGAAAGTCTATTTACCTCATTGTTTTCCTACTGAGCTATGGATCATTTAAAGTCAAATATATTCTCAATAACCCTCTTGAATGTATTACCTACCTGTTTTCCTAATAAAGTAGTTGAATATGATTACAAATGTTTACTATTTCTATTTCTGCGATTGATATTTGTTGTAGAAACAATTTTTTAATTTAAATTCACGTAAATTTATTTTTTATAATTTTTTCAATATGAAAAATTGCGATAAAGGCGGGTTTTTACTAGCATTTAATTATACATACAGACATGAAAATTTCATGAAGTAATGATGTTTTTAGTGCAGTTTCGATTATAAAAAATCACAAGAAACAAAACATATCAAACAAAGCTTTGTCGTAAATCATCATTCCATGCATAACTAATTCCAGAAGTGGAAAAATATTCTGCATTCAACTTCAAGGAACGTTCATATATAGTGCCTGCAGAAGAATAATGAACAAAGGGGTTGATTTACAATATACTCCATACCTCAAGCTTCATAAATATTTGGCCAGATTAAAGCTCTCCTCCATAGCCGCGTCCGCCGTGGATTCTAACGCGACAGCCGAGACCGGCAAAAAACTGTTCCGTCTAAAATATTCAGTGTGGCGCTTTTGTAAACGGCCAAAGAAAGCTTTACAAAAGGGCATATTTGCAATGCACAAAAGCAGTCTGAGACTCCAGACACATAGGAAGGAATGGGTGAGATGGTTTTAGGACAAGAAATAAAAAGACGACATAGAAGTTACTAGATTGGCGTTTTAGAATATTTTTCGCATTCACACAGATTCAGACTGTGACAAATTAGATAACACATATATCACGCTTGTTGATTTGCCATTTGCAAACATTAATTCTTCAGCACTATGTTAACAATTATTAGCATGCTCTTAGTTTCAAGATTACAGTTACGTCATAAAATAATGTTTTTTCCAATCACCTTGTATGTGATAATCATAGTTTTAAAATAAAAATAGGGTAAAATAATCTACACCTTAATGATAATACCTCTTCGAATCAGTTGCAATGAGTAAATTACCATTGCTTATTAATCCCATTTTCATATTTTTCTCACACTCCAACCCTTGTTGACTAATAATTTATATTATTTCGTCTTTCTTTTTTTGGTGTTGGTATATACACTAGGGTAGACCGGTCCAGTATACAATGTTTTCGTAATATCAAATTTGTCATACGCATGATTGACAATCAAAGTATTTCAAAAAAATAATATTGGTAAACATTATTATTTAGTATTTCCGCAAACACTTTGAATTTTGCTAAAAGAATATTGAAAACACAAATAATGATATTGAGTCATAAAACAAATTGACTGAATCTCTTCCTTCGTGTAGTTTAATCTTCAGACTCAAAACCATCAGAAAAATGAAGTTCCTATGTATTTGATAGAAATGATATCAAGAAAGTACAACTTTAAAAAAATGCTAAACGTTTCTCCTACTCGTTATTGCGTTGAACAACTCTGTGGAACGATTTGCCGGTTTCTGTGTGTTTCCCTCCTTCTACAACATGAATATTGAAGAGGTGTTGACTCCCTCCTTATAAAGACCCACCACACAGCCTTCTCAAAGATGGCATAGGCGCTGAGGGAATTACGAAAGCTTTAATACATATTGTGTAAGAATGAAGCATTTTCTTTAGATTATTTCAGAATAATTTATTTATTAACACAAAGCTTTTTACGGTCCGTATGTTATATTAATTTAGTTTAAAAAAAATATTCTCCAAATTTGTGGACATTACACTATGAAGTTATTGCAAACTAAGTTGTAATATTTATCGAATCAATGCTAGTCATATACTCACAATTAAGAGAACAATTCAATAATTGATCCTTAGAAGCCTATCTTGGCTATTATATCTCACAGGGTGGGGCATAATATATCACACGGACAAGAAAGTAGGCGGATTGATAAACTATCCGTCTGAAAATTGTGGCTCTGTTTGAACAGTGTGTGGTTTTCTTTGTCCTGTTTCCTTAGAAAGGAGTTTATTCCACGTATAGTTTATTTTAACGTCACTGTTTCATTTTATTTTACTAATTTACGTATTTTAACTGAAACGCTGTGAATGAAAACTATTTATGAGTTAAAAAAACTTGGATAGCTAATAAAATTTCTGAATAGAAACAGAATTGTTTTACGCACATCCCAAGCAAACCAAATATCGCATAAATGCTTAATTATAGTATTCTTTTGATTTTACAAACTTCACAGTAAAGTACTGTTTTAAAAGAAAAGTATTATTTTATTATAATAGAAAGACAAACATTCCCGGGTTACGAATAACCTGACAATATTTTAAAATATCCTACTACTACGACAGTTAGCGGAAAATATTGCTGGTTTTGTGGTGATGGAAGACTCGAAGACCGAGGAATTAAACCCATTACTCCTGGCTGGGACCCAAACTGACCAGTCATTGATTTCACCAGTCATTGATTTCACCAGTCATTGATTTCACCAGTCATTGATTTCACCAGTGATTGATTTCACCAGTCATTGATTTCACCAGTCATTAATTTCACCAGTCATTGATTTCACCGGTCATTGATTTCACCAGTCATTGATTTCACCAGTCATTGATTTCACCAGTCATCAATTTCGGCAGTCTGTTTGTTCGTTTGATATCTAAAGCAGTTAGCACACTTGACACTAAGCTCTGTGCATTTTTTGGGCATGTAAATTCAAGGTCATTACAATTTTGTTTAGCTCGTTATTACAAACAACCTGATTTTTAACTTTTTGTTTTAAAATTTAAAGTGCGTATAGATCTCTGTAGCCGGGTATTAATGCTAGTACCTCCGTCATAAATTTGATCACACAATCTGATTTCAAATGACAAATGATAAAAGACATTAATACATAACATGTTCAAACATTATTCATCAGATACTTCTATTTGTTTTTCATATGTTTTTTCACTTATTAATAAGATTTATCTGTTTGTTTTTTTTTCATTTTGATTTGAAGATACTTGGCATTATTAAAGTTGACATAATTCTTTTCCGTTATTAAAAAAATACATTTATTTATCTGTCATATCATCAGTCAGTCTTCAAGCATAATTTTTTGTTACCATGAAACTTAAATTGACCTGCTCAATTTTTTCCAGTTTTGCAAGTCTTGGCAGCTTTGACCCGTCCGAAGTGGACAGTTGTTATCTTCAGGTCGTGGGCATGTCTCATTTGTGGGCAACCTCTATCTTGCCTTAATAAGGACGACAATGGGAGATACTTGAATTCTACCTGTCATCCGTAAATTAGCCACATGGTCAGCATAAACCATTTAGGTATGGAAATTGGGACAGAAATATAGACCAACAAACGTTGCTTCAAATTTATTTGATAATATTTTTGTGTGTAACTATAGTAGTGTAGAGGGTGTTATTTATTTATACTAAGTTCTTACAGATTTTCTCACAATTCGGCTATAAAAACCCAGTTTATTCACTTGCAATAACAAAAATCGACTCAGACATAGGATACATTAATTTGCATACACGTAAAAAATAGTAAACAGTAAAAACAAAACAAATAAATATACAAAATTCTAAAATATTAAAGCAAGAGACAAAAGATACAAAAATAGAGACACAAATTAGCGCAAAATACTTTAAAGTAACAGTAGAAATTTTTTTCTGAATTCGTATAAATTATCGACAAAAATATTTACTTCAGCAAACTCTTTCTTATTTTATAGCTCTTGGAGGGTTGGAGTTGGCAACATGGTATCACATTTACGTACATAAGCACACCCTTCACCTGAATCTCCAATTACACGTCTGCCCTGATTATCTGCCTAAAAATATATCACTCTTATTTATAAAATCGTTCATTTACTATAATAACAAAGATATTTTTTAAATCATATCATGCGACATACTCCAGAACTCAGAAACATGAGAAATAAAAATCATCCACGCAGTCATAAAAAATCATAACTCCAATTTGAAAAACATCCATTCGCCTCGTTCTCAAATGCCTTCAAACACCACATTTTACAATTTAGCTGTCTCCACAGCGCCAGAGGTGTGACAGTGTCGCCAGCCAGTCCTACGTGAAATGCGGGGGCGGAGAATAAGGGGAGTAGGATGGGGAGTGAAAAGGGCTCCCAGTAGGCGGGGCGGCAGACGGGAGGGCGGGTGCCACCCTTTGAAGACTTTTGTGCTGACGTGTTCCTCGGGACGCCCATCCCACACCCTTATTCTCGTCTGTGTCCACAAGAGAAATAAGCGTGGGGAGTCCATCCGTCAAATGTGTGTTGTACAATATTTTTATTTGACAATATGTGCTTTCTACCATCATCAGCCACATAATTCTACTGATGGAACACTTTTAATGTATTTTATGTTGTGGCGTATTTTGGGCATCACGTATCATGTTGATAAAAATATCTGCTTTTTTAACAGAAATGTCTAAAACTGTTTTACAAAATATGAGCCTTGTGAAGGTGAGTAGGTTAATCTACACATATCTTGAGACACATGTTGAAAACGTGAATAAAGTTATTGAAACGTAGGGTTTTGTACTGGAATTAAATCCTTCGAATTCTAATGAAACATAAACTGTAGTATATAGGTATTACTTTAAAACTGTAAAAAGTAAAAAAGGTATTATCCAAAGAAAAAATATACGATGTAGGTTATGTAAATAAAGTTTACGTATATTTTTATGATTTTACCTTATTTATGAATCATCATGTTGCGTTTTACGAGACTGAAGATGCCCATAGCAGGGTGAAACCGGTCCGGCCTAAAATATTTCATTGCATCGAATAACAAAGTTTTTTAATCAAGCTTGAAATTACTAAATATCTACTCAAACACCCTTAACGCAATTTTTCACAAAAATCGTGTTAAGACGAGAAAATACCCTAAAATAAAGCCAGAATCCTAACGACGTAAGAGAAGTAGCCATGTACAAAAGTATGCGTGAGGCGGCCTTGCTTTACTGGATATACCCACGGTTGAATTTTCCCTATCAAATCTCAAAAATAAAGTGGGAATCTAAACGACATAAGTGATGAAGTCGCCTAAAACAATAAACAGCGCGCGGCCCAGCGTAATGGACGGACCTACGGTCGACTTTGCCCTAGCAGGTCTGGGAAAGCTAGTTTTTCGTGGGGTTTATTTTAATTATTTCTGATTAACGTATTACTAAAATCTTAAAATATTTTTTGATGGATCCCTGGGGAAGTTTCCAATTCATCGTGTAGAAAAATAAAAAAAAAAAACTAGCGAAGAAATAAATGTCACTGATTGATATAATGGGCCTTTATAGAATAATATCCATAGTCAATGTAAAATATTAAATAGCTAGTTTTTTTCTGTGGTTAAAATGAGATAATACCCTAAGTAGTTACCCTGCTGGTTTTGGTAAGCCCTAGAATAGTTTTTTTTGACGCCGAGGCGTTAGCAGTCACATGTCAATCTTGACGTTTACGTAAATGGTATTGCATATTTTCATCTCGCCGAAATTTATGTAAAGTTACCAATTTTATCAGATTGCACTGGTATGGACTATTACATTCATCGATCGATGGGGACTATCGATGTCATTAATTGATAATCAATTGAAAATAGTCCGGCAAGGGATTTTTCAATATCAGGACAGCTTGTTTTCAGCGGTTAGATTGTCATAATTTCATGAATAGAGCACTGACTCCAGCAAAAGAAACACTATTTAAAATTAGTTTCTCGCATATAGCACTATGCTGATTGAAGAATGGAAGTTTATCAAAAATCAACTGCCGTCATTGACATTTTGAAAGATCTTCCGATTACAGTAGAGAACATAGATATATACCACATGTCGATAGTAGTTTGGTTTGACAGAAAAGAAACATTTTCCTTTATTCAAATCATAGACAATACGTATAATATTGGTAGTATGTAGGCTACGATCTATATACGGATCATGTACCAAGCAGCGCTAAGCTTAACATTTCTACTAAACTGAGCTTAAAATCAACTGATATACCTGCCTACAGATCAAGAATCTAGAGATAGCTTCGTACCATCTACGAAATTATTATTTTTTAAGTCACATAGGTTGATGGTTACCGTGCTGTAAGCAGCAAACACCCTTGCTATTCAAGTTCTGGGTAGACACATAGGCTTTGAAAAAAAGCCTCAAGATGGAATGCAGAGGGGTCTAAAAAAACCGCCTGGAAACTGTGGAAAACCACTTCCCTGTTTCTATCCATAAAATAGAGTGGTACATATTTACATTTTACGCATCTCTCTCTCTCTCTCTCTCTCTCCCTCTCTCTCTTTCTTTCTCACTCTCCCGCGCTAAAACTTCACACAGATGATAAAACTGTCAAAAAGACAGCTTTATCAGCAAAAAATGACTATAGATTAGAAGGAGGTAATTATGAGAGTATTCAATACATATGTGATCGATGGGGTAAGGTCATTGACTAGGAATGAATTATTGGAATGACTAGGATTAAAATTTATCACATGAAATTGTGATATTTCTCATATGTGTGTGTTCCTAGATGCGACCATATCTTTTTAATGTTTTTTTTCCATTTCTATTCTTCGTTTTGAAAAGCGCTAATATTGTCTTCAATGAATACATATAAAGTTCATATGAAATAATACATCGTATACTTGCGCCCTATTCAAATGTGGTAGATACTCTACTGAAAGACCATCATTAAGAATTAAAACGTTTCTTGAAATGGCTTTAATCATGTTTGGTGACCAGATCTGAAAAGTAAGGTACTTTTCTACTTTCTTACTCCCCATTTTCTTGCCAATTCCATACAATATTGACTATATTTTTTTATTTATTAACAAAATCACTAAAAAACGTCGTTCAAGTTTTGATTCACTGAGCGTAGCGAATTTATTTATTTAACTCGACCGTTTGGCATTTCTTATGTCTGTAAATTTGTTTGTTACGTTCCGGTTCCAGTTTTGGTTCTAAATAGTGAACATTTTACACAGGTCTGCAACGTTTTTTTTTTCTTTGAAATAAGAGGTAATTCCCATGTATTTTTGGTTGCTGAATTCGGGAAAATTATCAAAAAAATTCCATCACGTAAGGTTTTTCCGCAAAACGCAAAATACTGTGGGATTGCCTATCTTAAGTCGCAAAACGGGGTTTATTGCCGACATATATGTTTTTTATTATTTACAACTTATTAATAGCAGATATATTAAATTTTATAGACTGAAACAAAACATTTAGTAACTCATGACGATAAAATTAGTCAGCTTTGAATCATATATATTGGGAGAGAGCCTCGAAACCACAGACTGCTGCTACTTTTGTTCGTGCAATGTGCAAGGGTATAATACCAAAAATAAAAAAAACAAATTTGCTACCCAAACATGGGTTCAGCACTCCGCCCAGTCCCTCGCGGACCTGGCATTCCTACACCACAAGAACCCCAAATCCTGGACGATTTGCCATCATCAGAAAGTGAATCAGAAGAAAGTTCTAGTCACGAGTTTCAAGTAGGCGACTCCAGTGGACCTCAACAATTTTCTCAAGCTTAATTAAATGACCTGATCCGAGATTTAAAATCTTGGTGCACTTAGTGAAGAGCAAGGTGAGAGGTTTCAACAAGATATCAAGGAAATGAAGAGAAGGTATCAAGGTCGATGGGATACAAATATGATGGGCGACAACTGCTGGATGTTGCATAGGGAAAATATAACGTCCCACAAACGAAAAAGCACAAAACGAAGCTTCCAAACCAAAAAGAGCATATTTTATAAAGATTTATAATTGCATATGATGTAAATTAAATATATTATGACTTAAAATTAATTAAATTTCTATAATTTTATGATTTTTTTCTTTTGAACATTCCCTACCGAAGTAGTGTAAGGCGGGTTTTGCCTATATTTTAATTTCCACTTTGCGGAAAATCCTTACGTGATGGGTCAAAATGGATGGCATTCTCGAATTCAGCATTCCGAAATACATATAATGCAACAATTACCATTTAAAAAAATTTCAAAAATGTCAATTTGCAGACCTGTGTTATTTTCTTTTTATCCCGCCAGAGTTCACAAGATCAAAAATAAAATTAGTATTATGGTACTCGTACTTACCGGCCTAAAAGTTTTAATAAATAATTGTCATTAGGAAGGTTACATTTCTTTGAAAAAATGTATATTTATTGAAATAAAATAAAATGTTACATAAAATATTAATGATTTATTTTTTAAGGTATTTAAATACCTAATTACAAAAATCTTAGTTTAATTTTGATTTACTAGTTAAAGTTATTTATAGGTAATACATTAAACTGACCGGTCAGTGGCTGAGTTGGCATCGCATTTAAGTCCCACCCAGGCGTGGTGTGTTTAATTCTTCATTGGCTAAATCCTCCATCACAACACAGGCAACATTTTTCGCTTACCGTAGTGGTCGTAGGAGATTTTAAAATATTGTCAGGTTATTAATAACCCGGGAATATTTGTCTTAAAAAAATATTTATTTATAAATATATATATAAATATATATATATATATATATATATATATATATATATATATATATATATATATATATATATTTATAAATAAATATTTTTTTATTTATATTTTTTTCTTATATATATATATATATTATCAGCATTCAAACAATACCACAATGAATCAAACCAGGCCCCTACAATAAAAAGCGGGAAAGTTCCCCACCAATCAAAAATGAATTGAAAGTGCAGTTTTATAGAGAATGCTTCATTATTTTTCGATAATATATCTGTTTGTAACGTAAACGAAATTAATCCATACTATTATGGCTTTAAAGTTTTGCTGTTGTGTTCACCTCACTTCGAAGCAAAAGTGGCAGTTTTTCAAGTAACCAATCAGGACACTCCATTCATAATGGCCACCATACCTTAATTCATACAAACTAGTGCAGCAATGACAAGTGAATCTTTCGATAATTAGTGATTGTTTGTATTGAAATAACCATTTATTTTGGGTCAATGTAATATATTTGAAGAATGGAAACTTCCCCCTAGATTTCGCCACCAGAATCAGTAAGGAACGTGTAAAACAACCACATAAATGGAAGGCAAAGAAAAAAGCAAACACCATTACGTTTTAGGCGAATGTCAAAATATGCCATTTGTAGATATATCTGTAGTTTGATCGCATAAATTTGGTAAGCATCCAAGAGTCGTGTCGGCTGGGCCATGGATATTTACAATAAAATGTAAATATCCATTAATAATAATCATACTTTTTTCTTATTGTCTTAACATTTATTTAGTAGAAATCCTATTGAATTTGAAAGTGTTTTTTATTAATACAAAAATTATTGATTCTATTTTAAATTAAAATAATTTAACAATATTTTAAATTCAATTTCCACATCTCGGAATTCAGAAGATTTCTCAATATGATAAAAACGTAGTGAGTGAACTTAAAGCATTTCGTGCATAGACTAAATTTGTTTTGGGTTTTAAATTTTATTTTTAAAATTTAACAAATAAACACATTCTTCAAAATTGTCATTTAAATCAAAACCGGCAGTGTCGAAATATTTGTGAAATAAAACAGCTTTTTAAAGAAACCGCGGCAATTACATACTTAAATGACTTAAAATATTATTCTTGATCTGTTTACTTTCCTAATTCTTAATTTTCCCTTCATATTGATGAATAATACGTTTTTTTGTGATTTACAACATTTTAAGAAAGTGGACAGTACCGCTTTTGTTTCTAGGGACCTCAAATATTCATAACAGTCATTACAACGTACATAATAATAACAACAAACAATACATTGCCCACATAATAAATAAAAACTATTTTTTTATGAAAACTATAAAACTTCACATGCAAAATCAATTTCAGCGAGTTTATATGACATAATGTTTCAGATTTGCTTTCATATTTTCCCTCGTAACAAACTCCATTATTGATGGTGATGACCCAATGATAGAAGTACTCGTATTTGGAATTATTTTTCATTTTACTGTTTTTCTCTTCGTCTCTGTGAGCCCATGGCATATTATTAATATTGTAGCTGTGAATACGGAAATGTTTTAGTACTATATTTTCTTCTTGTGATGCTTGCTAAATCAATTATAACATTCTTATAAAATATATTTTTACGTGTTTTTCGGTGTATTTTTTATTTGATCTTCGGCTGATTCTTATCATTCTGTAATTTGAATTTTAATCAAATAAACATATTTTTTCATAAAAGTATAGGTAGTAGGTATGTTTTGAGAGCGAAAAAAAAAGTATTTTAAGTAAATAAATATTATCAATTTATGTTTTTTTTCGAAAGAAGCAAATACTATATGGTGCGACATTATATATTATACAAAACATACTTTGTAATACACCACAAAGTATTTTTGAATTAATAAAGATGGCCAACCGGGTTTCGCTTTTCCCAAGCTACGTCAGGGCTTTTGATTAACTAAAAATAATTAGATACAGGCACATATATGTATAAGTAAATAAAAACAATAAGTGTTAGAGATACAAAATTGAAAGAAAGAGATACACATAGAAAAAGAGGGGCAAACTTATGAAGGACGGGTTGGTGAGGGGGAGAGTTTCAGCATAGATTAACGGAAAAAATTATATATGGGACTACCATTAAAAAAAAAAAAAATTTTTTTTAAACTTCCGATTTTATGTCCGGGTTAAATCTTCCCCATAGGAAAAACTAAACTCTTCCACACACTTTTCTACAAATGATCATCTAGTCAATCAACATTATGCAAGTGCATTATGTAAGCAAAATAAATACAAAACAATACAAGAACAACACGTCAACTCACCAGAGATCAAATGGGAAAATAATTCACAAACTCCAGATATTTTCATATCAGAGGGTTCGGCTCGGTAGAACTCCTAACAGGGCCTATAAATCCTACTGATCCCTCAACATAAATATTTAAAAATCTTTCGTTATCCTACATGTATTCAAAAGACCGACTTTTGCATCATTATGTATAATTTTTTTGATTTTTCTAATACGCCTAAATTTTTTATGAGAGAGCTAGGTACAATGCCAGTAGCCGAAATAACGAATGGTAATATTTTTATAGTCTGAGAATGCCAAATTTTTTTTTATTTCATTTCCTAAATCTGTGCATTTTCCTATTTTTTCATTTTTGGAATTTGGAATAGCGACATCAATGATATAAGTTTTTTTTTTGATTTTGTCATGTAAAACTATATCGGGTCTATTATGAGTAATCGTTCGGTCTGTTTTATCATAATATATTTTATAAAATTCAATTTCTAAAAATGAATTTGGTTCGTATTCATAATATGGGATTATATTACGGCAGTCAATCAAGTTATGTTTAATTACCAAACTTTGGTGAATTATTTTTAAAACTTGATTGTGCCTAAATGTATACTCGGACGGTGCTAATATAGAACATCCTGATATAATATGTTCTATAGTTTCCGGAAAAACCAAACATTTTCTACACAAATCATCAATTTGATTTGTATCTTTGATTATATGCTTCCTATATTTTTTTGTATTAATGACTCTATCCTGAATGTCAAGCATAAATCCTTCTATTTCTGCGCTCAACTCTCCAATACTCAACCATTTGTTTGACGAAAATTTGTGAACGTACGTTTGGTTGAGATAATTGAAGTGTTTTGCGTGTAAAATTTTATTTGACCAGGAATCTAATAATTCTCGGTTGGGATTTATAAAAATGTTGGCATTCTCATCGTATAAATTTAAAGTTGTAATATTTCTATCTGCCTTGCAAATTATTTTGTGCATTTCTGAGCTATGAGCTTTCCTATGGAATAAAGTTCTTAGCATTTCTACCTGATTATGTTTCAAAGAAGTTATTTTGACTATACATCTATCTCCTAAATTTCTAGGTAAATTAATTCGTTCTATAGCTGAATTTGGATGATGGCAATTAAACTTTGTTAGCGTAGTTCTAATTAATCTTTCTAAGTTATCTAAATCTGTATTGGACCATTTAATTATGACAAATGAGTACGTTAATAGAGGTATTGCCCAAGTATTTATTGCTTTTACTAAATTTTTAGCAGATAGATTGCATTTTAAAATTTTCCTGATCCTAGTTTGAAATTTAATCCTAATATCATTTTTAATACTAGTATGGTCTAATTTATTTGATTGTGGGTATCCTAAATACTTATAAACCTCATCCCTTTTCATACTAGTAATTTGGAAATTTCTAAATATACTCTCGTCCCCATCTACAAGTTTGCCTTTCTCTATATGGATCGTTCTACATTTATCTAAACCAAAAGTCATTTTGATATCATCTGAAAAGTTTTTAACTACCTCGATCATTTTCTCTAAATTTTGTTCAGAATTCGAAAATAGTTTTATATCATCCATAAATAATAAATGCGAAATGTAATACTCTCCCTTGTATTACCCTTAACTTTTATTCCAAGCATGCTTTTAATTAACATTTTAGATAGAGGATTCAATGCTAAGCAAAACCAAAGAGGACTCAGTGAGTCTCCTTGAAAAATTCCTCTTTTAATTGAAATGCCCGGTATTACTACTTTCTTACCTTTTAAATTGATAAATAAATTGGTATTCCAAAAGGACATAATATTTTCCAAAAAGCTAATAAAAATGGGGTTAATTTTATATATATTTAATACTTTGATCAGCCACGAGTGCGGGACACTATCGAACGCCTTTTGGTAGTCTATATAGCAAGTATGTAAATTACGTTTTCGAGTTTGAATCTGTTTTAGAATTACAGAATCAAAAACTAATTGTTCTTTACATCCCATATGTTTTCTGCGACAATCTTTTTGTTGTTCAGATAAAATATTTTTTTCATCTAAATGAGTATATATTACATCTGTCAAGGAAGAGGTTAAAATTTTTTATATTGTCGGTAAACATGTAATGGGTCTGTACTGAGAGGGATTATTAATATTTTCTCTTTTGGGCAACATATAAGTAATGCCCTTAGTTAGAAAATTTGGAAAATTTTGAGGTTGACTGACAAATTTTGAAAGATTTTTTGGCAAAAGAGGATGTAAAAAAAATGTATGTGAAAAAAAAAAAAAAAATAAAGTAGTCAGACGTTTGTACCAAAAATTATATATCCAATCGCAACCCGTGGCTTTCCAATTATGAGTATTTTTAATAATGTTGGTTAACAATTAAACCGATATATTAGAAAAACTCATTTGTTTAATGCCTGAAAAATTGAGTTCTTCATTTTCTATCCAGGGACTTGACTCGTTATGTTTTATATCTTTACTCCAAATTTTAGTCCAAAAATTGCGCACATCTGATTCGGATGGCAATGGAATATTATTATTCGAAATAATATTTTGTTTATCGTCAAGTTTGGAATAAAATATTTTTTTATTTTTCTGGAATAATCTGGTATAATTTTTTTTTACTATACGTATAATTATATATTTTTAATCTACTAGCTTTTACGCCTAATTTTTGTTTTAATAAATCCAAAAAATCATTGATTATATTTTCATTATTATGACTATCTATGTTATAACCAAATTTTCTCCCAATTTCATCTACATGTCTCAAAATTTTCCTACTTCTATTTCCATTTTTATATTCTATTATTCTAGCTATGTTACTTCTTAAAAATACAACATCATTTTCTAATCTGATCTGCCATTCTGGTTTACTATAACTATATGATCTATCATCAGAGGATGTTAATTTAATTCCTAACTTATTACAAACAGTAATAGCACTAGCATATACTATTGTATGAAGATTTAAAAAAAAATTGTTTACATTATTACTAACGGCTTTTTTTTAATTTCGAGGGCTTCTAAATTATTTAATCTATTCCAATTCCATTTTTATGTAATATTTTAGTTTTCGAATTTTTTTCTATTGAGCGATTAGTTTCTTTTGAATGATTCACGAATTCTGAATAAGCATTATTATATGAGTAAATGTTCTTTTACTCTTACGTAGACTTTCCGGGCCGTTTTTTTTCGATATTTTCGATAAAGCAGAACAATCTATGCAATTATGTTTATACATGCCCAAGTGGTTTAGTTTATCCTTATTATCTTTAGTATTAATTATGTATTTACCTAAATTTTTATCAGTGTAAAAGGCCGATTTTATTTCAGGTGGGAATTTTTAACGCCCAAAGTTAGTCTATTCTTGGATTAAATTTAATTAAATTACTCTTGTATGTTGGTCAATTTACTTTGGAAAACCATTCAATATTTGTAACGTGGCAATCATGTAAAATATTAGATAACGAAGTTGTATAGATTTTTAATTCAATGTTTCCGGGTTAAACGAAAAAAAACTAAGACTCAGAGAAACTCTGTTCTTCATCAACATTCATACGTACCTATACTTTCACGATTCCGACTCATGACATGACCCGCCTCAAATATGTGATTCACCTTGTTATCATTCGGGGCACATTTCGTATTATATTTCAAAATAAAACTTAATAGGCCAGACACGCCGATATAAAAGCCTGATCATGTCTTATCTTCCTGAACTCCAGAGCACGAAACGCGTTTAAATTGAATGTAACTTTATACAAATACTTTAAATGTGTGAAATTCTCCTGCATAATAATAAATTTATTAAATTTTAAGCTTAAATCTAGAATGTTGCTCAAGAATGTTAGTATATTTTGAATGTGGGAAAGCTGAGTGCTCAATTTAGCTCCGGCTGGTTTAACATAGTGCCTTCAAATGAAAGCTCACGTTAGCTTTTGCTGGAAAGCTCGCGTTCGCCTGTAGAGGTGTTTCACATACAATGTGAAGCTTTTTCCTGATTTCTTTTATGGAAATTGGGAACTTTGCGCGAATACCTTTAGTATTTTTAAACAGTCTTCGCATTAAGCTAAGAGCACTCTTTTGAAAGGAAATGTGGAAACATTTGTGTTGTATGTAAATTCCCACTCTCGACCGTAATCCGTTCAGAATGTTTTTTTTTCGTGTCACATTTTTAATTAAAAAGCTTTTTGGAGTCGCCTTTGTTTTTGTTCACATTTTTTTATAACAACTGCATTTAATCAAATTGAAAGCAACGATATTAACAACGACCATATGGAATCCTCAATATAAGGTATACATAGATTTAGTAGAAAGTATACAGAATAAATTTTCGAAACATTTACTCAAGAAATACAACAAAAATATAAATAATACTTTCCAAAAAAGACACACATTGTCAGATCTGTTGTTTCTATATAATCTGCTGATTAATAACATAGATAGTCCCGAATTGCTAGCCGTCATTGGTTTAAATGTTCCAACAAGGAGTACCAGGCACCCTACACTTTTTCATATTGAAGCCAACAATATCAATGCAGCAAACAACTCAGTAATTACTCGCGCAATCACAACTTACACCCACTATGAAAAATTACTAAGACTTATTATAGACTAAGACATCTTTCATGATTCCTTTCTAACATACAAAACTAACTTATTAAATTTCTTAGCGTGACATGTTTCAAAAACACTTTCTCTTAATTTTTCAAAACTTCTATGTTTTGACAGTCAATTCGTGAGCATATTATAATTCTTGATTTCCATTTATTTTTTTCTCTCCATACACTTTCTTCCTTTTATAACTATTACCTTCTCATACATAAATCTAAACTTAAATTCATTGATTTTAACTTAAAATCATTAGTTTTCAGAACAATCTCAGGCGAAATTACATATTGATATTTTATGG
Source organism: Hesperophylax consimilis (assembly GCF_061612785.1). Lineage (NCBI taxonomy): Eukaryota > Metazoa > Arthropoda > Insecta > Trichoptera > Limnephilidae > Hesperophylax > Hesperophylax consimilis. The sequence continues at coordinate 30,219,224 of NC_142844.1, read as the reverse complement.
ACCTACGTAATAGGTACTAAAACTACGTAATAACAAAAAATCAAATAAATTGTACTGTGTATGTTTTAATGAATAAATAATTTAAGTAGGTCACATCTAAATTCATTAAATATTTGATTGCGTTTAAAGAGTGTAGTTCATTTAAAAGACTCAAATTAGTCTCGGTTTGAACACATCCTATAATATTGTAAATTTGCGATATAATAACTTACTGAAAGCGACATGAAGTGCACATTTTACACATTTTTTTTATGTTTTCAGGTGTGCCTTGGGTAATTACTTTATGTATTTATTTTATAAACTGTATTGGAAAAAACAGTAAAATTTTGAATTTCCTAGTTTGGATATCACGTCATCGCGAGGCGAGGCAGGTTAAAGTTAATCTATGTGTGTTTCTAGCGAATAAATTTTAGCTGACTTCATCTGTGTACAAATGTATCCTTGTGTAATCCGAATTGAATTGTGTTTCTGGCTAAACGTTTAATATAAACAAACGATAATAACAATCAATTGCAAGTGCCGCCAGCGGAGCTAAATTAGTTTGGCAGTAATGGGCCATTCCACGCACTCTGCGCACAACAGATATGAACATTGTTAACTAGATGCTTTGTATTACAAAGCGTTCTAAAACGAACGCAATTATTTGTTCAATGAATTGGCAGTAGATTGTCAGGAACGCTGAACATCTTTCGATAGCGTAAAAGGCATAAAGGCAAATCTAAAATAAATCATTGGTATTGAAGTAAATGCTAGAGTAATGTTAGAATAGTATTTGGAACATTGACTTAGTACGATGATAATGGGTGGAAAACATTTTAACCCAAAACTAGAGCTTTCTTTAAATGAATTTTAAACCACCAAGCCTTCAGACACCGGAACTACGACATCCTCAATTTCTGGAATGTTGTGAGCCTAAAGGAATTGGGAGAAGCACAGGAGACGTGCACTAAAAGTTTTGGAATCAAACCAGCTAAGATCAATATCTTTAGTAAAAGCTATTTCTATCAAAGCGTTGATCCTGGGTCGTGGTCTCCTACCAGGGCAATACTGACATTATTTTGTAGGAAGTATATTAATACATACTAAATAATGTTCATGGTTATTTATTTTTGGGGTACTGTGCCGCGTTACACTGCTTCCTTCATTAGCCTACGTTTCGGACAGGGTTAAGTAGTGTTCATCATTAGGTCAGATGTGCTACTCATCCACTTTGATAACGGACATTGCAACCCGGCATAATTACTCAAAAACAGTTCACTATGATATTTTTTCCTTGAAAATCTCAAATCATGTCAAAATATGTTTATTTAAATCCAATACGTAAAATGAGGAATGCAAATGAATTAATTTGTTATTTTCCACCGCGGGTAACAGAGTCAAAGAGATTATTATCAATCTACCAAGATAGTCCTCATTTTATCGTAATTTATGGTATTGATTTTACGCAACAAAAACATTTCGGAAACTTCGCTAGTAAAAATATGTTTCGGACCTTAATAAAAGACGTTATTATTTCATATAAAAAATCTCTCATTCCTTCTTGTTATCAGAACAACTTATGCGATAAATAAAACGAAGGTCAAAGAAGAAAGGGAAGTTTCTTTTCCGGCTCTACGGATTATTTATAGGAAGGTACCGATAAATAAGAGTGATTTCACAAAAAGTCTCTAAAATTATACACCCACACACGTAGGACTATACCCAATGTTTAATGTATAGGTAATGGCTAACTGCTGATAAAATGCCTCAGTGGCGTGTATTGACCTGTTTCCCATTTCCGCTATGTTCCCAGAACAATAACATATTTCAAGTGATTTAATGGGTATAAACGTACCAAAAGTAAGAAATTCTTTAAAAGAATTTATGAAAAAATGGATGTATCAAACGTTCATAAATCTAACAACCATTGTGGGGGGATTTTCTTAAATATTTTTTTTATCCGCAAACTGAAAAAAAAACGCTTTTTAAAATTACAAAAAATTGTGCGTTTATAGGTAATGTGAACCTTGGAAATATTTAATGAAATCCTGATTTAATATTTGCTCTCGCAATTTTTTAAATCTAAATTTCTTAGGGTTAATCTTAAATCCAAAAAAAAACTATCATTTTGTTGAATTAGTAACACAAATTTTTATTTCAGGGAAATCAACAGTTTAAAAATTGGTTGGTTTATAGTTATACTCTTGCAATTTATTTACTGAGAAACAATTACAGATTTCCTTGTTTTACAAATACATTGTGTATTTAACAATTAAACAGTTTATTTCGATGGCCTAACGCACATGTGTGTTAAGTGTAGTTTCAAAAATAAAAAACAATTTCGAGTTTCAAAAAGCATTTATCAACAACATTTAAATTTATCATTCAAAAATTAATTCTTAAGCTATATCTCATTAAGACAAATAGTTGTTGAGTTGAATATTTTTAATGGATGTATCAGTTTTTTACTATAGACCTCTTAAATTTTGGTAATATATAATATTTGTAAAGTTTCCGTTTTATTTATATAGAAGTAATACATAGTTTATTAAAAGATATAATAAAATTCAGTTTGTATATACAGATATTAGCAACACTGACAAGAGGGTCTTGTTTTTTTTTACTTTTCTAAATCACTAAAAGAATTTATCAAATGTTGTTTGAGTTTTTATTGTGTAAATTTTATAGTTTTTAACACAACCGATTTTCTATTTTTGTTCTTTTGAGAAGTCTCTAAATGATCTGATTGCATTGCATGTTCATGTTTTTTGCTATGATTTCCTTCATCATGGAAATTGCAGCAATGATATCGTCCTTTTGTTGCCTCCGCTCCAGCTTCACAACGACGTTCCTCCGTTCCTTCGGACTCGACTGACATACTCGATGTGGTTCAGTATCTTTACAGTTTAAGAATTCTAGCAGGAATACCGACAAAAGAAAATGTCATCAACAGAAATTATTACGGCTGTCATCCCATACAACAAAAACTAATTTTCATTTTACGTAATTAATAATAAAAATGCTAAAATTAAAAATTTCCCAAATGTTGTTAGATTCCTTTTATAGTAATTAAGGTAAATCAGATGGTTTACTTAAAAATATTTCGTATTTTCCATGTCCAGCAATTCCTAATATTTACCTATATTAATTTACCTTTACTCATTTAGGCAATTATTCGGGAAAGGTAAAGTTGTACCCGAACAACTGTCATTCTTATTATGGCTAAATTGAACATTTTATTATTCATTACTTCCTGTTCCGTGTTTTAACAATATATATTCACCCTCTCTCTGTGAATTACCTAATATCTAACTATTAAATGTAACTGTTGTTAGTATCACTTAAACTGAGCGAAACCCAAAGTAGAGCCGCCCGCAGGGCCAACCAGTAAAAAAACCCGCGGAGCGGGTTTTTAACTGCTAGTATTCATTATAATATCCTGAAGGTTTTCACTTCTTGACATCGGAACTCCGTAAATTTCAACATTACATAGTCTATCGTATTGTTTTCGTTGATTCGTTTTCATATTAACGTCCTTTATAACGTTCTTCGAATGAATAACTTCGCATTCCAGTGAATCAATTTTAGCGGTTTTACTGCTCAAAGCTAACATTTTGGCGTTTAAAGTTTCAATTTGTGAAGATAAAAATTCCACTGATTTTATAATAGGTTCTAATTGATCTGTAAAGTCCTTGAATCTTGGGTCTAGCTTACAAATTTTTTTTTTTTTCATCTCATCAAGTCTGTCATCGAGGGATTTTGAGAGCTGGTTAATTATTTGATTAAAATTTAAAGGATTATCGTCAGTACTTTATTTATTTGCCCTTGTATTATTTTTCATTTTTTTTGTTTAAATTAATTTGGAAATAATAATGGTCAATGTGATTGGTTTAATTTCAAACACTCAGTCAATAACAGTAAGGGTGGAGATTTAATAACCAGTTAGAGATCTCCGCAGTGACGACACTAATTTGATGACCAATGAGAGATCTCAGCGGTGACGACACTATTTTCTCTCTTCAATATTTTTATTTTCCACAGAATGTTAATTGGAATTTATTGGAGATTTATTTGCTAATTAATGTTTATCAGCGCTTGTAGATCAGATAAATAATTTCACTTTGTAGATTGAGAAAAACTGTATCGCTTTAGTACCGGAGTTTTAGATTAGGTTACTTTTATTGATAGTCACAATAATTACAGAGACCAATGCTTATCAACTGTTAAAAGTTAGTAGGTGGTTATTGTCGTATGTTTTTTTATAAATTATTATTGTATGTATTATTATAAATAACCTTGTCTACACCATGCACCATTATAGTGTCATTTGCTGTACCTTTATATGTTCTACATTGTAATATAATATTGTCGTATAATTATTTTAATTTGTTAAATATATAAAATTAACATTCATTGTTCAAATATTATTTTATTCACTTAATTGAGTGCATATCTGAAAACGGATTACTTTATATAAGTACAAACACTACTGGTTCACAAATAATTTTTTCAGCTTCTTAGATAAGCGTTCCTCCCATCTGCTCGTCTCTTCTCAGCATTATTTAAATTGGTCGAGATGGAGTAAATACAGTGAGGATCACAGTAGCGTAGACAGATTCCATCCGTCTGCAACCCCGACTTAAGTACTGGCCTCATTTGATAATCCCCTATCGAATGCGCAAAGCTGCCCGGGGACTGCAAAGGACTGAAACTCGATTCACGCTCAATTGATCAATTAGGGTTACTTAGAAAATTGAATTGATAAGACATTAAAGATATCAGAAAAACAAAATGTGGTCAAATTAGAATATTATTTTACCATTCAAGATCTAATGGTTGAAAACGAGCATTGAAAACGCACTAGATCTCTTACGTGTTTTTAATACTTGTTAGTAACGTACAAGTTAACCTCTTTCAACATAGGTAGGTTATGAATAGTTCCAGAGATTAACTTGAAAATATGTTTGCCTAAAAATATTTTTGAGCGGGCTTGTAAGGTGTAAAAATCAAGCATTTAAAAACAAATATAGATATTTTTATATACAGGTAACGCATAAACCTCAACTGTACTCTTTTTTTCATTTTTAATAAACCATACATTACTCATTATTTTCTGGTGGCAATTTCTGCCAGTAAACTTTTAAAATGAAAGTTTCCCTGTGGACCACAATCCAGAATTTAAGCGTTCCTAGAAATGACTTTAGATTGGTCTTGCATCTGAAACTGTTTCTAAATTACAAATTCAGATGAATATGAATTGTGGACGGAAAATTATTTAAAACAATTTACGAAATTAATGATATTTGTTAGAACTGGGTGATCATACGTGTAGGGATGAAACGAGGTATGGAAAGAAGGAAACAGGATGATCAACAACTTACCAAGAAGCAGCACACAACACAATATTATAATTTATAAGAGTTCCCCGGCGAAACCTCGAGGTAATGTCGAAACAACACAACGAATGAATACTTTACGATATTACGAACTTTCAATACTTCCTTCTTTTCAAAGATTATACACACGTTAACCATAAACGACTTGCTTCCAATACTTCAAAACTTGTTCTGTTTTTTTTCAAACAAATGCGCTTGAATTTCATTGTTCTTGCTTTTGTTCTAAATTTCAAATCCTTTTAAATCAGCAAGATGATGTTTGGAGATGGGTAGGAACTGGATAAATAAAATTCCAGTAGCAACTACGCTTATTGTTATTTCAAAACTTAACATTGGGTATAGTGACCAGACCTGATTAGTCAGGTATTTTCCAACCTTCTGCACTCACCTTCTTCCCTCCAACTTTCTTCTGTCTCATAACATTCTCCAAAAAGGGGAAACCATAGTCTAGTGAGACTCTCACTAGCTTCGAACAGTTGGGATCATTTCAAATTATTATCCGGGTAGGTCCTTCACAACCTTCCTCTGACCAATCTAATTCCCTCACATTCCCCTCACCCTCACAACACACTTAAATGGGGATTCCACAGTCCCACTGGCTTAGGGCAGTTAGAACTCTTCTTGGGTGATGGAAATGTATTATATGGAGACGATTCTCACTTCAAAAATCGTATCAAAAAATATTGGAAGAACTTAAATAGGATACAGCAGGAAAAGTAGGTAAAATTTTGTGAACTATATACTAAAGGAAATACGAGTAAGTCATCTAGAAAAACGCAGAAAAGGATCATAGACATTAGGATCAATGGTTTTGAAATACGCTAACGGTTAAACTGGTAAACAGAAAAAAGAAAGACAAAAATGCGTTGTTCATTGTCGTTTTAAATTCTTTCAGGCCTAAATTAATTCTGGCAGTGGTATGTAGAACATACGTTTTTGATGCTTGATAACAATTGTTAGAGTTATTTGAAAAAAATTGGTGTATTTTATTTTTCAGTACACAGTTTAGATGTTATTACTACCTTCATTTGAAAGAACATTAGGTCTCAGGGGCTTCACATAAAATAACAAATCTTAAACTGTCTACCTAAAATATAACATTTTATTGAAAAGAAAAAATACGTTCAAAACTTACATCACAAAAAATCGGGGGAAAAACTTCGGTTGACATTAAACACGATAATCACCTTTCAACCTAAAAAAATGGCTACAGACTAAACTTGTGGCTAAAAATCAATTAAAAAAATTGCGTTCAAAGCTAGCAATACTTATACTAGCTATATCGGACGTGCAGAGCCAAAGTCATTATGAGATAACAAGATCTCAAGTTTTTACGATGTCCTTAATATTTTTGATAAAACCATTTAGATATCTGCGTCAAAATAAATATGATACTATAATATTATTCCACATCCTTAATGTGCGACTGCTATAGTTAATATTAATGGATTTTCGGCGCCACCATACATTTAAAAACTAATGTTTTTGTTTTGTTCAACACAGTGAAGAGATAAGGGTGATCGCTAATTACTCTCATTGAACATGTGTAAAATTTAATGTATAATTTTGTCCAATAAATAGAGAAGTAACTGGTACAAACAGTCACTTCTCATCCGAGAGTTCTCGGGAAAGTAATACTTGTTTAATTTAATGTTTTCCTACTGCCCCTGCAAAAACTCTCAGATCAAGGTGTCAATGTGTGCCGGTGCCCTATTGAATTTGCAGTATTTGTGCGGGCTTCACTAACTTGGTCCCGTACAAATTGGTCCTTCGAGCCGGATCTACGCATTACGCCTTCAATTGTGCTTCAGTAAAGATGCCTTCGCTTCGCAGTGGCCATAAAATCTCTACGTCATCCGGGGCGTCGCGATCAGCATCCAGCGTTCCCGCAGACCGAGACAAACGTATGTCTCGCCGGGCCCCGGACCCTACTTCCAACTCTCCGACTGATGTTCCCATTAGCCAAGATGCACCCCAGCAAGCTGATCAAGCTATGCTTGCCTCGGACTCCATTGAACAATCAACCACAGCTTGGGGTCCCATCCTGACCCACAGTTCCCCGGCCCCCCAGGAGTCCGACGGAGAGGATGATGACCAACGGTCAGAGTCAACTGAGGATGCAATACAAATGTTGCGCCGTGAGTTGCGCACTCGAGAGAAGCAGCACGTTAAGCACACCGCCAACCTACTTGCAGCCCTGGCAGCAGCAACAAAGACATCCGCCGCACTGCAAGCAGGCCACCAACCTGCCGATTCCAGGTTCACAACTACCCAAGCCCCCGTGGCGCCTGGAGCGTGGCCCGCCTCGAATGCCGGCTACGCTATCACAGCACCCGGGCAAGCCTCGAATGCATGCCCGGTGCAAACAGCGCCTGGAGCGTGGCCCGCCTCAAATGCCGGCTACGCTATCACAGCACCCGGGCAAGCCTCGAATGCATGCCCGGTGCAAACAGCGCCTGGAGCGTGGCCCGCCTCGAATGCCGGCTACGCTATCACAGCACCCGGACAAGCCTCGAATGCATGCCCGGTGCAAACAGCGCCTGGAGCGTGGCCCGCCTCAAATGCCGGCTACGCTATCACAGCACCCGGGCAAGCCTCGAATGCATGCCCGGTGCAAACAGCGCCTGGAGCGTGGCCCGCCTCGAATGCCGGCTACGCTATCACAGCACCCGGGCAAGCCTCGAATGCATGCCCGGTGCAAACAGCGCCTGGAGCGTGGCCCGCCTCGAATGCCGGCTACGCTATCACAGCACCCGGGCAAGCCTCGAATGCATGCCCGGTGCAAACAGCGCCTGGAGGGTGGCCCGCCTCGAATGCCGGCTACGCTATCACAGCACCCGGGTAAGCCTCGAATGCATGCCCGGTGCAAACAGCGCCTGGAGTGTGGCCCGCCTCGAAAGCCGGTTACACTATCACAGCACCCGGGCAAGCCTTGAATGCATGCCCGGTGCGTACACTGCCGGGAACACGGCCCGCCTCAAATGCTGGCCACGCTATCATAAAACCCGGACCCGCCTCGAATGCACGCTCAGTGCACATACTGTCGGAAACTACGGGACACACGGCACCCGTGGCAAGCATTCCCATAGCCGATTATACTCTACCACAGTACCCCGAGCGACAGCCCCAAGCAGCAGTACCTGGAGAAGTGGAATTTACGCATAACAGATCGCAGCAATTCCCTACGAGTCAGGATTTTTCACCACTGTTTCCGCCACTGCCTACGGCCGATGAGACAGCACAGCACACTCACGAGTGGGTGCAAAAAGGCGCTGATCAGCTGTCCCAGATCACCTCAGCAATAGCAGAGGGTTTTCGCACGTCCCGTGCCCAAGAAAGCCCTCGCACGATAGAGGACAATACACGGATGGCCGCCTTAATCGCAAGGCAGACCACGGCCAAGGATCTTCCCCTCTTCCTGGGTGACCCGCTCGAGTGGCCCACATGGAAAGCCCAGTACACCCAATCCACAACCACTTGCAGAATGACTTCATCTGAAAACCTCATCCGGCTGCAGCGTGCACTAAAAGGGAAGGCTCGGGATGCAGTCGGCCCTCTCCTCATGGATCCCGCTCAAGTTCCAGAGATCCTCTCTGTCCTCGAGCAGCGATACGGTGGCGCCAGCGCAATAGCCACGTTGATGTTGGAAAAGGTGAAAAAGCTGCCGTATCTCACAATAGACGCAACCCTTGAGGACCTGGCAGACTTCTCCGGAACCGTCCAGAACTTGGTGACATCACTTAGGATCCTTAGGACTGACGGATACCTGACCAACTCCACCCTACTGAATGACATCACAACAAAAATGCCGATTACGCTACGGATGACCTGGCTGTATGAGACACGTGGTCTTACGAGTCTAGCTACAATAACTCAGCTGGCAGCATTTCTGAAAAGTATGGCTAACGCTATACCCTACAGCGGGATGATCGACCCAGTGCGACCTCGACCGTGACGGACCGAGCAGGTGCATGTAGTAAACGGTGAAGAAGTTTAACCAGACTCTAGACCCGCTGAATTTGTTACATCGCGTAAGAGGAGTGAGCCTCGCGAAAATAAAATGAACGATACGCAAACTGTCTAGTGAAAGTTGCGGCCAGTGCGGTGGCAACCACAAAACTCGCGAGTGCACCGAGTTCGCGGAGAAAAGTCTCGCCCTCTGGTGGACAATGGTGCGACAGAAGAACCTGTGTCGTAAGTGTCTGGATCGACACCACTCACGGGACTGTAAAACCAAGGCATGGTGCGGCATAGGAGGGTGCAGATCACCACATCACCGTTTGCTTCATGACCCACAGTTCGTACCGGAAGGTGCTGTCGGTGAGGTTAAGTTGTGACGCCAGACGACGGACCGGAGCGTGCTGTTAAAAATTGTGCAGGTTTTGTTGGGCGTCCCCCAAGGAAGCAAAGTTTTGGTGTTCGCGCTCTTCGACGAAGGCTCAACTGTGACACTTGTCGACGCTGACATCGCGACACGGATCGGGGTGAGCGGCCCAGTCCGCGGTATACGGATCCATGGCGCCAAAGGGATGTGCACCTCTGACACACTCTCCCACCGAGTGAAGCTGACCATAAGAGGATGTGATAGCAGTGACACCTACTACATCATCGCCAACACGATCTCCGACCTCAACCTGCCAGAACAACAGGCCCAGGGAAACCTTGTCACCCCAAAACTTTTGATATGGCAAGACAATGCTCATCTGATCGTTTCACGGGAAGTGCGCGAAGACCATGACACTACGCGAATAGTGTCACGAACCGCACTGGGGTGGATCGCCCATGGGGGTGTCGGGACTGGCAGTGACAATAAATTGGTAAAATGCAACTTTGCCATCGACTCTCTTGGCGTAACTGCCGCGGTGAGAACCCAGGCAAGCGAACAAAGGGCCATCGCACTAATGAACACGACTACCCGGCCTCTTCGCACTGGGAGGTGGGAAACTGGCCTCCTGTGGCGTAATCCGGAAGCCACATTGCCTGACAACCGGCAGTGCGCGCTGAAACGACTTCATTCCCTTGAGAAGAAGCTGGCAGCAGATCAAAATCTGGCAACAGCCTACAGCGACAAGATGAGCCAGCTGGTCAACAAAGGATATGCCAGGAAGCTGTCTAAACTGGAAGCGTCAACAACCGCACCCAGAAAATGGTACCTGCCGCACTTTGCGGTGACAAACCCCAATAAGCCAGGGAAGATCAGGATAGTATTTGACGCCGCCAGTCGATGCCGAGGGACCTCCCTTAATGACCAGCTGCTTACCGGCCCTGACCTGCTGTCTTCCCTCTTAGGGAATATTCTGCGCTTTCGAGAGGGAAACATCGCCATTGCCGCAGATATCAAGGAAATGTTTCTGCAGATCAAGATAAGGCGGGAAGATCAGCTGTCCCAACTCTACCTCTGGAGATTACCGAACCAACACGAACCTGATACTTACCAGATGTCATCTATGATGTTCGGAGCCACTTGTTCACCGAGCAGCGCCCAGTTCGTCCGGAACAAGGTAGCCGGGGAATACGAACATGAAAACCCGATTGCCGCAGCAGCCATTCGTTCTAAATTCTACATGGATGACTACCTAGATGCGGTAGACAGTTGTCAGGAGGCTGCCTGACTCGTCCACGGTGTGAGCACCCTCCTCGCGAAAGGAGGATTCCACCTAACTAGCTGGGCATCTAACAGTCCAGCTGCCATAGCCGGTGTTCCCACAGAAGACCGGGCCAGTTCCACAGTGCGGATCAGCGGTGGAGGTACGGAGACGGAACGAGTGCTCGGACTAGTTTGGGACCCATCCACTGATAACAGCATGTTTGAATGGTTTAAGAGTTATCTGTTGGGAAGGTACTTAGCGGTAAAGGTTGATTCATTCACTTCTTACAAATTTGCGGCATCAAGTGGAGTACCGCAGGGATCTCATCTGGGCCCAATATTATTTTGTTTGTTCATCAATGACATAGTAAATATTTTTAGCAAAGTCAAAGTTCTGTTATTTGCTGATGATTTGAAGATCTACAGAATAATTAAAGATGATAATGATCGCGCTATTTTGCAGTCGAATCTGAATAAACTATTTGCTTGGTGTTCAGAAAATGATTTGCAACTAAATATTAGTAAATGCCAGATTATTAGTTTTTACAAAGGTAAAAATCCTCTTCATTTTTCTTATTTCATTAATGGCGCTAATCTTCTTCGAGTTTCACAGATTCTAGATCTCGGTATCTTATTCCACGAAAGTCTACAGTTTAACTTACACATCGATGAAACTACTAGCGATGCAATGAGAATGCTCGGTTTTATTTTGAGAATGGGGGCAAAGTTTAAAAATGTGTTAACTTTAAAACATTTATATTGCTCATTAGTACGAAGTAAAATAGAATATAATTCAACAGTATGGTCACCGTTCTACAAAGTCCATTCTCAAGCCTTAGAAAAGGTACAAAATAAATTTCTTCGGTACATCAATTTTAAAATGAATATTCCCATCGAATTTATAAATTATAATAACTTACGTACCGAAACCAGACTTCTCAAACTATCGGATAGAAGAGTTCTAACTGATATATTATTTTTATTCAAAATTATCAAATCTCTCATTGACAGCCCTGAATTATTGGAATTAATTTATATGAATGTACCTGCCAGACAAACTCGAAGCATAGACACTTTTAAATGTAACAATAACCTCAATACTAACTACTCTTTGTACTCACCAATTCCAAGAATTCATCACCTTGCAAACAAATATTGTAAACTTATCGACATATTTGGTGTTAATAACTTTGAGAGTTTCAAAAGGCAACTAATTTTAGACCTTTTTGCTAATTATTAACTTGTAGTATTTATTAGCTTTAAAAAAAAAGGTCTAGCCTTCATACTTTTTTATACCTTCATACATTTACTTTACCATATTATTTTCTAATTACCTTATGAATAAATTATATTTAGCTATTTTATCCATGTACATGTTACATTTATATACATATACTGTCAACTTATTATGTAAAAACCCAATAGGGCGTTAATAAATAATAAATAAATAAATAACTTCCTGTACTCATTCCAAGAGGCGATCACCCCAGAAGTGGCCACGCGACCCACGAAAAGGCAGCTGCTCTCAATAGTAATGAAAATCTTCGACCCAGTAGGCTTCATTTCCTGCCTTACAATCCGGTCGAAGATACTGCTGCAGGCCGTGTGGCGCTCGAGTATAGGCTGGGACAACCCCATTACCCCTGAACATACACAGAGGTGGACCGAATGGCTGAGCCTGTTGAATACACACAGCATTTCAGTTCCGAGACGCTGCCTCCATCTCAAGCAGAACAGCGTGACCCTACATCTCTTCTGCGATGCGTCAGAACAAGCCTGCTGCGCTGTCGCCTATTACACCGAAGAAGTAAATGGATCCCTACAGGCGACATTTCTGGCCAGTAAATGCAAAGTGGCGCCACTGAAGCCCCTCTCCATTCCCCGCCTTGAGTTACAAGCCGGACTCATTGCGGCAAGACTAGCCCAGACCATCCACAAGGAAAGCCAGGCCCGTATATCCCAAACGTACTTCTGGACAGACTCTGCAACCGTATTGTGCTGGTTACGAACTGACCCACGTACGTACTCTGCCTTCGTGGCAAACAGACTGGGCGAAATAGATGAGTTAACCAACATACTCGACTGGAGATGGGTGCCAACCAAGCTCAATCCCGCTGACATCGGTACAAGGGACTCAGATGTGCCCGACCTATCACCCAAAGGAAGGTGGTTTACCGGCCCGGCCTTTATCATTTTACCTGAGAGTGCGTGGCCAAAAGAGCGTGCACCTGTCAAAAGGCCCGACGACCAGACACTAGAGGTTAAGCCTCACTACGTCGGCCTTCTATCAACTGCAAGGGAAGCCTTACCATCCATCGAGAGATTCTCCTCATGGCAACGGCTGATTCGTGCAACAGCATGGGTTCTCCGCTTTGTGAAACAATGTCGGATGAAAGTTAACAAATCTGTAGGGGGCCCACTGCGAGCGGAGGAGATCAAGGAGGTGGAAGACAGATGGATAAAAAGGTCTCAGGAGGACGCCTTCAATACTGACATGACCACCCTCAAGCAAGGCCAAATGCTGCCGACTGGTAGTCATCTGAACCCATTAAACCCCTTCTTCGGACAAGACGGCGCCCTGCGGATGGGTACCCGGCTGCGAGCTCTAGCGAAAACGAAGTGTGTAGCACGGACTCCCGTCATCCTGGATGGAGACCACCCGTACACTCAGCTCCTGATTCGCCACTACCACCAGAAGGCGGACCATCCCAGCACGGAGAAGACGGTCGCAGAGGTGCGGGGCGATTTCTTTGTACTGCGTCTGCGCACTACAAGCAGGAAGATAGCACACGCCTGCCCCACCTGCCACATAAGGAGAAGCAAACCCTCTCCACCACTAATGGGGGCGCTACCACCACCTCGACTGATGCATCACATCCGCCCATTTACACATTGCGGACTCGACTACTTCGGGCCTATGGAGATCACGGTTGGCAGACATCGGGAAAAACGATATGGAGCCATCTTCACTTGTCTCTCAACCCACGCCATTCACTTAGAACTGGCCGCCTCACTGACCGCAGACTCAGCCATCATGGCCATACAGCGGATGACTGCGCGAAGGGGACAACCCGCAGCCATGTACTCCGACAACGGAACAAATTTTCATGGAGCCGATGCAGAGATGAGAGACGCTCTGGTATCATTGAGCCACGATGCCAGAATGCTTGATGCCATAGCCACCCAGGGCATTGAGTGGCATTTCATACCTCCAATGACGCCCCACATGGGGGGAGCTTGGGAGAGGCTTGTACGGTCAGTAAAAAGAGCCCTGAGCACCACACTTAAGGAACGGGCACCTAGAGAAGAAACCTTACTCACGGCCCTGGCAGAGGCTGAATTCACAGTGAACAACAGACCACTCACTCACATATCAGTTGACCCACGCGACGAAGAGCCTTTGACCCCCAACCACTTTCTTCTAGGGTCGGCTGGAAAGCGTCCCCTCTTGTCCATGTTTGGCAAAAAGGAAGAGGAAATATGCCTTCGCCGCCAGTGGCGTATCGGCCAGCAACTTGCAGACATATTCTGGAGGCGGTGGCTTCTAGAATACCTTCCCACCATGGCAGCTCGGCAAAAATGGCACAACCCGGTCACACCCATTAAGAAGGATGACCTGGTGGTCATTATGGACTCCACGCTGCCACGGAACAGCTGGCCGCGTGGCCGCGTCCTTGAGGCCGTGCCCGCCGCCGACGGACAAGTCAGGACAGCCCGTATCCAGACAAGTTCCGGAATATATGTTAGACCGGCCATTAAAATCGCCGTCATACTACCTGCTTCAACAACACCAGCCGATCCAATCACCAGCACGACAACACCTGCCTAGCCGAAACCCCTTGCAATGACATCAACTGCAAACACGAGACGCTGGGATGAAACAGAACACGCCCGACGGAGTAGCTGGACGCAGCAGAGACTGCACCGTGGGGAGTATATCGGACGTGCAGAGCCAAAGTCATTATGAGATAACAAGATCTCAAGTTTTTACGATGTCCTTAATATTTTTGATAAAACCATTTAGATATCTGCGTCAAAATAAATATGATACTATAATATTATTCCACATCCTTAATGTGCGACTGCTATAGTTAATATTAATGGATTTTCGGCGCCACCATACATTTAAAAACTAATGTTTTTGTTTTGTTCAACACAGTGAAGAGATAAGGGTGATCGCTAATTACTCTCATTGAACATGTGTGAAATTTAATGTATAATTTTGTCCAATAAATAGAGAAGTAACTGGTACAAACAGTCACTTCTCATCCGAGAGTTCTCGGGAAAGTAATACTTGTTTAATTTAATGTTTTCCTACTGCCCCTGCAAAAACTCTCAGATCAAGGTGTCAATGTGACGAAAACCGCCAATTTTTATTCTCTTTAGTAAAGAAAATGTACACACGGTTTCAAGGGGATAAAACGTTCGTTCACTATTTTTTTTTATTATCATTATTATTAAAGTAGGTGTTGTTAATATTGCTGCAGCGCAGCGTGAATATCTGCCTTCATTTTTAAAGCAATGACCTGAAAAGGCGTACATCCACCGCAGACTCTACAGGATAAAATTTATGTACATTGAATTGAAAGGCATTAAAGAAATGCCTCTTACACTTGTCTGGTCCAAATTGAATTACACCGTGACGATTACAATTACAACTGTGAATTTTGTACTTGTATGTGTAAGTATTAACGCGCGAAGTTCGTATAAGTAAGAATACTTATCGTTTCTGCACAATTTTACTGCTGTTGATAACGAACATTTATAGCAGCATTCAAATCGAGAATAGGGTGATTTGACCTCTACGCTATGTGCAATACAAAACAGTAAAAATCATTGAATTTAACTTAATTCCGTTAAACTGGCGCAGACCCATGGCATATTACGAAATATTATTTATCACGGGACGCTACAAATTTGTTACATCTGAAGCATACTAGATGGAATATATTATTTCACACAAAATAACTTCATGTTTAATTCTGGTTTCTGTATGGCGCGGGTAACTTAAGATTGTATTTTAAATCGTCATGCTGAATCCCTTACAGTTAGAGATTAATTTTGAAGACGTTCAATCCCTGACAAAGGGTACTCACTTGGGTAATAATTTACATCTGATCGCTCCTAAAGGAATTGGCGAGCATTAACAGAAGTAGGCATAATGTTAATTTTATCCTTCGAATATACGCATACACACACAGGGTGTTAAGAAACGTACCTTACTTTCAATAACCAGTGATTCCTAACATTATTTGGAGTAAAAAATCTAGATGGTATTTTGGTCTCCGGAAATTTTTTCTTTCAACAAAAAACTTAAGGAGTCATTATATAATTAGGTTAGTTTCGGGGTTGGAGGTTGGGCAGTTTGTTTGTTTTTGAGGAAAAAAATGTTACTTATTAGAAGACAGTCAGTTATGTACGTCCTGTATAACAACATATATTATTTTTAATTTCACAAAAAAACAGGTCATAGTAATGATCATATAATGTGAGTATTTAATTCAAATGGTATATCGTTTTTTTGTGTGAATTTTTTTTTTTAAATCGTAAAGGTACGTTTTGTATCGATCCAGACTGAAACCTTTTATTTAATTTTATGTGTCAGAGTATTCTCTGCGGGTCGTTTCAATGGGGTAGGCATGTCGTTGGAAGTTTCAACAGCGTAATACTTTAATTGTCTACCTCCGTGAGTAAAATTTTTTGATATATCTGTTATCTTTCACAAAAGACTCATCCAACAATACTATGTATAACAGAACGAGCTTACCGATTATTATTCAAGTCAAATTTTGAAAAAACACTTCGTCGTGAAAAATAACAAAAAAACTTGTAACTCATTTAAAGAATCAGTTATTCTTAAAGTACCTACGTCCAGCTGTTTTCAATACCCAGTGAATCAGACCCGCATGTGGGCGAATCGTAAGAATCGGCAATAATGATAGCCAAATGGCAAAAATGATTTATTGGCAAACAATATTTTTTTCCATTGTACAAATTGTGGTTATAAACCAACTTCTATTTGATTCTTCTTTCTTTCTTTTTCTTTTTTTTTTTTTTTTTTTAAAGAAAGACAAACATTCCCGGGTTACGAATAACCTGACAATATTTGAAAATCTCCTACTACCACCACAGTAAGCTGAAAATGTTGCTTGTGTTGTGATGGAGGACTTAGCCAGCCGAGGAATTGAACACACTACGCCTGAGTGGGACCCAAGCGCGATGTCAACTCGGCCACCGACCGGTCTCTAATAACAGAGGTTTGCTCGACGCTCACTTTTTATTATATTACATTATTTTTGATGAACGGATTACTAAAATCTTAAAGTTTCTAGAGGAAACTCTACGAATGTTAGTTATTTATACTTATGATTAATAAATACAGAACCTTTCCAGAAATATATTTTAAACTATAAATTAGGTGTTTCATATTATTTTATTATTATGAAATTAGCGGTAAGCACCTCTAGAAATATAAAAATAGAAGATCTCTCTAGAAATATTTTTAAGATTTTAGTAATACGTTCATCAGAAATAATTAAAATAAACCCCTCGGAAAATTCAATTTTCTAGACCTGCTAGTGCAAAGTCGACCATAGGTCCGTTAATTGCGCCAGGCTGCGCGCCGAATATTGATTTACACGACTTCATCACTTATGTTGTTATGATTACCACATTATTTTAGAGATTTGACAAGATGAATTCAATAGCAGGTCTGTACAATACACCAGGCCCGCACTTTGCATATTTCTGTGAACGGCTACTTTTACTTACGTCTTTAAGATTCTGGCTTTATTTTGGGGTATTGTCTCGTCTTATAACATTATTTTATACGAATTGAAAAAAAGAAACATATGGTATTGTCATTATGTTCATCATTTATTATGTTTTTATGCTCATCATTTTCTTGGCATCATCAAAGATTCTCAGAGCACGTTCATTCGCGGGATTCGCAAGTATAAAAATAGATTATGTGATTCACTCTGTTAGAATGGGTGCTTCGAGGTATTATGGATCCTTCGTCCTTAGTACGAAAAATAAACGATCACGCCCTTGGAGCACAAAGGTTGCGCGCCCATAAAGACTATTTTTGAACAGAAATCGAGTTGCGAATAATTTGCTTGGCAAAGCTTCTACCGCGAATGTAAAAGACTCGCGCATTGAAATAGAATACAATAGATAAGCTCTCCAGAGCGACACAATTGAATGAAATTTGGGGCAGCACACCCTGTTTTTAAACCTTAAATATTGTAAATTAATAATTCTTTGTTACCCTGTGGATGATCGTTGAAATAATGTATTTGCCGCCCCGCCACGTCTTGCTGTGGCTTAGTCTGTCTGTGCAGATAGAGAAACAATAGCGCGTGTTGCTTTTATGTCCAACTGATGGCACTGTTTTTTTTAAATATGTTTTTACCTGTCACAGGTTATATCTATGTGATATAATGCAAAGTCATGTCAAAATTTCATAGCAATCGGTGAAAAGCTTTCAGAGATTTTAGATTTTGAACAAAAGAATATTAACATTTTTATTTTTATAAGCAGAATTAATCTTTAGGAAATTATAAGTTGAATTTATCTTTTTTACATAATACCAAAAGTTAAACATAATATACAATTATCCACTTTAAGAAATTAAAAAAAAACATACCATTATAATTGAATGTACTTTAATAAGACGGGATGTAGGATTAAATTCATAACAGAATTACATATTTTGTGTAAAACCGCAAAAGCGTGCCAATTGCTCCCAACCATCTGGAACCAGTGAGACTAAGGCATCCCCAATTGGGAAATGTTATGAGGCTGAAGGTAGTGGGAAGGGAAAGGAGATAGGGAAGAAGAAAATGGAGAGGAACCTGGCTACTCAGATCTGGTCACCAAACACGGCCAAAATCATTTTAAGCAACGTTTCAATTCTGATTGGTGGTCTTACACCAGGGCGATACTGAAAATATCTTACACTCTCGAACGTTCCGCAAAAAAACTACATACTATTTTTAATTAGTAAATTGTGAAATAACAAAAATATACAAATAAAATTTACTTACGCGCGACCCCTGGCTTGCTAGTTAAGAGCGTTACCCCTCGACCATGTAGGCCGTCAACAACAGAAAAGTTTCTCACGACATGTCAGAAAAACACTTTTTTGTAACTTTTTATATTTATTCAACTCAATTGAAAATGTTCACCACTGATATCATTAATTTATTGTTATTACTACAGCCTGTTCAAGCAAGAATTTTATTAACGGTATGTTTTGTATTGATCCACTTTGAATAGGACATATGAACTTATATATAAATCACTATATTAATTTATAATACCTGACTCCAAACGGTTGACGGCTATGAAATATACTGTTGTTTGAAACATTCGATGAAATTATTAAATTATTTTGCAATAAAGAGAAAATGAATAATTGCAAGTTTTAAATCATTTAGTTAATCTGTTTAATCTGTTCGCTAAACCAAGTACGTATTTTCAGATCCCATATCATGTAAAATAAATTTCTTGAAATCAGTTAATAAAAGTCCAATGTTGGTAATTGCAAAAGAAACGGAGTTATAGTTTTCCAAGGCAGAGCTCGTATGCATTACCTCATGGAACATTCAAAAGGAGCGTACGGCGTAACCTGCTTATTACAATATTGATTGGTTAAAATGTTTAATCTTCTATAATTAATTGAACATTTACAATGGAATATGTTTACATTAAGAACGTTATACCTATTGATAAATGCCTACCTACATCGACGAATCGGAATTAAAACGCGACATGGTACAAGAATTCTAATAATTTATGTGCAAATATTTACTTGTTTAGCCGAAAATGTATATCTTACGAAATACGTAATTACGAATTTTATTAAATGTTTTTTGGCGAAATAGGTAATTATGAATATATAGAAAATGTATGTGTGCCGAAATAGGTAATTATGTGACGAAATGGGTGATTATGAATATATAGAAAATGTATGTCTGACGACATAGTTAATTATAAAAATATTTTTAAAAATGTATGTCTGACGAATTGGGTAATTATGAATATATAGAAAATGGATGTCTGACGAAATAGGTAATTATGAATACATAAAAAATGAATGTCTTACGATATAGGGAACTATGAATATATAGAAACAAGAAATGAATCGAAATTAAATTTTATTAGTTACATTTTCCAAATACTAAAAGAAAAAACCAAAAAATAACTTCTTCACAAAAAGAAAACAACAGAAGAACTAGTATTTTATTTGTTTAAGTGTAAACTAAAAATTCCAATGTTCAAAATTGCATGCCTACATTACCATTTTATTGCGATGACATTTGAATTCAAAGTGTCACAAAACAAAAAATAAGTCGTCCCGGACAGGAACTTAAAATTTTATACAGATAATATCACATTATTTTCACGGTATAATTATATAACGAATATGTGTGTAATTAAAGTAAAATGTCAATTTAATCTTATTACCATCGCGCGCGTTTTATAAAATTTAAATAAATCGTTCAATTCTTTTGCTCGTTTTTATAACTGGCAATACCTTAAGAGTTAAACGATTTGAAAGAAACATAAGTTTGCGAAATTTCCATGAGAATATTATTAAAGACATTCGATATTCTAGAATTCTATCTTTTTTGTTTTCAAACGAGAAAATTTTTATGAACGGCTTTTAGGACGATCGTCAATGTCGTTCATACGATCTCTGCCTGGGACTAGTATAATCAATTTACTAATATCACATACTCAAAAATATTTATTAAATTTATTTTGTACTTGTATAGAAAATATCGTTTTACCGTTTTTCGTATGCAAAATGTATTCATTACCCAATACTCAAAAGAGCAAAGTCCTCAAACGCCACTTTACAAAAGATTTAGGAATTTTATTTTCTTTTATATGCAAATCCCTCGGCCTTTAATCCCTGCATTCTGGCATCATCTGTTTGACAAGAGCCAGCCATTGTTCGCGCAGTTTTTTTTCTATAGACTACACAGAGAATGAATTGTTTGGAAATAGTAGAACGTTTTTTTCCATTCAATTGGGTCCAGGCAGAAACGTTTTGGTAATCAGCAACGATCTTTTTTCCGCAGGAATAGAATATTTGATGGAGATTTTTTTTATTGTTTCATCGTATTGTATTTTAAGTACATACATTATAAATATGTCTATATTGCATGAGGGGAAAAGTTCTGATTTTATTCACACTTTTTTGAGATGACAATATGTGATATGTATATATACTCGTATATATATATTCTCATAGATCAACAAACTTGGATTCTGAATATATAAGATTTATCATATTTATTTATAAACCGTCATTCATAAACGAATAAAACACCACCACATACATCCTTTGGTTAGTGCGACTAAATCTGCTGATTTATCACAACCAGTCTACACGAGTGATATATCTGTGGTCTACAATATATTAGATATTTCATGTATTGGGTTTTTTGCGGGTAGAACCTTTTTTTGGGGAAAGTTCAGGGATTCTTGACGTGTCTTGAGTATCCAACCATATTGGAATATAATATTTTTTTAATAATTATGAAAACGTACCATATTTCGTTTTCTTTCTCAGCAAACCTCCAAAAAATCCATTTTTAAAGCCCAAACGAAAGAGAACATCCGAAAACGACTATACGATATTTTGATTGTAAAGGAACTAGTGCTGAATATATCTTCATCTCATGTGGGTATTTTAGAACATATGCAATGGCAACCCTTGTCCACATTCACATTGGAACCGATGAAAATGTTGTAACGCATGTTTTAAAATACCAGTAAATTGCTTATCACCTATTTTTACACTTTCAATAAAATAACATTAGTAAAGGGATGCTAACATTCTACCTAGTGTTCTTCAATGTTAAAAACGGGTAATCTAAGAAATAAATTAAAAAAACGTCTCGACTCCTGTACAAAATACAGCGCCGGTGAAAAAAAAAAGACTTTTGAGACTGGTGACTCGTAACTTCACTGGCCGCTTCCATAGATACAGAGCGCTTCCGGGAGACCCGAAAAATTAAAACCCTTAATATTATTAAAATTATTAAAAACTACATATATAACAATTTAAAAATTACTGGTACTCAAGTTAGAAGGTCATTTTATATTCCAAAATGGAATTGAGTTCCTTATTGTCTTTGCTTTGGTCATGATTATTATTGTTAACGGATAATCTATTATTATGGTTAAAATAGTTTACCTGTCTTGAGTAATAACATATTAATTCTGATTAATTATTCATTCGTATTTATCATGCCACCCTGCCATACGTAAAAGGAATTGACAATCATGCAAATGTTTGAATGTCGAAATTCAGATAATTTTAAAATTTCTAACTTACTTTTTTGGCTTATCAATTAGAAATTAAATTACCTGACGTGTACCCGGAGTTGCTAGGGGTTGTGAATGACTTGGAGTAAAGTTTTGAGGTGATGAATCCTTTATATATAATTTATGTATAAACATTGAGTTTTTTCTACATTCTATAAATAAAATATGCATGTGTTATATAAAGGGTGTATCGGCACGTACCCGACAAACTTTAACCAGCTATTCCTTAACACATTTGTTGTAAAAATGTTACGGTCACTCTGCTGTCCGGTAATATTTTTTTCAATTAAAACAAAACAAAAAAAATCACACTCCGTCACTGTCATTGGCATTGTTTTTCGTGTTCAACAGCTGTTATCAGCAAATGTGTCAAAAAGCGTCCTCGCTCTTTCATACACACTAAAAAATAATAGTTAAAAATGAGACGAATGGTGCCATGCCATTTCGTTGTGATTGTAAAAGCGCGCAAATGTAGGTACGTACGTAAATTATTCAACGAAACTCGAATAAAATATTGCCAGATGGGTTTTCGAACTTTGACGAAAGACAAAACATTGGTGACATGTGGTGAAAATATGATTAAAAAAAATTTATTAAAAAGAATGTTACCGGACAGCAAAGTGCCTTTAATTTTTTTTACTCCAAATTTGATAATGAATAGCTGGTTAAAGTTTGTCAGGTACGTGCCGATATACCTGTATATAAACTTTTCAGAAAAATTTTCTAAATGATAGTGAAAACCCCATCAAAGTCCGTTGCGTTGTTTAGAAGAACTAAGCGCACAAAAACACAAACGCGGATAGCGAATTTATTTTATACTTTTAAGAGATCATCTTTCAACGTGGTTTTTATGCGTGAAATGATTGGAAATATGTAATACCGCAAGCTTGGGGAATTTTGTGAGGCTGAGGAAAATGAACAAGACGAGGATGATAAATACTCTCTTATCATTTAAAACAATGGTTTAGAATCTAAACATGAAATCTTGAAATGGTTTTTACTATATTTGGTTACAATGCAGTGTTCTTGAGTATGGGTCAACAGTCTGGAATCCACATTATATCACACAGGTATCTAGACTTGAATCTGTCCAATGAAAATGTACACGGATTTTGTCTTATAGATCAGGTATCTACCATCTACTAGACGGTTACGAACAAAGACTTATATTTTTAAAATTAGAGAGTCTAGTTAAAAGACAAAGCATATTTGACCTCCTAATGCTTTACAAAATTGTGAATAATCAAGTAGATAGTAACATAGTCCATCTAATCAAGTTAAACGCCAGGCCCAAATTCACTAGTAACCCTAACATATTTTGGACCGAAATTTTTACCAATACCACTGGTTATTTTAATCCTATGTCTAGAATGTCTCGATCATACAACGATATTGCTAAAACACATGCTTGCATAGATATTTTCGTAAATAATATAACTTTTTTCATGAGATATCTCCACGATTTATGTACCTAAAAAAAACAAATATTTTTTGTTGATTTTTGATAGTTTAATTATATACCTAATTTAAACATATTTTTAAAATTATTATGTCTTGTTATGTTAAGTTTTGTATAAAAAAATAATGATATTGTCTTGATAGTGAATGTGCAAATGTGATTGCTGCAGACACATTAGTCTAGCGACATTTATATTTGTATGTAAATTTAATACTTTAAAGTAAAATAAATTAAATACTTTGGAATAATAATCGATAACTAGTAAAAATTTAACACTAACCATGAAATTTTAAATAAAAAAAATGTGAAAAAGGTTAATTTTTTAAGTAGGATAAAGGGAAAATTGGACATTAAAACAATGATATTGGTCTACAATACCACTGTAGCATCCCACCTGAATTACTGCACAAGTGTAATCTTTCTGAGTAACAAAACCCAAATTAAGAAAATGGAAATAATTCAAAACAGAGGCATAAGGTCAATACTGTGTTGTAGCAGGTACACCAGGATAAAAACCATGCAACGCCTACTGAATCTCTTAAGTGTGTGGCAACGATTAGTTTACAATGTCTTAGTGTTTATTTATAAGTTAAAAAATAAAATTTCACTACAGTATATGTTAAAGAATGTTAGAATTAATATTACAGTTCATTTATATCCTACGAGAAACTGCAAAGATTTAAGGCTTCCTTAAACAAATTTATCGGGACCACAAAACAATATTTAGTATAAAGGTTTTAAAATGATCAATGAACTCCCGGCAACTGTTCAGGAAGCTAAAAGCCTTGCAGGTTGTCGTGGATTATGTCTCAATGTTGTGAAGTTCAAATTATAGTATGTAAGTAGTAAATTTTATTATTGCAGTCCTAGAAAAGAATATATTAGATGTTAAATTTTATAACTAAATAAAACGTACCTACTTAGAAAAAAAAAAAAACAATTTAAATATAATCCGGATAGTTACGACTCTTGTGCTATTTTCACATTCCAAAAAAGTTGATAGATCAAACATTTCAAATGCTTGTGCTAATTTTTATTGAATTTTATAAAAATATACAAAATTAATTAAATAATTCCATACCCCGATTGAAAGTCTCGGACATTCCAGCAAGGTGAAGGAAAAATGTCTACTTTATTATGAAAGTAAGCCTCTAAGGCTCCTTTTTACTCGTCATCCCGTCATTAATTTCCCCATTACCTCGTTAGAGGTCCTTTTGCGGCTGACTTTGAAATATTACCTTTCCCGCCATATCTTGCAGCCGATGATTTTAATAATGGCAACAGAATATCGTTAATTCAATTAACTTCACAATTTTTCTACCAACACGTCTTTAATTGTGCCGTAATGATATTTTTAAGGTTTTAGAAAAATATGTTTTTTTACAAATTTCACAAGCCCAAGAACTTTACTATTACTTATAATTACTCAATTTTATTAAATAAACTTGACCCGTTAAAAATCACAGAACAGTTTGAATTTCACAGAACTTTGAAATTTCTTTCTACGAAAGAAAAAAATAGTGTACTTTTCGAATGTAGAATATAAATAATCGTAGGATAAAATGTATGAAATTTAATGCTTATCTGAATTTCAAAAGATTTTGAACTATAAATTAATTTCTCATATCTCAATTCAAGAATTACTAGTAATATCTTCAATTAAAACCTATTTAACTATTTTTAAGGCGGCCATCTTTATGAATGATTGCAAAGTAATACATGAATTTATTTGGAACGTTAATGTTGTCATTGATACATTATAATACTGAATATCTGATTTTTTATTTATTTGGCAAAATTATTGACTTTTCTAAAAGTCTCTAATGAATATTCAATATATTAGAATAACTTTTGAAAATTATATGTCAATGTTATATTTAATCATCGAAGAAGAAGATAATATTAAAAAAGAAATTTAAAAATAGATAAAATAAATAGGCATCGATCGAGGTTCAATTTCCAGTTACTTTTAAATTGTATATGTCTTTTTTCCGTTTCATATTTCGTTGAGATTAATTAAAATTATCCTTTTTTGTAATCATTAAAAAAAAATTGCATAATCTTAAAAAGTTATTCCATAAATACAGTTATAAATAATTATAACCAAAAACAGACTACTGAACAGGGCCGGCCTTGATTGAGTTAATTTTTTACACCCCTTGTCAAAACCAGTAGTCACCTAGATAGGTGATCACTTTTAACAATAATATTCGAATGCTTTGTATTTTTGTATAGCGCCGTTTTTGTGAAAAATTATCTTAATGTGTTAGAACTGTTGTTAGATATTATCAGCATCTTGGCGCCTTTACAAGTCTGATTAACAGTCCCAGAGCGGACTGCTCCAATTGCGCCCGCTTGGGTCCAGCCCTGCTACTGAATAATAATTATTCACAGGTTACCAAAACATCTTGGGGTTACCCGACTGCAAAGGTATGTATGATCATCTTAACTTTATCAGTAGGATTTTTCACGAAAGATCTAGGCATATCTATTATATATTTAAGAAGATTCAAGCAACAACGCATTGTGTTCCATCTCATTATTGTGATTTTATAAACAACTTAATATTCAGTTGCCCCGTAGAACCGCATTTGCCATTGCCGCTGTTTGCGCCTCACAGGATATGAAAGGATAAAGTAGGTGATAAAAGATAAAAAAATACCCCTTAAGAAAATACTTTGAACCATTTTTTCGTTTATAAAAAATACTTGTTCTTATCAAAATCAACAGCTACGTTAAGAAGAAAGAATATTAAAATATGATATTTCTTGGTATTCTTTGTAAGTATTTTTGTAAAAAGCCTTTGTCAAACAAAAAGTACATCTTGAGAATCTTTTAATGACATCTTGAATGATAAAACATATTAAATTACGTCAACCACTTTTATAATTCCAAGGTACTCACCGAAATTATGTCACTTTCCGAGTCGCAGTATTTCTGCAAAAATTAAAACAAAAAACATTAGAAATTTGTTAGTTTACATCTTACCTACACAGCTTATCTGAATTCTGTTTTACTGACTAATTTTATGTAAAGACATTTCATGTTGGTACATTATAACTGTTTTAATTATTTTATATACCTTTTTTGATAAATCTGCATGAAGATACAGTATTATTATATTTCATACGTATCAGTTGGGGTCAATCTGAGCCTAAAGTGTATTTGGAAACGTTCGGTTCCTTATAAACGATAAAACCCACCTAGTGCTGAACTATTTTTGTGAGTCAAAGCCAATTAAGTACTTATATATATAGAAAGGGGTTTACACAATGATTTCAGTCAGGCTCAACAAGTCTTTTCAAGTCAACAATTAAGTAATCAAATTAAGACAAAGTACATTAGGTACCTTCTATCCGAGTCAGAGTCTCTCCTTTGCCTGAGTCTCGTAACCCTTTTTTCTAAATCTCTTCACATTGAACAAATTGATATTTTACGGCTACGTAGCTCACGATATAAAACTACCGATAGAAATAGTTTCAATGACCTAAAAATTAAAAAAAAACTGTGCAAGTCTAAAAAACAATAAATATGTCGCATATATAAATACAGTTACATACTCGTATATTCTACCTTTTTTACGATTTAGGGTTTGTATTTCGCTTTAACTGGAGACTACATGAGCATTTGCTTGAATTTTAGATAAATTTGTTGCGAAACTTAAATAATTGTCTGTATGAAAGAGAACTAGACCAAACAGTTCCCGAATGAATCCCACATTATGAAGCCGAAGCACAATTATAATTGTTCATAATGAGTACAGTCACCGGATATGCCATTCACGATAAGGTACTCCTGTCAAATGGAGCTTATCCTCAAGAAAAATAGATGTCACGCGAATGTCACGTTCTTCGCTCATAAGAGAGGGGGACTTACAAAATGTTGACAGTGTTCTTAAGGCACTCATAAGGGTTGTGATTCTTATGACACATATCAGATGGCGCAAATATTATCAGATAGAATTACAAGGTGAAGGAGGAAAAGTGACGGGAACAACATGAGTTAGAAAACCTTTGTGATATTCAGCCAGTAGAAGTTGTTTTCTTTGCCGAGCAGGGTGTTATAATACACGGGATGTCGAACTAATACAAACACTCAGATGGACAAGTGTATTTTTCTTATTATTCATATACCGGGTGTCCGGGAGTAACGTAAAATCACTTTGACAGGTGATTCAGTGTGGTCGTACAAGTAAACTTCAAGGTTTTTTTCAAGTAAAAATGTAACATATATATATAACATTCGTTATTTCTTATTATTATTTGTGCCCGTTTTCCATGGATATATATCAGACAAAGATGTGTAACGTTGTCACTTCCGGCATACTTGGTGGGTAAATTGGAACGTACACTATTAATTTCAAGTGTTCGAGAGCAGTCCCGTGAAAAATCACGGGATAGTCTAATTTTGAAGAGTCAATCTTTTTTTTAAGTCGAACCAGATTTAACGTTGGACTAAATAACGCACAGCACAGACCACCAAAAATGATTTGTTTGATAACTATCGCAGACCCGTATAAAATACTCGTATAATACCATGACTGTAATATTTAGAAAAAGACAGTAAAAATAATTTTACTATTTTTTGTACATAATTTATCGCTTATCTGAATTATTGTTCTTCAGTTCCAATTTTTAAAATGGCACTTTAATTCAAATCAAATTTGAGTTCATTGAACCCGATTGCACGCATAAATAGCGCACATCACAGACAACCGGTATATATACATAGTATGTTTGATGATTGATTATGACTTTTGCATGAAAAAAGCAATGGAATTTCGAATCATTCACCTTTTTTACTTTTTCTCTCGAGCAAAATAACCACCTGAAGTCACCACACTTCAATCCCGTAAACATTGTGAAATAATAATATAAAAATAAATAATAATACACTACCAATACCATGCTATAAAAGCTTTCAACAGTGTAAAAATTTAAATTAAAATTGAAGAAATTAAAAATAAATTCACACACAAAATTACAAAATGGATTAAAGAACAAAAAAGACAATATTACCAAAATGTCATAGCATAAAATAAAAATTAAACCTACACATAACACACAAAACCAATATAAACACACATCACTCACAAACACACAAGATTATATATTAAATGTTTTATTTTATCTTATATTGTAGATTGTATTTAGATTATATTTTCATATTATAAAATGAAGGCCTCAGCACGGGCAAGCCACCCAGTGAGGCCAACATTACTGGAAAACTTTGAAATGTAAAAAAATATTGTAACAAATAAAAAATAAAATAAAAAAAAGTACAATTATTAAAGTGTTAATGTAAGAAATAGGTCACTTTACAGAATAACGCACCCATTTTTGATAAAATACATGTCTTTGAGAATCCTGATAATATTATATCATTCGCTACACCCAATCTAACATATATTTTGTATTGAAAGTTTCATCGAAAGTCATTAAAAGTTTAAAACAATGGAATTTCTAGAGATCACCAGTTCTACGTCCATAATATCGAGGTTGAAAAGGCAAAAAGGCGTAAGCGACAATTTAGTGAAAAATTATTTAATCATACAATTTTGATTAAAATTTTCTTTTAATCAAAACTGTATGTTTAACCCATGTTTGACTAAATTGTCGCTTACGCCCTTTGGTCTTTCCGACGACGTCGATATGGTAAATGCTTTGTTTAGTTTTAATCGTCATAATCAGGATTGAACTTGCAATAATAACGTAGAAGGAAATCACACGCAAACCCAACTGCATTTAATTATATAACTCGATACCGACATACCGTGCTCCGCTGGGGCTGCTAAAAGTTAACGATTTTACCCTTTTCAAGAAAACCGAGAGTCCGCCCCCGTTAGTGGACCGTGCAAAGCAAGCATCTTATCGTGCGCATCTACGGTCAAAGTAAATTACTTGTGAATTATGGACGTGCTACTTTGGGGTGTGTACTTTAGTTTTATAAGAAGATCAATCATAATTGAGAATTATTTTTAAGGCACTAATACCTACGTACGTTAACAGTGTTTTTATTTCATTTATTAAAAAAAATACTATTTTGGACTGCGAAAATCATGTAAAAACGTGAAAGCCCGCGTTCGCCCGTGTTGATTAATATTTATTTAATATTACATAAATATAACTAATAACAATAATTAATATAACTATTTATTTAATAAACGTCTGACTATTAAGCTGGAGAAAATTGGAACCATCTTCGACCATCAATATTTATTATAATTTTTAAGAGTTTTTTGGCGCTCTGAAACTCACATTCTGATATTGGCAACAAGTTTCAGTAAAGTTAAGCTTGTTCTCATTATGATTGATTAAAAAAAATGGATTTGCTAACGGAACAACCGGCCCAAAATTGCCATATTTTTGGTACTACGCCCAAAGAAATGAATAACTTGTAATCCCGCATTATTGTTTTTTACATATATAAAGCATATTTTGGGCATTCTGACCTTTCATAATTATTTGAAAAAAAATTTGTGCATCATTTTTCTTGACTCCGCCGGTTTGTCAATCATCCCTCTTTCACAAAAAAAAAGCATTAATGGACGCAAAAAACTATATCGAAATATTATTTATAACAGCTGTGCCAGTCCGTTCCTGTTCTTAAAACAAGTTTAAAACGGAGTATTCATCAAACTTATGTAAACTCTGTCTGTTTACACTGCTTCTGTATGGATTGCGGATCAGCTCCAAAAGACCTCATAAAATGTATGGTACCTACTCCGCACGTAGTACATTATGTATGGGGGTGCGGATTTCAAGGGTAGGTCGGGCGCTCCTTGAAACCAACTGGGGCTGATGGAGAGGATACAGAATATATGGAGGGTGGCCTGGGTTGAGTCATAAGTTCATCACGAGTAGACACGGGATCGAGATCGGATATAAGAAGCCTTACGGACTGAATTCATTCATTATACCCTTATGTTTTAAAATAGATCGGGTTCTCGTTGTTTCTGATTTTAATCCGATTCCGTTAAACAGCAATAAATCAATGTTTTAGAAATAATGTTAGCTGTTCAAATATTTGCGCTTCCGTTATGTATTTTGTTTTATTAAAACATTTTTATTAATATTCATAAAAAAATAATTAGAAAAACATATTGCCTCAATGTCTTATAAAAAGCGTTGAGTGCTTGGAGGAAAAGTTGAGCAGGTTCATCCACCCAGGCAGGCCCACCGTAAGCGGGCGTGCACGGCCTACACTGCACGCGGGCGGCACTCCCTAGGGGCGGCAAATAGAGCAATTTTGTGATGTTCAAACTCGCATTTGGCCCAGTGTTGCCAACTCAACTCCTTTAAAACTAGATTTAGTCCTGAGGTCGTCAACTTTTTATACAGAACCCATTAACGTAAATTAATACAGTATATAATTAAAATTCTAAAATATTTTTGCTCTAATTATATATACATATTTTTAAATGTCTAAATTTTAATTCTAAATCGGTTTTGCACGCGGGAGTTAGTTCAGTCCTCCATCATCGCCTAAGCAATAATTTTCGTTTATTTTAAAATACAAAAAACATTTATTGCACAAAAATACAGAGTACAAAGGGTATAGCTTATAGGTTACATCCTATTTCTTCCAGCTAACCCAATGATAGTAGAAATAATTAAAATAATGTCAGGTTATTTGTAATCTGCGAAGGTTTTATTTTTTCGTAACCAAAACAAAATATATCATTTATAATATTGATTAATAACTGATACTATCAGTTATTAGTCTCGTGTCACGTTTCATTATTTTTAATATGAATATTTAATAAATAAAAATATATGTATGAAAGTCTGTTCTTACAAACAAACCTAAGTAAAAAACGTTTGTTTGTTCTTTTTTTCACAATGACTTCCTTCTAATTTTATGTGTGCGTTTCCACTATATTGCCATAGACCTTTTTACAGTAAATAATTTATAATTTTTTGTTACATTTCATTGATTTCCCTACTTGTAACGCGCGCTTTAACCGCATTGACGCAAGTAGTCTACAACTTCATTTTTCAAATGATAAAAAAATTAAATGTAAATATTTTTTATAACTATTACCGATACAAGAATAGCGATGAATAAGTTCAAAATAAAAATACACATAACATAAGAAAGTATTAATGATTATAATTAAAATTAAATATACGTAATATATAGAGAGATATATTACGTATATTAATTAATTAATTATATTACTACATAAATAGACTGGACCACACTTACAATACTCGTTTTACGTTAAATGAAGGACTAATTGTACCTAAGCATTTTAACAAATATGGACAAAGAACACTTGACTACATGATACCTAGGTGCTTAAATATGTTACCTGCTGAAATAAAAAAATGTACAAATGTAAAAACAAATATTATGTTGAAAAATTGGCTCGCTGAAAGAAATAGTTTGTATTAGAGTCTAATATAAACTATAGGTAGATACTATCACTGTAGTGTATATGTTTTTATATTTTTAAAACAAATTGTTATTTTTATTGTTATCACTGTTGTCATTAAGTAAAATAAGTTTTTATCTTTTTTAAATATTTTTTATGTGAAAAGTTGCCATCGACAAACTACTGAAAAGTAGTTCATTGGAACTTTTATGTTTTTTTCTGTATTTTTATTTTATTATTTACTGTAATATTATTTTTTGTCTTGCTATCTTTAAATAAAAAAAAAAATTAAATAAAATAAAAAAATGAGATTACTAAATTTAGAATCGTTTAGGAATATAATATGCAGGTCACATTTTTATCACCAAAAGATATCAAAATTGCCAACAAATAACATATAAAATGCGACCAGCCCACTGAGCGCTCAAAATCATATATTATTTAAAAGATTTTTAACATCATAGTGGTTTTATGGCCAGTAAACATAGAATTTCCCATTAGTTAACTTCATATTCTTTCATGGGTCTTATGAGTCAAAATACATGAAATTTTATGGGCCGCCATGAAAGTTCAATTTTTTTTCCTCAAAGCAATTAGTCATACAAGGTGGCTTAGTACTTAATAAATTTATATTATGGTATGGTAAACTAGGGTCAATGGTAGACAATCAAAATAAGAAAAGTTATGTCTTAACTAAATCACTTTGAAAAACTCTCGAAGACAATAAAAAAAGTTTCCGAAATACTGCAGAATTGTCGTAAAAAACTTTCAGATAAATTCATCACTTTTGCCAGAATCACACAGAACAAAATGCATTACCAGAGTTTTGCAGACCAGAGATGAATATGGCGCCAAATAGAAATACGGTGGCTCAAAAATATAAGCGGAAGTTGGGCTTTTGTTTCAGCTTTTACTGCGGAGTAATGCCGGCTTGTGACGGCTATTATACAGTATAGAGTACAGGCTGTATTCTGTATAGTCTGGTGTTGGTGAGGGGTATGGGGTATGGGGTATGGGATATGGCAAGCCTCCATCATTATGGAGCTGTTGAGGCTCAGAAGATCCGGGGCGCGTTGCTGGCATAATAGAACTTCCAACTATGCTAGTTTGCTGGTAAAATCGTGTTAAATTTGTTTGTGGCATGAAATGTTTTGTTTAATGAATTCGCGAAAATGTTACGAACTACCATCATTATTTGGTAAGGTAGCTACTTTTACTACTTGAACATTTATAAAGGTATATTTTCTCTTATAGTAATTTATTATTTATCTCCCTCTTTAGGCAACGTTTCTCACGTTTCAACAAGCAATAATAATACTCTTGCCCGTGTAAATCTCAAATCGTATATTTTCTCATCTACTTTGTGATGTGTTTTATACATGCGGTTTTAAAGCCTTTTGAAAGTTTTGCTTATATGCTAATTTTGATAGAAGTTTTGAAATAAATACATGACTTTGATCAACAACTACTTGTTCTACTTGACTTTCTTCGTGAATAAAATTATAGCAAAAATAACTATGTCATTTGAACCTGATTTTATTAAATAACAAAAGGATCAGATCCACACAGAGCTTTGCGATTCTTCTCTTCTACTTGTACCCATTACAGCTTCAGCGTCCCTACTAGTCCTTCCACCAATCGTGATTGATCGAGTGTTTGAGAGAAGTGCGTCCGTTAAAACATTAATCAACGTAATTGTTTCCTAAAAACTTTACCACTGGCTAAATCTGTATTAGGTATTAGCAGATTACTGAACGAGGCACGATCTAAACTCTATAAACAATCACCTAACTACCCGTTTTATTACGCAGTTGAACAACAAAACAATCAATTTCTCTCATTTTGTACCTGATTTAAATCCTAGTTAAGAAGTAGAATTAATTTTCCGGGCCGAAACAGAAATACATCAAACTCGCATTTAATCCAAATATATCGGAATATTATCAAAATGATAAATCATTTACGAGCGAACAGATTATCATCATTCATTGCAAGAAACAAATGGCTTAACTCGGAAAAACAACGAGAATTATAATAACTTATTTACTTGTGCTCGTACACGTACAAGCTGTGTCGAAAAATACATTTAAGTACGGAGCACGATTAAAAATAACGCGTTGTGTTTATTTCTTTATTTTGTCTGCAAACGTGAAAAAATCTGCAGCTTTTTCGCAAAAATACAAATTCCGTGTTTTTCATCTTGCTTGGGGGAATTTTTAAGCTTTTTAAAGATTTAACCGGCATTTTATGAAAATTTCATTCTGTACAGCTTTGCGAGGAGCGGACACTTATTTCATTTTAAAATTCCAAATGTAATAATTTCACGCAGGGGGAAAATTTTTTCTTTATTACGGTAAATGTATGTTATTTTCAGTCCCCAGAAGGAAACGTCTTCTATTTAATTAATTTACCCATCCTGAACTACGTACTTGGGATTAGGACCTTTATATTAAACCCATATGGAACTCTATACGCTAACAATAATTAATCATGTGTTTTCTTCAACGACTATTTCCAAAGGAGTAATGTTTAGTTAGTTTTTGCTTCTAATATTTAGAAGAATACGGAACAACACAATGGCATCTCATTTCATTTTTCAATCGTAACTTAGCAGGTAACCCGATCTTAAATCCTTAAAAAATGAATAATAAGTAATAAATTTACCACTTGCGTAAATTTAGAATATAAAAAGTTGGTAGAGCTCTTCCATTATGATTTTAGTTTTTGAAATACTTACATATTTTAATAAACACTAATAAAACGTACAAAGTAATTTTTTCTTAAATAGTAAGGAATGGTCGTTTTCAAAGTAGTGAGGCTTGTGCGAGAAACACGGCGTATAAATAGTATGCAAGTGGGATGGTAAATTATTTCTTCCGCACAGTACCATAGTTCAAATCACATCGTGTATTTGTCAGCTAGTTATTATGACCCATATCAATTGGGTACAATTATGGCAGGTTTAGTGTCCTTATCTGTCAGACGCTGTCAGGGCGCGTCGCATTAGTCAGAGATGAGGAATTAATCCTGTCAGGAAGGGGAAATTGGACTGCATGCTGGTCACTCACTGAACGGGAGATGATGATCATGCACCGTGATGGACATTTATCATATGTAATAATGGTATTCTAACACAGTTCAAGGTCATTTGACATTATAACTGGAGAAATTCCTCGAATATTTAATTAATTTTCCAGCATTACTAATTTAATCGAATATACGCCCGTGGGGCTTTTTCCAAATATGTATCAAGTTAATTTTATACTGATGTATTATTAACAGATTAAATTACTATTAAATATTGATCGAAAAGTTACTACAAAACATCTTTTAATAACGAAGAAACCTGTAAATACATTTTAATAATAATTCTGCGCTGCAAAACCGTGCAGGTAAGTACATAAAAACACGTGTGTGTGTGTTCTTTAAAACTCGTGTTGGAAACTTTGACAAAATTGTAACGGATTGTTGAAAAACTACAGACAAGCTATAAAGTGCGTATAAATTAGATCTTTTCGTGAATATTTGTTGGTCATTCTGCAGCGCTGGTTCCGGTTACATAAACTTTCAGCTTCACATATTTTACGATTGAGGCGCTCAGTGGAAAAATTGGTCAACCAAAAAAAAATTATAATAATCGAAAACATCAGATTGTTAAAGATTTTTGTCATATTCATGAAATGGTCCAATTTTAATTTTACTAATTTCAAAGAATTGCAATATATAATATCGTTATTCCATTATTAAATTAGGTACTTATCTTTAACAATCTGATATTTTCACTGACTAAATTTTTTTGGTTGGACCACTCATCCGCTGAGCGCCTCAGTTATAATATTCCGAAGCTTTTCACGAGTCTGCGCTAGAATAACATTACTTCAGAAACAAACTTTCTAAGAATGTTTGAAACATTTCTGTTAGATACGTGCTTTTCTCTAGAACATTTCACTATTGTATATTCATCGTAAAAAATAGTTTAATTATAATTCTAACAAATTATTATTTATAGATATCACCACTGTTATAAATAGTCCTAATCAAAACTGTAAAAATAATTTGAGTTTCTAGTGAAATTTAATGACTTGACAAAATGCGGATTAAAATCAAGGAAAGTTTTATTTATAACATCTGAAACTCTGGGTTTTTACTTATGCCTTATATACTAATAAAGCTAATAAATAAACAATGCAAAACTATCACGTTCACGGAATAAACAAGCGGAAAAATGTCACCACTGGTTTAAATCATAATGTCGAAAAGAGCAACACGATATTTAAAATTAAAAAGATTTGTTAACTAATTAATCCTGTTGAATAGCTTGGTTTGTAGTTAAATTAAAAATATACCTAGATTAAGCGTATTCAAATAAAATTTTGAAAAGTATTAGAAGTGTAATAAATGAAGAAAAAAATATACATGTATATTTACTGCAACTTGACAATGTTGTATAAAGAATGCTGACAGTTTGTTTATCCGCCTGCAATAGTTTTCGAGTGGTCTGAATTACATTGAAGTTTGTCATCCTGAAGTTATCTTACAGTTTATGAACTTCTTAGTTTTGTTGGGCTCTGAGCTTATGGAAGATGATACCTACAGCGCAAAATCTTAATCCTGGAATATACAGTTCTCTGAAGCTTAAATAATTTGTAGTTATCTACAACTTAAGTATTCAAATATTAACATCTCAGTCTTAATTTCATGATGCATTACAATCTTCAAACTTAGTGAGAGATATATTTTGTGTTTGTTTTCGTATTATTTTTTTATTTTTTATTTGCGTAACAATTTTGTGTTAATGTATTAATTTTATCGTTTTGTTAATTTAGCTAAGTTCTGTAAAAGATCCAATAGGGCATAATAGAGGTTTGTTAAATGCAAACATGCTTTAAAAAAAACTAGTCATCTTTATTTTTTATTATGATAATAACAAACTTACGATACATTACACTGTAACTATTTACATAAATATTATCTGCTCGCTTATTTTGTACTCTCGTCATAACTCGTATTATTGAACTGCTTTGTACAATTATCTTTGATACCGTAACTACATTTTTATAGTACCTACTAATATTATCTTTCATAAATTTTTCATGCACACCTTTTATCGTTTTATTAATTTAACCACATTTTATAGCCATATTCTTTAAATCATCCAATCGAGATTTACTTACAACGGTGACCGGATAAATCATCACAATGATAATTCATCACATCTTTAAAAAGTTATATAAAGTCATGGAAAGTGATGAAACAAAAACTTTATTAACTGGGTTAAGTAGGTTAGATTAGGTTAAATTAGGTTAGGATAAAAAAATAATTTTTCATCGTATCTAATGACTTTATATCACTTTTTAAAAGTGCGTTGAATTGTCACTGTGTTGAGTTATCATGGAACCACTTACAACATACTGTTCATTTTTATAATTATAATAATAATACCAAACTTATGCACATTGCGCTGTAACAAATTACATTTTTTAAGTGAAACCTCACACGAGTCCTAACTGCTCCCAACTGTTTGGAGCCAGTGAGACTATGGCATCCTTGATTCTGGGTGACTGAGTGTCGTGGTCGAGGGGTAAGGCTCTCTAGCATTCCGAAGTTTGCGGGTTATTTTTTTGTTGTTTATTTATGTTATATTTTACTCCTTTGTACTACTTTTTATAGTAATGAAACAACATACTTGTATTTATATATACCATAATAAAATATACATATAAAAACCATCGAGGCATAAATAAATAAAAAAACTTTAAAAACCAAAAAATATTTTTATTTACAAAACCGTAAAATCCTTAACGGCTTGTATTTGGCTGACGACTTAGGTTCCGCCTACGTCTACTAACTGGCCGCTAACAACTGTCACCGATACTGC
Source organism: Hesperophylax consimilis (assembly GCF_061612785.1). Lineage (NCBI taxonomy): Eukaryota > Metazoa > Arthropoda > Insecta > Trichoptera > Limnephilidae > Hesperophylax > Hesperophylax consimilis. Next base: position 30,181,205 of record NC_142844.1, on the reverse strand, counting down.
CTAGAAACGTTGGCGGGCGTGACGTAACAATCGTCTTCTACACGTAAATCTCATTTGAGAATCAATTTAAAATAGGCATAACTTAAATCGTTTTGATCAGAATCCAATATAACACGAAGACTCAGTTTACAATACCATTTTGTGAAAAAGAAATAAAAACATTTATCTAGAAAAGATGTAGAATTTTACTGTACGATTTATACGAACGCAATCTAGATGAATGAGAAAGATTGTAAAATTTATAACAAATCGAGATTTTTCTGAATGCATCTGATAAAACTTATATTCATAACACTTTTAAAAATTCATATTAAATTCAACTTAACATAAAACCTTATTTGAAAAATAAAAACTTTTATTAAATCTTCATGCTACTTTTCAGCGATGAGGATAAAATTAACATAAAGCTTTAGTTCTTGAAATCGTTTCTTTCAAAACTATACTGAAACTTAGTTTATCGTAAAGTCGTCGACTGCCTTTTTCATTGCACTCTGAACTATTTGCAAACGCAGGAACTTTTCACCCCATCGCTCCTGGGGAGAGGGGCAAGGTGAGGTTGGAGTGTATTGTGCTGCGGGATGGAATGGATTCTGCTGACTTTAAAGACAGCGCATCATAAAAGGTAGATCGGCTTTTCACCCTGCAGTAAAATATCATTGAAACTTGTATCTCTACTTTTGAATGGATTGCTGCTCTAGTTGCAGGTAGCAGATGAGCCAAATGTTTAATCTAAAGTGATTTTATTTTCTTGTAAGCAATCACTCTTTGAACAACCACTAATGTGATAAACCTTCTTTATTTTCTTTAGTTTGGTACCTTGTTCTTTCATGTCATATAGGTAAACATTAAAATATAAATTATTTGTCTCATTAATTTGATAATTTTATTAAACGTGTATATCTAATTTCTCCCTATTATATACAGTTGTTCAATATCTGTTCAACATGGAGGTATAATACCTCTAGCCTTTATCCTTTCAATATCTTAATGTAATATAGTATTTGATAAAATCCTTGGTGAATCTTAAGGTAAAGCGACACAGATTGGCAACAATTATTTTGAAAAAAGGTTCTACACAAAAAACATGGGATAAATAGATGAAATGAGATAAAATAAGAAAATATTATAATTATTTTTCAATTTCAAGTCTTTGTTTTAGCGTTTATAATTTGTGCAAGCTAAATATTTAACAACTATTGGCATAAGAAAGCGTTAGTTTTATTCAACAGTAATTAATTTCTCATTTTTCCCATTCTCCGTTTTTATGATAAGGATAAGATTTCACACCACTATAAAAGAGTATTTGCAGAACTACAAGACAACCTTTTTACAAGGAAGTAATATTCAAAGTAATTTTAGTAAGTATATGTATTTATTGTGCGAAAATATTGAATCCAATTTGATACATTTCTCAAAATTAACTAATTAACGTTAAATTAATATTCCACCAGTTGAGATATTTAATATATATTTCACTGTCACTGAAGTTCAACTGAAAAATTTCAACCTCATAAAAAAGTGGTGTAGTAATTTTTCTCTAAAGGCATGATACGCATGAACACGATATCGTCTGGTATTCGGAAACGTAAAGACGCCCAAGATCTGTTTTCCAATCTAATATTTTGTTTTCGTAATCTTCAGCTATATCTACTCTCATTACGAATACAAAAAACGATTCGTTCTCCTTTTATACTAATCAATCAAAGCCTTTTGCGAACCAGTATAAATTAAACGTTGAAGAATTATTCGACGTTTTAAAATATCAAAACTTGACGAGAACAGAAAAAAATAAATTCCAATTCATGCAAATCGCAACGAAGAAGGCAGCAAACAAAACCTCTTCTATTACTGAATACAAATTTATTCGAGAAAGACATTTTCGAACATGAATAATCCATTAAAAAGCTTCCATAAAGTTTTTCATATTATCTCTGTTAGACAAAATATGATAAACGCTCATTGGAGTGACCTGAAACTAGCGTTACTCTTTTTGCAAACTTCAAGTTGAGCACAAGATCTTGTCAGTTCCTGATGTTATTTCTTCAAGTTGAACACAAGATCTTCTCAGTTTCCAATGTTATTTCTACAAGTTGAATACAATATCCTATCAGTTCCTGGTGTTATTTCTACAAGTTGAACACAGGATCTTAGCAGTTCCTGATGTTTTTTTTACAAGTTGAACACAAGATCTTATCAGTTCCTGATGTTATTTCTAGAAGTTGAACAAAAAAATTTATCAGTTCCTGATTTTATTTCTACACTGAGAATATTATGATTATTTACGTTTTGGGGATCTGGCGAGGAGGCACAAAATGAAAGATGTTGTGACGGTCACAGTGTTTTATCGAGTCAGGTTGCCGTATGTGATATGTGACCGGGCTCGTTGAAGTAATCAGGTACTGGTGAAGAGCGTGGGTCTTCCGGGTGCTCCAGTACTGACAGTGAAGCTGAAGGTGCGGTGGACCTAGTTGGCGGTTCTGCGGGTTGGTGCATAGACCGGCGAGGATGCCGCGTGGTCTAGGTGCGTGGATGTAGCGCTGGTTAGATGTGCTAGAACCAGGGCGCTGTGATCCGGTGTAGCGCTGGCCAGGAACGATGGCCGGGGCCAGGGCGCTGTGATGATCCCGATGGAGTCCATGATTGAACCGTGCAAAGCCGCTTTTTATCGTCCCGCGCGCTGTGAAGGGGCGCGGGTTGTCACTCGCGAAGTCTTGCTAATTGTTGGCTGACTAATGACTGACTGACTGACTGCTCACTGCGTCGGGCCTATTTATATAGCCCGGCCGATGGCATCAGTAGCTGCGCGAGATTGCTGGTAAACTACGGGTCACTGGCTTTAGCGAAATTCATCTGGTAGTTTCGATGGCACTAGAATTACGCCTAGGCAATAGGCTAGAACCTTCTAGCGAATGCGCGTAATGTGCTAGACCAACTCGACACGTATTGTCGTAGGTAGGTCTAGACGTCGGTAGCCCGTAGACAGGTAGGTATGTAGGAACGCTTCGCATTGTAAGTCAACATTTAGGAGTTCCGTAAATGACACAATACACCTAACACAAATAACATAGTTTGCGTAAAACTAATAATGGACTGAGAAATTACTTATTTGATATTTGTATTTTTATATTTCGTAAAGTTGTTTATTGAGGTATATAATAAAATTATACGTTCCTTTTTTGTCAGTATTAATATATTCAAGCAAATCGGAAGCCGCGAATTTTCCTAGATTTCCAATCTGGCACTTGTTTTTGAAAAACGTCCAGGGTAATAATGACGTTCTAAATTTAAATGTACTTCACACAGACTTCAAAACTTAATTTAAGGACATTTTGACTGTGGAAGTGGAATGTTGAAGAATCGGATATCATATGACAAGAAGAACTGACCGGAATAAGCCCTAACAAAGAACTTGAGGTGCAGTTCTGTAGGGCCAGCTACAGAAAGAAATTCCCGTTGCTTATCCTGCTCCATTTTCATTTGGTTTAATACCTCAAAAAAGAGAAATGATTATCACATGGGACGTTAATAGCTTTAGGAAAATTCAATATTCGGCAGGCAGGGGGTCTACTGAAAAAAATATATTTTGCAAGTGGTCTACAGGGCAAAAAAGTTTGGGAACCTCTGTTCTAGATGAATCTCGTCGATCGCCACAACGTCATTCATTAAAAATTTTAATAATTTACAATTGAATTAAAATCAAATTACTTTGTCTACACCGCCTAATTATAAATAAATCTGTATTACTTTGTCTACACCGCTTAGTGACAGACAAAATCTAAGTGCTTCTAGAACAATGTTCTTTTTATTACTTTGTCTACACCGCTTAGTTACAGATAAAATCTAAGTGATTCTAAAACGATGTTTTCTTTATTATCTCAAGAGCGTGCATACGTACTCTTTCAAGTATATTAGTTTTTACCAATATTTTTCCCACCTTGACTATTTTTTTTAACGATGTGTATTACATATTTACATAATTCTAATACAATACACATATCATAATCAACATAATTTAAAATATTTAACAACAGTATATTTTACCGTCCTTGCCTAAAATGACTCGTGAAACCTTCAAGGCAAATGCTAAAATTTCAAGAGACCTAGAGATATCATTTACATACATTTTGTGTTGCTATGCTGCTTCTTTTTTTGCAATGGAATATAGAGCAATTTGTTATGTCGACCCTGGCGATAGTTGTTTGGTACGAACAATTTATGGCATTCAAAGAGATACGGACTGTTTTGTTTTTATTTATTTTATTTTATTTTAGTAATTTGTACATTTAGGTTTACAAATTACTAATTAATTTGTTACATATAAATATACTATTTTTTTGCTTGATGCCGCTCCTACACAACATCTTGCTGATTGGGGCTGACTTTGGGTTTTCCGGCAGCGCATTATAGTATTTCATCCCTTTATATAGTATACTATTCTGAGTATTAGCCTTGTCCTTTTTTGGTTGCCTGATTTCATTGCACGTCTTTGTTTTATGTTTGTGTATGTCCTTGCTGTAGACTTTTAATAACAAAGTTTATTATTTTAATGCTGTTACTGTAAGGGCCCGTTCCTTCTAGATTTGAGACTTGGAAAATTAACTTATAGTTCATAATTTCTATCATAATTCATTATCTTACTGATTAGTATTTTTTAATAACAATTTTTTTAATTCTTACATTTACACCAAGCAATATAATTAATTCTTATCAAAATAAAAATAAAAACTTTTTTGTTTAGAATTCGTTTAAATAAAGGCTCTACGGGGCTTGAAATGGCCTACATAAATAAAGCGAGAAGGAAACGTGTTTAATGAGACTTTCAGGGCATTAACAAAATGTAAATTCATTCCAGCGGTAGCCTCTTTAATTTAAGATGTTTATGCTGCCAGTGTCTTTATGTTTTGTGTACTTGTCAGCTGCAGATGAAAAAGCGAACATCCAAAACTTCGTCGTATAAATAGAAATTTGACAAAGCCAAATTTAAAAAAAAGTAAAACACCAGCAAAACTAATTCAGTATAAGTAATTACTTTAATTAAAATTCTAATTTGACCTTACCCAAAGTGACAGGGAAAGTGAAAGCACTTAAGGAATTATTTCCATTTAAAAATCTGAAAGCATTTTAAGGAATGCAATCTTTAAATTCTCAACACGTCGTAACATTTATTCGAGAAAGACTTCACATTGTTTTTCTGGAGCGACTCAACGATTGTAAAATGTTCACGCATTATCAGATCCGCTTCTTTGTCCGCATGAAAAATTTAAGAAACTTCTAGATCGATCTGAGTTGGAAGTGTAAGTGAGCTATAAAATAAAATATGCTTAATTTTAATTATTTAAAATCAATAAAAACGGCTGTCTTACTTTCCTCACTGGAAACAATCATAATAATAATGATTTTCTTTAGGAACGGAACTTTGGCGTTAGAATTACTTTCTTTACAGACTTGAATGTTTGTAATGATTGAGTTCTGCTTGGTTACGCTATTTATAGGCGTATCAGATGTTATACTTTGATTCTAGACTAATTTTAATTATACGTGAGAATCAGTTTAAAAAGAACGTAAGGGATATCGTGAAAGCTAGACTATTCAGATCTGATTTCAAAACAAATCGAAAGGCATTTCGAGTAGCTGACCCTCAACGAGTAAAAATTAACCTAATCTTATTCACTTCAAAGACCCTCAGATATTCTAAGCAACTAAAAGCTCTCCCTGGAATTGGCCAACGTTACGTCACGTTCAATATACGAAGACCAACCTTATCCACTCCGCTGCAAGGAATGTTTCAGATATTCTTAGAAACTAAAAGCTACCCTGTAAAGTGGTCAACATTATGTCACGTTCAACACGTGAAGACCAACCTAGTTCTTAGTAACTCCACTCCAAGATCTGTCCTCCAACCGTACAGTAATATTGCACAGTATAAGCTCTTGCGGAAAATAGAGTCCCCGCCGCTCTCATATTTATATGTCTAGTTGAGTTGTGCCTCTCCATCAAAGTTCATCTTGATTAATCGCTTCCCGGGATTAAATTCCGCTTTCGGTTGGATGTCATATTGTATTCGACGCCATCTTATCCCGTGTCCCGTGCTTGTGACAGAATACAAATTTCGCTCCAGATATTCACTTGATTGTGAATTGAACACGTTCTCCATGGGAAATGTATCGGAGATGTGAATAGAGAGCCAGAACGATGACGAAAAGTGGGGCAGAAGTACTCTTTGCCCTCTAGAATTAAATCTGAAGATATTTTAAACCAAAATAAATCATTATAATCTATAATATTAAATTACACAACAATTATAAAAATGGTATGCTCTTTTTTTTATTATTTTTTTTTTTTATTAATATCAATAGCAAAATTTGTACATTATGTAGGTTTAAAGTATAATAGGAACAAAAGTAAAGAAAAAGTATAATATAATAGTTCTATATATATATTTATATATTTTAAAGTATAATATAATATTTCTTTGATAGGAACCTATAAATGAAACAAATAATGTATAAGGTCGGTGGCTGTGTTGATATAGCATTTGGGCCCCACCCAGACGTAGTGTGTTCAATTTGTTCAATGTTGTGCTGAATCCATTATTAATCCTTTTATTACAGTTCAAAAACTAATTTTGAGAATTATATTTAAATGCCAACCTACCCATCCCTCTAATAAACTCTTTGATAAAATCAGGGTCTTAGATATACGACAGTTATTTACTAAGGTAAGCATTTGTTACATACGAAAAAATACCCTACTGGTGGCTCCACAACACCAAGCTCACACCCGCTTTTCATCAAATCTGGGTTGCGTGGTTCCTCAAACTAAAACCTCATTTGCTCAACGGCAATTCTGGTTCATCGCACCTAAAATATACAATGCATTGAGTACCAACTTAAAGTCAAGTAATTCTATATCAATATTTACTGAACGTGTACATCAATAGATATTTGAAAGGGGACGACCTTTCTTTAAAGATTATATGAGTTCCTAACACAAAAAAATATATAAAAAGTTCTTTCCAACTTGTCTCATATCACGAAAATTAAAATTAAGTGTTGAACATAAACATGTTGTCTCATAGATAATACCTACGATAAATAAACTTGCACACAAACAATTATATGCATTAAACAATCTATATTAATTATGTTTATATTTTAATCTTAATGTTTAATATTTTTAATTTTTATTTGTATCTTTTTAAATATACATATACTTTTTCTTTATTTTTCAGTTTACTATTAATTTTAATATATTTGTTTTTAGTTTTATTTATCATTAATTTTTTTTTTCTTTTCTTCTTTCTTATGTTTCTATAAAATAGTATTTTTTAGTTCTTCTAAGTTATTTTTATTATTACTTCATGTATGATTCATACTTACATACTTATGTTTCTATAAAATAGTATATTTTAGTTCTTTTATGTCATTGTTATTATTATTTCATGTATAACTACCACAACACGGGCATTATCCTAGTATGGTAGTTAAAAAAATGTAACATGTAAACATTTATTAAATAATAAAAAATAAAATAAATAAAATCCCTCGGCTGTCTAAGTCCTCCATCACAAAACAAGCAACATTTTCCACTTACTGAGCGAGATATTAAAATATTTTCAGGCTATTAGTAACCTGGGACTGTTTGTATTTCTTTAAAAAAACAGTTAAAATGAGATTTTTATGGTAAAGAGCCAAAGTACGTATTGAATAAAATATTTCTGACCAAAGTGTTTGACAACGGCTTAGCTGAAAAATTTCTTGGGTAACAGATAACGGAGCAACTAAACACATTGGAATAGTACAATTCCTTCAACTCTTCCCCTTGCTGTTTTTACGGCAAAGCGTCGAATTTATTAAAACTATTTTATTAACTGACCTCTGTGACAGAGATATGAAACAGCTTAAAGTTTCCTTTTTGTGACATGGCAAATAGGCAAAGGAACATTCTACGGCAGTGTATGTGCTCTCAAACTTACTAATATCGGCGTAGTCTACAATAGGTAAAAAGGTGTATTCAACTGAAACGTTTGAGAGTGAATCAAAGTATTTGAAATCTTCCTTTTTTTGTATGAGTAAAAAATCACTGATGAAATGTGAATTTTTCGTTTATCGGGGGTACTAATATCGGTAGGGCAGTAATCCACCCGTACAGAGACTTCCAACATTGCAGGGATTAGGCGCCTTCTGAAAGTAATCCCTGGATGCCATTTCGTTTCGGCTCTTTCTTAAACGTTCGGAAATAACATTTTCAGCAAGAAATTTATATGAGATGAAAAAATATTTTTCTTTAAAAAAAAAGGATATTTTACACGTTTATTTTCAAATCGAGAAATGGAATCAGATTGTTGAAATAATTGAGCCTAAACACATTTTTATATGTAGCAATAAAGATAATTTTTTTGGTCGAATTGAACCTACCAACGTTGGAAATGCATGAAATAAATTTGAGTGAGCATTATAATACTTAGCATAAAAATTCTTAGATCCCAACAGAACGGGATGCTGGTATGCCCAAAAGTCAATCATAATTTTAAAAAAAAAGTAAAAAGTGACCGATGAGGATAGGGTCCCATTAGCGCAGTTGGTAGAGCATTGTCCCGGAAAGACAAGGGTCCTGGGTTCGAGTCCCAGATGTGACCGTTTCCTTTTCTGATTTTTCTGTTTCAGATTTGCGTTTAAGAATCACTAATATTGTCTTCAATTTTTAAATATTATAATTTGAGGTTTTACTCAATAAGTTATTCCGAAAAATAATAATCAATCATAATTCTTTATTAAGATTTCAACTCTCTCAACCGCAATATATTGAGAACACATAAAATGAGGCGTTATCTAAAATTTATAAAATAATACTATTAACATTTAATGGAGGGTTGTTTAACATTTAATTTAATTTAAAAGAAGAGATATATTGTGTACCATACTCACTCGAGGATATGATAATAGTATCAATAAGCATAGTATCAGAATATTAAGAATATGAGGTTGGTATCAGTACAGTATCAATAAGTATAGTATCAGAATAGTAATAATTTGATAATAAATTCAGCATAGTATCAATAAGTATCAGAATAATAAGAATATGAGAATAGAATCAGTACAGTATCAAAATAGTGAGAATAGTACAATAGTATCAATTATATAGTATCGAAATAGTAAGAATATGAGAATAGTATCAGTATAGTATCAGAATAGTGAGAATGGTATCAGTACAGTATCAAACAGCACCCATTGAAAAACTCTTAAAAAGTAGTTTATTGGGACTTTCTTTTTTGTTATATCAAATAAGCAAACAAGAATGTTTTTTGCAAAAGATTTTTATTAAAAGAATAATTTGTATAGTTTTTTTAATGGTGTCATAAATTATAATATTTCTACTATAAAGCACTTCTGCAAAGTAATATTCTATTACGTGCAAAGCACAAATTCCAAGAGAAGAAACAATGTTTAGGAAAGGGTTTCAAGTCACCGGGTATATCGTTTTACTCCTAACTGCCATCCATTTTAGAATAAGCCCTTTTCGTGATGTAGTATGAAAATGAAATGGATAAAGATAAGGCCTGGTCACAGGGCTGTGTGTTTTATGTAAATCAGATATCTAAAAGCGTTTTATAAACAAACCCATTTTTATTTCATCTGTACTGATGTACCGAGTTGTTATTTGGACCGTTCGGCCTCTCTTTGTTTGACCAACGTCTAGAACTGATTAGCAGTATTTGTATCAAAAATGTAAAATAATTCTAGGCTTCTCAAAAACGTTACATATTTAAAATCCTACAAAATAATATTCTCGTTTATTTTTAAAAAAATATTGACAATTACTTTTTTTTTTATTTTAGAATATGAACATTTATATTTATCGTCTCATTCATATGCACTCTTCAGTTATGCCGACCCATTCATTAATTTGATCAGTCCATGTTTCTTGGGACTTCACCGGCTGTTTTTTTCTGTACATTTTTACCTCCCACATTCTCTTATCACTCATCTCTGCTCATTTTTTTTATCATGTGCTGACCCAAGGGAGCTGGAGTACTTAACAACCAACCCGGTTCGTAAAATTTTAGTTCATACAAGAGTGCTGTATTATTATATATTCGTATTATTTTTATGTCTAACTACAAACCGACAGCTTTCGACCAAAGAAGTCTTGATTAATATATTGTTATTATCGTCTACTGCTTTACATACGAGGCATATCCAGAAAGTAAGTGTACTGAGGCTCTCACGACCGAATGGATTTTATTTTCGATATGTTGGCTACACTTACGTGTAGTCTGACTCTTCCCCTCCGCAACGAGACCTGTTCAAGGTTAGTACGTTGAGAAGTGTCAACGCGACAACACGTTTCGTGAAAAATACCAATCCAATCTCCCGCCAAATGCGAAATACGCGGCGTCATCCGTTATCTCGTTTGGAAGGAAAAACCTCCGTTTGAGGTTTATAATGAGGTTAAAACTGCATATGGTGATAAAGCTATGAATTGTACGAGTGTGTACAAGTGGTATCGCGAGTTTAAAAACGGTTCTCACCTCTTCACCCTCCACCAAAAAGTTCAAAACCACAATTTCAGCCAAGAAAATCGTGGCATCCGTGTTTTGGGACTGTCAAGGCATAATTTTGATTGAATATCTGCCTCAAGTGGAGACCATCAACTCTGTAAGATACTTTGAGACCATAAAAAAATTGCGGAAGGCGATTCATAACAAGAGGAGAGGCATGCTGACAAAGGGAGTCAGCCTACTGCACGACAATGCCACAGACCACACACGGCCAACGCCACGAAGAAACTGCTCGCTTCGTTCAAATGGGATATCCTGAACCACCCCGCGCATTCCTTTAACCTAGCAGCTTCAGATTATTATCTCTTTACCTCCCTGAAGCTGTACATGGGTGGAAAAAGGTTTTCAACCGACGAGGAGGTAAAGGAGGAGGTGGAGAAGTGGACGAAGGGGTTGGCGGGAAACTTCTTCGAGGAAGGCATCAAAAATTGATACCCCGCTTCACCACCTGCATTGAGAGGAATGGCGACTATGTTTAAAAATAGCTTACATATGTACTACGGTAATCATGTAATTTTTTTGTTTCAATAAAAAGATTTGTAACCTACAAAAATTCAGTACACTTACTTTCTGGATACGCCTCGTACATCTATGTGAATTGAATTAACTCCTGTTAATATTCTTATCAGCCAATATACTAAAACTTATATGATAATTTATTGACGTACAAATTTATTTAAAGTTCAATTGTTCGAGACGGTCTCTCGAGGCCGGGTGTAGAATATAACATTCTCAGAAGCTGCCTACCGAAATGGCGACCTTCTCGCGTCTGTACCAGTTGGTAGCTATATTCTGGTTTCAAGACGAAATTACACACGCGTGAATTACACACGCATGATACAATACACGAAGATAATTACACCTAAAGAATTACACACGTAAAAAAATGTTGCTTGTTTTTCTTCAAATATGAAATTATTTTGCACACATTTAAACGCTCTAAAATTTAATAATCACATTTTTTGACATGTGTAATTCCATTAGATGTAATTAAAAAAGGATGGCACACGATATGAGACAATCCAAGATACTTGTAAACGGACCAGACCCTAAACCTTTACAAACCGGGCAATTATTCGATGTGGATAGAAACTCCTTGAGAAAACTATTAGGACTACTAAGATGACACTGGCCTCTCTGCAGACACATGCAGCTGTTGCAGCGGAAGTGTAAAACAACAACAGATACAGAAATATGTTAAGGAGACGATGGGACTCCGATTCAACTATGGGACCCTGAAGAAGCCCCCTTGTTCTCAATGGTCAGCTACCTGGGAAAACGTAGTGTGGAACCAGGAACAATGTCGAATATCCAATGATCAACCCGGTGAACTTTATCAAAGGAGCCGAGTTACTGATGGACTCACAGGAACTATATAAACCGTCTCCGATTTTTCACAAAAAAAATGAACATCCATAATTTCACTATTAAAAACTATTACTATTACTTTTGATCACACGGAGAATAACGAGTTTTGCCAATTTTTTAAGAATCTCTTAATATTTTTCGTAATCCTATTTAAAACAGGATTGCAGACCCTCAACGAATGAGTTGATAGGTTTCCTGTTAAACTTATAGGAACAGTGTATTTTCGCATTTCGTCATTATATATTATCAAGACAAATACATGTGCATGAACATGTGTTCAAATATATTATGAATTTACTACAATTTTTTTCAGGAAACGGCTTGCAATTCCATTTTTAATTGGATTACGAATAATTTGAAAGGATTTTCATAAATCAGCAATACTCATGTTTCTCTGTGCAGTAGGTGTAATTATTTAAATATGTATTATTAATTCCTATGCGTAATTTCATTTATTTGTAATTCCGTCCGTACGTAATACTGAAAGTGTAAAAATGTTACGTGAAATTCTGCCTTTGTTATATTGTCTTGACATTCTATATGCTGTTCTCCCTGGTGACTCGGTCCTTCTTTACTACTGTGAATATCACAAAAATACGAGACAGCACCGAAGACAAATTGTAGCGAGATAAGACCTCTTTGTTAAGATATAATACATAAGAGTAGAATAAATTATAAAAATGCGGAAACGCTGACTATTATCTCGGTGGGGAAGTGAGCGATTTTATTACGTTTTTTACAGCCTCCGGGAAATAAACATTATTCGTTGAATCGGTTCGGTAGCATTAAAAACATCCTACCAAAACTTCTCAGAATTATGGTTCCAAAATTTTCAGGTACTAAATTAATTTTTGTAACAAATAAAAAAAACTGGGCTCAAACATTATTAAAGCAAATATAAATTTCTGATTTTATTCTTCTTGTTAATGTAGTGGTTAATTATTATTGATTTCTAAATAATTTAAGAACAACAAATTCTTGTCTTACTAAAAACATATTTTTATTTATCGGTGTCTTTTCCAGGGTATTTTATTATCTCCATAAACCAATATTTTGAAAAAGCCGAAGTTGAAAATGTGAATATTTTGAAAAATTTATTTTAACGCCTTCAAATATGTAAAAACACGTTGGAATAGTGTCAATTATTAAAGATACAATGTGTTTACTCTTACGAATTTGGATTCCTAAGTAACTATTTTTTGCCAAAAATAGAGATCCATTGACGTAATATGTTCGTATTTTGTTAAGTACCGCCATTTCGACATAAATTCTAAAAATATATTGAGATGAACATTCTTTCAGTATCCAAATTCTTGTTTCCACGTAGTACATTGTGGAATGAAATGGGATCTTCATACGATGTTGAATTTCGCGAAGTTTAACATTTATTCCGTGTTCGCGTTTGCTATCTGAACAATGTATGACTTTCTCAGCAGTGTTTATTTCTTAGCTTCCAAGCGCGTCCTCATAATTCTTCCAAATAATACAGCAACATACTCATATGTCATCATATTACTAGTTCCTGAGCCCTCGAGTTATTCTAAGAGGCTGGCTGTCTGTGTTGCTTGTCTGCAAAGGTTCACAAGAGGTCTGCAGAGTGTGTTTTGGCGTAGCTATCTGAGTACAGCTCGATCGGTGTAACCAGGGAGGTAGGCGGCTACGGGTAAGTGTAGCTTGGCGTAGCGCAGGCTGAAGTAAAGTACGGCTACGTTATCGTCGCCAACTACTACTGTCCACAAAACAAATATACTTCTGCAATATTCAATAAATAATGTAATCAAAAGTAGAATCACGTGTTATATAGTAAAAGATTCGTATTTGCGTAGGGATCGCGCCTACTTTTATCAACTAAAAGATATTTTATTTATTTTTATTTTATTGATACATGATTTAGAGAGTACATGTGGTTTTTGTGATATTTCACCCTCCATGCTAGGGATGACCCTGTGTTATGGCAGGTGAATTTTACAGTTTGCGGACATAGAATCGATACATTACTATAGTATAAAAAAGAAAAATAAGAAAAATGATGTATAGCTAGTTTGGGTTGCAAGAAGAGGATGGAGAAGTTATAGAGTTATAAGAAGCAAATTTGAGAAATTATTAGTAAATAGATCACACTTATTAATTATGTTCATACTATACCGCTAAGTTAGGGAATAAGGATTTATTATGTTTTGTCTGAAAGGTGATTAAATTGAGAAAGTGTAGAATGAATGGGTATTGTATTTTTAATGTATTCCGTGTGTAAGGATCCATTTTATAATTTGTTTTTTAAATGAATGGGGTTGACTCACGGTTTTTAGGTTTTCAGAGATAAGGTTAAAGATTTTAGGAGCTAGGAAGAAAAATTGTCTTTGAGCTGACGTGGTATGTAGTGAAGGTACTTTGTAGTGACCGTTGGTTATTTTTCTGGTGGTGTAGTTGTGTTGTAAGAGAGTTTTTTTTTTATATTTGAACAAGAAATTTACTAGCGAAAATTTTAGGTGGAGTTGTCGTATGTTTAAGACCTTATACTCTATGAGGAGTAGAGTAGAGAGGTATCTTGTCGGTCGCTTGTTAATGACACGTATTACCGATTTTTTGCTTTTAGAAGAGGTTCGATGGTAGATTGTGCACAGCCACCCCACTTCATAATACCGTAAGCTAGTAGGGATTGGCAGAGAGCGTAGTACACAGTTTTAAGAATTGAGGTGGTAAGGATATTTCTTAGATTTCGAAAAGCATAAGAGAGCTTGCGGAGAGATGTTAAGATGTTTAAGCTCACGGTGTTTCGTATTTAATTGAGGTGTTGAAAGTTGTTAAATTGTCACTAAATATGCTATTCAATGTTTCACTATGTTGCGTTAGTATGATTTTGACGTTACTCTTCAATACCACGTGCTTTTAAATATTGCCGAAGCGGGTGGTTTGCCTAGTTCATTTCGGCAAACAAATTTACTATAGCTAACGCTATTTCTATATTAAGATGTCGCCAACTTATTAAAATAAGGTGTCCAATAAACGTGCATATTTTTTTGCTCTTTTGCATCAGAATCCATCCCTCCCTCGGTGGAGAGTGCCTACGGCAAGTAACGGCGAAGGCTGCCGTAAGTGGCTCGTACAGCCTCGTTAATTCCATACCAGGTTTAACCCTCAAACGTAGACCGTAACTCAGTGTAGTTTTGAGGAGACTGTTGAGAAATAATACATGGGTTCAGCTCTTAGGTCTGGTAAATACTCGCCGTAAATACGAATAGGGAAAATAATTTCAGTCGAGAATTGTTCAAATTAATTAAAATTATATATAGTCAAAATCAACTCCTGAATAATTTTACTCTGTTGATTGTATGTGTCCTTTATTTGGCAGCAAGAATTATTTAATTATTTAGGTTAGCAGTAAATAATTAGGCAGAATAATAGCTTTTCATAATATAAGGAAAATGTTTATGTGAATGTTATTGTAAGTGTAAGTTGTAATAACCAATTTATCAATATTTAAGGTCAGTAGTAAGCGATCGAAGATGGTTAGAAAGGAAGAAATAGATATAAATACGAATGTTGAAAATATTTAATAAAACGCGACTCATTTGAAAAAGTGCAAAAACCTTTTAACAAATTCTTTAGTTGCCTTTAAAGATATACACTGAATTTTTTATGCCTGTAACGTATGAAACGACGAAACAAAACGTGTTATTAATAATTTTCATAGCTTACTTTGAGATTTTTTTCTATCGAGGGAATTCCATATAATTAACGTTTCGGCATAACAAATATCTAGATATTATCTTCAAAAATAACAATTAATTTTTTTGAAACTTAAAAACATAAAGAGGTAACGAGAAACTTGTAATAAATCGGTAGAATTTTTATAAAATTAATAAATAAAAATAAATTGCAATCAAAAGTGACAAAATTACTCAATGAAGAACTTGCAAATAAAATGTTTTCTTCTTCTATTGTAACCATCTTGATTTTAGTAAAGTTGCCTCCGGTTATGTCTTTTCTTGAAACTCTTACCCATCCGAAGTCTGCAGTTCATTGCAGGTCATAAACCTATCTTATCTGTGTATTACATTTGTTTTTCTTTTCTAAACAAAGATATTAGTTGCGCGTGAGGTTTTAAAATAAAATAGCCTTAAAATGTGTACCCTTCACCCCCCCCTTTGCCCCTTGTCCCCTTTCCTTGACCCGGGCCAAAGAAAAGGAGCATTGTTATGGTTGCATGTTACCGCGAACATTCGTGTCATCTTGAGAACCCGCATATGTTGAACTCGGCTGTGATTGTTTTTGGAGCACACATCGTCCAGTGAAACGTTTTACCCGCCGCAGTGAATGTCACTGTTTTTGTTTTGTGTCAAGTGAGCGAATGTTAAAAGGGAATTGCAAGCTGATAAGTGAAAAGAAACCAGCGGCTAAGGAGAACGAGACCAGGGTAAGTCTTTGGCCTTTCCCTCTCATTTTCCTCTTGCAAACACTAAGGCAAAATTCAAATCGCACCACCGCATCCAGCCCCGCACAATTGCGAACGAAGGATTTGCGCACCACCAGATATCATTTGACAATGTTTCGTTTAAAGTTTGGTTATGATAATAAAAGTGAACTTCAAAATATTCCACCTCGATAAATTCAAAAAAATCGATGATGCGTTGGCAAAACGCCACCTTGTTTGCTCCACCGATCCGTAATTTTTCATAAGAAAGTAACTTCTTCCAACACTGTATTAAATTATTGACGCATACTTAATCAAAAATAAACTGCTCTCAGAACTTCTAAAGTTTATGAACTTTGCAAAGTTGTGCCAGTTTCTTGACTGCTTTGCATATTGTACTTTTTATCGTTCTTTTAAAATTTCCATATTCATCTTAAGGGTCGATCTGTTTTGAGTCAGACTAAATGTTTTAGAAAATGTTTTCATAATTTCGCAACTAAACTAAAAAAACAAGATTATTAACTTTTCTATGCACCATTTCAATAGATAGTTTATGGTCCTAAATATGCTGATTAGAATGTTTGATTTTTAACGGGAATTAGTATTTTGTGATCACAAGATTAAATAACCAATATCACAACATTCATAAATTAACTCTATTTTCCCGGGTGTCGAATAACCTGACAATATTTGAAAATCTCCTACTACCACCACATTAAGCGGAAAATGTTGCTTGTGTTGTGATGTAGGACTTAGCCAGCCGAGGATTTGAAGACACTACGTCTGGGTGGGACCCGAACGCGATGCCAACTCAGCTTACATTGACCGGTCAACTTAACTGACATCATAAACTAATTTAGACCATAAGGGATAACAGTTTTATCAATTGTTGAATTGAATAATATCACTAAATTCACTTTCTTTGCGTCACCTTGAGATGATTTTGTACTAAAACGGCTCTATACAAATCATCCAAATATTATTATTATTAAAATATCACAAAAAAACTTTATTTCCCATATATAATTTATTCTTTGTTTCATTTTCCTTCCCATAACTTCCTCTCCTTCCTTTCCCTGAAAAAACCCTCCACATAGCATCCCCACGTATACCATATTAAGGCCCCGCATACCCCGTTTATAACAAGTTTCTCGTTAACTCTTTGAGTTTCAAAAAAATACATAATATGTTATTTTTGAAGATAATATGTAGATATTTGTTATGCTAGAAAAAAATCGTAAAGGAATCTCCGAAAATTATTAAAACACGTTTCTTTCTGATATTTAATTTATTAAAGTCATGAAAAAATTGACAGCGTATCTTTAAATGGAGCATTTGTGGAGAGATTTAGTTGAAACGAGTCGTGTTTTATTAAATATTTTCACCATTTTCGCTTATTTTTGATCGTGTTTTTTTAATATTAGCGCGCTCCCTCTAACATTCGTATTTACATATCTCCCATTCAAACCATTTTTGAATGCTTACTACGGGGCCTTAAGGAACAAAAACATTTTAGCGCATAGGTAGGTACCCACTGTGATTTCTACGAGTGTTAACGGTGTAACATTTAACGCATGGGCCCGAGCTTACCAGAAATAGTTCAAAAGTATTTAAAGCATTCCTTAACCTGTGATAGTTGTTTAAATGGGTCAGAACAAAGTCGAGATATAACGCTAATTCTTATTCAAAAACATGCCTAAGTCAGAGCCAGTACTCCAAACCCCTTGTTAATTTAAAATACTGATGATAAAACAACCCTTCAAATCTCTTTTATCTCCCTTCCGTAGATTAAATCGGTTAAAACGGTGCTTTAAAATCCCCCAACACCTTGTCTAATTATTAAGTGGATACTTGAGAAAGGCCTGGGATATGCGAAAAAACAACTTTGATCTAACAAACTCAATTTAGTTTATGCTAATATCTCGTTTGAATATTTTTCATTGTTCTACTCTTTAAAAAAATATTATTATTTTTTAGTTATCATGGATGCATAAAGTGTATTATTATTTTTTATTACGAAATAATAAACCGAAAAATCTATAGAGTTAACGCTTGACTTTAAACTCCTATCTTAACTTAAATTAATTAACTTTAAAAATATCACAGCAAAGATTATCACAAAAGTGATTAGACACTGAAAATGTTGTTATGATGTTTCTTCTTCAGAATTGTTTTTTTGTTTAAAATAATTTGACAAAGTCGTGATAGGCAGTAGGTGGTTAAGCTCGCTTTGGTATGACATAATCTCTAGTAGTACGGAATTATCTATCTCTACTCCTGATTCCGTAAACTATAGCAACCAACCCTTCTAGGATGTCAGTTATAACCGGAGGCTTCTCTTACGAGGATCGCCAAACGAAGGAAGTTAAGATATCAAATGAGAGGAGAGAAGCTGACTTCTTACAGTTAGGAATTTACACAAGGGAGTTGGAATAGTTTCTGCCGTCTCTACGTATGTCATAAATGAATTTCTGACAAACACAGACCATGCATGTACAATCTCAGGAATGTTTCGAGTGGTAAATCCGATTGTGTTGCCCGCTTATCCTAACTGCTTAATTCCAACATGTATCTCTTGTAATTAAAAAGTATAATTCAAAAGTAATTTTCTTCATTCGGTGTTTTATATCAATGCCCGACATGGGCGTGAATTTATTCTTTACATTTGTAAGCCTTAATTCCCACAAAGTAACAATGTGGTCTGGGTACTTTATTTTTGTACGCGTTTATTACAAACATCATAATAGATTGTGCTTTGAGTTTTAAACTAGCCTCTGAAGAAAATAATAACTAGAGGCACCTGGCTACTGGCTATAGGATCTACTTTGGGATGAAAAATGTTTCATTTTGGAAAAGTGTACCTACAAATCTAATATGTTGCGCTCCATCATGTGTTTACTTAACGGTGCTAAAGGGTGTGCTTCGAATTTTCTCTTATTCAAATAAACGAAAACTAAAATTGTGAGTAGGTATTTAAATTCTTTCTTAATTAATTATTTTACACCATTTTGTTTTATTTCAAATAACGAATTATACAATTTGTTCAAATAAACATCACTACCTCTATTACATTTATTTTTAACTTAATTCGGGCAAATAGAACCACAATAGTGAAAAAAGCAATAAGAAAGTCCAAATAAACACGACGATTTCACATTTGTAAAATTGATCTTTTCTGAACGAAGTTAGCCACCAAGTCAAAGTATGGCTGGCTTGGATAATAAAGTCGACGCAGAAGATTTTCGAAAACGGAACACACAAACAAATTTATAGACTGATGAAATGTCAAATAGTGAAGTCACTACGTTCAGTCAATAAAATTAAAACGCTTAAATGTAATTATTCTATAGCTGAAGTAAATGGTAATCTTCACATCTGTATACAAAGAATCCTTCATTTATCTGGTCACGTCGCATGGAGAGGGCAGAGAAGTTTATAAATCAGAAAATATTCCAGGAAGAAAGGCACGAGAATAATTCCTCGTTCGATAGTGAAAGAAATAACCGGGATGACCCTGAACCATGAGATTGTTCACTTTACCAAGCCCCGGTGACATGGCGAGATGTTTTTCAGGTAGTTACTAGTTTCGGAGTACGTGACTTTCCACTCGGGGAAGGCTTTTTAAATGTTTAAAGATAAATAGAGACTGCTCTGGAAAAAAATATTTACTTCGCCTCTTCTCACCATTGTAGTTGAAGCCTATCTAAGATATGATTATTTTCTGCACATCTAAGATACAAACACCAGTCTTACAATTATTTTAAATGACTTTTTACATAATAACATTATGCATCTTGATCCGCCGTTACAATTTTATCATCCAATTGAAGGTTTTTCAGATCTGTGAACTAGCAGTATTTGCTCTAATGACACTTAAAATATGATACGTGTGATATTGGAATATTACACTGGTGATCAGAGATTGAAAATATCTATGAAAAATACCGATGGAAGATTAGTTTCATCAATACTGAAAGAATATTACATACTGACTTTCTAAAATAAATTATGTACTACTTACGATACTAACATTGCATTTATTTCTCATCAGATTTTAGATTTTTTAGATTAACCTATTTGTTTTACTAATAAAACTTTGGAGTGCATACAAATAGGTTTCACACTCCAGTTATTTTACATCTCAGATATCTACTCTTCCATGAGAATAATTTACAAGTGTATGGAAGAAAAGTGTACATTAGCGATAGTTAAGTAATATTGAATTATATAACATAGCGATTTTAGGAATCTAGCAAGTCAAAACACGGCTAGACTACTAACTTAAACATACTTACACTAAACATATCGAAAACAAAATTGACAACATACCGTATAAATAGCACGAGACAGCCAAAAAATAACACAAACACCATAAAAATACACGAATGTTTAAACACCAACATCTGCGATTGCCCTCCTCTAGAAAAAAAGGAACAAATAAAGTATTTAGGAATCGTAATTGACTATAACCTTAGATGGATACCTCACATTAAACAAATCACAAATAAACTCCTCAAAAAAATACATATTTTCTTAAACATAAGAAACTTATATAAAATAAAACAATTGAAAACAATATATTTTGCACTTTGCCAATCAATTATAGATTATGGAATTATTGCTTAGGGAAGAGCAACAAACTCGGCTATTGATTCATTAGAAATCGCACAGAAAACGATCTTAAAGGAAATACCAAAAAAAACATTGACTGACTGATATAGACCAAATATTGAACAGTTGTGACGTACTAGATATACGCCAATTATACGTTAAAACACTACTTATCTACATTTTTGACCAAACAAACAAAATTCAACATACACAAAATATCACTAATAGAGCAGTTAGACAAGCGTACAAAGAGAACATAATAATTCCGACGGTAAATACAAGCTTTGGACAAAGACACTATCAATACTGTGCTATAAAAGCTTTCGACACTTTAACACTTTAAAATAAAAGTGAGGAAAACAATAATAAATTCAGACACAAAATTAAAAAATGGATTAAAGAACAAAAAAGACAATATTACGAAAATTTCATAACATAAAATAATAAAACCTACACGTAACATACAAAACGAATATAAAACACACATCACTCACAAACACACAGCATATAATATAAATATACCAATTTTTTACTTTATTTCATTTAAATTTTATTCTATTTTCATTTTAAATCTATGTTTTTTAGTTTAAATTAACTTAATCTTATGTTTTTTTTCTTCACCAAAATTGTATTTATTTTCCTTAAATATATTATTAATATCTTTTTGTATTTTAAAATGGAGGTCTCATAATGGGTAAGCTACCCAGTGAGGCCAACATTACTGGATTGTACTATGAAATGTAAACTATTGTACCAAAAAAAAAAACAAACAGAATTCTTCCGTTTTGGTATAGATTAATTTATTTGAAATAGTGAAATCTATAATATAACTCCACCCAAATAATGCTTAACATTACTAAATTGTAATTTTAAGAAATGTAAGATATTGTACCAAAATAAAAAATAACAATTTGGCACATGTATGTGTGCTGTACTACACTGCAGTTTGAAAGGAAAAAAATAATTCGGTATAAAAAAATAGAATATTTTATGAAATTAAATGGTATCTTCACAGATCTGGAATTTTAACCTTGAAATTAGATGTTCATTGTTCAAATTTTGTAATACGAGTATAAACTGTCCTAAATATAATTCAGTGCCCAGACAATCTGAAATATTTGTGTACAATCAATCAGTGGAAATTCGCTAAATAATCTTATTCAATAAAAGCAGCGCCAAGATATCTTTAGATAACCTTTTACTGCGTTTATTGTTATCAATATCTTATATAAACATTGCGAGCATACACTGCTAACGAAACAATTTGTATTATTTAATTAATTGATTTGATACAACCAACAAGGTGAGATCGCAATATTGTGTTATTTATTTCAACAAAAAGTTTTGATTCTTTCTTTCTATTGAAATATTATTTCTTCTTTCGCATAACCGGCACTCTATATTGACATTTATATATTTCTTGATCCCATCTAATCTGAAGTTAGTGTTGTGTACTCAAAGCGGTGCATAAAATAATAAAACAGTGTTACGTCAAGGAAATGAAATTTAAATATTTAAACCCTTCCAGTAAAAGATGATAGAAAGAATTTTGCTACCGTTAAAAAAATAATGATCTAGAGCAGACATCACAATTTATAATTGTTCCTCGCGACAGCTACTGAACTCTTTATAGCTCTATTAAAGTCAATAAAAAAATTTCATTATCATAATATGCCAAATGATTTAATGATTTTATTATTTTACATTATTATTATTTATCAAACTTTTAAGGGATTTTTTTCGTAAAAAAATATATATGTTATTTACTTTCAGATGAATCAACCGCTTTTATTGGGATTAGGGATTTTATATCTCGTAAGCTGCATGACAGCTAAGATTAACTACGATGGCTATAAGGTGTACAGAATGCGGCCAAAAACTGAAGATCAGAGGATTTATTTAAAGAACTTGGAAGATGATGAAGTGCATGACTTTTGGGCTGGCGTGACAGTATCAGATAGGCCAGTAGAGGTGATGGTTAAACCAGAAAATCAAGCCAATTTCATTTTGTGTATGATAGACATTGGTCTGGAACCATAATTGTTTGTGGAAAATGTTGAAAAGTAAGTCATTTTTCATTAATTAAATATGTTTATGGGTTCTGTATTACGCTTAGCAAATAAGTCGATGATGTTTCAATAGTTCTACTAATTTTTCATTGATTTTGAAAGGAGGCAGTTAGAGGAATTGTTTTTATCTATTGGCAACTATTTTAACTAAGTGTGGCAATTTTTTTAAATTTTTTTTAACGTCTATAAAATATTATAGGTTTTCATAAAATAAGCAGTATAGTGAAATTCAAATTCAATAGTGTTCAGGCAATCGGAATCGTAATTTGTGGTTTTCTGTAAATTTGAGAAAAAATCATATTAAAAATGACGTGGGTATTATGAAAACTATACATGGAAAAATACTTATTCAATCTTTTGATCACGTTTTTTTAATATGCTTAATTTGTAGATTATATCGAATTGTTGGTATTATGTTTTTTTGTAGTATTGTTTTTGTTTACATGAAATTAGGTGATTTTTTAGTGTTCAATTTTTTGCATTATTAAATTATTTCTTAATGTAAGATAGCGTTTGTGTTTTAGGAAAAGAGTACTCATAAATATAATAAAGAAAAAAACATACTTACAAAGAAAAATTATATGTTTGAGTGAAGAAAAACTAAGTATACAGAGACATGAATAACGATTTTTTAAATTACAAAAGTAATTGAAAAAAAAATGTTATTAACACTAATTATATGGGTGATACAATATTTCAAAATAAATCTCGCTAGCGTTATCATCGGTGCGTGAGATATAATTAATCACAGCTTATAATAATACGAAATCTGCTGAAAATAGTATTTCCCACATTTGAACAAAGTATAATGTACATTTAACATATAATTTAAAAATAATATAACTTTATGGAATGAAACCGGGCGTTAAAAAATATTTAAACTGTTTTCATGATTTCGTTTTTTTCTGTTCGTAGTTCCGTAGGAAGATCATTGAATAATTTTGTGATACCGTTAGTTTTCTTATGGTATTATTTCTAACACTAGTTTTTATTGATAGCACTGGTATTAATTTCTAGCACCAATATTTATTTCCTGCACCAGAATTTATTTCAAACACTAGTATTTATTTCTAAAACTAGTATTTATTTCTAACACTGGTATTTATTGATAGCACTGGTATTAATTTCTAGCACCAGTGTTTATTTCTAGCACCAGTATTTATTTCTAGCACCAGTATTTATTTCTAAAACTAGTATTTATTTCTAACACTGGTATTTATTGATAGCACTGGTATTAATTTCTAGCACCAGTGTTTATTTCTAAAACTAGTATTTATTTCTAACACTGGTATTTATTGATAGCACTGGTATTAATTTCTAGCACCAGTGTTTATTTCTAGCACCAGTATTTATTTCTAGCACCAGTATTTATTTCTAGCACCAGTATTTATTTCTAACACTAGTATTTATGGATAGCACTAGTATTTATTATTAACACTAGTATTAATTTCTAACACCAGTATTTATTTCTAGCATCAGAATTTACTTCTAATACTAGTATTTATATCTAACACTAGTATTTATTTCTAACACTAGTATTAATTTCTAACACCAGTATTTATTTCTAGCACCAGAATTTACTTCTAATACTTGTATTTATTTCTAACACTAGTATTTAATTCTGATTATATATTGTTACTGCGGTATCTGTGTGTCTGTACCAAAGTTATATTGTCATATATATATATTAGCTCCATAACTGCGTATATATAGTTTTTTGTTTGATCTTTTCTAGGGCAAGAAATCTATTTATTATCTCACGCTTTTTACTGCAATGCACAACTGTGATTTTTTGTAATTTTTAGTAATCATATGTTGAATGTCTTATATGTCAGATATTGTATTTGTCTATTTACTCGCAACTATTAACGAGTAATTGGCCATAGGTATTAGTATTGATAAGGTTGATTCGTTATATGCTGTATTATACTGCGCAATTCCTGGGCATGCGAGCAGCACGATGACATAATGATATATTTTTATATTACTTTTCTAGACTTCTGGATCCATCGCAAGTAGGGAACTACACTCGGACTGGTATGACTTGGACTGAATACTATAGAATCGATGATATCTACTCCTGGTTCGACGACCTAGCCATAGCCAACCCAACAAACCTATCAATAGTGGATGGAGGATCAACTTTCGAAGGACGGCAGATCAAGGGCGTTAAGATCTCCAACGGTCCAGGCAAGAAGGCGGTATTCTTTGAAGGAGGTATTCACGCAAGGGAATGGATTGGTCCGGCTACTGTCACTTATATCATAAACGAACTTTTGACAAGCAAAGATCCGGAATTTAGACTAATTGCTGACAGTTTTGATTGGTATCTGTTCCCAGTTACAAATCCAGATGGATATGAATACACTCACACGGATGTAAGTACAATTTACGATACATTTATTTATGTTATAAGTTTTTTTTGTTGTTTGTTTTTGGGGTGTTATGCCGTGTTGCGCTAACTCCTTCTTTAGCCGACGTTTCGGACAGCGTTGCAGTGTCCATCATCAGGGCAGATCCGGTAGATCCGAAGATGTTAAAATTTACACATCTTCGGATCTACCGGATCTGCCCTGATGATGGACACTGCAACGCTGTCCGAAACGTCGGTTAAAGAAGGAGTTAGCGCAACACGGCATAACACCCCAAAAACAAACAACAAAAATGCTTTTGGCCGTGAGAATCTAAAAACTTACATGTTATAAGTTTCTCAATTACAATAATAAATACTAGCAGTTAAAAACCCGCTCCGCGGGTTTTTGCTGCTAGGCCCTGCGGGCGGCACTTGCTTGGGCTGCGCCCAGTTTAA
Organism: Hesperophylax consimilis; assembly: GCF_061612785.1. Lineage (NCBI taxonomy): Eukaryota > Metazoa > Arthropoda > Insecta > Trichoptera > Limnephilidae > Hesperophylax > Hesperophylax consimilis. The sequence goes on along the minus strand of NC_142844.1, from coordinate 30,155,376 downwards.
GTGATACTAACAACAGTTACATTTAATAGATAGATATTAGGTCATTCACAGAGAGAGGGTGAGTATATATTGTTAAAACACGGAACAGGAAGGAGTTAATGAATAATAACATGCTCAATTTAGGCATAATAAGAATGACAGTTGTTTGAATAAATTAAATTTTACGTATTTGTGGTGGATTATTTCAAATGAAACACTATTATTGACTACATGTCTACAACTGATATTAACTGTTATGGTACCTAATATAATTTGCTCATAGGAGACTTGCAGTGCTTAAATATGTGTTACAACCGTCAATGTCTATAAGTTGAATCAATATCGTATAGTTTGTCACAACAATTAAAGATAGTTACAACAAAGTTGACTGAAATAATACATTATTACATATTGATTAATTGTACCCGTGTTTATGGATAAAAGGAGGGTAATTGTGCAATGTGATTAGCAGTCGGTTTAATTAAAAGGTGTGAATTTTACTCCAACTGGTGGTAATTCTTTACCTAAAACTGTTACTGTATCTAATAAAGTTTAAAGTTAGATTATATATACACCTTCATCAGGAGAGTAAAAATCTATATATAAAGGTAGATTATTACAATATAGCGCCCCTGAGGTGATATCTCACAAAAGCGGCGCCATGCAAATTGTCCAATTAATAAATAAATATAACGTTTACATTTTATTATGTACGTATGCATTGATATACAATGGAAATAGATAAAATAATGTTATCCGATTAAACTTTATTTTATTAAAAAACAAATAACTTTTTTAACTTCACTTTATTATATACAACAAACAAACAACAAACTCCAACGGCTCGGAGGGCTTTGAAGCAGAGAATGGGCGGTTATCTTGAGAGTATTTCCTCCTGGGGTAAAAATAATCTCGTCGAATTTAATGTTTCAAAGACCCAATCCTGTCTGATTACGTCTAAAAGGGATCCAAATGATAATCTAGTCTCCTTCAACGGAAGCAATCTTCCGAACAGGCCTTCCATTGATATGCTTGGTGTAACTATAAGTGACCAGCTCAGGTACGGGGGCTCCATCGAAGCCAGAGTAAAGTTGGCCTCTCAGAAGCTGGGCGTACTGTACAGGGCCCGCAGATACTTTAATAGTACACAACTGCTCACCCTGTACAAATCGCAAGTGCGCCCTACTGTCGAATTTGGCAGCCATCTCTGGTCTGGAGCCCCAAAATACCTGAAAAAAACCCTTGACTCTGTGCAGAAACGGGCTGTCCGTTTGATAGATTCCCCAATCTTAACAAACGGACTGCAATCTTTAGAGCACAGGCGTCAGGTAGGTATGCTGTCCTTGTTCTATCGGTATTACAATGGAAGATGCTCTGAGGAACTAACGTCATTGATCCCTTCGGCACCGGTGCGTAGTCGGGATACATGCCAAACGCGCGCCCAACATTTGTACACAGTTGACACTTGTCACATGAGAACGGGTCGCTTCTACGATTCGTTCTTAAGTTCAACAGCTCGGCTGTAGAACGAACTGGCCGGCCTCTGTGTTTCCTCCCTCCTACAACATGGGACTCTTCAAGACCCATGTTCACTCCTTCCTCTCCACATAAAGACCCTCCACACAGCATCCCCAAAGATGACATAGGCCCTGAGGGAAATTATTTTCTTCAGGGCCTCCTGTGTGGAGTAAATATAAAAAAAAAAAAAAAAAAAATACAACCAATACATGTTTCTTGAACGAAGTATACACCGAAGTCAAAAATTAAATATAGATTACAATTGGAAAAAATAAGTGGAAGGAGGGGGGAGGGGTAAGAGTAGGCTGGGTTTATAAGAATTAGGAATTACAATATGAAAGACCAGTTAAGTGGGAAAATATTTAAAAGAGAGTTTATAAAAAAAAATTCTTGTTAATTACATCTACTTTTATAAACATGTTCTCTTATTTCTAAAATTTCGAAATTATTTATTTGTGATGCTTTATATCCTGTGTGAAGTATTTTAAGACCTGAAATTTTTTTTTGCATATAACCATAAAACAATATATTCATAAGACAAATAACATTTAATAACGGTTATTCTAATAAATTGAGAGTTGAAATACTAAATAAAATAATTAAACATATTATCTTCAAACGGTATTTTTACCCTAGTTCTTAAGATATAAATAAACAATGGCGTAGAATTCTGTTTGTGGATAACGACACTTCTAAAATTATAAATATAAACATTCCTGGTACTATTCAACCGGCGTTTTACACTAATAACAGAATGAATAAATATATTCTTAATAATAAAGATTGCGAAAATCAAACAAAAAAATCAGGAGTTTATAAACTCAATTGGGCTGGATTGTAATTTATTTTACAAAGGTAGAACCAATAGAAACTTTGAAGTCAGAACTAAAAAACATCTCAGGGTTCTAAATGGAAATAGTGAATATGAGTTTGCAAATCATCTTTTGAATCTCACTTTCGATAAAAATTCAGGTCTTAAAATACTTCACTCAGGATTAAAGCATCGCAAATAAATAATTTAGAAATTTTAGAAATTAGAAAACATGTCAATATAAAATCAGATGTAATTAATAAGCAAAAAAAAATTATAAATAATAATGAAAAATGCCATTGCAAAGTTGAACTAAACTTCCAGAAGAAATCTTATTATTAAACGCTCGATGTTCAAGTAATTTTGCATATTTAAATATACGCGCCAGTCATTTGATTCGTTTCTTCACCGCCAGAGGGGCGCTCTGTCGGCCACCTTTAGCCGCGATGCGTATTGGGTATCGGCCATATTGAATTAACGCATGCTTTTTTCGTCAAACGTCAAACGTAATCACGGAATTGTGGATAATTTTCACTGTAATGTAATTAATCCAATGGATTATGAACTTTCTAAGACATATTTTCTTCGATAATATCCAAAAATTGTATGAGCAGAAACGATATTTTTTAAGAAATATCGTATTACATGTGGCGATTCCATTTCAGTATGAAATGGTGTCTTAATCTTTAAAGTCTTATTTAAACACAATTTGAATTTGACCAATCACAGGGCCTACACCGTCCAGACGCTGGAGTAATAATATTATCAGATTAATATCATTTCATTGTATTTTTAGGCACGTCATTGGAGAAAAACAAGAACCGTATACCCAGGAACTTGCAGAGGTGCTGATCCCAACAGAAACTGGAATATTCACTGGATGGGTTTGTTATTTTGTTATATTAAATATTGGCGGCTTGTATTTAACCAAGCATTATGTTACTTCACCTATCCTAACCTAACTTCGTAATATAAGCGATTCACGAAGTTATTTTCTATATGGGACCAGCTGTAAGTCTCGGGCGTTGCACGTGCTTTGAGCAGGGTTTTTAGAAATCTAATATAGACAGTGACTTTCCTTTTGTTTTGAAGGTCATATATGTCAAATTTCATAAATTTAGGATTAAAACTGTAAATAGTGTATATTATTAGTACAATAATTAAATAATTTGTATAGTGCCGTTCTTCTATGAAAAGTCACCTCAGGGGCGCTATAATAGTGTAGGATACTAGTTAATTCTGAACAATAATACCTAACTATTTTTCCATTCCCATTGCAGAACAGGGAGCCAGTACTAACTGCAGTTCCGATACATATGCAGGACCTAAACCATTCTCTGAGTTGGAGACAGCTTCTCTCTCAGAATTCATCAAGACTATTGGGAATGATTTGATAGGATACATCTCATTCCACGCTTACGGACAGATGCTTATGGTTCCATACGGACACACGGAAGAGCATCTTGATAACTACAATGACACTGTAAGTACAACGAATTTGCCTTCACCGTGACCACCACGACCAATGATTGCTCTTCCAGTGTCATACCCACGGGGTTATCAACCACCTCATTTAAGTGGTATCGTTTTTGTATCCTTGTTTTATATGTTTGTATAATAATATATACTATAATATTTCTAGGTTGCAATCGGTCAAAAAGGTATTGAGGCTTTGGCTGTAAGATATGGAACAAATTATACTCTTGGGAACATTGCTGAAACCATCTGTAAGTAAAAATAAATTTCATTGTTTGTGGTTTTGCTTATTATCCCTTTAAGTCCAAAATACACCTGCAGACTGCAACTTATTGGAGAGTAGGGGTGACAATAGGGTCAGTTAATTGAGATTAGTTTAAAGTGCTGTTAATATGGTTTCGCGATGAAAAGATTTACAATCACGAACGTCACACACTCCTAAAAAATTGTGAAATTTCCTTTTTTTTTTCTTTCATTCACTGACTCGGTTGATCGCAATGACCGAGTGGAGAGCGAGTGAATCGCCGACTTGAGTATGTAGGTGGAGATGGTACTTACTAGACCGAGTCAATGGGCCTGTCACTGTCACTGGTTCGTCTGAATCACTTGCCCGCTGCTGACTATACTGATCTCATCAACCGAGCACTCGGCAGGTGTATTTCATACATAAGAGATAAAACTCGTTAAGTGTCATATAATTTGTACGGTCTTTTGAGTTTTTCCGCTAATAGAACAATACGATTTTTGCGGGTGATGAATGATTGTTATAAATTACAGTTAAAATGTTCATGTAGTGATTTCTATAAAATATTTTAGCATCGTCATCAATGAATAAGCCTTACCGCCCTTGAAACCAAGCGACATAACACATTTATTTTGTTTTGGAATTTGAATTTAAAAAATCAAATTTGTCTCGGTTCTGTATAAATTTTAGTTAATGTAGCTCTCAGTTCCAAAAAAACGACATATCTATTTGAATTGTTGCCCGTCTCCATCACTAGTCCAACTTTTTTCTACTTAATATATATTTTTTTAATTCTGAATAAATATCTGATTCCATTCGAGTAATTTTATGTTTCGGACATGTTATTTTATGGAAATTTAACAAGACAAAAATAGGCTGTAAAAATCAGTCAATATCGTAAAATTTCAGATTCGGATATTAAAAATAAATGTTCTACATTTATTTCATTAATTTATCGGTACATAATTTATTGTTTTTCCCTTTTTCCCCCCAATTTTCAAGATTAAATAATTCACTTTTTCTACTCTCAAAAAAGAAGCTTTTGCCTTTTCAAAAATACAAGAGGTACTTTTTATTAAATTAAATTAAATACGATTTAAGAGTTTTTTTAGGTAAGTGAACATTTACGTAATCGATATTCTTTACAGTTTTTATATTTTGGTAGAAATTAATTAAATAATATTTGTACAGTTGGTCCTGAAAAATAAAATAAATAGCGCAAACGGTTAAATTCTGTATTCGTTTAATAAATTGTTTATCAGAATGGAATATTGATATTTAATTTATAAAATTTATTCATTCTTTCGGGTGGTTTAGATTTAGATTGCTTAAATAATTTTTCTCTGTACTATGTATTTTACAGATCGTTTATTCCTAGATCATTTAAATATAATATTTATCCAGATAAGGCCAGCGGCAGCAGCCTCGACTGGGTGAAGAACGAATTCGGCACCCCTTTGGTTTATGTATACGAGTTGAGGGACAGAGGTCACTTCGGAGCCTTCCTACCCCCAGACCAGATCATCCCTAACAGCCTGGAGATTGTGGACTCTTTATTAGCCATGTTCCAAGAAGCTGATAAGAGAGGAATTGTCGACTTGATTCAAAGTGTGGATTGTTTTGATAAAAAATAAACTTAATAAATTTATGTTTTACCTTTTTTGATTATTATGTGTTATTTTTAAATACATCTATTTGAATATTGATTCTGTTTTCGTGAATGAATGAATTCAAATCTTGGCAATAGAAATTAACCCACTTTTCGACATCCGATTCAGCTGAAACTTGGCAGATCGACTCGTTGCCATGACAGTGCATTTTATCACCTTTTGGTGGCAATCACACATGACGGAGAGATTTTTGTATGTTCAACACACCATTTAAGTAAGTCTAAGTGGGTGAATATATAGATGATTTTCTTTGAAGAAGAAGATTATACTAATAAATCTAGATGAAACATGAAACAGAACAAGTCACAAATAGGAATCGAACTTAGGATCTCTGGTTTTACCAGGACAGGCATCTTAACCAACTTAACCAATGGGACCTATTTTTAAACGTTATATCTGTCGATCTCATAGATAAAATTTATAACATTGGTGGATATAACCTTCAAAATAAGTTAAAAATAAAAAATTTGTTTCTGATGATTATCTATTTACCAGCTGGAATAATTAAATATGATGGTGTTGCGAGATGTTTAGGATTAATCCCCAACTAATATTGGTTCAATTCATAATATTAATTAGGAAGGTACGCATGAAAGGCCCTTTTGCAGTGATTGAATAGATTTATCTGAAAATATCTAACCTCTAACACGAATCTTGTCAATTATCCGGTTGGTACAAGGTAATCAATATGTATTATAAAATAAAATGTACAATGTGTGTTCCGCTAAAACTCAAAAACAAGTTCCGGTACGATCAAGGGAGTTATATAGTGTGGCAGCCCTCTATCTCCCATCCATTTTTGAAGATATAAGGGATGGACCTTTCGCCCTCTAGAAATTTCTAGAACAGCCCAGAACATTCGAGAACATTCTATTCAAGAGCATTTCACAACGTTTCAAAAGATCCAGGAATATTCTGTAGTGTTGTGGTATGTTCGGGAATAGTCTCGAACGTTCGGGAACATCCCGAAACATCCAGGATCATAATGAACTAAAAGCGGGATTACAGGCCGTTTCCTGATAAACTTTTAGTAAATTTGTAATATTAACAATACATCGGTATCATTAAATAGTATAAAACAAAGTATCCCCGTCTGTCTGTTTGTGTTCTTAGTTCTTCTAAACTATCAACGTAGTTTGATAGGGTTTTCACTATCATTTAGAGATTTTTTTCCGGAAGGTCAACATATTCAATACACGGATATCGAACGTTTATATACGAGTATGTATATAACCTTCTTCCAAATTCCTACCTTCACTCTGTGCTTATGTGTATATCACTGTCTGTTTCTTTTTTGTTTCTTCTTTTTTGTTCTACTTAACCTCCCATTTTCTATTTGTGTACTGTTTTGTATGTTTTTGTATGTAAATGTAATATAAAATTGTGCCTATTAGCTCACACCTATGTATTGTAAGTTTTTCTCGCTCTACAATAAGTTTTGTAACTAATCGCGATTGCTCTGGCAAGAAATAAATATAATAAAAAAAATATATATTTAGTGAAAATAGTGAAAAGTTGAGCAACGCTGGGTACACGTGAAATGTCCCAAGGAAGCGGTGAAAGTCTGAAATGGAAGTCAAAGGAATTTTAACAAAAACATTTAAAAAAGTCACATTAAAAAAATCGAAGGTATAGCAAGAATCTTCCAGAAGAACCGATCAATTAGTGATTAGGTGGGTATTATCGTTGGATAACTGTATTTTTTTTTGGAAAATATTTTTCAAAAATTCTAAATTCATCATTCCCGGGTTACAAATAATCACAGAATATTGAAAATTCACCCATTCTTATCATTATAAGTTGAAATTGTGGATCGTGCAATGATGGTTCTGATATTGAAAAACGTTTGGTCACCATCCCCTTGCAAACATGTTATTTCATTTTTGCCCAAATTTTCTCCTTTAAACTTTTTTCGTCTAAACTGTGATACTTTTTTCATTGTGAGAGGGAGGTGGTGGCGGTGAGCCCCTACTCTGAAGTAATGAAATCTGCACGGCTTTTTTTCTAAATTTCAAAGACTATGTGCAGTGCGATTCTATATCCAACCTGAGCCAATCCTTTGAAATAAGAGAAGACTTTTTGTTAGTTTCTTAGCCTTAATTTTTTCAATGGGAAAAAATATATCAAATAAATAGTACTGAATTACTGCGTAGCAACTACTAGTGAACCTCAAAAGAACATTAAATGAAATTATGGAATAATGTTAATTTAATTTCGCTTGATTGGTGGGTTGTGTATTGCAAAACCCACATAACGTAATAGTAAGGATATGTAATAATTATGCACGTATTTTTTCATAATACGTAGTTACATTCCTAAGCGTTTCTTTGTAAAACAAAACATAATACGAAAGTCTAGTCTGACAGATTCGTCAATATACATCTTTCCATCAAGTTTCCAAAAAAAGATGAATCTTCTAAAAATGTGTCAAAATTTATTAAAGAAAGCATAAAACAGTAATTATTAAAGACTCAACTTGCTTCGGGGGGATGTTGAATTTTGTTAGCATAATTTGTGTTTCACATTAATTTTTCACTGATTTCACAATTCGTCTCCGTTGACAAGACTGTCACTTCATTCTCGGTCATCTCATTGTCAGTAAGATATTTTCGATTTGCCTTAAAAAAGTAGTTTTATTCTCTTTTTTGTTTAACTAGACATCAATTGATGGCTTATTGTAATGTGGGTACATAAAATTGTAATATTGCAACCTTAGTGGATTTTGCTGAGGAAACGCTATAGTGGTAGATACTCTCGAGTTTCGCTCTAGTGAAAAACCACCATTCAGAGTAGAAACATTGTTTGAAATGACATTAGCCGTGTTTGGTGACCATAACTGACCTCCTAAACTTCAAAACTTCTTTTTCCACCAAACCATCCTTTACCCACTCTCTTAAGTCTCAAAACACACCCTTATACCTCTCATATCAAACAATTGGACGCGGTTCTACGAGGGAGTTATTATTGTGTGTAATTCTCATTTAAAAATAGCATAAATTGAATTGATGATATATGAAGTGAAGTATTTTTTTCCGTGGTCGGTAGATCTCTCAATCTCTGGCCCCTCATGTTGTAATAAATATGTAGACCATTTGATCGGAAACCTCCCACTGCGCAATGTGCATACACTAGAAATTAACAACACTCTATGACTCTCTGCTATGTCACGCAATATGCTTTGCAAGACGGCTTTAACCTTTACAATAACACGCTTCAACTAAATTCTAAAGTTCCTCAGCTATAGCCATAGCTCACAGCTGTATACCAAATTTACAACGGCCATGGAAAAAGGAGCTGATTTTGAAATTGTGACACGAAGAAGCCACCACAGTTACTACAGTAGCATTTTCAGGGTTTCGAAAAATGTCGGTCACAACCATATTGTTAAGTTTTGTACTGCAAAAGCCGTAGAGCTTGTGAATTCGTTAAAATGAGTGTGTTGTTACTCGTAATTGTGCAATTGCGGAGAGCAAGTCAAATGGAATTCGTAGATTGTCACGGAAACTTATTGTTTTAACAAAATTCTTTGCAAATGTGCTCGAATGTAAAAGCCTCCAGCAGCGGTTGATAATATACAAAACCTCAAACTCAGTGGGTTTTCTTCGATTTTTAGAACACATTCCTAACTTTGTATAACTGTCGTAGCGGCTTACGAAGTTTAACTCTTTGAAAATGGCAGCACGTTGAAAAGGTCGACAGATCGCTGCTTAAATTTCTTAAATACATGCCCATGATATTTATTTCCAGTGAAAATATGGTCACAATTATTATTTTTCGGATTTTAAATTGCAATTTGAAAACGATTTGCATCCATGTTTCTTACAATTTTATGTAAATTTATAAAGATGAATATCGAACGACTGATATTAATTCTCCACTTAATGTTAATAGATCACCTATTATTACGTATTGTTCTATTGTTTTGATAAATAAACATAGCTTCTAGGTATTAAAACCACTGAAAGCCTTAAAAAGCATTAACATAGTCGTCAAGTACTTATACCATCCTTTTCGTAAGTCTTTTGCCAGGCACAAGAGTTGACAATAAATTCTTGCGGAGTGTTCTTGTATAATTCGTCCACAGTACAAAGGACCCTACAACTAGAAGTTGTTCACAAACTTTTGTATTAATTAACTTCCTTATCAAAATTTCACGCTTTCTTAAGACTGACATTCACAAAAGTCATACGATATGTCATCAAGAAATTAACGGAAATAATGTAATTTACGTGAACAGAAAAATAAAGTATATTTTCATGAGTTTACATAAAGATGAACTAGGTTCACAAGATGAGCGTTTCTGGTGGAACGAAAATAAAATTAACATAAATATGTCACCAATAAATAAAGATATAACCTGTCTCTATACCATTTAATGGGAAATTCAGCGCTAAAAAAGCCTTTCCTACAAAAATAAAGCTGGTTGTTTTCAGGTGAAAATATTTAATAAGCAATAATTTTTTAATGAAAAATACTAGCACATATTGAATTATTTGGCGGGTTCAAAATAAGCCAACATAGCTTAATGGTTAAAACAGCTGACCGGCAATTGGAAAGCTGCGGGTTCAAGTCCCGTAGGCTGCATTTATTTTATCTCGGGAGATTTTGCAATTTGTACGAGGGTTTCAGGATAAAAATGATTGCTTATAATAATGTGCATTATTTTTTGGATAAACTTAGTGAAAACCTGAAATTTTAATATTTTATTATTGAGCATTTTTTTAACGAAAATTTTAAACACAAAAATCAGAAAAAGATACGGGCTCATCTGGGACTTGGACCCGGGACCTTTGCCTTACTGGAGCGCTGTTCTACCAACTTCGCTAAGGGGTCCCTAATTCTTTTGGACATATTTAACTTTATTAAACGAAAACAAAAAATCTTCGTTACTAATTCTTAAAAATAATTATATTTCGCATCTCGTTCATTATATTTATTCAGACAAAGCCACCTGTTGAGCACGGGAGATGTGTTTCTGAATAACTTATATTTTGCTAGGAAATTTTAATGCAGTCACATTTTTAACAGTATCTCAATAAAAAAGCCGTACTCATTTATCTCTGTGTGTATGTAATAATATTCTTTGTATCCTCTTGACTAATAATAACTTTAAGTTTCTCTAGAATCTGTCATTTGATTTCTGGAGTTTAGTAGCAAGAAAATCTTGTTAAAATTTAAAAGCTCTCGTACCACTGTTTGCGTACCGCCACCCCCGGGAAGTTTCAGTTGTAACGGTACAATTCTAAAGTATTTCAAATTGTCGTTTCGTCCACAGTTAAGAAATATTCTGTCGTTGAGATCTCTTTCAGAAAGTACATAAAAGAACATTTGTGTAGTATCAAGTGGAAAGTTTAAGAAGTTTTGATAAAGAAAAATATACTTGTCAATTTTATTAAATACTTTTTTAAATGGTTTAATTCTCACGGGGTTAATCAAAGTGAGTTTGAAAATAAATCACCCTCAGCAACACTTTTGATAAAATGTTTTAAAATTTTAAGAGTCTGTCTTTTTTAATAATCTCTTTCCAAAAATTCAAAAATCCATTACATTAACAATGATTTCATTAAAAAGATAAACCCTATCTTACAAAGACTTATATTAATTCTGAATAAGCAATCATCTCATCTCAGAAAGACGAAAAATTAAATCCTGTCATCTATGTCACTCTTCAGCGTCTCCATATGAATTTCTCATTGCTTGATTTCATCCGTTTCCTTTGTGACGATCTTCTTCCAGAGATCTTCCCATCGAACATAAAACATGATAGTATTTAAATGGAGAGGTGTCCAAGGCAACTAATCTTACTTTGCGTTGTGTTACATTTAACAATGTGAAATTATGACGTGGATCCTATAAATAGCCGTAGGATGTGCAATTTAATGTAATCACAAGAACCACGTTTGGAACGCATATCAACTCCAATTGATGTTTCATGTGAAATTCACAATGTGAGTACAAGAGTCCAAACTGCTCCCAAACCATAGAACAAAGAAGAAGACTAGAAGTGCCTTCCATATAAATTTGAATGGAAAAAAATGTGCCACTGACTTTTAACCTTTTGTTTCTATACCATTTAGCTCGCCATCTGTCTCTTTTACACTTGCCTAAAATTGTATATCGTCATCTAATTTCAGTTTCGTAACTATGGTGAAACACAATTTAGTACGGAAATATACACCCAAATAAGGCTTATATTTAGATCACAAACCACAAGACTTCTTGTTTTATTATTAATTCTATGTCCCAAACCCTCTGGAGCAAGTCGGACTATGTCATCCCCAAATGGAGTACATTGTGAGGCTGAAATTATTGAGGAGTGGAAGAAGATTATGAGAAAGTAGGTACCTGACTTTTCACATCTGATCACCAAACATGGCTAAAGCTATATCAAGCAACGATTTATTTATCATAGTGATCATCAAGAAAAACATTATGTAACATAGATATAAATATACATTTTAATGCTTCATTCCTCAAAATAAACATAAAGTAAAGTTAAAATTTGTATTTTCGCGTTGCACACACGTTTGAGCGCGTTTGACTTGTGATTTTCAATTAAACTTCACGGCTTAAGGAGGTAGGAATTAGGTAGGAGTACAACAATAATATTCATCAAGAAAATTAAAAGGAAAGGTATAAGGCATAACGATGCTAGGTACCAACACGAACAATAACGTAAGGATATCGTATAAAAAAGAATCCTTCTTTATTTGTGAATGGCCAACTTTACCAGTTCCTACCTGTTAGTTCGTTGTTTAACAGCAATACTTAATACATAGTTTTCAAAGAAAATCGATTTATACAAAATATATACATTATTGATAACAGGGTAATAATTCGTGAATAAGATATTTGTACAAACTAACATTTCATTTTCATTATTATGTAGAGTGTTTTTATTTAAAGGTGTACCCCCATACATAGTTTTGTTTGTATGTATGGCAAGGAGCGTTATTTATCTAGTTACTCAGATAACTTATTCCATTCGTTCAAAACAAAACTTCAAATACAATTTGAAACATTTCTCGTATTCATTGTGATGCAATGTTGTAACATTTATTTCAGTTGCGGTGATTTTCCGGTCAGATACGATAAACCGGGCTAAATTACAAATAGCTCAATTATCATATAGTATTCAAAATGGGCCATTTCAAATAACACAAATTTACACCTCTTGAACATCCAATCATTATCTCTAACAATATGGTATTAATGTAATTGCCGAATTTATCAGATAACAGTATTGCAAACTAAAATGCACAAATTAATCATCTGCTGTGTTTTAATAAAATAGGAAGTTGTAGATACAAATAATTACATTTATGATCATAATAGATCTTACAGTTACCCCACTCATACTTCTCGGTGAGTTCGATCTTAATATATCTATAATTAATTTAATTACTAAGGTCACGTTTTTACTATAAATAAACGACGAGCGTCATAGAAGACGTGTGAGCGTGCAAGCCACTGCTTTCCAGAAGATTAAATCTCATTTTAATTTATTCTGCAATGCAGTCCTCCGGTAAAGAAACAGCTATTCCCGACATACTACACGAGCCTGTAAACTTGTGAACTCAGATACACACAAAGCGTCATGAACACACACCGAGTACAGTATTAGCACGCGTGCAGGGTTCTGTTTGGCCTCCTCTGGCGAAGCTGCGCGCACAAAGCGGATATTTCCAGAGGAAAAGGTACTACATGGGTTCGCTGCGTTGATGCGTCACAGAGCAGCCAAAATGAGTAAGCGCTCCAGGAAATCCGAAAACACTCTCGTCCAGGCTGTAGTCCAGTGGCACAGCGCACCACTACATTCTAAATGGAGCGTATTTCTCAAACTACAATAATACAAGAAGTTCCAAATGTGCACGTATGCAATTCCCTTTTTCTTGTTTTACTGTATTGTGTCATCATTTTTTTTAAGAAAGTCAAACATTCCCGGGTTATGAATAACCTGACAATATTTAAAAAATCTTCTACTACCACCAAAGTAAGCCGAAAATGTTGCTCGTGTTGTGATGGAAGACTTAGCCAACTAAGGAATTGAACACACTATGCCTAGATGAGACCCAAACGCGATGTCAACTCTGCCACCGACCGGTCAACTCATCTATTATTTTATAAATGTCATTTTTATATTTACATATAAATATTATATTGTACATATCCATTATTTTTTCTCTGTGCAGCAGACAGAGTATTAAAAAAACCGTTTTGTTCTAAAGAAATTAAACAATAAATAAATATAGAATATAAAATAAATATATATGGAAGAGTAGTATTAAATATTGTCATTTTAAATTGTAAACCTTATTACTTATATGTACTTTTTCCTTTAAAAACACAAAAATTAAGTCATTAATTTTAAAAAATATATATTATTTTACATTCTCCCTACTCTCCTCATTTATATGAGCATAGTAACATTTTATGTTGTGTTTGATTTCGCTGAAATCTTCGATCGTGAATATGATATTAAAACGTGGATGAAAATACTGAGTCTTAGAAATAAGGTACATATCTACAGTATAGAAGAAAAAATTTTCCTCCCCATCGAGTTCAAACGACCAAGAAATATGACATGGATTCCGAGATGAACGAGTATATTGCAATCCGAGGTGAAAGCCTTCACACATTTCAAAAGATATTTTCTCATCTCACATGTCGTAGCACAGGGCGTCCAGTCTGGCGATGAACCGGTCTCAGTAATGCCACATATTACGGGTATATATTCCTCCCCGCTAGGGAGCCGAGATTACCCTTGTATTTCTGGTAATGATTATAAACTTACGAGGGTTGAAATAAAGGCACGCTTTAGCCAGGGTTAAGTCGAGCTTACTTAACGTCACCTGAGTTCTGTTTTGTTATATATATCCGATTAAATACTAGCGTGAGTTGCTCCTTTATTAAGGCGAAATAGGTAGACTTGACCTGAAATTTGGCATTTTTGAGGTCACTTTTAGACGTATGGACACTTTTCTAGAAAAAAACACAAATTGATTTCGAAAGATCGTTATTTTATCTTGTAAAGTAAGTTGTAAAATTTTGGAAAATGATATTATTTTCATACCATAATAAAGTGTTACCGTTGGACGATATGCAGATTTGTTGCATTTTCAAAGGCGAAGTTGTATCATACAACAAATATTTCAAATCATATAATAATACAGTATAAACAATCAATAAATTATCTATCATATATATGTATAAGAATTTTGTTTTTATTTCAAATAAAATTACTAATAAATAAATCCGAGGACGCGTTTTGTGACGAAAATCCCTCAATTTGACTATTTATTTATGACCTTACAAATTGGTATAGTTGAGATCTTTTTACAAAAATAATTTACTATGATATTATTGAAACATTAAAAATAATTTATGACCAAGAAATATATTCTTAAAGTATATAATAGTAATTAATTTCGATTCGCGTTTATTGTTTGTTCGTTGTTTCTGATTACCTCGGCGCAAGCCGAAATTTTATCATTCCCCGCTGCGACAGCGCGGCGAGCAGACGTCTATTCCACGCCAGTCTACTTGATAACATTTTAACGAAATTCCTCGTTTAAAAATGAAGAGAAAAATACTATCGGACAAAATTTTTATAAGAAAACAAAAATTTCGTCATCAAAAACGTACATGGGAGAAATATTTGCAGAAAAAAAGGGTTAGTCATATTTAATTATCCTTGTACATTGTACGTACTCTATATGCTACAGGGTCGTTCAAACGAATCAGTCAGAATACGCATATATTTTTTATAACATTTAGCGATAATTTTGTGTTGTTTAATTTTCAGGGAAAATAATCACCTACCGACGAATGGTTGTGATTCTGAAGCAAATATTGTCTCTAAAATTCCGTCGGTATGTGTAATTTACATTAATATTATTATTATTTTATTATGTAAATAGGTAATACCTACAATATATTGTGAATCATGGATATTATGGTGACCGAAACCGTCAATATCGGGGTATTTATAAACTAGCAATTATTCCCGGCGTTACGCGAGTTACACGCACAAAACCATACCCTTGTATACATGGTGTCGGGAAACGCGTAGTATATTACTGTGACCGATTCAACTCTAATTACCGCGGTAATTATAAACAAGCATTTATTATCCGGTGTTGCGCGATTTACGCGCATGCAACATTACCACGTGTACACGGTGTCGGGAAACTCGTGGTGAAATTACGGTGACTGAAACCGTGAATATCGCGGTAATTATAAAATATCAATAATTCCCGGCATTACGCGAGTTACACGCACAAAACCATACCCTTGTATACCAGCGCCCTTGAGGTGATTTCAGCGCCCTTGAGGTGATTTTGCACAAAAACGGCGCTATACAAGTCATCCAATTATTATTATTATTATTATTATGGTGTCGGGAAATGCATGGTATATTACGGTGACCGATTCAACTGTAATTACCGCGATAATCATAAACCATAATTTACTACCCGACGTTGCGCGAGCAACACGTATGCAACAGTACCTTGTACACACGGTGTCGGGTAACTCGTGGTAAAATGTTTCCAGTCATGGATTCAACGTTGGGATAAGTATATCTCTAGTCAAGCACAGTACTTCGGAGGAGACACATTAAGCTGTACAATTTCTGTTTCGAAATCTTCCTCATATAAATATATTTAACTGGCTACAAAAGAGCAGGCAATGCCGCATTCTAGTCTATGCGTATATGATTCCCGTCAAATTACGGTTTTGAATCGTGATGCGCACATCACGATTCAAATCATGTTTTTGTTAATAATTTCTATTCTATTGTCCAATTCCCTATTACATTGGTATAATTCAACATATTTAGTATTTTTAGTGTTACTTTTTGTCAGTTTAATAATGTCATATTGTGAATTGAGCTTCTTGTTTTAGAAGAAAAAAAACAAGGTTATTTTGATATAATTACTTTAAGTATTAGAAATAAAACTTACTGGTAATACCTATCTTACAAACGGATAAATATGTAAGACGAGAGATTTTTTACAATCAAACTTAATGTTAATCACTTTTGTAAAACCTATGTAAAATAAAATTTAAAAAAAAACAAGTGAATAAAAATATTTGAAAAATTAAAAAAAAAAGTTTTTTCAAATACCTACCTATTTTGTACCTACTATGTCAACGCACTACATTTGTATTTATTTATGTTTACGCACTCCGACTTATAATTTACAAATATGTATGTAACTACTTATTAGGAAGAAAGCTACAACCGAAAATTCAAACACAATAATTGTTATTTCATCGGAACCATGCTGTAGGTTTCGACCGCCGCGCGGAGTATACGGCTGGCAGTGGAATGAATATGGTATTTCTGTCTCGTTCTAAAAAACTTCCGATCGTGAGACTGTCTTTTGACGAAATTCGAATTCTCGGTCGCTGGTTAATACGCCTTAAAGCATAATAGGTCGCTCATAATATAAGGTGGCGTTCATATCAAATGTCAAATTTGAACTGTGAAATTGGTTAACGGTACTGTGCTACTCTGAGATTACGGAAGTTTGTAAAATATACAAGAATATTTAAGATATATATTTATTAATCTTGTGTTCGAAGTATTCAATATTTTTCCCTTTCCTTAAACAGATTTTGTAGAAATACAGCAGTTAAATATTTAAATTAAAAATAATCTACATTTAATTGTTAAACATACGTTACTTATATTAAATGCGTACCACGATAAGTTTTAAAAACTAAACGTTTATTATTTTTTATTAATGATGCCAAAAAATAGATTTCCAATGTGTGAAGAGGATTTTTTTTTAGTTTGGCGAAAGAACACCATTCAGAATTGAAATGACTTTATCCGTGTGTAATGGTTATTGTCCAGCTCAGTCGGCTCAGCTCAGAAACTCCCTTCTATATAGGGATAGGGTCTTGCGGAGTCTGATACATGTGTCGTGATATTAAAGATGAATAAAATAAAACAACAAAAACTCTAATAATTAACGCTATATTTAGCACCAAGAAGCTGAGGGAGAGAAAGTGAGGTATTTATTGACACATGTTCCTCTGAATTGAATGTAGCAATGACTTCCATCTGAGACCCCGACATGCATTCCCATCAGCTTCTTCCCTCTTGGAGTGAGTATCGAAGTCCTTTCCTCGATGTTTGGGCCCCTTTTCTGCGTCCATCCAGCAAGATGACAATCAAATCAGTTGATCTATTGGCAATCTCTAGTGGTCACGATCAACGATCTTCCCCCAAAGATTTTAATTGCGGGTAGGTAGTTGGGTGCTCTCCAAATGTCGCGAACGTGTTTTGAACTTTAGCCTTGTACTAGGGCAGGAACAAAGTTCATCAATTGGCCCAAGCGCAACTCTACAAAAATACCTCCAAAATCACTGTCATCCCGCCAGTCACTTGGAGTTATTACTTCTTTCGGCACAAAAACTGTCACGCACCATCCCAAAAAAAATCCGAGAAATACCTGGCGATAGATAATACACCCTCACAGATCGGAAAACCAAAAACCCTTCTAGTGGAACCACTTGGCGATCTTATTACATCACTCTCAATACTTCAAATCAAGAACCAAACTATCTCAACTGCCCGACCATCAAATCTACGTCCTACGCCATCTTTCTTCCTTTACCGCTTCCGCATCAGCAGGTCTAGCAACCTTTCCTTTGCACAGTATAAAGACGCATCCACACCTTAAAGTGACCAAGTTACACGTATTTGGTGACCTAGTGAGTGAATTAGTTTGGAGCCAGTTACTTCTCCGCGTTCCTCTTTCCTATCTCCTTCCCTGCCCCACTACCTTCAGCATCCTAATAATAATTATATAAATTTCTTTTGTAAATGTAAAAAAAAAAACTTAAAAAAAAACTTAAAACTTAAAAACTTAAACGAAAAAAAAACTACGTCAGTAAATACAGCGAAGCCTAGAGTATATAATGTCCCCAAAATATAAAACATTTTACCAAGTAATATAAACAATTGTGAATTACTAAATAGATATCGCTCGAGTGGATATATGCTGAAAACGTGGCTCCTTAGTAGAGATACTTTACACTCATCACTATTTATTAATAGCTGTTATTCATTAGCATGTAGATTTACTATTATTTTATATCATGTCTGTATATTTAATTTGTAATTAGTACTAACATGTACATCTTGTTGAAAAACTGTTTAGTTGCAGTTAAACGGGATTTAAAGAACAATTAACATTTTTTTTAATTGAAAATACTTTATCTTCCTATTTTGAAAGAAGTTATCTTATGCGTGCCTAACAAGTACACTCGCGGGAGCACATTTTTATGCTCCGAAAGCGAAGACTTCTACCTTTCAGAACACACCAATCAACAGAACAGCAACAATGATTCTGCATTGACCATCAAGATTTTCAAGTATAGACAGTTCAGCAATTGTCTTTTGACGTATGTCACAAAATAAAAAAACTGCCCCCACAACATTTTTTATACTTAGATGTACATTAAATGTGTAATCTTCTCCGTAATATATTGGCAAATAGTCGTTTTATGGAGAACATGAAGAAATTAATAAAAAATAATATCGTTTTTCCTAAAAAAGGAGGAGTATATATTATGCCTTGTTTTGAGTTGTATTACGAGTGGTACCCAGGACGGACTAAATTATAAATCAAGTGACGTAAGTCGACGAGACTCTCGAGTCACGAAATGGCGAGCAGGGAACAGCGAATAGGGAACAGAGAACAGGGAACGGAATGTATTAGAAGGTTCAGTGGTTTCCCACTCAACGCCGGCGTCGGGACTCGGGACACAGCCTCCACTTGAGCTGCCGGGCGCCGGGACGCCATTGGTCGGTGGAAATGTCAAGATAAGAAAACTCCCGGGCTCTTTATACTAGCGTAACGAGACGCTACCTGAAAGTGTCCCCTTTTTTGTTCTCTCGTTAGTCTGAATGCCATCGTGACTCTGCTCCCGCTACTGGAAGACGAGGACTAGAGTGGCACTGAAGGATTTTAAAACTATATTATAAAGTTGGGCGCCTTCCGATTTTTTGAGAACCAAGTTTTTAAAGAACAATGCTTATTATTTATTTTTTTTAAAATTATATATTTTTTTAAAGATAATCACAGTGTTGAGGTGACATAAGACTCGGCGGCATAGAACGGGAACATTTGAATTATTTCTGATAAACTGATTACTACAATCTCAAATGTTTGTAGAGGGATACCTACATATGTAAAACATTTAAATTTAATATTGTTTTTAGACGCTGAATTAGTCACTTTCCGATGGATCCCTCGAGAAAAATTTGAGATTTGAGTAATATGTTCATCAGAAATAAATAAAATAAACCCCACGGAAAGATCGATTTTCCAGGCCTGCTAGGGCAAAGTCAACCGCAGGCCCGTCTATTACTACATTATTTTAGGGTATTGGCTCGTCTTAAGAAAAAAAACGCATTGATGGCTGGCACTGGGGAATGCAATCCCGCAAGAAAATGTCAATCCAGGTATTTGCGGGACTGAACAATCTTAGTCCCGCTGGATCCAGGTATTTGCGGGATCCAGCAGAGTGGACTAAGATATCTAATCAATCGTATAATAAAGACTTAATACCTCGATCTACCAACCATGTTTTTAGAAATTTAAATTTATACCTATAATAAAACAAGTTCTTTGTGACATTTTGAATGATTTATTAATAGGTATACCTTTAGTTTGACATAGGTAAAATTTAAGTCATAAATTGGCAAAGAATAAGATAAGACAAAACATAACTGCCTCGGAACAGACTTTGTCTAGTGAGGAGGGTAAAAGAAATCTATGTACACAAATGAAAATAAAATAAACGCCCGGATTGCCGGCACTGAAACTGAAACACAACTAAAATTTAAATTTAAATAGATAACCAATATTCTTGTACAATGAGCATCATAAGTTTAATTAAACATTATTTTGGAAATAGCTTCGTAAAAAAGTTAAAGTATTAATAGTGTCATCTGATAAACGGCTTCTGATATTGGACACAAGGTAGCCAGCGGCTGAAAAAGCTCCTTCAGCTTCCACGCTGGTTGGCACAATAGTCATTAGCGTATTGTAAGTGAATTGAAGTTATGTGCCTTTTAATCCACCGGACTCGAAGTAATTCAGAGTAAGTGAGGGTAAATCTGTAGTTGCTCTCTTTCAGCTTTTAAAGATCTTGAATAACCATCATTTTTAGTATCTTGCCGTAATTCATAATCATTAATTTGATTAAATTAGACGATGTTGTTAAGTTAAAACCCCCGGTTTTAAAAAGATCTCGCAAATCCGACGAGGTACAGAAAACTCGGAATGGTATACCATCTTTAGACACCATTCGTGATACCCTCTTTTCGATGGTATTGTTTTCGCTTGAAAAATGGTCAATGATTGTATTTGTTGATGGTTGAGGTTCACAATGAGCCGATGTGGAAGAACTGAACGTCGATGCAGTTGTAGAAGCTTCTCTGTAATCCCGCCAGTCCAGCGGGATCCCGCAAAATTTTCGACCGAGATTAGTCCCGCAAAATGTCTGCGGGATCTCGGTATTTCGGGATCCCGGTATACCGGGATTGCATTCCCTAGCTGGGACAAACCGGGCGAATACACCGAAAAATAATGCCAAATTATGATGCAACATACAAGTCAACTTTCGTTTTGTATAAATTATTGATTTCATACAGGTTTCCACTGCAAAAATAATATAGAAAAATATATTAATTTGTGAAGAAATTAGAAAAAAATTATTGATTTGAAAAATATCTTGTGAAAATAACACATATTAGTCTATCTACCCATACAAATTTCATGGCGTCAGATTTCATCGTTCAATGATACTTCTTCTCTGGTTTCGAAAACTAGATTGTTCTTAATTTTTACAAGTGTAAGCTTCTAACTTAAAGCCATAGATGTAAAAAAGTTGTATATATATATATATATATATATATATATATATATATATATAGTTATTATTATTAGCATTAGTTTTAAGTCTTTGATGTAAGTTATTAGTTGTAAATATTAGTGGTAAGCCAGTTATATTGATTTTATTATATGCACGGTGTCCGGAAACTCATATCACAACAGGAAACTGGTGAACCACGTGGAGAACCCAAAGAACACTAATTTTGTTCGATACTAAACTTTTTTTTGAATTTCGGCAAACCGAAGGGATAAAAAAAGCTTTTGGAGCCGGGTATACGTTTTGGTGCATTTTAAAAAACATTAACCCGTAGTTTTTCAAATTTAACCTAAAAAATTTCAACTTTGAACATTATTTACTCGAAATCGAAGCTCAAATCGTAAAAGTGATACCACAAAAGATATAGCCCCCTGGTGGTGATTTTTGACAAAAACAAACAGTATTTTTATATTAACCATTACAAACATTTTATTTATGTTAATGCTTTCATCAGTGACAGCTATTTTTCCTATCTTGGGATCGATCTAAGTATCAAATACAAAACGTTAACAACAACTTAAAAATCAGCTTAAATTAACTGTAAAATTATATTGCGGTCCACAAATTGAACACAAAACGATAAATAAAAGTGTAAACGTTAACATTTAATTAGTAGGTACACATAGCGATTACGCGCAATGTTTCACGTACGCAATTATCACGGAAAACCGTAATGAAACTATTTAAGTCGTTATTGCATGCGAAGTCCGCATTCCTCTTTATCGAGCGGCGGGTTTAAATACAGAGGGTTAATTTATTACCAGCCACCGGCACCTTTACCCTTCTACCATGGATTATTTAAGAGGGTAGCAAATAGGGAAATGCCACAAATTGAGCATTGCGAATCAACACGATAAGGAAATTTAGGTTAATATTTAATGAATTTGGTGTCGTTGGCAACTTATGAATTTTTGATTCGATTTATCAATATTTGATCAATATTGATGTATCCAATAGGGGTGAATGTATATAGGCATCGTGTTTGGGTCCCACCCAAGCGTCGCGTGTTCAATTACTCGTCTGGCTAAGTCCTCCCAACACAAGCAATATTTTTCGCTTATTGTGGTGGTAGTAGGATATTTTAAAATGCGGGTTTTCCAATAAAAGGTGTTATTTTGATATTCAATCGTAAAAGATCAATGGTTTCGTTGTTGTGTGGTACGTAGCGCCTTCTTGTTGAAAGTAAACGTTGTCCAGATTAATACCATCCAATTTCGGCCATAAAAAATCATTAATCATCTCTCGATAGCGCAATCCATTCACCGTAACTGTTGCTCTAGCCTCATTTTCGAAAAAGTAAGGTCCTATGACTCCCAATTGACATAATAATCTAAATATTAAAATATGAGATTAAAATACTTGTTTATATTTCTTTAGTAATTTTTTTGTATGTTTTTATTTAGTTATAAAAAATAACATTTTTATATCTAGTACTAGCGTACCCGGCGTTACTGGAGGTTATCCTTAAGAGATATACATATATTATTGCTGACTTTTCTGTTGGCTTTTTTAAGATATACAATTCCGTAGTACATTACGTTGATATTGATGAGACCCGTGAAAAATAACGAAATAATATAATTTTTTAAGATTTGTGAAGCTGAATGTATTTATAAAATATTTGCCTCGGAGTAATTGCCTGTCAAAACGAGTACGGTCAATTTTATTTATATTATAATTACACTTTTTTGTTGACAAATGATTAGAGACGATCAGAATTACCTTTCGAATGAAACTGTCAGTAAACTTAAAAAGTTAATTGATTCAAATTTAGATCTGCAAAAATTTTAAATAACAAAAAATACTAAATTTAAAAAAAAAAAAAAAAAATATTTTTTTTATTATATTTATTATATAAGTACATTTTTGTTTATTTGTTACAATATATGATCAATATTTCAGGACCCCTCTTCCATAGAAGCATTAGCTTGTGGCTGGAAGAGGAGTGTACATTGTTTTATTACAATAAGTAAGTAATTAAAAATTAAATGATTTTAAACTTATTTGATGTGAGTTATTCTTAAGATTAATTCAATTGGAAACATTTTTATTTTTATAAATATTTATCAATTATCAAATACATAATTAATCAATTGTGGTACCTACTTCCTCACTTGTATGAATTGATCAGTTCCTATTTTGAAAATAATTACGCAGAAATATTTCACATCACGCACTTTATAACCGAAATTAAATATTTACCATTATTTTTTTCTGTGAAAAACTAATTTTCATAAGAAAAAGTTTTATGCATAGCCCAAAGAAAACAAATTATTATAAGCAATAATTAGTCGCCTGAAATATCAATACAAATTGAAAATATCTCACGAGTAAAAATACAGGTGAAAAAATATAATAAGCAGTAATTGTTGATTAAACTACTAGTACATATTGAATTAATTGGCGTGTTGTAAATAAGCCGACGTAGTTCAGTGGTCCAGAGCACCTGACCGGACATCAGAAAGTGTGGGTTCAATTCCCGTCGGCGGCATTTATTTTTACTTGGGAGATATTTTCAATTTGTACTGATATTTCAGGCGACTAATTATTGCTTATAATAATTTGAATATTTACCGATAAAACATCTTTCTTACATTTGCCTTCCCTTATAACCAAATGGATCTTTCCTAGTTCATGTTTTCCCACCTTTTAGTAGGTATATTTATCTAGTTCGCTATGGTGTGCATAATTATTTTTAATTTAATTTCGCCCAACACCATTTCTGAATAATGAACAAAGTTTATAAGGGATGACTAATAACTATAACTGGAAAATATATTACATTATTACTTTTCCATTAATTCGAACAGCAAGCAACATACAGTTGTTAAACTGGGATACCTCAGGGAATACATTTCAACCATTCTTCCTTCTTTATTTCTCCAAGAATGCGAAACATCATTACTTCCTTCAGGGAAACCGCGGTCGTGTTGAAACCCTCAGAATGGATGTTTAGTACGGAGAGTATTTCTCGAACTTACACCAAATTGGTTTTAGTTCAGGCTAGTAAGTTATACAAAGAGTGCTGTAAGTAACCCCCTCGGTCCCAGGCGAACCGGAATGATAATGTTGCATACGATTTATAGGAAAACAACTTAACTACCCTTTGGTGAATTTAGCGTTGCGAGAATGTATCTGAAATTTCATTCTTTTTACCTTCATTCAAGAGAACTTGATACAGTAAATAGGCCATGAGTAAAAACAAATATTATTTATGTTTCTGAAGTTTTTGCTGTTAATTATTTTACAATCTATATAAATTAACATTATTTGGCAAACATAATATATCTTTAATTATTTTAATATGAATATATGCACTTAAATATTTAATGTATGCACTAAGGACAAAGTAGATAGTCTGAGATAACATTATGATAGCGACTGGTCCAACCACTGGCTGACATCTTGCGTAATCGCTGTTAGGCGTTAATGCCCCGCAACAGCCTAATAATCTAATATGGAGAAGGAATAACATCAATCAAATCACAGTTGGAGAAACATTACTTGTAATCTACCAAATCATTCCGAATCAATTTGTAACTTAGCAGAGGTGCCCGGGTTAATGGAGTTAGGTTTGTCTAGGTCTCGTTTGTCCACCTACTGCGTGACCCTTCCAACCGGACTCTCTCTCGACCAATCGCCTTGCACTGCAGTGAGAGAGATGGATTCATGCGTCCATCACTTCTGGACACATTGACCATTAGATTCTTACCCACCCCTCATAACTTTTTTTTCCATGAACTTTCTCTCCTTCATTTCCATAAAAAGACCCTTCACACAGCATCCCTAAATATGATATAGGCCTTGAAGGATTTTTTCCCCTCGGGATACTCCTGAGTAGAGCTATTGTAAAAAAAAACAATCCAAGAAACACTACGCATAATCCAGATCGTCGTTGATGGTGTGGATTAAAAATAGGAGACCATTACATAGCCCCGTTGAGGATGAAATAAAACTAATTAAAGAGTTCAAAATAGTGCTCAAACAAAGAACTGTAAAAACTCTTCCAAACAAACAAAGATGGATGATATCGTAAAATCGCTTGACACAAAATGATTCCCACAATTCTGAAAGAAAAGCCTGAGAACCTGGTCAAACCAAAAACTTGAATCGCAAACCAAATTGATGGGTCCACTAAAACGGAGAACATCGCCAAGACTTTTAGAAGAACCTTTTAAAAATTCCGGAAACGAAGAACCAACTTCTCTTTATATTATGGAATTTGATGGACAAAACGTCTAAAGGTCTAAAGAACCAATGACCCTAATATAACATTAATTAATAAAGTAAACAAAATAATTTTTTTCCCCGCTTCTAAGTATGTTCACAAAACCTAAACAATATACCTAACACATTTAAATAAATTTATAACTGCTACATCATTATTAATCAATTAAGATAGATATTAAGATAACATGAATGTGGGGAAAACAGACTTCAAAATACCCCCCCCCCCCTCCCCACACAGAATATGAAATTGTTGTCTATTATTGTCACAATTATTTTTTCAGTAAATTGGTTTAACCGGTAATAAATCATTTAAAATTTGGAGAGGGTAAAATAGAATCATATTAATAAGTCGTCTAAACGTGGCTAAAACCACAGTTTGAAAATGGCCTTGAAAGCTGAAACAGCTGTAAAAATAACAAAAACCAAAAATATTCGCAGAACTTAATAATTATATTATTAAATTTGATTTTAATTAAATTAAAAAAAAATTAATTGGAGTTCTACGAATTAAACACAAAAACAATAAATAAATAGACAAAACGTATACCTCTCCGAAAGATCATCATGATGGTTGAGCTTAAAAAGTATTCTTTATCGATATTTATGTTTTAAAATGCGATAAAAATAATCAGCCCCTGATTTTGACTATCGCCCCTAAAGTTGATTAGTCGTTAATTTGATTGACAATCTATAAACAATCGATTTAATCGAACAAATATACCGTCAACTGCATTCAGGTCAAAACAAGAACACGTTGAATCGTTAAGTCAAGCTTATTTTTAGTAAATGTCATGAAAACAAGGAAAGGCTTTCTTTCAGAAATATAAATAGAATGACCCAAAATTATAATAAATTAGAAATTGTACATAACTTCTATAAGATTTGTCTATTCCTAAAAATGCGCTATTTTTGCTTTTTCACACAAGTGGACATTTGGATCGGAATATAAAATTAAAATTCTCGTAAATAATCATATTATCATACGATCCTTGAAAAACCCTCAAATCTTCAGAGAGATGTCAAATAAAAATGGGCCAGTTCATATTTTCCAAGAATATTCCTATTAAAATAAAAACAGATATTATTAATGCTCCGCGAAAAAAATACGAACAGAGATCGTCGTTATTTTCGAAATGTACTATCTTAAGCACAAAATCTTTTTGTTCAGCTCCATAGAATCTCCAAAGATGTTCATAATCTCCGGACCTGTCACCGTGTAGCATGTTTACACCCATGTTTTTATTAGTTTTTCTGCGAGGAGGAGGCAGGAGCGTGTAGCGTATAGCCTGTAGCCAGATTGTATACCAGTCTGTAGGATATGTAGGTGGTACTAGACCCGTATTGAGTGCTCAGACCGAGGGTTCAAGGCAGTGAACCGATATTTTACGACTCAAATAAAAATCCATATTTACCCACTACAATAGATGAAAACGAAATATTACGACGCCGTAAATAAATGAAATAAAAAAGTTCTTATTTGTCCGAAAGTGTAATGGCGTAATTCACAATGAAAAATGTTGGATTTTATCTGTACAAGTGCTAATTTATTGCGCCTTATTAACATTAATTTCAAAAAGGAAATAGCTTGGGCTATTTTCTAAAATTATTTACAACTCCAAGTTTTTCCTCAGCCTTTTTACTTTATGGGAGTATTTTTATTACTTCGGAAATTACGTTGATTTTTCTGAACACTTGAGTAAGAACACATACCTACTTAAGGAATAAAATAAATTTTCTTTAGGTATTTTAATTATTTCTTTACCATGTTCTAAATTATTCATCATGTCAAAATCATACCACATACACATATGTAAAAGCCCTACCAGCGTAAATTAAGATAAATTTAAAATTTTTTATATAATATATTTTTCGGTTCATTGTTTACGCCGTATTTACAAAATTCACTAGAGAATCGGCGGAAACATGAAGTTAAAAAGTTCATAATTGTTATAGGTAGTAGATTTGTTTAACAATAATTCACATTAAATAAACAGTAAGAACAGCGCATCTTAACCTCTACAATGCTTAAAAGATAATTAATCTTCAAAAAATCTAGGAAAAATAACAATGAGTTAAGTAATTTTTTGAAGAAGAAAAGTTTAAGAAATAATTCAGCATTTTGATGGATTTATATGTCAGAAAATTTACGTTAAATAAAGATAATAATTTTCACAAAAAACGCAGCCTACACTTTTACAACTTTTATTAAAAATAATTTGTGTGTAAAATGAGTAATTCTGATAATTTGTTATTTATGAATTTATGGATAGTATTTTTAGTAAATTTAAAAATACGTCTTCTGCAAAGTATTGAAATGAAAGTTTGTGATTTTCAACTACTTCATTTGAAAGATTTTGTTTTCTTGGATGAATGAATAAATCAATTGATGAATGAATGAATTAATGAAATCGAATCGTGGAAATTAGCCCACTGACCGACATCTGATCGAGCTGAAATACGGCAAAAAGACTTGTCCTTGATGACGATGCATTTTATCATTTTTAGTGGCATTCATGTACAGACGCGCGCGCAAACGTTTTTTTTTTAAATTGAAAAAATAAAAATTTACAGCAGTTAATATACGAAAAAATTTCGGTTCTGTCCAATTAGATTTTGGCTTAGGTGTTAGCCTTGTAAACCTTGTAAAATCCTCAATCCTTGTTCAATCCTCAGTCAAACCAAATATATATGAGTATAAATTTTATTGAGGTGGTAGTAAGTACTTGAAGTTTCTCACATTATCCAAGCTTGCGTGTTCTAATTATATTACGGGAAAAAAATTATTTAAAATGTACATAGATATATTTTATTTGGTTTCCTTTCTTTTTGTTAGAAAAATCGGGTTATTAATAAGCATATTACTCAATAGCATAGCGTTGTGCAAATTAAAAAAAAATATATATATAAATGGTATATATTCTTCAGTCGACAGCGATTTTTTAAGAGTTTATAACTATAGTTTTTAGGTTATTCTAAGATATGCAAATTAGTTACACTATAAAAACAGTGAAAAGTTTTCGTCATCAGTAAAAAAATTAATAATGAATTCAAAGTCATTTGGCATAGAATAAGAATAAAAGTGCCTTCTATACAAAGTTTAATGGAAACAAATATTCCATATATCCCTTCCACTGAATATAGACAAAATCGGGTAAATATTTGGATAACGAAACACGCCCACAAGGCACTTTTTATATTATTCTTTATTTTATGGTATTTGCATTTACGAGAAACCCTCAATTTATCTCGTTTTTTATAAAACGTTGCACATTTTAATTATATTGAAAATTACCACATTAACAAATGTTTCTTTTTTATAGCTGAATTATAATTCAAATAAATCTCTATGAATCAATCACATAATGATCCTCCCATTAATTAAATATGAGAAGTGTATCAGTTGCGCACCGGTATCGTTAACATCTAGTTTATCGCGTAACAGAAATTGAGTATTATAAATGTATGGTTCAACTCAATTACCGTTTATTGATGGATCATACCCATATGATTCCGGTTTTTTGTTTCTTTAATGTTTAAGAAGAAGCTACAAGCCAAAAATGTATATATTGCAGATAATAGGCATTAAAATCGCTTGACAAACGGAGTCTTGAAACGTTCGATTTCAAGCACAAAACTGGCTTTTATTTATTTTGTAAGCAATTTTATAAGAAAGCAAAAAAGTTAATCAAATGAAACTGTCACAGATTTTTTATTTTTTTTTTTATTTGAGATACAAACAGGACATTTGAAGTACATTCTTGTATAGTATAAAATAAATTTACATGCAAATATAAATGTCCCTAGGCTAATGTGTCTGCAGCAATCACATTTGCACATTCACTATCAAAACAACATTATTTTTTTATTTAAATTACAGAAATTACAAGATATAATATTTTTTTAAATATGTTTAAATTAGTTATATAATAGAAAACATCAAACCATCGAAAATCAACAAACAATATTTGTTTTTATTTTTTTTAGGTACAGAAATCGTGGCGATATCTCATAAAATAAGTAATATTATTTACGAAAATATCTGTGCAAGCATGTGTTTTAGCAATATCGTTGTATGATCGAGACATTCTATACATAGGATTAAAATAACCAGTGTTATTGGTGAAAATTTCGGTCCAAATATGTTAAGGTTTCTAGTGAATTTGGGCCTGGCTTTTAACTTGATTTGATGGACCATGTTACTATCTACTTGATTATTCACAATTTTGTAAAGAATTAAGATGTCATTTATGCTTCGTCTTTTAACTAGACTCTCTTATTTGAAATATGTAAGTCTTTGTTCGTAACCGTCTAG
The DNA here is from genome assembly GCF_061612785.1 of Hesperophylax consimilis. Classification (NCBI taxonomy): domain Eukaryota; kingdom Metazoa; phylum Arthropoda; class Insecta; order Trichoptera; family Limnephilidae; genus Hesperophylax; species Hesperophylax consimilis. The sequence goes on along the minus strand of NC_142844.1, from coordinate 30,125,182 downwards.
TAGATGGTAGACACCTGATCTATAAAACAAAATCCGTGTAAATTTTCTTTGGACAGATTCAAGTCTAGATACCTGTGTGATATAATGTGGATTCCAGTATGTTGACCCCAAGAACACTGCGGATTAACGAATTGAATAGATTTATTAGGCTATTGGAATTCTTGAACAGTTTAGTTGATCTTACAATAAAACCAAGTAATTTATTTGATTTACTTACTGATTCTATGTGTTGGTTGAACGTTAGTTTGTTGTCGAATATAATTCCTAAATCTTTGATCGATTCAACTGTTTCAAGATTGTGACCACATATGCCATATGAATACAGGGTTTTGTTGGTGTTCTTGGTGAAATTTATAATTTTTCACTTAGCTATTATTCAGTTCCATTTCGTTGTCAACACACCAAGCAGATAAAGTGTTAAGGTCTTGTTGTAAGAGTTCACAATCTTCCATAGATTTAATTGCTTTATATAACTTCAGGTCGTCAGCATATAGAGAAAAGTTACAGCGGAGTTTAAAGGGATCGGTTCTGTCTCCGACTTTGTTTTTGTTGCACATCAATGACCTTTTGATATGTGCACCGATTCATTGTTACGCGGATGACAGTACAGTTCATGATAGCTTTTTGTTTGACAAGCCCCCAAAGGGCACACAAACTCAAACGGCTCGGAGGGCTTTGAAGCATAGAATGGACGGTTATCTCGAGAGTATTTCCTCCTGGGGTAAAAATAATCTCGTCGAATTTAATGTTTCAAAGACCCAATCCTGTCTGATTACGTCTAAAAGGGATCCAAATGATAATCTAGTCTCCTTCAACGGAAGCAATCTTCCGAACAGGCCTTCCATTGATATGCTTGGTGTAACTATAAGTGACCAGCTCAGGTATGGGGGCTCCATCGAAGCCAGAGTAAAGTTGGCCTCTCAGAAGCTGGGCGTACTGTACAGGGCCTGCAGATACTTTAATAGTACACAACTGCTGACCCTGTACAAATCGCAAGTGCGCCCTACTGTTGAATTTGGCAGCCATCTCTGGTCCGGAGCCAAAAATACCTGAAAAAAACCCTTGACTCTGTGCAGAAACTGGCGGTCCGTTTGATAGATGAATCAATGATCTACTAAAGTCATTCCAATTCATGGCGGATCAACAGGAAGATCTAAAAAAGCGTGTGACTTCTATGGAAAAATTACAGGTCAAAGATAATGCTGATCTAATCGAATTAAAAAACCAAAACAACATTTTAATTAATACAATCTCACAACAAGACGTCAAAATCGACAGACTAGAATATATGTCTCAAATATGTAATATTGAAATAAGAGGGATTCCAGAATCCATCTCTAATAACTATTTAGAAATTCTCAATAAAATAACAAAAATTATCAACTTTGAGGACTCTTCAGGAAATGTGAACTCGGTAATAAAAAAAATCTATAGAATGGGGCCTAAAATTGCTGAAAAAAATCCCAGATCAATCATTGCGACCTTTAATAACACACTAGATCGAGATAATTTCTTATGCAAAATAAAAACATACACAAAGGCCACAACTCCCAGCACAAATAAATTAAATACATACGATCTAGGAGTATCGCAAGATGCCCAACGAATATATATATCGGATCACTTAACACAAAAAGCAAAATTCCTCCTAGGACAAACTAAACGATTCGCCAGAGAAAATAATTTTAAATATGCATGGACATCTTCAGGACGTATCTTACTGAAGAAAATTGACAGCTCAAAAATCATAACAATAAATAATGCCAATGACCTGCAACGTTTAAAAAGTCAATCTATCTGACTTCTATTTCACTCTGTCATTATGGCTTTTAATGAAGATATCATTTCATGTTCTCATATTGTAATATATTGTTATAGAATATTTATATACTCATTTATTTTTATCACAATCAGTAAGATCTCATGCAACCTCATACTTCTAGTAAATCTATATAAATCTGGGAAAAAAATAAATGAATATATCTATATTCCTTTTATGGTCAGATTCTGGATTAGTTCGCAGGTAATTGTAACTTATTTTTCTATTGCAACACACCCGTCGCACCTACATATTTACAGATTGAGTACTCACCGTGCTCTGATTAAGAATAATAAGTCGGTAATTATGAAATTCATTACTTGTTCATTTAAGACTCATTTCATAATTTTCAATAGGATAATGAATAAGCAATGTGATGTATTCTATATTTACCTACCACCCTTAGCTGTTGTTATCACATATAATTTGTCATTAGGTAATAACATACAAATAACAACTGTGCATATACCTGAAAAAAAAATTTTTCATTGCAAATACCTACGCACTATTTTGGCCACATCGCTGTGTATTTCAAATGTTTTTGTATGTATTTATTTTATGTCAACATATTCTTTGCAACATCTTTACAACCTAAGTACGCTCCATGCTCTGAGCTATATTTTTTTGTTAATATCATTTAATAATTGTTGTTTTGTTAATATCATAAAATCATTGCAAATACCTGCGCACTATTTTAGTCACATTCTGTGTATTTCTAATGTTATTGAATGTATTTGTCATTTTAGTTGCGTTCTTGATACTAACTTATTTGTCTTACCAATCTATTACCACCAAAAGATCTACTACCACTCTATAACCACTTTTATTGCTATTATTCACTTTATTATAAATATTTACTTTAAGATTGATAATTATGTAAACATAATTTCCTTCGTTTGTACCTTCACGGGATATACCTACATTTTCGACAAGTTTTCACGGGCTCAAATTAATATTAATATACACCCATTATTATTCTTATTATTATTATTAATTACATCGCATATTATTTGCTTTTGTTTTATGAGTCACACCACCAACAGCAACATGTATAAAAAAGTATTAATATGGATTCTATATTGGATGAAGAACTAAATGACGACAAGGAAATCAATATCAACATAGATGACCCATCAGTATGTAATGAATTTCTTAACCATTCTGCTCTCTCTATATATTGTATGAATATAAGATGCATAAAAAAAAATTTCGATGATACTATAGCTGTTCTCGACGCAATACAACATAGATTTGGCATTATCGTTTTTAGTGAGGCTTGGTTGAAAGATTCAATCTATATCCCAAGTATTACTGGATATTCATCACATAGCACCAAAAAAAATTATTTACAAAATGATGGAGTTGTCGTTTACACTCGGAATGATGTCATAGTTTCTGTTGAAGAAATAACTATTCCACATGCCAACTGTCTTAAATTACAACTACCTTATAATGTATGTGTTTTAGCAGTTTATAGATCTCCTTCTCAAGCACACATTGATACCTTTCTTGACCACCTAAATGACTTACTACGTTCTGTATCAACACATAACCATGAAGTGATTTTATGTGGTGATATAAATATAAATATTCTGGATATGAACAGCATAAAAAGTGAACAATATCTTTCACTTTTGATTTACCACGGTCTAAAACCATTAATTATTTCACCGACTAGAGTAACATCAAGTACTGAGAGTTGTATTGATCACATTATGGTTAAGTCAAAAGACGATCCTCAGAGTGCTGTATTCAGGACCAGTATTACAGACCATTTTGCTACATTATTGAAATATCCTAAATCCAGAGTAACAAAATCAAAAAAAATAGACGTAAAGCTTAGACTAACTGTGGATAATGACCTACTAAATTCGACACTGAAAGAGGAAACATGGGATACAGTCTTATCCACCAGTGATGTCAATACTGCAGCTGATAATTTCATAAGACGTCTAAAATTACATATTGGAAATTGCTCATATACTAAGAGAATCCATTGTAATAAAAAGCACTTGAAACCATGGATAACTTCTGGAATTGTTAACTGCCTCATTAAACGTGACAAATTACACAAGAGTTGTCGTAAAGAACCAAATAATATCGAACTGTTTGCACATTATAAAAGATACAGAAATTGGTGTTCTAAAATTATAAAAACGACCAAACAGACATATTATAAAGGGAAGCTTCACGAGGTAAAAGGAAACATAAAGCAAGAATGGAAAATAATAAAACAAGCATTGGATTTGCAAAAGGAATCAGTGCCCATAAATAAACTGAAAGTAAATAATAACATTGTATCCATAAATGATAATCCAACAGTCATTACTAACCATGTGAATAATTTTTTTAGTGATATAGGTCAAAATTTTGCTAATCTTTTGTGTAGTGCAAATAACACCAGTGAAGAATCTTTAGTAAAAAATTATAATCCAACACAATCTATGCAAAATGCCTGCTTTGAATTCAAACCAACGAATTGTAATGAAGTTTTAAATGTGATTAATGAGCTAAAATCAGGTTTTTCGAGTGGAAATGACAATATAAGTGCAATGGTCTACAAACAAAATGCTTCTGAACTAGTAATACCTATTACACACATTGTAAATGTTAGTTTTGAGAATGGCTTGTTCCCTAATAATTGCAAAAATTCCGAAGTTATTCCTTTATTTAAAGGAGGAGATAACAAAGATGTAAATAACTATCGACCTATCTCCTTGCTAAATACGTTATCAAAAATAATAGAGAAATTAGCTAAAATTAGGTTGATGTCTTATGTAAAAAGATATGAAATTCTCTCAGATAATCAATTTGGCTTCCGAGAGAACATGGGAACAAGTGATGCTGCTTTAAAAATGATTACCACAGTCGTAGAAGCTCTTGATACTGGCAATAAAGCAATGGCCGTCTTTTTAGACTTGTCTAAGGCATTTGATACCGTATCCCACGGTTTACTCTTAAAAAAACTCAGTTCAATGGGTATTGTTAATAAATCTTTAGATTGGTTCAGATCATATCTTGAAAATAGAACACAGAGAGTAATAATTAATGATCACATTAGCTCAAATAAATCAATTGTATATGGTGTTCCTCAAGGTAGTGTTCTGGGTCCAATTCTATTTTTGTTATATATTAACGACCTCTGTAAACTGAAATTTTCTGGATCTTCAATTGTATTTGCAGATGACACTGTCTTGGTGTTTGCTGCTGACACGTGGAACGAAACGTATGCTAAGTGCGAGGCAGGATTAAGGGCAGTCAAAAATTGGCTTGATCAAAACTTGTTAACCTTAAACATGAACAAAACTAAATATATTACTTTTAGCATTTCCTCTGTAAATCAACCATCTTTGGAACGTTCATTAAAAATACATTGTTGTGTGCAGGAGTGTAACTGTCAATCTTTGGAAAGAGTAGACAACATCAAATACCTGGGTTTAATTATTGATAAAAATTTAAAATGGAACAATCACATTACTACATTAAGAAACAAAATAAGAAGGCTAGCCTACATTTTCAAAAATCTAAGAAACATATTGGACAAAGTTACATTAAAAACTGTATATTATGCTCTAGTTCAATCAATGCTTTCATATAATGTTGTCTGTTGGGGTTCTTGTAACAAGACTACCTTAGAGCCTTTGAATGTTGCGCAAAAATTAATTTTAAAAATAATGTATAAGAGAAATTTTATGTATCCATCAAAGTTATTATATAGTGAAAGCAAAATTATGACAATAAGGCAGTTGTACATAATACAGGCTCTCTGTAAATTTTTCAACAACACTATTACTGCCAAAAGATCTCAACAAGTGCGCATCACTAGAATGGGCTCTTCTTTAATGTATCAGCCGGTGTATACCAGAACATCCTTCGGACAAAGGAGTTTTTCATATAAAGCTCCGTTGCTATATAATATGCTTGGAGAAAATATAAAAACTATAGGTACGTTAAATTCATTCAAGAAAATGGTCAAAATCTCCGTACTAGCTGAGAATGATGATTTTGGATCACCCATGTTGTCGCTTATATCATAATTTCTTGTGGAAGCTCTGTTTCGATACAATCCTTATTTACTTACTGCGCATGCACTTATTTACTTCTAAAATAACTTTTGGTTATTTATTTATTATTACGTTACTTATTATTATTATTATCTACTTAATTATCGTATTAATATTTACTTTAATTATTGTCTAGCTAAAATATTTACTTACTTACTTTTTATTATAATATTATCTACTTACCTATCGGTTATTATTTACCTTTTTTTATCTAGTTATTTTTTATTTTTTCTTATTTCTTTATCTTATCAGTATGGTTTCCTATGCCTGTGTCTGATAAGCCAGCACAGGTACCTTGTACTTTAGTTAACAGAAGAATATTATTGTTGCCAACTTACTTAATAATGCTTCTTTTCTTTTCTTTTCTTTTGTTGACTTTCTTGTTTTTTGTTTTTATTTTTTTCATACATTTCTTACTAAAATTTTGTTTATTTTTGTCTACCGGTCTCGAAACGTCCGTGTCATAAACTTTTCTTTTTTTGTTTAAATTTAATTTAATGTTGTTATTATTTTAAATTTACATATATGTTTTTTTTAAATGATATTATTGTAAAGCTGCACATCTTGATACAGGAATGCCCTAGTGAGATGTGCAGAGTATGCTTTTTATGTAAAAACTGTTTTTTGAATTAAATAAATAAATAAATAAATAAATAAAAATAGATTCCCCAATCTTAACAAACGGACTGCAATCTTTAGAGCACAGGCGTCAGGTAGGTATGCTTTCCTTTTTCTATCGGTATAACAATGGAAGATGCTCTGAGGAAGTAGCGTCACTGATCCCTTCGGCACCGGGGCGTAGTCGGGATACACGCCAAACGCGCGCCCAACATTTGTACACGGTTGACATTTGTCACATGAGAACAGGTCGCTTCTACGATTCGTTCTTAGGTTCAACAGCTCGGTTGTGGAATGAACTGCCGGCCTCTGTGTTTCCTCCCTCCTACAACTTGGGACTCTTCAAGACCCATGTTCACTCCTTCCTCTTCACAAAAAGACCCTCCACACAGCATCCCCAAAGATGACATAGGCCCTGAGGGAAATTATTTTCTTCAGGGCCTCCTGTGTGGAGTTAATATAAAAAAAAATAATAAAATGAAAAATGTTCGGTCGTTAGTAAAAATTAAGAAAAGCAAAGGTCCAATGTGTGATCCTTATGGTACGGCCGACGTAACAAAAATTGGGGAAGAGTTAAAAACGTTAACAGTAACTAATTGACTTCTATGGGATAATTATGATTCTAACCAACGCACCAGATTTCCGTGTATGCCGATTTTATCCAATTTATTCATTAAGATAGGGTGACTAACTTTATAAAGATAATAATCATAGCTATAATAGTCTATTTTTTAAAGTTTTTTTCTTAATGTGTTCATACATTTCTATTGAAAAAATATTTTTTTTAGTAGTTAACATTTATATTTTTTACTGATTAATTTATTTCTTTATTTGTATTCTACTCAAGCGGAACGATAGGAAAACTTACAATTTATCTAAATCACATTTTTTGGTATTCATAATGTACACCAATTCTTTATAAATATTAATCGAAATAGTGATTTGGCATTAAGCTTTGCCTTAAGAATTCTTGTTTTTCATGCATTTTTGATGCATACTTTTTGTGTTGCCCTTGTGAAAGACTTTAGGAATTGCTAGGGTTCAATAAACCTATCCTCAAACAATATATTATGATTTTTAATGTTTGGGGTTTATTTTGTGGACGGCTAAAGATTTTAAATTAATGCATTCCCATTCACTGGTTTAGTTAGAAGAAATCTAGAGTATATTGGTAAACAATTTAGTACGTTTATTTTCAAAATTGCTATTAATTATTATTTAAAATTTCGTCTATTCAAAGGCTACACAGAGTTGGTAATAAGTATATTTCATTCGATTTTTACCGCTATCACTTTGAGTCGAAACCAAAATCCAGTTCATTGCACGGAAAAGGATTACTAATATTGAATATTGCTAATTTATTAAAAATCCCTTCAAATTATTCGTAATACGGTTAAAAGCGGGATTACAGGTCGTTAATATATATTAATAGGTTTCCTAAAAAACTTTCAGTTAGATGCGACTATGTAATCATGATGTCAAAACACGTGTGCATAAAAATTCTTGTATTTTCGAATTTCATCATTTTATATCATCAAGGCAAATGCAAGTTCATGAACGCCGATTTATTACGAATTTATTACGAAATTATCATGACATGGCCCTTTTAACAGGATTACCAAAAATTTTAAGAGATTTTTAATAATTTTGCAAAATTAATTTTTCTTCATGTGCAATGTTTGTTACAGATGTACATTTGTTTGTGTGTATCTTATATCTGTATTAATTTATCTATGTACTGTAAAACACCAAACTACTCGTGTTTATTTTTGTAAATCAACACAAGTTACTACCTATTGCTCTGCAACTACTTTCACAATACCCTTAGTTCTTATTTTGAACTCTTTTTATTATACACATATTGAACTCATTTACATAAACATTCTTAGTATTATACTTCTGAACAACATACTTATAACAATGTATACATAACGTAGAAATTATAGTTAATTACACACATGAAACTTAGCCCAGTAACTATGCCTCCTGCAGCAATAAATCTTGTGAGTGAATAAACATAGTTAATTAATCCCTAAGGGTATTAATATATTCTATACATATGCCGTATTTCGAATCACGTATTATCACCATGTCTTAGTTTGTATTTACAAGATCACATCTTACATAGTTAAATACACTGTCATTTACATTCTCCAACAACAAATAACGTGCAACTAATTTGAAAATGAAGTAACTTATTCAAGTGAATAAGTAACTAAAATTGAAGTAACTTATTCAAGTGAATAAGTTACTTACCTAAGTCTTAAATTCACTTGTATTTAAGGTACACATTTATTATTATCCGATCAGGTGATCACACATACCATACAAAAGTTTGCACAATCTTGAAATTGTTTAACATAAAGCGACATAAGACTTTATTAGTAACGGGAGTTTGCTTTACGCTAACCATTTAATTAATGCTGATGAACATATTACTAATATGTCAAGTTTATTTATATTTAAGTTTAAAGAAAGCAAGGCCTTTCCATTAAAATATTTTATGTAGAACGGTTTGAAAATTTTATTTAACATTTTTAAACTATAAGGTTAGCGGTAAGCACCAGAGTTAGTATTTATCCGAGGGAGCCCTACAGAAACCTTTCAGATTTTAGTAATACGTTCATCAGAAATAATTAAAATAAACCTCGTAGGGAGATCAATTTTCTAGGCCTGCTTGGGCAAAGTCGACCGTAGGTCCGTCCATTACTCTGGACCGCGCGCCGAATATTGTTTTTACACGACATCATCATTTATGTCGTTAAGATTCCCACTTTATTTTAGAGATTTGATAGGGAAAATTCAACTACAGATCTGTCCAATACGCCTGAGCCGCGTGTCGCATATTTTTTATGCACGGTTGCTTCACTTGACTCTGGCTTTATTTTAGGGTATTGTTTCCTTTGAAGGTGGATTGCTTAAATAAAACCATACTACTCCAATACGACGTTAAATCAAGTACAAGTAGAAGAAATGAGATCTTCCCGTACTTCTTCTCGGTGCCTGGTTTCTGAGGATTAGGGACCCCCACTCCAATTTATTCTCATACATGTGCAATAAAATCACGAAGATAATCACAGAAACATAAAATTTCTAAAATATTATAAGGCTGGTGAAATAGTGATTAATTGAGTTTATATAATCTCGGGTACAGCCTGTTAACAGGTCAATACAAAGGTCAAAAAATAGATGTGTTAGTAAATGTATCGAAGCAGGTTACTTGACGAAATAACTCAGGTGTGAATTTCGCTTGCCATAATAAATTACACGAGGACATATTTATTCCAAATTGAATTACACCTACTAGAATAATACACGGAAAAAAACCTGACTTAACAATTTTTTTCAAACTAGCCAAATTTTGATTAAAAGTTCATTTTTATTTATGTCTAATTTCAAATTCCTGAGGAAGACAAATACCTGAAACCACTACGGCATATTTCATTGAATAATAATTAAGACAGATTTAATATTATTCTGAAACTCCTCTTGTAAAGTATTAACCATCCCACTACTTTGCTCTAATAAAAACGTTAAACGATTATTATCTTTTCTATCAGCTTGCATTAATAAAAAATAAATTGGAAAAGTTTAGTATCTCAATTATTTATAACATTCGGACCGCGATAGGGGATAAGGGTAGGTTTCCAGAGGGCTTAGCGCCAGTAGCTATGGGCGGAATCCTTGATTAAAGTTGCACCTCCGCTCCTTCACTGTATGTATATATTAAATTTAGCACTTTGCTCGTCAATTCTACACTGAGACTAGGTTTGGATTGTTTGACGAAATTCCACAATACACCAAGAATACTCAAGATGCTCGGGGCAATCTCGGTGACTTGAAACCCTATGAATAATGTATGTATCGGATTCATAAGAAGAGGAAGGTAGTACTGAATTTCACCCTGCTGAAAAGTCATTATTTTGAATAATTTATATGTTTTCTGAAAAGACAATACTAGTTAAGTCTTACGATATAATCTTAGTGTTGGGTAGATTTCGATATTATTTCGTAAATCCTTTTATTATTCATTTTGCCCCATGAAGCGAAAAAAAATTAAAAATCTTTGTGACATTTTTGTGCTTTGTAAATCAACAGACGAGTGATTGACAAATCCAAAAATGATTTTCGCTGTCATGCCGCATGAAAACCTTCAATCAAAAAATGATTAATAAGGATTTATTACCTTCCTGTTTGTATTTCCTTATTATTGAAATATGATTGTGGACCTACTAGATTTGGGAAAAAATGCGAAAATCTATCGAAATAGTCAATTCAAATTCATTTAAACGAAAAGTAAGATTTTTTTGTTATTTATTTTTGGGGTGCTATGCCGTGTTGCGCTAATTCCTTCTTTAACGTTTTGGACAGCATTGCAGTGTCAATCATCAGGGCAGATGTGTTATTTTTTAAAATATAACACCCCAAAAACAAATATCAAAAATACTTTTGGCCGTGAAAATCTTAAATCATATTTGAAAAGTCAGATGTTTTGAAACACTTAAATTGTTTAAAACTTATTTGAATAACATAATAGTTGAAAATTACGTCAAGGTTTCTCAGTTTTTTTCAATTGCTAGAAGAAACGTTTAATAAATGCTTACCTTCGGCAAAGGAGAAAAATATTTCATCTGGTGCTCCAATCTGAAAAAAAAATTGCATTAACCTCCCCTCATACTGAATAAAGATTATTATTATTATTTCATAATAAATAATAAGTACAGCTTTTAAATAAAATTCTTTGTTTTAAGAAAAGTGTAATAATTGACCTTGGCGCTTCTTAAATATGTGTAAAGGTGACCATAAATAAAACAGTATGTTGTGAGCAAACAGCTGTAATATTATACTGGTTGTACATATTACACATCATTAGTTCTCGTCAGTTGGGTGCTGGCCTCTAAATCAGTTATGGCTTCTGTTGCATCCAAAATTGCTTACGAATTACAGCTTCAATAATACTTAAGACGCAACTAAAATGAAATTGTGATTGATGGACTTGGGTGATAGTACGCATAGGAAAGAACAAGGTATGGAAAGAAAGTAGGACGACCAATCACTTATCACCGTATCTCTGCAAAGGAGCTTACAACACAACCACAATATAGTGAGTTCCACCTCGATGCCTCGAGGTAATTATCCCCACAAAAAAACGAATGAGTACTTTAAACGATATTATGCACTTCTTAGATAGGTAAATTTCTTATTTTAACTTCATAGCGAGATTATGTACAAGGTAAACACTATTGCTTATAAGGTAATCTCAATCCTTCATATTTTTCAAAAACAACCGCACTCGACTTTGCACTATTTTCTTACAATTGTTATGTCCTACAATTCATAAAAAAAATCCAGCAAGGTGATGGTTACGGAGAGGTAGGAACTGGATACATGACATCCCGGTAGAAACTAAATATATTCTTATTTCAAAACCAAACAGCTTTTTCGAAAACTGTGAACGAGCGTCATCTCTAAATGGGGAAAAGCTATGATGATGAACGTAATAGGAACAGATGATTTACAGATAAATTGTTTCATACCTTTTATCTAATTCGGTATCTACCAAGGTTTAAATGGGGTGCCAGTGTTATATACATCCAACAATGTCTAATTATATTCAAATACGCCGAATCAATGTTGGTATGGTAAAGCCGGCCTTTTACCATACAAGCGCCTTTGTAATAAGTCCAAGTTTTTCACTATTTCGACCTCAAATCGAGGCACCACGTCGTGTAACACGTGGAATCAGGTCACTAACAATTACACTCCTTATATAGATGGCGATAAGGTTTAAATTCCCGCTTAATTCTGGTTTCCATTTATGTAAGAAAAAACATCGGCAAAAAGTGCTTTATTTTATTTATGACAATCAGGCACAAATATTTTAATTGTTTTTGATTATTTCTAAAGAACTGAATTAGCCACACCTTTTACAATAAAACCATGAAATGGGTTATAAGTAGGAGATTGTGAACTTTAAAACAGTTTTTAAATGCCTGGTACTCTCTATTATCATGGCGGACAAGATGTGTTCCACTGGCTGTATTTAATTTAAGCATCTAAAATATTCCTAAGCGATCGAATTCTCAAATAAAAACACATTATTTTGTATCATTTGGTAGTGACGCCGCGTTATGTTTACACGGCGTTTATTAGTAAGGAGGGTTCAGGACGAACTCCCGATTCGCGAGTTTATTGGGAGTAAAAATTGCTCGCTCGTTAATGATAGTTTATCACTTCGTTAAAAATATTAACTCTTTCGAACCTTCATACCTTCAACCTGTAAACATTTATTAGCAGATGTCTTCATTCGTTTTGGGTGCAGTAATAAGTTCGTTGTGTGGAGAACTCCTTTAAAAACACCTTATCTCTGTTCAAACTTGGTGACGATCAGGTACGAAATATTATAATATGATAATATGTTTTATCCTTGGTCTTTGGTTGGCAACTATGGTTCTCAACTAGTATCAAAGTAAACATCGCACTGTAGGTACTGTTGGCATCTCTCGCTTCTCATGTGCTTTTTTCTTTTTCTCGTGTTAGATCAGAGGTTCCCAAAGTGGTCTATATGGACCCCCAGGGGTCGATATCGGCATGCTGGGGGTCTATGTCAGCGAGAAAAAAATTTGGGGGTCCACGAGATTCAAATGGGGGTACATACGAACGGAGCCCCATTTACCTCAAGTCAACATTTAGGCGTTCCGTAAATTACACAATAGACCTAACACAAATATAATAGACTGAGAAATTACTTATTTGATATTTGTATTATTTTATTTCGTAAAGTTGTTAATTGAGGTATATAAATAGAGTCTACGTTCCTTTTCTCGTCAGAAATAATATATTCAAGCAAAACATTGCACATTGGAAGCTGCAAATTTTCCTAGTTCCCCAACTTGTTTTTAAAAAACGTCCAAGTAATAATGACGTTCAACATTTAAATGCACTTCACACAGACTTCAAAACTAAGTTTGAGGACATTTTGACTGTGGGAATGGAATGTTGAAGAATTGGATATCATGTGACAAGAAGAACTGACCGGAATAAGCACTGACAAAGAACTTGGGGCAGTTCTGTAGGGCTAGCTACAGAAAAAAATTCCCGTTGCTTATCCTGCTTCATTTTCATTTGGTGTAATACCTCACAAGGGTGCCCCTGTCTGCACAGTGTAAAGACAGAGGAACTATACCGCCACCCGGTTGTTGGACAGGCAAGGGAAGGGAATATTTTTACTAAAAAAATAAATGATTATCACATGGGACGTTAATAGTTTTAGGAAAATTCAATATTCGGCAGGCAGGGGGTCTACGGAAAAAAAAATTGGCAAGTGGTCTACGGGGCAAAAAATTTTGGGAACCTCTGTGTTAGATTGTGTCGCTAACAAACAGTATACATAATAACTGTCAGTGCGTAAATGCCGACAAACTTGGTATCGATTGGTTTTTGTTTTATGTTTTTTTTATATTAGCTCCACGCAGGAGACCCTGGGGAAAATAATTTCCCTTAGGACCTATTTTCAGAGGATGCTGTGTGGAGGGTGTTTTTGAGGAAATGTCGGAGGAAAAATATGTACTATTTGGTTAGGATCCTAGCGTTAGTGAGTCCAGAATTGACGGCCGTATGAATCCATCACTCCCGCTGCGATGCAAGGCGATGGGTTGATAAAATCCTGCTGGAGAGGTTGAAAGGTATTAACCAGTAGGTGGGCAGACGCAAAGCCGCCAAGACCTAGCTAAATTTCACCCCATTAACCCAGGCCCCCCTGCTAAGTCACTAAATGTAGCGAACCACTTGGGGTTACCTATGGCAAGTATTTTGGTTATCCAATAAATGGTTCCCATATCCGCCTTCAAAATTAAAATATCTTTTGGTATTCCCACACAATTTTCGGCTTTCTTAGAGTCTAAATTACTTACGACGGGATATTTCACAGAATTTTAACTATTCCTCAAAATTCATAGATTATTTTCCAGTTCTGTGAAAGTTCTATTCAAGTTTTATTATCATTATAAATTTGTGAAACAACTGGCCAATAATGATATAATAACAGAACTTGAAAATTAACTTTGAAATTTTATGATATGTTTAAATTCTGTGAAACAACCCATCCATATTCCAACAAATACCGTGATCATCTCACTCGGAAATTCTCACATGAATAACCAACGAGGAGCTAGGAATGCTTTCTGGTTATTTGTTTGAATGATCGAAATATAAAACCAATATTATAAATAATGAATCGCGTAACCTCTATTTCTACCTGTTGAAATGGTGTTTTTTTTTTAAATTTCTGTATGGGAAAAGGAAAAGAAATGACGCATTTGAAATTTTTTGGCAGGCCAATGCTGAGAAATACTCGCTCGTTCCAAATATAACATTATCATTAAATTGCTGAGCGCTTTTAATCCAAAAAATGTTTGAGTCAAATTCTCACATGAATAACCAACGAGGAGCTAGGAATGCTTTCTGGTTATTTGTTTGAATGATCGAAATATAAAACCAATATTATAAATAATGAATCGCGTAACCTCTATTTCTACCTGTTGAAATGGTGTTTTTTTTTTTAAATTTCTGTATGGGAAAAGGAAAAGAAATGACGCATTTGAAATTTTTTGGCAGGCCAATGCTGAGAAATACTCGCACGTTCCAAATATAACATTATCATTAAATTGCTGAGCGCTTTTAATCCAAAGAATGTTTGAGTGAGTGTTTGTACACATCGCAAGAAGAGAACGAGAGAAACTGAGAAAGCTCATCGTGAAAGTAAGTGTTCCAGGAAGACTACCTGCGACCCAGGTGACGGAAATTACCGGGATTACTCGCATGGCACTCTGCACTTGTAGACCAGTATTTCTCAAAGTGGGCGATAACGCCTTCTTGTTGACGCTGGAGGCTTACAGGGGGACATTACAAGACTCAAAGAAAATTAGGGGGCGTTAAGGAAATCTAGAGGGGCGACGGCAGACAAATTCTATCTATAAAAATCGGATGTCATCTGGCTAAATTAAATAATTATATTATTTAAGAAAGCAATCACTTTATGGTTTGACATATTTAATAAAATAAAATACTCTTGTTTTAAAACCACGAGTTTTTAATAATTTTTAGAACTGACTGGTTTCGCTTTACTCAAGCATCTTCAGGGTATAAATTATTTATTTTATTATTATTATTTATTTTTTTATTTTATTATGATTATTAGTTATTTATTTATTATAATTTGTACCCTGAAGATGCTTGAGTAAACCGAAACCGGTAGGTTCTAAAAGTTATTAAAAACTCGTGGTTATAAAATAAAAAGTATTTTGTTTTATTAAATAATTATAGATTGTTTTACTTCCTTATAACAATACTGGGTATTCGCCACTTTGTTATTTAGTTTTTTAAATTAAGTAAAACATTAATAATGGAGTTATATCTTTTCTATCAACGTCATTGGTTTCAAGTTTTATGTTTTTTTTAGTTATAAAAAAATACTCTACTATTAACCTTTTAACAACTTATTTCTATGACATTAAGGACACTTTACCACATATCTAACACTTATTCTTTATAGGAATATCAAGCGTGTTTAGGCATAACCCACGAAAAGCAGTAAGGCTTTTATCTTCTTTAAGTTTTCTTTTGTTTGTATGGAAAACTGTATCGGACTATCTATCTTGTTTGTGGCAATCAAGTTCTAAGAAGTTTTAGCTTAGCAACGCGATTTTTATAATCCTTCACGATTTTTTATTTATTTTTATAGTGAATACCTCACAAGAGTCCCAACTGCTCCCGTCTGGAGCCAGTGAGACTATGGCATCCCCAATTGGGGGATGTTGTGAGGCTGAAGGTAAGTGGGTAAGGGAAAGAGGAAGGTGGGGAAGTACCTGGCTATTCAGATCTAGTCACTAAACACGGCTAAAGCCATTTGGAGCAACGTTTCAATTCTGAATGGTGGTCTTACACCAGGGCGATACTGGTAGTATCTTCCACTCTGGAACGTGCCGCAAATATACTATATATTATTTTAATTAATTAATTGTGAAATAACACAAATTAATCAAATAAAATTTATTTGCGCACGCCGGGTTCGAACCCGCGACCTTCGGAATGGCAGTCCAATGCGTTACCACTGGACTATGCCGGCCGTCAAATTGACATGATTAACGATTAATTGACAAACGAATTGACATGATTAACCTATTTTTTCTTACTTGCTCATAACAAATTCTGTTACTCACTTATGGCAAACAAGTGTTTGCAAGTTTATCTTACTCCTGTCGGTGCGTGTTACATTTCCAGCCTATATAAAGACTGTGATTGAGTTTAAGTTGTTTTTAAGTGAATTCGATCCTGATATTAACAGACTCATTGAAATGTATCAGATTCATCCTTCACATTAAATAAATCTTAAATTCAAAGCCTTTTTTTAATGTTTATCAAAAGGATTAAGAATGAATTTTATTTCCTCTTATTTAAACATTATTTGATCTCAAAAATAGGATATGGGTCACACAACTTTTCTATCCTATCCATATAATTGTGCACGTTTAAAAATTATACTTGGAATAACTATTTTTTGATATGCAACAGATGGTAACGTAAAAAGATTAGTTAAAACATATGGGGGGCAAGATTTTTTTTAAATTTCAAAGTGAGCGTTGCGCGTTGGTCGAAATAGGTTTGAGAACCGGTGCTATAGACCAAAAATGTGGAGGGTTCTCATCGGCCAAGTGGAAAGTTTTGGAAATTTTAAGCCACAATTCTGAGGATTGACTAGCCCAAACGATGAATTTCATGTAATTGTTTAAGCACCATGTTATCGTTGAATTGTGTAAGTACTCGTATTTCGCTTTATATCTGCCACACATATAGTTTCGTCATACTAATTGATTTCTATTCCCTTCCCTTACCTCAAGACCGAAGGAGCCTGGGAAGGCCAAGGTTAAGATGGAGCGACAACGTCCTCAAAGATTTGTCTACCTTGGAGCTTCGAAACTGGAGAGAGCTGGCGCGGGACCGAGATGAGTGGAGGAAGACTCTTGAGGAGGCCAAGACCCACCAGGGGTTGTAGAGCCAAAAGTGATGATGATGATGATTCCCTTACCTTTCTTGGGCCTTTCGCGGTATTTTTACACCCGTAATACTGTATAAAAAACGGGTTTTAAATATTCTTCTTTCATGCCAAAAGAATGATAGTTTTCGGTGTAAAAAATGCCATGTTCATACTCTTTGTTACGAGAAACCGCGAAAATCGGGGAAAAGGTCTCGAAACCTAGGTCGCTGGTATTTATTTAAGGTCGTCTAGACTTGTTCAGTGTATTTTTACTTAACAACTTGACATGGGTGGCTTACGTCGCTTGAAATAAGCCATCAAAATAATATAACACCTTGCAGAGAACGCTTTAAAAACGTATGCTTTATATATGTATGTAGTCAAAAAACATGTATAAATTATTTCGGCTTTTATAAAAATTGTCGAAATTAATTTAATTTGGATAATTCATCCGACTAAAACAGTACATCATTCGTCGAAAAGCACTTGAGTGACAACAATAATTGCTATTTCCAGAACTCTGTTGTATTTTGAAATGACACTGAATACAATTTTAGTATGATTTTACATAATAGGTTTTCATTGGATTTCAGGATAATAGGTAAACCTTCAAATGGGATAAGTTTCTAAGCGAACAAGATGAAGTCTTCCACTTATAACAATCATAAAATTCCTTAGAAGGTCGGATAAGGCTATTTTTCAATGAAAGGCGCTGTGAACCAAGAAAGGTGCAAGTTTCGCAAGCTTGTTACAATAACACACCACATCTGCTGTTGAAAGTTAATTTTAGATTCTATTCCTGCGTTACTTGCAATTTTCCCCAGTAAACTTTTTCTTGGGTATATTTAATCTGATCGGCGTCTTTAATATAAAACCTACCAATTTATTATTATATTTAAATCATTTCAAATACGTTTATTTTGAATCCATTTGAGGGCACAGAGTTTCAAAAATGTTTTTCGAACTAATTCGCAACATTCACCCGTAGTCCCCTATTAGCCCAAATGTGACCAAAGATATTGTACGCATAGAAACTTGTATCAATGCCGTTTGGATTTAGAAACGTGATTTGGTTCGGCGATGTTCTTTTTATTTTTTTTTACTTTCAGTTTCAAAAACGTCAAATTACAAAACCATTAATAAAATAATTATTTTTGGTCCATCTAGTATACCACTACATAAGTAAGGGTCTCTTTAAAATGATCAATATGGAAGAGAATTAGTGTTGTAAATGTATCTTTTTAATAATTATAGTGATACATTAAAATAATAATTTTGGTAAGTTGTTTCTGCCTCAAGGGTATTAATTATAAAATAAACTAATACTTCTGTTTAAAAAAAAACTTCAAAAATCGAATAAATATTTTGAAGAATTTAATTTTGGGTAAGCTTTCAAAAATGAGCAAAATAAAATTTAAAAATACATATTGTAATTTTGTGTGGGTACCTACCTAGCTACTTACCTACCTACCTACTAGGTACATGCTATCTGTGATGGCGTCAAAGCCAAAGTCAGTATTGAAGTTGACATTGTTTAAAAGAATTGATCTTGTTCATCGTTACAAACGTGGTTTAAAATAGGAAACGATAAAAATGGTTACAAACAATGGGATACAATAATTGAGAAATCGCATGGCAAAAAAGGCGTTGGTTATATCTCCATGGAGAAACATGTACCAAACTAAATAAATATCATCCTCGTTGCAGTGTTAATCTGTTCTCAAAACTTGGTGTAAGCAAAGGATGTGAGAGATACCTCATATCAAAACGTTTCGATTTATCGATTCCGATAGAATTAGGGGTCCTCAATGGGTTATCAACTATTTGCTGAAATTCCTAAGATTCGGAAGAAACCCACAGCTACGCACTGATATTACGTTAGTTAGATCTTCGTGTAACCAATACTGGAAGGGAAGAATCAGATTCATTAGAGAAAATTCTGAAATTGTGTCGTAGCAAGCGCACCTAGGATAGGCTAGAGTTTTTTTAAGAATTTCACAATATGACGAAAGATATTTTTTTTTGTTTTAAGATACAAAAAAATAATTTTTAAAAATATATGTCTATATATTTATGTTTTTGTTTTTTAGTGTGTTAAACATTAATTTTAACAAAAAAAAAATTTTTTACGTAGTAGGTCTATGATTTGATTTGTGTATTGGACGGATGGAGATAGCCCTATACCTGGTACGTGCTTTTGAACCCAATGGCGCGCGTCTGCATAGTTTTACACAGAAATGACTAATGCGGCTTGGGCAACAAAAATACAAAACCATAAATTACAGTACTTTTTATGTAACAGCAAAAAAATACAGTTTTTTTTAACCCTGGTAAGTAAAATATTTTAAATAATATCTACCTAATTTGAATGTTTTAATTATTCAATATCGTTTGGTCATCTAACTGTCGTAGCAGCTGTTGGAAAATAGTGCGGAGGATAATTGTGCGAGAAATTTATTAAACTACATTAAATTAATATAATAATAAATAAATAATAGGCCCTGGGGGAAATTATGTTCATCAGGCCTTTTTGTGTGGGGTTAATGTAAAAAAATCATAACTTACCATAGTTTATAATTTATATATCCTCATAATATTGTTTGTTGGGAAATAGTACGGTTTTTAAATATAATATTATTAGTACTCTTTGTATTGTTGAAAGTGGTAATAACGATAATTTATAAACCCCATATATGTACAAATATATGTCTTCTGTATCGCGTGATTACCTAAAACCTTACCTACAACATTTTCAGTCGTGATTACCTAAAACCTAACCTGTACCATTTTCAAATTACATAAAAAGATAATGGGTAAACATAGTATCTATTTGTTTTCCTAAATTTGAGATTTTGTGTTAATCTATTTCGGGCTATTTATGTCACTCAATATTGAAAATGTAAATACCTGATATTTTGGGTCATGCTTCATAAGATAACTGATTAGTACATTATCTAGAAACTGGATAGCATACCTGAAAGCAGAAAAAAATAATTAATACAAACAGAAATTTAAAAAAAAACATACATTTTAAAATAAGTCACAAAACCTTTAAGCATATTACTATTTCACGATATTACTATTTGTTTATTTTTTATTTGTGTTCTCCGTATAACGCACACGTGTATATGTAAAATATTAAAAAAATTGAAATACATGTAAGTAAATAAAGCTCAGAGAAAGAGTTTTACTATTTTGTGACATGCGTCACTCCAACGGCTCGGAGGGCTTTGAAGCAGAGAATGGACGGTTATCTCGAGAGTATTTCCTCCTGGGGTAAAAATAATCTCGTCGAATTTAATGTTTCAAAGACCCAATCCTGTCTGATTACGTCTAAAAGGGATCCAAATGATAATCTAGTCTCCTTCAACGGAAGCAATCTTCCGAACAGGCCTTCCATTGATATGCTTGGTATAACTATAAGTGACCAGCTCAGGTACGGGGGCTCCATCGAAGCCAGAGTAAAGTTGGCCTCTCAGAAGCTGGGCGTACTGTACAGGGCCCGCAGATACTTTAATAATACACAACTGCTGACCCTGTACAAATCGCAAGTGCGCCCTACTGTCGAATTTGGCAGCCATCTCTGGTCCGGAACCCCTAAATACCTGAAAAAAACCCTAGACTCTGTGCAAAAACGGGCGGTCCGTTTGATAGATTCCCCTATCTTAACAAACGGACTGCAATCTTTAGAGCACAGGCGTCAGGTAGGTATGCTGTCCTTGTTCTATCGGTATTACAATGGAAGATGCTCTGAGGAACTAGCGTCATTGATCCCTTCGGCACCGGTGCGTAGTCGGGATACACGCCAAACGCGCGCCCAACATTTGTACACAGTTGACACTTGTCACATGAGAACGGGTCGCTTCTACGATTCGTTCTTAAGTTCAACAGCTCGGCTGTGGAACGAACTGCCGGCCTCTGTGTTTCCTCCCTCCTACAACATGGGACTCTTCAAGACCCATGTTCACTCCTTCCTCTCCACAAAAAGACCCTACACACAGCATCCCCAAAGATGACATAGGCCCTGAGGGAAATGATTTTCCTCAGGACCTCCTGTGTGGAGTTAATATAAAAAAAAAAAAAATGCGTCAAAAGATAGTTACTGAACTGTAAGTAACGTTGAAAATTTGTTTGAATTTAGGCATTATCGTAAATAACTGCGCCTTTTTCAGAGCAGTAAGACTACTTTAAATAATAAAAATAATAAATGTTAAATTTCAAAAATAAATATGTAACAATTATGATCATAAATTGAAAATATTAATATAAATTATCAAAAATATTTAATTTTGTGTCTCAAGTTTTGGGTTAAAACACTTTTTGATTGGAAAAAGATGGAGCTAGTAGAATTGCGTACTTTATTATTTATAAAAATAAATGAAAAAAAATTCAATTAAATCTAAAAATAAAAGGGTTCTAAAAATGAGTGAATTGAACAAATATTTCATACGGAACAAAAAAGTTCAAAGGTCACAATTAAATCTAAAAAAATAAAGGGTTCTAAAAATTAGTGTATTGAACAATAATTTCATACGTAACAAAAAAGTTCAAAGGTCACAGAGCTCAAGAGTTTTTACTGCATCATACGCACAAATTTTTAATTCTGCAGTTTAGATTCAAAAATGTTTCTATTTTAGAAATAGTAAAACATTGAAAGCAACGTTCAAAACATTTCACATAGGTAACGCAGTCATTTGAAAAACCAAATTCCCTGAAAATTCGTCAACTGTACTTTCCGTTTAACAGCTTGGTATAAATTTTATTTTTTATTTATCTTTAACCGCGCATGGAAAAATACCTATTTTTCCTCCACGCGGGGAAAATTTTAGAGAGCAAAGCACCCTCTGTATTTCTTTTAAAAAGCTAAGGTAAGCGCGTTCCTAGAGATATAGCATCCTTCTCATTGTAAGACCTATTCTTCGACAGTTTCACCCGAGTTTTATAATTTACTGGAGTGTTTTGTAAGGGCACTTCATAATATTATTTAGGAATAGAAAAAAGAGCCGCATTTTCTGAAAAGTGAACATAATATGTTTCTTTCTCTCTCTCTTTCGGTTCCCATTCGCCTTTTTCCACTTATGTTTATTTTATAAATATTTAGGTTTCTACAAAACTTTTATTTCGTAACCGCATTTTTTAAATATTTTTCACGAAAAATTCTTCCACCTAGAATTGGTTTTTCTATGTTTATTTCATTATCATTAATTATATCCATCAAAGTTAACTACTGAATTTTTTACACTCTGAATGGTACCTACAAATTTCCCGTGGGGGAGAGCAAACGTAAACGGAATTTATTATTAAAAAAAACTGACATTCATTTTTACTTATTCATACTTTGGTCGCCTTTATAGTAATCTTCGTTTGAAGCAATGCAGTTATCGTTTCCCTTTGCCGATTTTTTTCATCCGGAGGAGCAAAAAAATGTTGCATGGGTCGAAGTGAATAGGTAGTATAAAACTAAGCGTGTTGCAGGCAGGTGCATAGGATTAATGGAAGAACATCGCACTTCTTTACCATTGGTGCATTTTCTCCGCAAATTATTAATTTATTCATTCATAAAATGGTACATTATTGTAGAATCCTCCACCGCTCATTTTACTGAGGAATTCCTTTTGAATCTCAAATATTTTAATAAAAATCAATAGCAGGAACTCCACGCGACACTGATCAACTTTTATCCTAATCACAATTTGTCAATAATGGTCTCAGATAATTTTTTCACACATTTTCAAGACCGATCAATAAACCTCCAGATCGAAGTTGATTTTCAATCAACATTTCGCCTTGTTCGAATTGAAAAACCATTGGTATTGGAGTTTACTCAGATCAGCTATTTGTAAGCCGCCTGTGTTATTACAACCACTTTAAATCAACTGGAAACCAAATCACACTACCAACGGAAAATCGTGAATCTTAAATCTTAAAAACCGTAAAATTTCTACTGGCATTTGAATGCAGAGGGTTTAAAAATAACTTATTAGGTATATACGAGGATGTAAGTTTGTTTTAGCAATGTCCCGTCTCACAAAAGAGTTCCGGTTACATGTGGGTCCCCCTACATTTCTACGATATGAAATAATTCTTATAAATACATTTTTACTGAAACATATTTACAAAACGAATGAAAATTTCTACTAATGCAATATGTTTTAATTCTGGAACTTGTATGCAAGGTCATTAATATAAAATGTTGCTGGAGGACCGAAGGCACTCTTTCATAGCGCTTCTCCGCTACTGCATAGGAAGCTTATGGCGCAGACTACACCAAGCAAATAATACAATCATCTTTGCCATGGTTGCTTGGATGGAGTCCCCTCTGATGGCCTCCTGGAGACGGGAGATATTCAAATATCCTCCATAAGCGGCTGCATGCATACATGTTTGTGTTAAACTTTTAAACTTCTTTTCCGCATTTTTTGTGCCTGTCTATGTACTCCTATTTTGTTTAATTTATTTGTTTGATTTTGTTTTGTTATTTCAAAATACGGAATGTATCGGAACTGGAATAAACTATTATTATTATTTACAACTTGTAACTTTTTTGTAAGTTTTTTATCCCTTTCTTACCATATTTTATACTACTCAAATATTATTTAATGGAATTTCATTATCAAATTAATGAATTTTTAACTTATCTACCTAACCACTCGAGCGATTTTTGGCAAATTATGCCAACTTTGCAAAAAGTTTTGAGCGATCGGTTGCCATAATATCCCATATTTATAAAACCTAAGACGGTGAAATCTACATGGATTCATTAGCTTTAAGTTCAATAATCAGTTTTATATGTTTCTATGATGGTATAATCAAATAATACGGTAAAAATATATATTTTACACCAATCACTAGAATGATAATTATAATCAACTTGGTGGTTATTTCATAGAAATTTTTTTCAACACGGTTTAAAATTACTATACACTGAAAAATATATTTTAAAAAAGCTTTTAAAATGTGTAAAAAATACGTTATTTTTTCTTTCAACACTTTATTGTGTCCGTTTTCTTTACCTCGTTAGAGGTGGTGTTAAAAGACGTTTGTATTTAGCCCCTGCGAAATGTATACTGAATGAAAACATCTCTCTCGCTGCGTTAATCTCACTTCTTCCCGAGCTCGTAACGTCACAGTCCAACACCCCCTGTATTTTATTCCCGTTTAAGGCTTATCATTTCTATTTCAAATTCAATTCTAATTAACATTCTTATTTCTAAAAGGAAATACCTAAACATTATTTCAGCAAATCAATTAAGTATTAATTTAAATATGGAATGTATTATTGGTTATCATGGAATCTAACTAATTTTAAGACTCTTCCTTATTAAAATATGTTTGCAAAACAATTAAGTCAAAATGAGCTATTTTAACAATGTATACATTTGGCTCTGCTGGTAACATTATTTAACGTGGGTATGTTTGAATACTCTGTGCTTGGAAAGAGTAAAATGACTTTAGAGGCTTATTTTATTTATCGTATCAAATTTCGATCTCGGAGTTCTTGAAATACATTAATTATATCACGTCATGTTTTCAAATTATTATAATTTACAAGAACTGATCTCAGCAGCTGTAATCTCTAGGCAAAAATTATTTTTTACGGCACATAGGCTACTTGCCAAAGAAAATAAAAATGGCATATTATTTTACAGTTAGAGTAGGTTAAAAGTACTAAGTCATTATATGTCCCAAAATGTGTGTTATAATTCATTGAAATTGCTACATAGCAAAATAATATTAATGGTAATTACATAGTTTCTAAAAAATTAATATTGATGAAGCATTTTGTTTTAAGTTATGTATAAAATTATCAAAACAACAACGAAAATCGAACAGCAAATTTTTTTTTTACTACAGGATTTCCAATAAGAGGTGTTATTTTGAATAGCCCGCTATTTCAGTAGATGTTACTTTTGAAGCTGTCATTTTTTGACATTTGACAAGTAGAAACTACGTTATTAATACAAATGAAACGATACACGCTTCAACAACGCATTTAAATTATTAAAATTCACTTGAGTGAATCAAATGCCAATCATCTTGAGTGATGAGGCACATTTCTACCTCGGTGGCTTCGTCAACAAGCAAAATTGTCGCATTTGGGGCTCGGAAAACCCAAGAATTATTGTTGAAAAGCCTTTTTATCCTCAACGTGTGACTGTTTGGTGCGGTTTATGGTCCGGCGGAGTCATTGGACCTTACTTTTTTGAAAATGAGGCTGGAGCAACAGTCACGGTGAATGTATTGCGCTATCGAGAGATGATTAGTGATTTTAATGGGCGAAATTGGATGGTATTGATTTGGACAACGTTTACTTTCAACAAAACGGCGCTACGTGCCACACAAGCAACGAAACCATCGATCTTTTACGATTTAATATCAAAATAACACCTCTTATTGGAAAACCCTGTAGATACATTTTTTGTCATTTTTCGACCTTGTTGCACATCTCGTGGGCCGGCAAGTAGCCATGTTCAAAGGTTTTAGTTTGACTGAGGATTGGATCTTCCTCCCCAAGGACTGGCTCTTAAACTGGTATTTAACTTTTAAAATGTCTTTTAATGCATAAAAAATATATGAATGTATGTAATATTATATACATTACATACTCAAAAATTCCTATCGATAAATTATTGTTGTTTGTAAACGCTCAATTATAGAAAATATTTATTTCATTTATTCGCTTCTCTGTTCCTCATTGCACCTTTCCCCTCATGCCCAGTTCTGTAAAACAAATTTTATTATTGGGAGTCACGGATAAATTTGTCCTGAATCTCAAACTACTACTGCTGCTACGTATTTTACACAGAGAGATATTATAATTGTAACTGCACCGTCCAACCTTAAAATTCTGGAAAAATCATTATCATTAGTACGACTATATATTTACAAATTGTTGAAACTATCATGAATTTTAGTAACTGCAGGACATGAATACATACATATCGAATTCAAATTCAATGATTTATTAATGAGAACAAACAATCACTCTCGTGAATTATTAACAGACTATAATTCCTCGTTAACAATAAATTGTTTATCTTTGCTCATCTCCTGTTATGGTTCAATTTCACACCAGGAAATTCGCAATTAGGATATCTTACATGCAAAATTTAGTGGTTAAACGTCAAAGGGTTGCTGCTTTAATCCGCGAGAGGGGTGCGGTCTAAAACCTTATTAAATTACCGCTTCCGAGACTTCCGTTCTGTGCATATAATGCATCCAATGAGTAACTGTATATATTATATACAAATAAGGTTCTAAATCGACCCAACCAATTTCTTTGGAAAACTGTCTCATTTTTAGCAGCCTGAGATGGCATTAAATATTTTTTAACAGCATTCGATTAAAACTTGTATTGGTAATTTTAAACATTGTCATGGGGAAAATTAGTTACCGCATATCTTATTTTTTAGGCGAGTAGAAGGCCCTGAGGAAAAAAAATCGTCATGTGTGGAGAGTTTTTTGAGGAGAGGGAGGGGTCGATATGGGTCTTGAAGAGACCCATGTTGCAAGAGGGAGGAAACACATAGGCCGGGAAATCGTTCCACAGCTGAGCTGTTGAACTAAAGAATGAGTCGCAAAAACGACCCTTTCCCATGTGATCGCAAATGTTGGGCGATCGTTTGACTATGCACCGGTGCCGAGGGGATCAAAGATGCTAGTTCCTCGGAGCATCCTGCATTGAAATTCCGGTAGAGCAAAGACAGCATTCTCACTTGACGCCTGTGCTCCAAAGATTGAAAATCATTTGTTAAGATAGTAGAATCTATGCGCAGAGTGATCTATGTCCGTCTACTAGCAGATTCAAGGGGTATTCAAATATCTTATCAAAAGCAGCTGCCAAATTCAACAGTGGGGCGCACATGCGATTTTTTTTTGCACAAGTTCGTTTTATGTATAAATGACTTTTTAATTTTGGGATAATTTTTCATAGCTAACAGTAACTTGGTTTTCTGCACATTATGATCTGAATCCTAGAGCTTCACTGTTTAAACATGGCCCAAATTGATAGTTTGATAGCAAAAATATTTTTTTTGTTATCAAACCAAGCCTATATATATAACTTCCAAGTTTCTCACTCAATCTCATAACCATTAGTAGTAACAACCAGTACTAGTAGTAGATACCATTCAAACAATCTTCTCGCTAAAACATAACGTTGCATTGTGATAATTCTGACCTATAAAACTGCGCAATGCTTACATTTATTGTTACGGCACAAAGGGAAGATGTTCCATTGAAATAATTTAAGTCCGTTAAGAAATTTGCTCGAAGTTCTTCTATTCATAGGTTCCATTACATTTGTCGCCTCTCCTAACTTCTCCTACATCTACAAGCACCAAACAAAAGGGTGGTTGAGGGTAGGGAAGCAAGGTAGTAGATAGTTCGTAGAATGGTGGTACAAACGGTAAGTACGGAGTTTCATGGTGTCTAGCACGTGGTTTTATTGAATTAACACAGGTTATGTTTGCACGAATCAGTACAGCAATTGAATGGCTCCATTTTAAAAGATACAGATTAAGTTCGTTGAGAGGTGAAATTGAACCGAGTAAACACTATTTTTTAACGACCATGTCTCTTTTCCTCGTTATATTATAAAGAAGTATGTTTGTATTCAGATAACTTTTGGTGTATTGTAATTCATTTAAACAATCAGAAAATATAAAGATTACAAAACTTTTAATTGTATGCCCACCACTCTGAAACTACTACTAACGGGAAATACATACACAAACATTCACAAAAAACTGATCACAGCCTGGATCAAAAAAACAAGATATCCACTTTATACAAAACATTATAACACCAAACCAAACATAATCATGGATGAATGTGTATGTGTGTATTTATGTATAAATGTATTTATTTATATGTGTGTATGCATGCATATATGTGTATTTATGTATGTATGTGTATACAAGGGTGTGTGTACATCGCATATAATATGGTCGTTAAAAAATAGTGTTTACTCGGTTCAATTTTACCTCTCAATGAACTTAATCTGTATATATATATTTTTATATATAAGTGCATTTAAATAAAAAAAATTCCTTATCTTTAAAT
Source organism: Hesperophylax consimilis (assembly GCF_061612785.1). NCBI lineage: Eukaryota > Metazoa > Arthropoda > Insecta > Trichoptera > Limnephilidae > Hesperophylax > Hesperophylax consimilis. Next base: position 30,096,582 of record NC_142844.1, on the reverse strand, counting down.
AACAATGTACAATAACCATAAAAAAATTTAAAATCCCAACTTACATTTATATAAGAAAATTTAACTAATACACATAAATACATGTACCATTTAATCATAACCACGTAAACACCTCAGCACAGGTTCTCTCAATGAGGTGTTCATGAAACATATAACATTACCCACCACAGTGTCACCTACTCAAACCTACCTTACACCCAGCATAGAAAAAAAAAACCATATTAACAACAGTTCTAAATTTATGTATTATATACAAATGTAAATATTTGGTAGACACTATAATGTATGTATAGAAATAAATAAATAAATAAAGCTTTCACAAAATTTTGGTACTGACAATAAGAGGAATTTAAAAAAAAATATTACTGAACGGGAAGAGAAAAATAATAAAACGTCTGTTTTATTATTTTTTATAGTTTTTTTTAAATATTCCAGCTGCTCAAAAAACAGTGCCCCCTGGTGTATCTGTCGTACTGGAGTCCTTCTAGATAGGGTGGTAAATTCGTTTCGTATCATATTGTAAGATTCATACATCGAATGATAAATTGGGAAAACGCCTGTCTGGAAAAAGTTGAAAACTGGAAAGAAAATAAGTTCCTACACTTTGGTATAGGCAATAATACGGAGTATGTATATAATATACAAGAAAAATCAATTAATAATTGTATTGCCTTCAATTTCAACATTATCCACATGAATAAATACCAAATCAAAAGGCCCAAAAAATTTAAATAAAAAAATTGGAAAAACATAGACCAATAAACGAAATGGAGTTTTTTTCAGTACTTATACCAATAATTTTCTTTAAAGAAAAATCTTCAGGGTTTCATTTCAAAAGATATTAATAAAAGCATTCAATAAATAGCTTAACGATCCGATATTTCTGAAAAATATAATATTTTCCCTTTTGCATTATATTGAAGGAAGGAAAGATTATTTTTCTTTTACTCAAAACCATGAAAACATCGCAAGTAAAACTTAGCATTAAGACATTCAATTATTGAACTAGTCTAGCTTGGGGCAAGTCACTACACAACAGGAAGCTATCTGCCTCCCAGATCTCACCCCATGGTAAATGTATTTTCAGTGTGTTTTCAAATTTAATTATGTTTTTCAATCGATGGAAAAATCTCAAGAATTTATAGAAACTTGTTTAAAAAGTTTTTTTAATATTTTTTAACCTCTTCCCAAACGTTATCTATGAGAAAACATTATTATTAATGTACCCTACCTAATTTCAATAAATCCACTGTAAAACTAGGTTATTTTTGGAGAAAATCGCCACCTTGCAAATAAAAGTTAATGTGGAAATGGTTGTATTTTGTTATGTAAAATTCTTTACAATCAAAACTTCCAATGTTAACAAATTTAGTGCCAACAAAATTCTAAGAGTGTCAAATACAATATTCTATTATATTTTTCCTTATACTCAACTATTTTTCAGTTTAGACTACATACTAAACTGCGCCATATAAATGCCGTTATTATAAATGCTATAAATTCTTTCAGGAAAAATACCTTTTTCAAAAAGGTTTTTAAATATTTTTAATCATCTTAAATATCTGAGACAATAGTTATTCCTTGGAATTATTCGGATGGCATCGCTATAAATATTTATTAACCTCGAAATATATTCTCTGAACGAGAGATCAACGACATCGGTTAAAGACGAAATCAAATAAAAACTTCTAAATAGGTAACTCCATTGAATACATTCCACCTTGAGAAAAGCTTCTAAAAGCAGAAATGGTTTCGAATACATTACAACTAACTTCAGGCGGTTTAATAAATTCTAGAACCTTGTAAGTACTCATCACTCGCTTTCTGCTGTCGGATAATTCAAAAGTAGTCGATACTATGTTTTAACTAACTCATCCAAGCATAGTTTAATCATGCAGTTCATTTTTTACCGTGTTTATTCGGTGGCTTTTGTGCTAGTTTACGGTTCCAACTGCCTGAGCCAGTGTGACTATTGCATCCGCAATTGTCTTATGATGTGAGATTGAAATTATTTGTGAGGTGAATGATTTGTACCTGGGAATTCAGATCTGGTCACAAAACCCGGTAAAAGCCATTTCGAGTAACGACTCGATTGCGATGTGTGGTATTATGTTCTTGGTAGTAAGTACTATTATTGAACTCCTTTGTACAACAGAATATTAAATTGTCGATGGTGAAAAGTTCACAGGAAATAAGCCAGACATTTGGCCTTGATTTTTTTATTATATTTCAGTGTTAAGCGGGAATTTAAACCTTATCGCCGTCTGCATAAGGAGTGTTATTGTTAGCGACCCGATTCCAAATGTTACACGATGTGGTGAAATCTCCGTCCAATTATATATAGAAGCCTGATTAAGTGTGCATTTTATATTTAAAAAGTATAGACTAAATCACATTGCTCCCTAAAACTACTGTTGTGCAGTCAATGGACATCAACCATAAAATCATTTGTGGGTTATTTTCCAGTATGATAAAAGAGAACTAGCAGCAATTTCATGCAACATACATCTGGAGCTACATTCAACATGCATGTGGAGATACATTCAACATACATGTGGAGATACATTTAACGTACAAGTGGAGATACATTCAACATACATGTGGAGATACATTTAACGTACAAGTGGAGATACATTCAACATACATGTGGAGATACATTTAACGTACAAGTGGAGATACATTCAACATACATGGGACAACTTTCACATTCATCGATTTTCAAAGATTATCAAAAATACTAATTTCGGAGGTCAGTGCTCATGGGTGCATGCATGAAGTGACGCGTACTCCTGTGTAATGCGTAAAATTATTCATGTTCAATTAATTTAAAATTTTCTGAATTTAAAGTGAATTATAAATCATATAACACAAGCGATAAAGTATTTACTTACCAAAATTATTTTATTAATTAATATTTTGATGCCGACTGGGTTTCGCTACAACCGTAGCTTCTTCAGGGCAGTACATACCCTGCTAAAATATAAAATCTGCAATTAACGTGTTTTGCAATATATTAAGCATTCATATAGCTCAGGTGGAGGATGCACACGGAGAAAACTTACTGATTTGAAATATTATTAATTTATTAAATTATTCGTGTTCCTGTTTAAAACGGGATTGGAGGCCTATAACGAATGATTTGATAAAGTTCATAACAAACTTTTCTCACGAAAACGGCGCTTTATAAATAATCCAATCATTATTATTATCATTATTAAAGCCCGAATATGTTAGGAGGAAGTCGGAACACGTGTTCTTCAAAATAATAATATTTTCAAAGCCTCGTGCGTGAACACGTGTTCAGATATATTCTGAATGACAAATATTTTACCAGGAAATGGTCATGCAGTCACAATTTTAACAGTATCTTGATATAAAAGCCGTACTCATTTTTTTCTGTGCGGTAGGAGTAGATATGGGATTGGAAAGAGAAGGCTCTCTGTCAATAGGGAACAACCTTAGTATCAGACGTTTATGTAGGTGGATTTTGTTGTTGATGACTTTGCTTTTGATGTTTTCCGTAACTCTAGTGCCTCCAAGCTATTCAGTTTGAACCCTATTCCGTTTTTGGAAAAAATTCTGTTTATGGGCGAAATTCCTAAAAAATAAAACTAGTTATTTTTATACCAACTTTGGGCCGGGGAATCCGAATCTGGAATAATTAGGTTGGGGCAAGCAATATAAACTGAATTACACGACTTTAAAATTTTCGACACACAAACAATATAACTGGCCATTTTGAACGCTTTCTGACAATAAAACTAGTTATCTTTATACATCTTTATACTAACTTTGGGCCGGGAAATCCGAATCTGAAAGATTTAGGTTGGAGCAAGCAATATAAACTGAAATACACGACTTTAAAATTTTATATACAACGCCATTTTCGATGCGCTTTTGACAATAAATCCATGGAAAAATAACCAAAGATATTACATACAGTGTTACCAACTCTCAAAAATATTTATTTATTTTGGTTTGTGATAGAAAAGAAAGTGCCCCCTTCGTAGCGCCTACTCGCGTCAAGGCAAGAAAACATCCCAGTTTTCAAGTAGTTTAGCGGCTACGCTAGGTTTGTGTAACATGGTTTGTGATAGAAAAGAAAGTGCCCCCTTCGTAGCGCCTACTCGCGTCAAGGCAAGAAAACATCCCAGTTTTCAAGTAGTTTAGCGGCTACGCTAGGTTTGTGTAACATGGTTTGTGATAGAAAAGAAAGTGCCCCCTTCGTAGCGCCTACTCGCGTCAAAGCAAGAAAACATCCCAGTTTTCAAGTAGTTTAGCGGCTAAGCTAGGTTTGTGTAACATGGTTTGTGATACAAAAGTGAATAAATAGTATAAAAAATAATGGTAAATATGTATAAGCCCGCTGCACGGATAATACTTGTTTCCTTTGCCGCCATTTTTTTTTCAAATTTGACATTTGCGAAATATTGTTTCAATCTAAATACGCACGTTTTACTTAGTTTACCCAAACTAACAACCTAATAACCTATTTTGTGCACGTAAATAGTTGTTTCTTGTAGTAATTATTGTTGAAATGAAGTGTACTTTCCATAATCTGCGGTTAAAAAGTCCGCTCACTTGGCTGAATACTTTACGTAAATGAATTAATGTTAGCAAAATTAAAATATAAAATGCATATTTTTTCGTCTCCCCCGACATAAAAACTCACCTTTCGTGATAATAAACCTAAATCTAACTGTTTGAATAAGAAATATTGCGTATTAACCGTGCAGCGGAGTAATACACAAATAATAAAATAATTACTGAAATTATAAACACGTTTTTTTACGTTATTGATATTATTGCTTACTGGCAACACTTAATTTTATATGGTGATATATCTTTGGTTATTTTTCTATGGATTTTATTGTCAACAACGTGGCGAAAATGGCGTATTGTATTTTGTTCTGCATCGAAAATTTTTAAGTCGTGTATTTCAGTTTATATTGCTTGCTCCAACCTAATTCTTTCGGATTCGGATTCCCCGGCCCAAAATTAGTATAAAGATGTATAAAGATAACTAGTTTTATTGTCAGAAAGCGTTCAAAATGGCCAGTTAAATTGTTTGTGCGTTGAAATTTTAAAGTCGTGTAATTCAGTTAATATTGCTTGCCCCAATCTAATTCTTTCAGATTCGGATTCCCCGGCCCAAAGTTAGTATAAAAATAACTAGTTTTATTTTTTAGGAATTTCGCCCATAAACCGAAGTTTACCCCCGTTTTTATGTGGTAATCTGACTCCTGCATTTTTATTAAACGTTAGGACTGTTTCAATGAGATGAGATTTCAATGAAAATAGGAAAAGTCGTTAAGGTTTAGACATTTAAGGTGTTACGAATATACATACTACGCAAAGTTGTAAATATTATTTTTAGTTGAGTGCTCAGGATATCGCTCGGAATGGTGCGTAACAATCCCTCGGCGGCAGTAATGAAGCCATGGCCCAGTTCATAATGGAGTGAGGATTGTAAGATTGATCCGACATGATTACAACACCACTCGCTTCTTGAAGTGTTCACATAAACCATCGTGGAAACGCACTCCGTACTTACAGCGATACGGAATTATGATAAACAACAAGCCGAACCGCAGTCGAAACGGTGCAAAACCCAAATTCACCAAAAAATGTTGCCAGTCGAAGTCAGGAAAATAATTATTTTTGACAGAAGGAATTATTTTCGTGACAGGTCGTGACATTTACTCCTCGGGCATCGTCGATATCTTCAACCATTCCCTTAGGCGTCATAATATACATTCATTGATGTCTATGACATATTTTCTCGAAGCACATTTTTCGCAGTTCATCCGCTCTGTGTTTTACCATCTAACTGCCCCTGTCTTAATCATGTTTATTTCTTTAGATTTAGATTTTTTCAGGGGTAAACATGGTTCCAAAGATAAAATTAATGAATTCTGTTTTGACACGACCATTTGGCATTTTAGAATCATTGGGGAACGGTTAAAATTTAGCTTTGGCACATGACGGATTAATACATAGAATAAGGTTAGTGGATTAGTTACGATTCTTTGGTCAAATGTGAAACCGTTGTGTTTAAATTAACTTCGTGAAAAATTTTATGATCTCACAAGTAATTTTGGTTCCGATTGAAAATAAAAGAAAATTAGAAATGTACTTTTTTGGATGCGAGGTCTACTACTGTTCGCAGAACTAATCATCTTTATTTAAGAAATATGAATAGGAATGATAATATGAATTAAACTAAATGTTGGGTTAAGGTTCAAAGTGATATTGTCCCAGGAAATGTAGTTAACCTAGGTTATTCCTTTCTCAGTTGCACATTCGAACATATGCATTACATTCTGGTTTCGCGATTCCAAATGTTATTTCCGCAATATGATTGACTTTCCATCGACTCGTTCAATTTTCGATGGAAAATATTTCAGCAACTTAACAAGTTTGAAGAAGCAACAAAATAGATAAGGCGTTCTCCGTTTTCCTCGATACACAACATCAAATGCGATTTACGGGTAGCTTCGTGTTATTCCCGAACCACCCCGGGGAGAAGGGTGTGCGAAAACGCGCTGTGAACATTTTGTGAAATTTATTTTGACATAAAATCTCACGCCACTGCAGACACGACTGAAAAATGATATCACTGCTTTCACTTCATACTTTAATGGGAATATCGTTGATGTTACAGTATAATATGATATCTCCTTTAATTTTGTGTCTTATTATAATGAAACAGAGAGCTTTTATCATCAACGTCGGTTACGGTCTGTCGCTGACCTTCAGTCTACGTGATGTTTTTTTTATGTAGATAAATAGACGGCTTCTAGTGACTATACATCTGAACAGTAACAAAAATACAATAAAAGTTAATATCAATGGTAAGTTCTTAAGTCTAATACCTACTTAAAAATGTGACATTGATTTTTCTTTGTCTTTTTTTATTGTGGGACAGAGTACTTATTCATTTACAGTACAAATTTTCATTCTTTGACATTCGTTTGGGAAGATTATAATAAGTAAGTATATATATGATAGGAACAATATATATAAAGAGACAAAATTTAAATACAGTGGAGATGAGTATAGACTGATAATAAATATCAATGAAGGGAAAAACAGGCAATTATTTAGTTAATTTTTTCTGAAAGAGTAACTTCAGTTTTAGTTTAAGTATGTTAATATCAGATAATTACCAATGTCAAAAAAAATACTTTTAAGAGTAATTAAATACATCTGCTGTTTTAGAAATTCCATTCAATAGCACCATTCCTCTTATCATGCTATGCTGTGCTAGAACATCTGTTTAGGCGTGCTGTTTTTTATCAAGGCATGGCGATACTAATATTATTGCTGTTAATATGTCATGTGTGACGAATCAAATTTCGTAAATTTGAAATAAATTTGAGTTGTGAAAAAGCATCTCCCGCATTGTGCATCCAAAGACAAAGGAAGCGTTGACAGATATGGGTTGCAAGGACAAGAAGGAAAGTAGGGAGAAGTACGGGGGAGAGTCGCGGATCCTACGAATTCATAGAGAACTGACAGTCAAGACTGAGACAGGAAAGAGAGGAAACGAGAGTGGTGGTGGAACAACAATCCGTTCCCCGCCTTGCTGCGTGATGCAGAGCGGCGGATGAAAAAATCGAGTTCGAGAAATAAATTTCCAAGATATGTGTTATTCCTCCCGGCGTACCCAAGGACGGCTAAAGGAAATTGTGGCGCCAAAAATAGGTAAAGGCATTTTGTTCAAACTATTTATAAATACCTTTGAAAAGTTCTCTTTAAACCAGTTAAAAATGAACCACAAGAATTTATTTTTTTAACGTAACCCAATAGTCTGCACATGCGCGCAAAGTTGAGTTATTTTTCACCAGCCCAATATGTCTTAGCCGCGCCTGATTCATTGACGGGGTAACATTGCTCATCCTATTTTCCCTATTTTAAAATCAGAAAGTTTTGGACACTTTAATCTACAGTTATTTTTGTCACATGTATATATTTTATGAATTACTATTTTTGTTAAAATATGTTGAAATATTTTCTTTAATTAAAGTTATAAAAAAAAGTTCCAACGAGTTCCACCGAGTTCCACGACATGTTCTTACTAGTTCAAAAACACATCTCTTAAGTAATATAAAATACATGTCCCCTTATTTTAAATCGAGCGCTTTCATTTCAGGTAGTCTTGGTGACCCCGCCGAATGAATTTGAACATTTCGTAAAATTTCAAGGTTGATTTTCAAGTTCTATAAAGGTTCTATTCAAGTTTCGTTATTAAATCATTATTGGCCAGTTCTTTTACAAAATCTAAATTAAAAAGAATTTGAATAGAACCTTCACAGAACTTGAAAATCAACTTTGAAAATTGATGCATTGTTCAAATTTTGTGAAACAACCCGTTCCTAGAGAAAATAACCTAACATTTAAAAAATTAACAGTTTTACAAGTTATCGTCATTATATTGTTTAGTCACAAATATGTGTGTTATTTACCTATCTCATCAATTCAAAATACAGAAATAATTTTACATGAAATATTTTGAAACATAATTTTGGAATACTACAAGCACCTGAAGTTAATTAATCCTAATTACCCATTTTTCTGAAAGATTTTCTTAAGTACCTACTCTCCTCACATGCATTGCCGGTCAGAATATCTAACAAAAATATTTTTGTCGCCGTAAATTGATAATTCGGCCTTGTGTGCGGTGACGTAAAGCTGAGTGTCAGACGAAGAAAGTGCGTTGACCAGACGCGGTTAGTGGTCAAAGTGCGAACTACAAAAGCGCTGGTAGGAGACTTTGCCGGAGACTCGACTAAGAGTTCCTGAGCTGCTGAACTGCAGAAGCTGCCATCGAGGACATCGGCATTACTAAGGCCAACGCAGAGAACTCAGTCATAATAAGGTAGTTACGGTGAACAATATTGTGCGATTAATTAACACTGACTATGTGAACAGTGGAAAAGCAACCCCAAGCAAGATGATAACTAGTTAAACTTTATACCCAAGTATAATTAATATTGTCTATTAAAACTTGGCCAAACCTCATTAAAATCCACTTAATAGCTATTTCACATTAAAATTCATTCCACTTTTCCAACCCAAGCGACCCAAATTTGTGAGAAGGCGGGGTGGAAAAGTAAGCGACTGCATTTTATTTAAATATACATTAAAAAATATTCCGAGTTAGTTATCGGAGACAAAATGGAGTGTTACAAATGCTAAGATCGTAGCTAAGCGATATTTCTATGACAAATTGGAATTTCCAACCCCGGGTTGTCGTTCACAATAATATCGATAAGCACTTGATAACGATCAACCCGCAACCAGCATGGTGACAGCAATGGTTTATTTCTGGCTTCAGTCGTCAACGAACGGCACGCCGAGAGGTTATCATACATTTTCTCCGGGAGCTGAAAGGAATGGCGCCAATTGCAGACGCAAGATCGAAAACTCAACAGTTTTTAATAATTTATTAACTTGTGCTTTGGTTTTACCATTGTATTCATCTTGAACATTGTCATTAAATGATATGGCTCCCAAATTAATGATTACATTAAATGATAATAGATACTTTCATTAACTGATAGGATTCTTATAACAATCACTTGAAGTAAATTTAAGGTATTTAACTGACAAAGTCTTTTAGAACCTGTCAGTTCAACCCACCCCTGAATTACACGAATAATCAAAATAGATGCAATGACTTAACCCAATATTTAGAACAACATCAACGTTGGAATTATCTTGTTCTGTCATTAAAAATAACTTATTGTCTTCCGTAACATGATCTTTTATTTTAAAACCTAAAGTAATAATGATATATGCAGAATTGTTTGTAGTTGTTAACAAGCTAACTTGTGAGGGGATAAGTCCCCTCACAAATTAATAAAGTACAGATTGAAGAGGTTATATTACAACTTATGAGATTTTACTTAAAAGAAGATTTGTGTGTGCCAGAAATTACCTGATTAATATTTCATTTAAATGTTTTATGATGCTAGAGTTCCAACCAACATCGAAACATAATTATGGTGTCTCCTTTTAGAGAATTTTATAACGATGAACCAAGAGAGGAGGAGGAGTAGAATGGGGGGTAGAAGAAGCTTGAAAAGTCCCTGTTTTGTATTGCACCAAATTTATACTGATTTCATAGTACGCTGTATCCTTAAAACTTAGCAAATAAATAATCTTTACTATTATTTTCACAAATAACGAGCATGAATTTGTTTGGTGAGTAAGGTTTCCTTGATGTGAAGAAAATATTTTCTCTGATGATCGATGTGTATCGTAAACAATCAATAAAATTTAAGATCGGTGATGAAATGTTGGCTTTCAATCAGGAATGAAGTTTAAATTTAGAATAATTATTCAACATAATTTAAATTTAAGGTAGAACTGAGGCAAGCAGTCTATATTAATAGCAATGCAACCACAGCCAAATATTCTAAGAGTGTGTCATTATATTTAGTCTGTAATAACGGAATTATAAATTGATGATTAAAATATTACCCGATTGATTATATGTCCAAATGTGATATATTAGTAGTGACATTCATGGCAATCCTACAAGACGTTGCGACGATTTTACGCCTCGGGAAACAATTTTTTGGAACACATAATAATGTGTATTACAAAGGCGCTAATATGTTTAATAAACTACCTTAAAATATTGTAAAAGAAATAAAAAGCCTTTGTAATTTTTCGAGGGCTATGTCTCAATATTGTAAAATATAAATTTTAGCAGATGGGTGTGTAATATATTGCAGTAATTAGCTTAAAATGGTAAAATATCAAAAATACAGATGAAACTAACAGGCGAAATCTAAATCTAAGATATAATGTTTTTTAACCCGTTTTGTAAATTCTTAACTAACGTTTCAATGTAAATCAGTCCTTACTTTTAAGTATTTTATTATTTTTTTTATATTTCCTGGCTATAAAGATCGACTGTTGGATCGTATTATTAATTCCCCTAATGAGAAGTACTAACTGTCGCGATAACTGTCTCGTTGCCAGGCATATATATCACAAGGACCCAAAGGTCTAACAAAACAAAATGCATAAAACTAAAAGTCTAGTGTATGTGGCCAGGTTACATTGTGTATAAAATGATAAAAGCATTAAATTAAATTGAATTATATCGTACTATTTTGTTTTGTGTAACCGCCAGCGCTTTCTGTGGCAAATATTCCACAACTTTAAGGCGTACCACGTACCTACCTAAGCCACAGTACCTATTTCCACACTTTCATATAAGCGTGTAATACTTAGACGTACGCGTTAGAGCGCCTCTTTGGAAGACTGAGTATAAGTGACGATGAAAAAATACTTTGGGCGCCCGTCTCATTTCCTGCCATCATTCTTCTCCTACGCGGAGTTTTACTTCCATAATCCCTGTGTTACATCCGCGTGACGTCGCGGTAATTTCAACATTAGAGACATGATACGGTAGAGAAAACTTGTTTAGAAAGCCTTCAAATTTATTCGAATGCCAAGTATCATTTCGTAAATTCGTTCACAGTAAAAAAACTACGACCTTTTTTAATGCAATGCTCATTTCTCAAGACAAAGTTGTTAGTTGGCCCGAATCTCCAGCTTAAATAAGCTATGGATGCGCAAATGGGACGTAACGGTCTCTGAATTGTGTGACGTCTACAAATACAAACTACTGAACACATCGTATATGAATGTCCCCAAAGACCCATATCTGCTGATTCAAGTTACTACCGATGCCGTGACTGGTTAAATAACCTCCGCATTATATTAAAACAATACAAAACTCTATGAATAAGCTTTTGGAAAGCAGAAGAATTTATCCACAAAGAAAAGATGTAAAAAAAATTTAACAGACGGTTAATATATTACCTGTTCAAGAGATATTTTGGTTTAAAATAGGATGCCAAAACCTATTGTCATATTTCATATATGAAGAAAAAGTAGATCGCACACAAACCACAAGATTTAGTCATAATGAAGGTTTGTCCATTATAATAATTACTAATAAATACGGCCTACGAACATTCACTTCTCTTACACCTTCTATACTTCAAAATATGCCAATGGATGTAAAAAATGAATCAACCATTAAATTAAATGCTAAAAGATGATATTTTTCATGAATGCATTACTATCCATTGATTGTGTATGTATGTAATTGTAGAAATATCCCTATGAGTGTGTTTAAAAATGTTGTGTGCCTTTGAGTGTGTATTTGCCTAAGAGTGTGTTAACTGTGTTTTATCTATCTGTCTATGTATTTTATGCCTTTGTTACTTAAAATATTATTCTTCTTTATATGTTTTCTATTTCGTTGCATGTGTGCTTTAGTGTTATAAATAATGTTGAAAATTTGACCTGCTGAAAAATAATAAAAATCCAATATCACCTCCAAAAACAACTATCCTAACATTCTGACATTTTGATGAAAATCAGTTACGTATGTGGCATTGAGGATTTCAAACTCCAAATATCTGTATCGGAATTCGGAACCAAAAACCGTAATTCGGCTTCCAATTTCAAACACCGAAATCTGCCATGGAGTGAGAAACAAATATGGCAATCAGTAATATCGACCAATCGCGAAGCTCGATTTGGATGACGTAACACAATGGCGTAGTGCATCGGGTAATAGAAATAAATAACAGATGAGAAAAAAATTCTGCAAAAAGCGGCATTCTGTAATAATATTAGAATCGTAACCGATAATCTGATACTATGTTTGAATCAAAAGCGACTATAAGTTAACATCGCTTTTAAATACACCATTTTTGAAAATTCTTTTAAATATTTTTTTTTATACAAATATACTTTTAATTTTAGAAAAAATCTTTTCATTAAACCAGAAATTAATCTAATACACAAAAAGCAATACATTTATGTATATTCATCAAAATAGAGTTTTTTGAGTCTGCAAAAAAAATAACCTAAAGTTAAACGAAACGTACGTTATAATCTACAAGTTAATATTTTTAAATACGCTTTTTACAAGTTATGCTTACGAATTATTTTTTGTGTCCGTACATGCACAATAAAAATATGAACAATGTAATTATTTTTTAACATATAAAACTCAATTCTTTCAAGAAAGGCAAACAAATACCATAGATTGTATCAGTGATTCAAACCTTTATTGTATTTGTATGCTTCTCTTGAAAAAAATGTGTTTTCATACAGACAAAACAATTTTTTTATAATCATATTGCGTATGTACGAGTGCAAACAAAGAATTCGTCATAAATTCATAAAAAATTAAATTAAGGCGATGCACTTACACGTGTAATATTTTAAATTGAGCCGCTAGCAATAAAAATTCTTGTGTAAATGGCGATAAGGTTTAAATTCAAGCTTAACACCATCCGCCTGTTTTGATTTATGCAAGAAAAAAACATAGCCAAAAAGTGCCTTTTATTTTATTTTGTGGATGTTCAGGCATAAATATTTAACTTTTTTTCTATCATTTTATAAATAACTTAATTTTCCACATTATACAATAAAATCATAACCGAAAATGGGTTCGTAAGTAGGAGATTTTGAACTTTAAAGCAGTTTTTATAGGCCTTATACATTATTTTTTTCTGGGCTTATAAAAAGATTTATCTCAAAATACTCGATTATTTCAAAGGCCAAGATGTATTCTAATCGCAGTATTTAATTAAATCATCTGAAACATTTCTAGGCGACCAAATTTTCAAACCAAAAACACACGATTTTGAATTACTACGTATTACTTAACGTCATCTATGAACGCGTAGATTATAACGTACGTTACGTTTACCCTCATCATCAGATTGTCGCCTTGTAAATTATGCTACTCCGATTATGATAAGCAAGTGAGGTCCATGGTAAATGCGCGCGTGTGATAAGGCTTTGCAGTCCACGCCGCGTGATCGCAGTCAGTGTCGTTATTGTGAAAGAGTACGTACCTTTCGAAAATTTACCATAAATGGAATTTTCCATCCGTACCAAAACTGAATTAGGGATTCCACAGTCCTACGGGTTGTGAAATGAGCCTGACAGTTGAGAATCTTGTGAAAATCTATGTAAAATCACTTAAGAAATTCACTAGAAAGATTCCTTTACCAAAGAAGCATAATTAACGATCAAATTTTTCTTTTGAATGCTCAATATAGCTGCGAGCTGTTTATTTATTTTAATCAGAGCAAAATATATAACATCGATAAAATTTTATAGACTGCAAAATATTGAAATTATTAAGAGATTTCCGCTCTGCTTTTCGTGAAACCTTTGTAAAGTTATTAGATATTAGATACTAATACTCCCATGAAGCATTATTTGAATATTACTTGTCAGAATGAAATTCATTTAAGGATTTTCCCGGAAGGACTTACCCGCCGTAATTGTTTTATATTACTATACACTGATTAATATTTTGTTACAAAATAATTATGTATATATGAAATAATATTGTTTACCGTAAGCGTTTTGAACTTTGCGTTAAATAGTGAAATTACGGAAAGTTTAATTTATAAATGTTGATTTAGCTAATTCAGATTGAATTATTACACTCCATTGCAGGCTCGACTATTGTCAAAGTAATATTCACCCTCAAGATTTCAGCTCAAAGCAACCCTTACTGAACTCGTACCAGTCACGAAAGTTATGAAGCCATAAGGGGCGATGACTCCCATCAATCTTCCCCTAAATTATCCAATGGGGTTTCTTGTATTCAGTACCCATTACAAATAAGCCAATGATGCAGTTATCTTTATGACTTCTTCCACCTGCTTTATGTGACTTTTTAAAATTAATACATTTTATTTTTAAGACCCATTCGCAATAGAAAATTATTTTTAAAGGTTGGTACCCATTTCGAATATGCCGATAAATGGGTGCCTAATGCTGATTACCTTGCATTGATTGCAAAAAAAACTACTGCTAATTGAATTTGGTAAGTAGGTACTAGGTACCCCTTTTTAATATTTGGCTTTGTACAGAAGGGGTTGTTCGCTTGATTACGAATGAATTGTTAACAGATGAAGTTTTTACCACAATATATTGTACCTTATCTACATCTAGCTTCGTTTTCGAAATATTTGGTAAATCGGGTCTTAAAAATCCAAAAAAAAACTGTGTTTCACCATCATTACTAAATTCAAATAGGTTGGAATTCTATAATATCAGGCAAGGGTAAGTGAGACAGTCGTGCTAAATGGTCTAGAAACTTAAACATACTATGGTGACCCGGTATCTCATAAAAATGACAGTTCAACATACCTACAAAAATGGTCTAGAAACGTAAACATACAATGGTGACCCGGTATCTCATAAAAATGACAGTTCAACATACCTACAAAAATTGTCTAGAAACGTAAACATACAATGGTGACCCGGTATCTCATAAAAATGACAGTTCAACATACCTACAAAAATGGTCTAGAAACGTAAACATACAATGGTGACACGGTATCTCATAAAAATGACAGTTCAACATACCTACAAAAATGGTCTAGAAACGTAAACATACAATGGTGACCCGGTATCTCATAAAAATGACAGTTCAACATACCTACCAAAATGGTCTAGAAACTTAAACATACAATGGTGACCCGGTATCTCATAAAAATGACAGTTCAACACAACTACAAAAAGTGATATAAAGTCAGCAAAAATGATGAAACAAAAACCAGGTTAAATATGTATTTAACCAATTTTTTTGTTTCATCAGTTTACATGACTCTAGATAATGAGATGACTTTTTAAAGGTGTGTTTAATTGTCGTTTTGATAAAATATCATGAAACCATAAACTATATATAATCGTAAATATATTTTACTCTGTGTTTACAATGCAGATGGCTAGAAACTAAAAAAACTGCAGCAGGAGAACCAGTAATTTATTTTGAAAGGCACTTTTGATGAGCTGCTGCTACTGAAAGTGATAGATGCTCTCATTATCGTCCTAGTGAAAAACCACCCTTCTGAATCGAAAATTTGTTGGAAATTATTGCATTGGTGACAATATCTGAAGAGCCAGGTGGTTTCCAACCTTCTTCTTACCTAACTCCTTCCCTTCCCTTCCCTTCTTCCTTCAGCCTCACAACACACACCAACCGTATTGACTCCGGACAATGGTTTTATTCGTTTATCCATGTTTATGTATTTCGGACCTCTTGAACTTAAAACCCATTTCTTTTAAATCTCTGCAACCCCTCAAACCGCCTCACAACATTTCCCAATTTTAATGAAGCAAGTTATACTAGATCCTCTAGCTATACTTTATAAAGTCAAGGGATTTCGATGACGTGTAACATAAAAAATAAACGTAGGCAAAAAATAAATCAGCAGAAAATCATTTATTTTTCCACTCCCATTAATTAACCATGTGGCAAACAATGCGAGGTTTGTGTAGTATTTTGGCCCATCAAAACGAAAAACATTTCCGCGCATTTGTAATATGTCAGATAAATTTCATTAGTATTCCGCAGCGGCTGATATTCCCGTGTCGATATTCAAGCAAAACCAATTTTCATTTTATAAATAAACGGCTTATTCATTATACGCCGAGCTGATTGTGGAAACAATCCTATACTTATACGCAACCAGGACCTGTGTCACGCAAACAAATTGAGTGGGTAACTAGGTAATAAATGTGGAAAACGAAAGCATAAATTAATATCGTAAAATGTTCAAAGAATGAAATGCAAAATTGATACCCAACTGCTCCCAACCGTCTGAGCCAGGGACACTATGTCATTCTCAAATGCGGTGTGTTGTGAGGGTGAATTTAGTGGGGAGGGGAATGTATGGGGAAGAGGAAGGTGGGTAAGTATCTAGTTATTCAAAACTGATCACTAAACATGGTCAAAGCCTGTTTCAGTTCTCAATGGTGGTCTTACCACCAGGGCGATACTGAGAGTATCTTCCTCTCTGAAACGTACCCCAAATATGTTCGTTTTAATCAGTACTTTGTGAAATAACACGATAAAATTACTTTTGCACGCTGGGATTTGAACCCCAAGGGCCAAATAACAAAAATTAGTGCATCATTATTTTAATGAATTTATTCACAATTACAGAAATAAGTTAACTGATTTATGGAAAATCTACACCACGACGTGTAGGATTCTTTCATTAACACCCTAGTAAAAACCATTACTCGAAACATTGTGGGAAATGGTTTTAGCAGTATTTAAGAATCAAATTCGGATAGCCCTTTAATTCCAAACATTCCCCTATTTTCTCACTTTCTTCAGTCTCACAACATCCCCTAAATATGGAAACCATAGTTTCTTACACATTTTTTAACATTTAATTTATAATGAGGATCTTTTTTTAAATGAAGGATTCACGAGAATGTTATATGAACACGAATGCATAATATTAGAAATAGTTAATATGTTTTCCTTTATTCATAGGTATGCGAGAATTTATAGCATTCCTGCTTTGCTTATTGCATTCGCTGGCTTTGAAATTCCTTATAATAATATAAATCCGAATATTTAATTACATGCTGCTCATGGGTAAATATTAAAATATAAATCCTACCATCGAGAGCTCCAAGATAACCTCACTTTATATTAGATGCTTCATATTTATAAGGGAAAGAGGGAGAGCATTCAATTTCACAATCAACGGTACGTTCATGACAGTGTCATTTTGTTTCGCACACACATAAATTAAAATCAGCAAACTTTATTATGTAGTCGTTCAATTCAACGTTAAACTGCTGTCAATTTCAGTTGAACTCCTAACTTTCGTTATAGATACAACAACTGAAAAATACTCCAAAAGAAAATCACTATGATTAGGCATCACAAGATATATAGTGTTGCATTTAAATTTTGCATATTTTCTCAAACTGCGGTGGAAAGTACATATTTAGAAAATATTTACAAAAAAATGTGCTTTTTAGTATCATACAATATTTAATGCTTTATAAAATCTTTATATCTGATTTAAAATAATAAAAGTCCTCATTAAATTTCAAAGCACAAAAAATGAGCGGTGCCACCGTACTGTGGAGTTGATTAAATTATAAGATTGCCCCAACAACACTGTTCCAGGAAAATCATAAATGGAGAGAAGAAAAATATGACCTCCTTAATTGAATCTTCAATCGTCTTATTTCTGTCAACTGTTAATTTTCGCAAATAGAAAAAGACTATCCATACGGAGAAAAATGAGTATAGTTGTTTTATTAAAATCCTGTTAACAACGTGATTAAAAGCTATTTTCTGATAAAATATTAGTACATTCAGAATACATCGGGACACGGGTTTATGCAGGTGCGCTTATCCCGATAAATATAATGGCAAAATGTGACAATATTAGAATTTTTATGAACACGTGTTCCGACATCCTCATAACACATTCGTGTTTTATTAGACGAGATTGTTTAATAAATTAGTGATATTTTTTATCAGTAAGTTTTCCACGGGCAGTTAACTAAATTAATGTTTGTTAAGGTACTTACCAATCATTATTATAATTATATACAAATAGAATCATTTCTAATTTAGATTTTTTTTAAATTTGAATACTTTTGTAACTTCGTTTTACTTATTAATTAGACCAAAACGGTTTCATCCCGGTTCAACTACAGATCTTCCAACAAGTCAAGAGTCAAAACAAGTAGGTATGTCCGGCTTCGCCTAAGATCCAAGGCTCATTTGCAACAAATGAAATATTATGGTACATAATATAATACTACCTAGATTATGGAATTTTTTCTTATTTTAGACATTTTTATAAATATTTCAAGGCGTTCGTCGTTCGTATTAGAAACAACGTTATGATCTGTGCAAAAATAAAAGCATTACAAATTTCTTGTTAGCAAAGCCCATCGTTCTAGAGTTTTATGGGAGAAAAAGACCCTCCATACAGCATCCCAAAAGATGACATAAGCCCTGAGGGAAAGGTATTATCATCAGCGCCTCTTGTGTGGGGTTTATGTAAAAAAATATCATGTTTTTGTATAAAGAATAAAACTTTTTTCTCAAAAATTTGTACCGAATTATACATTAAATCATAAACATTTGTTCATTTTGCACATATTTTCCCTACAAGTAATAAAACATACTTTTTCACTCATATCCTTCCCTATGGAAATCTCCTGTCTCACTGGCTCCTGTGAACATGGAGCAGTTGGGACTCTAGAGCGGTATTTAAAATAAATAAATTATAACAAGCCTTGCGGTTTAGGCATTACAGGACATCAAAAACCTTACCTCCCTTTACCTAACGGTTAGATAAAATACTGTGTTTTGTTTGTAGGTATTTTCCCATATCTACATAAATATTGCTGAAAAAATACACCTTCCGGGACTGTTTCATTCTCAATTTTATATGCTTTTAACTCCGTTGCTCCTATAATATTCACATCGTTCTGTTTATCCTTTTTTTGTTCGAAAACTTTTTTCTCTCAAATAAATCATCGCTGGGTAGTCGCCTCACCTCGCGAATAATACATGGCGCTATTAAAGGCGGCCATAGATTACATTAAAGTGGCTTGTATTTAAAAATTCACAAATATTTATCATAAAAACAGGCCTTTTCTGTTACTTTTTAGGATTTTACGCACAGCGCCGGATACCAAATAATAACACGCGTATTTACACGTATAAAAATAACAATGTATCAAAAAATGACTAATGTTGTTGCTTCGTTAAGTTTTCGAAGGCAAAGTTAGTTGGGGTAAATGCGTCAATTATTCAATATATTTCACTCAATCTTCTATAAAATAGTTTTTAAGCCCCCGCATAAGAATCTATCTATTTATAACACATTTCTATTTCGCAGATTAAGTTTAAAAGTTCCTTAAAAATATATATGTTTTTTTTAAGTTAATTTATATGCATTTTTAATGCCTAAACAGTAAAAATATGGCTTATTTAGAACACCACACTGTAAAGCCAAATATGTGCAAAACTCTTTAATATGACGTATCTGTAAAACTCACAATGCCTCTAGAGATGTAGACATTTTCAACTGTAACTTTAAAACATATAAAATGCAACTTACTAAATTGATAACTTCATTTTTCATTTTGTGTAATAATCTTATCATCTTAGTTTATTTTATTGTTTTTAATTATAATCGTGCAAAAACTGTATTACTGTCTTTAATTGTTTTATAACATTTTGCAATTCCTTATTTGGGGATCTGGTGAGGAGGCACGGAATGAAAGATGTTGTGAAGGTCAGATTGTATATTTGATGAGTCAGGGCCGTGATGAGAGTGGGCGTAGGATAGATGTAGTATTCTCCGGATGCAGGCGGTGATGGCAGGTCAAGCGCGGGTCTGTGAGTCGACGCCGGGCGCTGGTGACCGGACTCGTTGTATGTCAGGCACTGGCGATCTTGGCAATCAGTACTCCAGTGCTGACGGGAAGGCCGAAGGTACGGTGGACCTTTTAGGCGGTTGAACGGGAACTGAGTAGACCAGTGAGGATGCTGCGTGTCCTCGTGGTGGTCATGGTGAGTGGATGAAGCGCTGGTCAGAGACGCTGGAACCAGGGCGCTGTAATCCACGTAGCGTTGGCCAGGAACGGCGATCTGGTCAAAGCGCTATGATGATGTCCCGATGGAGTCCATGCGCAGAGCCGGGAAGAATGTCCTTTGCGCAAGTGAGGTGCGCGGATTATCACTCGTTGAGCACCTTGTTAACTGATGGGAGATTGATGACTGACTGATTAGATTCTTCATACCATAAATGAACCTACACCTAGATCGTCATCTTCGTGCTTTTAGTACTGAACATATTTCGTCCGACGGATTTTTTTGGAACTAAGAGAAATAGAAAGAGAAGGGAATATGTTGTCACGACGTCACAAACCATCGACCAAAGATAGAGGAAAAAAAAAAAAAAACGGTACTACCATAGACAATATAAATACGGTCCCAATTTATTAGCCTAAAATATTATTTAAAAATGAAAAAATCGTAATTGCATGAATTATTTTATTACTCAAACACATATAACACAAAAAAGGGACATACAAGCTTGTGTAAACACAAAACACATTTTAAATGACAATAAAATGTTAACACACCAAAACAGAATATTAGAATATTATTTCATTTAGAGAAAAATAAAACAGTTGTATATAGAAGCGTATGAAGGTATACGCTTCTACGTCCATTTTGGCAGCAATGAGCCCGCTGCTGGGTTCAGGGAAGAAATCTGAAATAAATAAACATCACATTACTCAAACAAAACATAGAATATTATATCTGTAATTCAGTTGCTGGCTTTGAAGAAATAATAATTCTATTGAATGAATATCTTTATCATAATAACGACTCAAATCAACGTCTATTCTTTCATTCTATCTCTCTAATAATAAATATATTTAATGATAAGTTACATTAGAAACATTAAACAAACAGAGGGAGATTCGCACCTGTATTTTGGTTAACATCCCGGGTCCCTTGTGCACCAGGTAAATCCCGATATATTCCGATATCTGGAAGATTAAGGGTCGGCAAAGCATCTTTTTTCAACGAGCCACAAGTCGTTTTTAATTTTTTTGCAAAATGCGAACTACAAACATGTGCATAATTTGCCAAAATCGGGTAATAAATATAATCTATGACTCTCGTTATTGTCGTGTCGCACTGAAACAACATCCTCACAGCTTTCGACACTACAGCCAAATTAGCGAGGCATTTTAACAAATCTACTTTCACTTTTCACAAATATTTACGTCGGCGAAGAACCATGAACATAAATAAACATAACCATAAACATGTGGTGTTTTGACTTTCGTTACCACAGATATCCCATTTTATACAACTCAGTTCTTCTATGGCGTTCAAAGTGTTCCTATTGGATATTGGCATTTTAAATATTGCTATGACGTCACCAAACCGCCACCATTCTAGGACCAAAATTTAGGTCGGAGTCGACCCCCCCTGCTTCATACAGTCGCTTTTTAAAAGGTGAAGAAGCTTCTAGAACAATTTGGTTGCTATGTATAATTTGCCAAACAAAAAGTGAAAAATAATAAAAGAACATCCAAGAATCTTGTTTGGAAAATATCGAAACTTCTGGAATTCCGTTCAAATGAAGTAGTGGCGTACCGCTACAGTACTCCCCTTCCAGCGGCATGGTTGAGGGCCGCGATAGAAAGAAAAGCTGAGTCAGATCTTGCTTATTGATGGTCTTAAGAAGGGTTGGTCCTGGGGTTGTTGCATTTATCTTGGGTTCAGGGCCACTGTACGGTTGTTGTAGTATTCTCTCACGTTAAAATAAAATGGTTAGAAAAAAAAAACAAAATTATTATATTATTTTTCGGAATAACTATTGAGTAAAACCTCAAATTATAATATTTAAATACTGAAGACAATATTAGTGATTTTTTCAAACGAAAATCTGAAACAGAAAAATCAGAAAAGGAAACGGTCACATCTGGGACTCGAACCCAGGACCCTTGTCTTTCCGGGACAATGCTCTACCAACTGCGCTAATGGGACCCTATCCTATTCGGTCACTTTTAACTGTATCATACTTCGAATAAGAACTACCAACGTTGTCTTCATTTTTTCACCGCACATTTTTATTGGCAACTATCTTTATGTATGATCGCAAGATTCAACCCGAACTAAATGCAATCCTAGACAGCGTCTTATAGATAAACCTATCTTATTGTTTTTATTTTTAATGTGCGACATCTATTGACTTTTTCTGCAAGTCTAGAAAATTAATTATTATTTTTCGGAATAACTATTGAGTAAAACCTCAAATTATAATATTTAAATACTGAAGACAATATTAGTGATTTTTTCAAACGAAAATCTGAAACAGAAAAATCAGAAAAGGAAACGGTCACATCTGGGACTCGAACCCAGGACCCTTGTCTTTCCGGGACAATGCTCTACCAACTGCGCTAATGGGACCCTATCCTATTCGGTCACTTTTAACTGTATCATACTTCGAATAAGAACTACCAACGTTGTCTTCATTTTTTCACCGCACATCCCAGGGTTCGAGTCCCAGATGTGACCGTTTCCTTTTCTGATTTTTCTGTTTCAGATTTTCGTTTGAAAAAATCACTAATATTGTCTTCAGTATTTAAATATTATAATTTGAGGTTTTACTCAATAGTTATTCCGAAAAATAATAATTAATTTTCTAGACTTGCAGAAAAAGTCAATAGATGTCGCACATTAAAAATAAAAACAATAAGATAGGTTTATCTATAAGACGCTGTCTAGGATTGCATTTAGTTCGGGTTGAATCTTGCGATCATACATAAAGATAGTTGCCAATAAAAATGTGCGGTGAAAAAATGAAGACAACGTTGGTAGTTCTTATTCGAAGTATGATACAGTTAAAAGTGACCGAATAGGATAGGGTCCCATTAGCGCAGTTGGTAGAGCATTGTCCCGGAAAGACAAGGGTCCTGGGTTCGAGTCCCAGATGTGACCGTTTCCTTTTCTGATTTTTCTGTTTCAGATTTTCGTTTGAAAAAATCACTAATATTGTCTTCAGTATTTAAATATTATAATTTGAGGTTTTACTCAATAGTTATTCCGAAAAATAATAATTAATTTTCTAGACTTGCAGAAAAAGTCAATAGATGTCGCACATTAAAAATAAAAACAATAAGATAGGTTTATCTATAAGACGCTGTCTAGGATTGCATTTAGTTCGGGTTGAATCTTGCGATCATACATAAAGATAGTTGCCAATAAAAATGTGCGGTGAAAAAATGAAGACAACGTTGGTAGTTCTTATTCGAAGTATGATACAGTTAAAAGTGACCGAATAGGATAGGGTCCCATTAGCGCAGTTGGTAGAGCATTGTCCCGGAAAGACAAGGGTCCTGGGTTCGAGTCCCAGATGTGACCGTTTCCTTTTCTGATTTTTCTGTTTCAGATTTTCGTTTGAAAAAATCACTAATATTGTCTTCAGTATTTAAAAATTATTATAAATTACAAACACTGTTCACGACACAGGCTGAGAATACACTAAAATAACTATTGTGAGCACTATTATCCGCGCTTGTGCAGAGATGGTCTGGTGCACGCAGCTCCACGATGCCTCAACCGATCACTACATGACTCCGCTTTCATCAAAACACATAATTTTGCATTTAGGATTGAACGTGCCTTTAGACGTTAAAGTAGTCCGGAAAACGAACACGCCTACCGGAATGTGTGGTCGTGTGAGTGCGATCCGGGTTGGTAGCGGGCATAGGAAGGGTTGATCTTATTCCTTGCGTAGTTCCCTTAGTTTCCTGGGCAATGTACGCAGGTTTGAGGCGGTCTATAGTCACCGTTACCTCTTTGCCTCTGTTTAAAATCGTAAACGTTCTTTCGTTCCGTCGTACCACTTGGTGAGGGCCAGTGTAGGGTTTCTGAAGCGGGCTTTTTACGGTGTCGTCCCTTAGAAACACATGTGTAGCTGCGGGAAGGTCTTTAAAAATGAAGCATTTCCTTTCACCATGTCGGGAACCTTCAACCGGCCTTAGGTTATTAAAATGTTGCCTCAGCTCTTTGAGGAAATCGCTGGTGCTGTCGTCGTTCGCTGGCCGAGCAACGAGGAATTCTCCAGGTAGGCGGAGTGGCTCGCCGTACACCAGTTCTGCCGAAGTGGCAGCGAGATCATCCCTCCAAGCTGCCCTGATTTATATTTATATTTATATTTCTTTGTCATTTATAAATATATTGTATAGGTTCAAATATTTATTTATTTAATATCAACGGTGTAAATATACCATAAACATATTGAATCAACAACTAGAATTAATGAAAGATTATCGGTCTAATATTGTAAATAATTGCTGTTTATGCTAAATATATAAATGACTGTCTGTTTTCTAAATAAAATTAAATCCCCTCTATAAAAAAATATTTTATATTTGAGTCAATATCTATACATTTGTTAAGAAAAAAACGTTAATTATTTGAAACTCCCTCCGAAAATTATTAAAAACACATTTTGTTCTGTTATTTATCATTTTATAGGTATGAAAAAATCAGAGTGTATCTTTAAATGCACCTAAATCATTTGTCGAGAGATTTTTTCTCTATTTCAAACGAGTCGTGTTTTATAAAATATTTTCACCGTTTTTGCTTAATTATGTATTATCTTTATTTTATTGGCGCGCTCCCTTTAATATTCGTATTTACATGTCTCCATTTCAAACCATGTCTTACTACGGAGTCTGAAAGGTTCCATTTAGGGTATAATAATATTAGAATAATTTGTATAGCACATTTAGTGAAAAATCACCTCAAGGTCAATCACTTTGAGGTGATTGAACTATATTTAAGATTAAATGAAGGTTCTTAAATTTGAACAATTGCCCCAAGGTCGCATTTACCCCAATAGACCTCATCTACTTCCACAACATTACAACTTGAAGTGTATGTGAATTTGTTTTTTTAATACGTAAGGACGGGTTCTTTCACAGAATTTGAACAATTCATCAAAGAATAAGTTTTTTGAAAGTTCTATACAAAATCTGTTATTATTTAAATTTGTGAAGCAACTAACCCAAAATGATTTAATAACAGAACTTGAATAGAACTTAAACACAACTCAAAAATTAACTTTAAAATGTTTTGAATTGTTAAAATTTTATAAAGCAACTTGTCCTAACAAAACGTCACATTTGATCTCGGCAAAGGTAGGCACAGAAGATGAACCGCCGAAAAAATCAGTACTGGAACAAACTTCTCGCTTAATTTGCACTCATACATCTTATCAAAGACTCTGTCTAGTATTTATTTTACTTATGCAATCATGCCACCTCTTATTCAGGCGTCCTTAACTTCATACAATGACTTCTCAAATTAAATATAAGACGAATGGTACACTTTCAAAATTTTTCACTTTTTTTTTCTTATGCCGTTTACTGTGTATTTTTGTAACAATATTATAAATGTTTAAATAAATGTGTTTAAGTAAATTGTGAAAATACATTTCGAATTGAAAGAATCTCTAATCTTTAAATAAACATGGCTGTTATAAAACTATTTTATAAAAGAGCTGAAATTGAATGCGGAGTGTTTGGGATAATTAATAGTTCCTAAATATAGAGATATTACTGTAAGTATTTGGGGTGTCAGTTTTCTTATAACAAAAGTCATTTTCAAACTTTAGACAGAAAGGGAGAATATATAAATAGGTTCGTGTAGATCTTTTGAGTGTGAAGGAGATATATAAACTAGTATAGATGGCTCCATTCGTTAGTAAGCAAAATAATTTAGAGATAATCCTATCCATTTTTATATCATCTGGTAAATACAATTTCGTTGGGAGAGATGCGCACAATTGCGAACTCCACATTGATTTTCTGATTTCATCTATAATATAGCATTACATGTAGTAGTAAAGAGCGTAACGATAATAATAATAATTGTAAAAGATAATTTCTAATGCACCATTTTTTGTGAAAATTTACCTCAAGGGCTCTCTACAAATATTGTTTTGTAGGCACTATCTAAAACTAGCAAAGGAAGAAGGAAAGTACACCAAATGCTATAGAAATGAGTTTCCGGGGCGTATGTGTGGTAAAACCATGTACCTATTATACCATATAACTATTCCAATTTGGAAATCCGGAAATATTTCTAGTTTACGGAATGAATACCTAAAACTAAAAACGGAGCGCGGAGTGCTGGTTGTGTATATGAAATAATCATACAACCCGAGAAACGAGTGAAAAGATGTCTAGAATGCCCCAGCAAAACAAGGACCATCGATTAAATAATACAGTCGGGTCATGCCATGAATCAATATAACAGAGTGGAAGATACTCTTAGTATCGCCCAGGTGTAAAACCACCATTCAGAATGGAAAAGTTGCTTGAAATGGCTTGATGATGATCTGGCGTGTAAATAACACAGACCATCAGGGAATATTTTATTTCCCTATGAAAATAAATTGATTGATTAATAAATTCACTCTGCAGGGAGAAAATAACTTAAACCAGTCACCAAAATACATATGAACTGAAAGACTCACCCAAAAATGGCACTCGCAATTGAGGTCTTCTCCTTGGTCTTCAGATTCGGTGGCAGGCAGCAATTAGCACAATTATTTTGCATTTGCACTATAAGGTTATAAGATCAACCAGCGCACAAGAGAGTAGAAATATTAATGATAAGATGAATCAGCACATTGATTGTAATAATACGCACTGCCATGATTTGTGACATTTATTGTGACAAAAAATATATTTTAATCATTTTTCTCAAATAGACCTCTTTTGACAAAATGACACAATCCTGGATGAATCCACTGATCAAATTCAAAAGGTGACTGTAATTTGTTTATCATTCACCTGCAGAGAAAAATCTATACTAAATTGACAAGAGATGTCTCTTTTTTCCATTATATATATTAAAAAATTAATTTATTAATTTTTTTTATATTATAAAAATTAATTCCCATTAATTTAAAATTAAATTTTAAATCGACTGCCTCTCCAATGGCTTTATGTTTTGTGACCAAATCTGAATAGCCAGATACTTGTCTACCTTCCACTCTCCCATCTCATTATCCTCCTCGCTACCTTAAACCTCACAATAAACCCCAATTGGGGAAGCAATAGTCTCACTGGCTCCAAACGGTTGGGAGCAACGGGACTCTTGTGAGGAATTCATATAAATATTTCATAAGAAATACAAATAATGGACTGAATATGTGCCCGCTGCCCAGACAGAGTTTTATGAAATTCCATTTCCTTTGCCTTCCCCTGCGAAGAAATGGCGTCATTATTACTAAATTATTAGAGACAAGGATTTGGTCAGGTGGTGTTAACATCGAGTAATGAAATTAACGAAGTTAATACTACTTTTACAAGGACTGCTTTTTAACATAATATAGTTGAATGGCTGGTTTTTCCGGTACAGAATATAAACCTTCCCCTGGTAGAGAAAATTTTTAATCTATCGATCCCTTCATGTGGTGGCGTTAATTTACGATTGACAATTAGACCCGACGCCGATCACCGTGCGTAAAATACAAATTTAACCAAATTTATAGCTAATTGTACAGCGATAAAGAGTCAGTCAACTAAATCGAGTCTCGTGTGATTGTAATAAAACTCTTTTGAAATACGCAAGGTTGGCACGAACTACGTAATCAATATAACTTTTATTCGAAACTGTGTTTTAATTCAACTGAACAGGTTTCAATTTTACACAAAAAAAATTTTAACCCATTAACTCCGAAGTTTTTTTTTAAATTTTCTATAAATTGGAATCATCATCAATAGTTTAGACTTAAAGGAGACACCGAAATCAAATTTGTAATTTTCCGCCCACTAACCCTCTAACAAGAGAAAAATATTACTTAAACGCAACGCTTGGAGATAACCCCTAGGCAAATTTATGCTAGCTATGGGTAGAATTCAATCAATTATATGAAATGTATTGAAAAAAATAAATAAAATAATGTATTTTTTTGCATAAAATTTAATTAAAATAACGCTTAATTAATGAAAAATTCTTATAATAACAAAAATTGAAATTGTTAAAAGCATTAAAGAATGAGGAAAATTAGTCGAATCAGGGCAAATTATTTTCTAGATAATACTGTTCGAAACAGTCAAAGTGAAAAGTGCGGTTACAAGCCCTGCAACGACGGCTGGATTTATTTTTTTTTGCAACAAGACGAGATATTCCACGATATGGCAAATGATATTCTTGTGTAATTTCCATATTCTGCTCTATGGCCTTCTTCGTGCTCCCCCTGCAATTTCTCTATCTGAACATCTTTGTGGAACAACTTTATTTTTGTAATATGTCCTTCAGAATATAGTTTAAAAACAGATACCTCCTAGTAAAAGGACAGTGTTGCTATAACTGATAGGTACAGGCGTACCTAGGCAGGAGCTAGTATTGCTATAACTGGTAGGTACAGGCGTACCTACGCAGGAGCTAGTGTTGAAATAACTGGTAGGTACATGCGTACCTACGCAGTCAGTCGTGAGATAATTACTAGGTTTATGTAAACCTAGGGAAAACTGAAGAATAAAGGAAACTAGACATTTATTTCTTTCAGTTTAAGTTTGAGCAGAGGAAAATAAGATCCTCTGCAATTATATTGTGATTTAATAAATTTATATGTCAAGAAGAAGAAGTGTTTTCCTGCATTCCATCTGACGGCGTGTTCTCGTACCACGATAGCAAAAACAGTGGTAGACCTTGGTGTAACATCGAAAGTAAAAGATTTTGGTGGGGGTAGCTGTGCGTGGGTGGGAGTGGGTGACGAAATTTGCTTTGTTATGGGAAGGCTACGAATGCTTCAGATTATTTCCGAATGCGCCCGCCGACCGTCGGTGAGTCTAAAAAGATTCCAGAAAGTTCGAGAATGCTCTTAAAGTTCTGGAAAGAGCCACAGCACCACGTGACGGGGTACACCTAGTTATTAATAAAACTAATCACAACGTTATTTATTGATAGCTAAAATACCAATCTTGAAATGCTGCGTAACGTCTTAGTCGGATTAAACTTTTCTCATTGTGAAAAAAAATCGTAATTTTCATCTATTTTAAGAATGCGTATAGACATCGTCGTGTAGATGATGAGTTATAATTCCGCATAACTTTGTGATTTTTCTGGTAAGACATTTAAGGTGCCACAAAACCTCTCTTGTGTCATGTGTGTCGATGAGGTAGACCGTCGCGTCGGATCCAATATCACATAATCACCAACAACAGCTTTACTTTCAACAAATGCTCAAGATCTCTCGAGCAGTAGAACTTGGAACCTTTTCAAAATCGATAAGATGAGCTTAAGAACATAAAGGGTGTTCTTATTTTCTACAAACGTATGGTGGAAAAATAAAAACCATAAGAAATATGTTATTATAAACTAATAATAGATCAATAATGTAATTCAATGTAATAAGTTAAAATACCAGCACGATAACTGATCTCTACTTTACTCCAGTAACCTCAGGACCTCCGGTACTCACTCATCCATTATATGTATCCTGACACCCCATTGTCAATCCTTTGTTTTCGTTGTTTTGTGCATTTTTTTTATTATTACATATTCATTACGCTTACAATTAGATTTTTCCTGGAAATGTGACCGAAACAAACAAAAAATTATGATGATTTTTTTATTTCCCAAAATCAGTTGCGTGTAAGTTAAACATTTTTTTTTTTCATTTGAGGAAACAAGTTGTATAATGATGCTTTATGCTTTATAAACAATTATGTTTAATGATGCTTTATGCAATTAATAATTTTACATAACATACCTACTTGTAATCCTAATAACTCTAAGGAACTTGCTTTGTTATGGTAGGTATTTTTTCCTACAATGTTTCTTCCCGCTTTTTTAAATCTCTTTTTTTTCTTTTATCTATTTTCTTTAAACCTTCTCTCACCAATTTCCTTCTAAGTGTGCCTACTTTCAGAAAGTTTTCAAATTCTCCACACATATTACTCTGAGACCTAATGTTCTTTCAAATTAAACTAGAAAACACTTGTAAACCATTAAAAAAAGAAAACTTTAATAAAATATATTCTACCAATGCAAGTTTTATAGGTCTGAAGGGGTTTAATAAAATATGTGGGAAAAAACCAACACATGTATTATTATGGTTCACATACATAACCAGTGGAGCGTTCTGCTATATAATCAATTTCATCCTTGAGTGCTCGGAAATTTTTAAGTTTTTATATCTCCGAATTTTAAGATGAAGACATATTAAACTGCTTGTAGTGCCAGAGAGCCATTGAATGCACCTACATTTTACTGTTTATCGCAATGTTTTTAGGATTCATGAAAAAAATCGTTTAATTAATAATGCGTGAATTTTTCTTATTATTTATTTAAAAATTGCTGTTTTTAGTACCTACTTGGAGCAATATTATGCATTTTTAATGTTTTCAATAGCCTACCTGATAAGCACTTCTATAAATTTAAATACTAATATGCATTTTAGATATGTAAACACATGATCACATAAATGTAAAAAATCTTTCAATAATTTCGGTCTGTGGAATGTCAATAACAAATAATTAATAAGAGATGCGAGACATCTTTTTTTAGAGTGTGAAATAACTAAGTTAGCTTTATAATTAATCGAAGATTTCAACGAGCTGCAGATTATGAAATAATTCCAATAAATTTTTAAACTATTTCTTCTAATTTCCCACATTTTGACCTACGTGAGCTCGCGGGCGTTTGCAAACTGGCCAAAATGTGTGCAAATAAGTTGCAAATACGTAATTATTCAGAAAAAAACAGATCGAACAACGAACGGCATAAAGCAAAACAGTTAGAGTAGTGAACGTCACACGGTTCGCTGATTTTATGCAAGCCATGCGGCAAATGTAACTTCACAAAAAATTAACCTGTTAAAAAAAGGTTTTTTTGTACTATGATACATATATTTTTATTAATAGATGTATTTTTTGGTTTGCCTGAGGATGTAAACATCACTTAAGCCAAATCCTAATTGGATAGTATTGAAATTTATTTCGTATATTATATGCTGTAAATTATTACAATTTCATCCAACTTCAGAGAAATGCGTGTGTGTGCGCGTGTGTGTGCGTGAGTGCCACCAAATGATAGAATGCATTGTCATCGACAACCAGTCTATCTGCTGAGATACAGCTCGATCGGATGTCTGAAAGTTGGTTAATTTCCACTTTCAAAATTCCATTTTTAATCATTTATTAATGTATTAATTCATTGAGGAAAACAAAATTGTAATTCAAATAGAAGTATTTAAAAATGAATTGCGGCGAACAAGCAGTGAATGTATGGGAGTTATTTTTAAATCTCATTATCTAAAATGTTAACATCCCTCAAAAGGTAGGGTTCTGTTGTAATAAAATATATTTTGTGCTCAACTTGCGTTTATCAAACATAAAACATTTGTGACTAAGTAACGATTAACAATAATGTAATGTTAACCGGTGCAAGTTTTGTCAAGCAGAGTTGTTGTGTCTTTTCCCAACTCTGGTGTTCCGGATGGTAGAAGTATCGACACTTCACAAATGCAAAAATAAATGTATTTCCTCTGGTGGCAATGTGCAATTATCATACGAAAATAAACTTAAGCACTTTTTTCCAGCGTAAGTTAAGTTTGAAAGTGAAAATTTGAAAAAAAAATCAGCTTAAACAACTTCAATAATGTCCTAATTTCCGAACCGTTGCTGACGGTGAGGTCTCCATTATCCTTCCATCTTAACTTCTATCTTTACGTCCATATAATATAATTCGTCCCATAGGACGAGATTGATACAATCTCTTTTGAATCCTCCCACCGTATGAAATATGTTATTTAACAATGTACAATTGACTCACCAAAACGTTGAATCCTTCGAGAAAGCTCCTTATAAGAAAAACGATTATTTGACATAGTAATAGTTTAATCTCTTGGTCCCCAGCGAAGACGAATCATTCAATGGAAGTACATCTACATTTTTCCTATTTTTTTACATCTCTATTATTTCTAATCTGGTACGTAACCTAAGCCTTGTTATTTGCCTAGAAAATATTTTTTGGATACGAAAGAAAACAAGATGCATTCAGTGAACGTAATGAGATTCGTGAGGCGTGTGCGCCTGAATAAAAATTCGAATGAAGAGATCCGAAAATAATGCAATGTGTACAGAAGCGTAATGAATGCGATAAAACCCAAATGGACTTACATTATGATGAGGATGGTATAGGCATAATGCGATAGCTCTATTATTGTCACTTCCTAGTTGTTGTCATGAACAACGCATATAGTGGAATGAGAGTGTAACGTGTTCTATTACACGTAAATGAACCGTAAATCAAATCTACAATTAAAATACGACAATGTAAAGCTCATTCAATTGGTTTTGAATAAGCACGGGAAAAGTGGAATGAAGGAACAGCCTACCTTGAATTCCCATGAATCCGGCAATAGGGCTGTCGACGAACTTGCACTGTTCACGGGGTGAAATTTCCTCCGAAACGAGATAATCCTTAATATGATTTTGATATTTAGCAGAAAACATGTGAATAATACGTTAATTCGTTATCGATCACGTTCATAAATCCTCTTTTTTTCATGTACAAAATTAATTCTCATCTTAATAATTGGATAATACAGGGTTTTCCAATAAAAGGTGTTATTTTGTATGGCCCGCTATTTCGGAAGATGTTACTTTTGAAGCTGTCATTTTTTAACATTTGATAAGTAGACACTACGCCATTAATATAAATGGAACGATACATGCTTCAACAACGCATTGACATTATTAAAATTCACTTGAGTGAATCAAATGCAAATCATCTTGAGTGATGAGGCCCATTTACACCTCGGTGGCTTCGTCAACAAGCAAAATTGTCGCATCTGGGGCTCAGAAAACCCAAGAGTTATTGTTGAAAAACCTCTCTATCCTCAACGTGTGACTGTTTGGTGCGATTTATGGTCCGACGAAGTCATTTGACCTTACTTTTTCGAAAATGAGGCTGGAGCAACAATTACGGTGAATGGATTGCGCTATCGAGATATAATTAATGATTTTTTATGGCCGGAATTGGATGGTATTGATCTGGACAGCGTTTACTTTCAACAAGACGGCGCTACGTGCCACACAAGCAACAAAACCATTGATCTTTTACGATTGAATATCAAAATAACACCTCTTATTGGAAAACCCTGTATGTATAAAAATCACCTTAAGATGAAATAACAATGAGCATCGCGCATAAGAAATTGATGAATTCTCACCACATTCGAGAAAATATTTGCATGGACCTGTCTCCTCGAAACTTCCTACAACATATCAGATGTAGAATTAATAACCCAGCATATGATTCATCAAGACTTGGGTTAAATATTAGTTAACTTCCCGCCGATTTAATTAGCGATTCTTTAACGAAAATTTGAGGCGAGAAAATGCCGAGCCGATGGTCCTGGGTACAAGGCCTAGATATGACAGTATCTTTTTCTGTTTCAAATTTTCATTAAAGAATTGAAAGTTAATATTGTCTTCAATAATTAAATATTACCATTTGAGGTTTTACTCAGTAAGTTATTCCAAAAATAAATTTTAAATTGTTGATTGAAAATTTTTATTTATAGTTTTTGCCTTAAATACTCCTTATATATTCTAAGTCAATTTAATACTAAACAAGCCTTAACGTTTTATATTTACGGTATAGTAAGCCTTATTATAATAAGAGCATGGAACCCAATTGACGAAGTGATCAGGATTCATCTGTAAATCCCTTATTGTGATCTTAGAAAAGAATATTGGAATATTGCCAAATGATCTCTCCGCCTGTAAGCCGACCCGATTCTCAAGTCGAGCTTTTTCATTCGCCCACTTTTCATTTGTTCATCCGCTTTCAAATAAACCCTTCATTGTATTATTTTCATTGATAGGTAAAGGACCTTTAACGTTGCTGAAAATCAAATATATCTTACTATCTATGGGGTGAAAATACAATTATTTGAATAGCACAATGAATAGAAGCATTGTTAAAACGTGAAGACTGAAATTTTAAGTTTTCAGTATTTTTTTTCGCCCGGCTTTTGCAAATATGCAAATAATTTTGTGGAATATCATTAAATAAGTAAAATAGAATAATAAAACACATGCTAAATAATAATTGAAGCTAACTTAAATATTTTTATGAGGTATGTTATTATAGCCTTATTGTAACTTAATTCCGTGCAGTTGAACACATCAACTATTTCTGAGAATTGTACTGTTGTTGCAATCAAAAGTTATTTTTGTTTGATTTTTTCAAGTTATCAAGTAAATCAGGTGTTTGTTCGAACGATTCTCTTATTGTGGAAATTAAACGAACTACCGAAAAGCAGTCTACCGATATCGTTGAAATTTAAAAAGCTTGTTCTTATTAGTGCCAGGAGTAATTATATAATGGTTTGAATGGTTTATTACTTTCTTTAACGTAATATCCCTGCTCCGGAATGAGATAATTCGAATAAATATTTATTTATTCTAAGAATTTAATTCGACTAGTTTTAATAAAAAAATTATTTTCCACGGGTGCTAGTATTGTACTGATTTATTACGAGCTGTTAACTACAAAAACATTATTGCTATATTATCCATTGACATAAGTATTATTAACATAAACTTTTATTTATTTCAGATTTCTTTTAGTTTTCATCACAAAAAATTACCAGTCTGAAGATGGCCAAAGCAGCAACAAAAGCCTTCTAAAATATGCAAGTAGAACGGACTTACAAAAGGATAAAATGCTTATTCATTTTGTTTATACCTGTTCGTATTAATGTTAATTTAAATCGTGATATTATATTTTCAAAAGCATAAATATATATATATTGCATTTTACGTGAACATTTTTAACCAACGAAAGTTTGCGAATCTGTGTTTAAAAAAATACTGGATTCTTGTTTTCCTTCAGGACTTTGTTTCTTTAGAAAGTTTACCAGGAGGAGCGAGATAAGCTCAAAGGGATCCCTTTCCCGATACATTTCTTTATCTGGCGCTGAATAGAGATCTACCTTCCTTTATTTCACGTTTTCATTTCACACAAATCTGAAAATTTGTATGACGTACATACCCGCGTATCTCAGGATCCCACAAATATTAAATCTGCATACCCTTGGTTAAGAGATTTTTAAAGCGCTAATATTTTTGTACATTATAATTAAACAGTATTTGTTATTAGTATATTAAAGTATAAGTGGATAAACAGGTCTTTAAAACACGCGCGATTTTTCGAGCACGACGGCGTAGCCGAATGCTCGAAATAAAGCAAGTGTTTTAAAGACCAGTTATCCACGAATACTTTACGCTATTTTTTTTTATTGGTACACTTTGAAAACATAAATATTGATATTATTATTAAAAATTTCGAAATAAGAACTATTAATGAATTCGTGATGTGACATCACAATATCTTGTTGTCATGGAAATGAAAAACACAATTTTGTGTCCACAACATTGTCATATCTTTAACAATTTTTATTATTATTAAGTTTAAAGTTTTTCTTTTAATATTATTATTCAATTTTAAAAAAAAACAGTTTATTAATAAACAAACTCTGCTGTGTAGTTATTAC
The DNA here is from genome assembly GCF_061612785.1 of Hesperophylax consimilis. Taxonomy (NCBI): domain Eukaryota; kingdom Metazoa; phylum Arthropoda; class Insecta; order Trichoptera; family Limnephilidae; genus Hesperophylax; species Hesperophylax consimilis. Next base: position 30,060,625 of record NC_142844.1, on the reverse strand, counting down.
AACGCATGAAAGCTTTTTCGCCTTCAAACACATTATGAAACTGCCCAATAATTATATCGGACAAATTGTTATTATTCTTTGAAACCATCATTTTCACTTTTGCTTCAACAGAATTCAGAAAGATGAAGCCCATTTATTCAGGAAAATTATGTCCGTAAGTAAAAAAATATACGAATTCCTTATTTCGAAGCTAGCCTATGTAATACTATAATACAGTTTTTTTTATATTAACCGCACTCAAGAGGACCTGAGGAAAATAATTTCCTTCATGGCCTGTGTCATGAGGGACTTTTTAAGGAAAGGACGTTCTTGGAAATAAAGTGGTTTGAGAGGTGGGTAGGAGATCAGTGTGTCCAAAAGTGACGGATGAATGATCTATCCCTTCCGCTGCGGCGCAAGGCGACGGGTCAAGAGAGACGAGTTGGAGAGGTCAGAGGGTCTCCTCATCCTCGCCGCTGATGGGCAGGTGCATCCTGAACATTACACAACATTTTCCAGTATCTGAAGCACAGCTAAATCACCTACTCGTATGCGAATGGTTCGATATAAGTCATATTTTTACAATACCTCATTGAAATATAACATTTTGCAAATGATCGAACGATTTTTTCTCTATAGTACTATAATAATTCAATATCAACTCATTTTACTACAGTCATACATTAGCAACTTATTTCACTAAAGTAATTAAATATCAACTCATTTTACTTTTTTTATTCATTATCAAGTCATTTTACTATAGTATTTCATTATTTACTCATTTTACTATAGTAATTCATAATCAACTCATTTTACTATATTAATTCGTTATCATCAAATTTTACTATAGTAATACATTATCAACTTATTTTATTATAGTAATTCATAATCAACTCATTTTACTAAAGTTATTCATTATCAACTCATTTTACCATAGTAATTCATTATCCACTCATTTGACTATAGTAATTTATAATCAATTTACCATAGTAATTCATTAAAACTCATTTTACCATAGTAATTCATTATCCACTCATTTGACTATAGTAATTTATAATCAGTTCATTTACCATAGTAATTCATTAAAACTCATTTTACTATAGTAATTTATTATCAACTCATTTTACTATAGTAATTCATAATCAACTCATTTTACTAAAGTTATTCATTATCAACTCATTTTACCATAGTAATTCATTATCCACTCATTTGACTATAGTAATTTATAATCAATTTACCATAGTAATTCATTGAAACTCATTTTACCATAGTAATTCATTATCCACTCATTTGACTAAAGTAATTTATAATCAATTCATTTTCCATAGTAATTCATCAAAACTCATTTTACTATAGTAATTTATTATCAACTCATTTTACTATAGTAATTCATAATCAACTCATTTTACTACATTAATTCATTATCATCAAATTTTACCATAGTAATACATTATCAACTTATTTTATTATTGTAATTCATAATCAACTCATTTTACTATAGTTATTCATTATCAACTCATTTTACCATAGTAATTCATTATCCACTCATTTGACTATAGTAATTTATAATCAATTCATTTACCATAGTAGTTCCTTAAAACTCATTTTACTATAGTAATTTATTATCAACTCATTTTACTTTTGTAATTCATTATCAACTCATTTTACTTTTGTAATTCATTATCAACTCATTTTACTATTGTAGTTCATTATTTACTCATTTTATTATTGTAACTCATTACCAACTCATTTTATTATAGTTATTCATTATCAACTTATTTTACTGTAGTAATTCATAATCAACTCATTTTACTATAGTTATTCATTATTTACTCATTTAACCTTAGTAATTCATTACCAACTCATTTTATTATAGTTATTCATAATCAACTTATTTTACTACAGTATTTTATAAATTGAGTAATTTTCACGATGACAAACAAGTATTTGTTTTAAATGTGAATACCGCACAGCAGTCATATTTTATTCACAACTGTTCGCAGCCACTTGAAATATGTTATGGCCAACTTCGTGGTATATATTGAGGCTTAAGGGAGAGGAGAGATAAAGAAGATGATGAAAAGAATGGTTGGGATTACCTGGCTTTTCAGATCTGAACACTAAACAAGAATAAGACCAGCAACGTTTCGATTCTGAATAGTGGTCGTTCACCAGGGTGAAATTTGAACGGAAACTGAATTAAAAACAGTTTTAGAACAAATGGATTTCAAGCAAAAAAAGCTGTGACAATTTTTATGACGCCAGAACACGAGTCATTTTGCTGCAGTAAAGAATATTTGCATAATTGCTTAAGATTTTGCGATAACGTATTTATGTTACTTGTAATATATTATTAAGTGGAATATTAAAATTGATGAGGTCCTTTCCACTTAGTTGGCTTTTGCCATTTAGCTAATAAGGGTGCTGTTGGGAAAACCCTTACGTCGCTGGTTTCCTTCGCAAGGTCATTCTGCCATTTGGCAAAGACGAAAAGCCCTCCCTTCGGGCGGTAGTCGACTTAAAAGGGAGGAAATTAAGTCAATTATTTTAGTCGAAAACGATCATGGACACGTCAACGTGACAAGTTGATTTCGTAAGACACGACATTTTAAACAAAATTGCAGGTTGGGAGAAAATTGCCGCACTATATTCATTATGCTAATACATAATATGCTTTAACATACTTCATTAAATATTATAATATCATTGATTTAAAGCTGAGATATTGAAGTCCTGATTCATGATAAAACAGAACTGTGACAAAACAGAACATTGAAGGAAAAAGTGAAAAAATACACCTAACGTAACATCATCTATTGTTGGACCGTGTTCCGATTTGTCATTATTTGAAGTTTAACAAGCTGCCATTTTTAACACACACGAGTAGATAATACATACATACTGTCTAAATATTTAGATTATTGCATGCCGGTTCAACGTTGGTGTGGTAAAGCCGTCCTTGAGCCTGTTTTATGGTTATTTTAATCAAACAAACGCCATGGTAACTAGTCATGTTTTTCACAGTTTTAAATTTAGGCGCCGCGTAATATTTACACCGCGCTCATAAGTAGCGGGAACATATATTAATGTTCTCCTTGTTAGAGTCTAATTCATAATTTGTGTTCGTTACATTTTTTTGGAGAAACTATGTCTTAACTTAAAGAGTTGAACCGCTGATAATTACCGTAACCACCCCTATATTTTTCATGAATGAACTATGGTGGCAGAAAGAATTTTCTTAATAGCGGTAGAATATAATATTAATTATTGGATATTATTTGAATAAGGTTTTCAATATCTTTGTCTAGATACCGCTTATTTTTTTTAAATCAGATAGTTATATCTGAGACACTATCTAGGTTATAAATAAATTTGTGTAGAACTTTCTAATCATACAAAAAGATAGCAGACAAAAATTATGGGATTAATAATTAGTCGCGGATAATATTGGAAATTTTGAAATTGAGAAAAGTGACAAAATGATCCGATTTTACTGACCTAGTGGTTTAGCCATTGTTCCAGAGTTCCCGTGATTCCCAGTTTCAACTGTTACCTTAATTTTTATTTTTTGTGTCTTGTTCTGTTTCATGATTGGTTTAGATTTATTAATATTATCAAAGTATTGTTAAGTAATTGCATACCAGCAGCAACAAGATGTTACGTTTTATCTTTTAACTATTTGTGTAAATGATATAATTAAAAGAATAAGTGATGAATGCCATCAAAACCTTTTCCTAAATTGGGCACAACATATAAAATTAGCAGTTAATTTTACTACACGAAGTTAACATTTTTAACGACGCCATTAAGAAGTGATAAAATCGGAATCCTTTTGTATAAAATCAGCCTCACTCGGTGTGGTACGAAATAAGGGTGGTTTCGATGCTCCATATAGCATGGCCGCCCGGGGGAATGTCTCACAAAAACATGTTTTTAAATACGACGTCTGTTTGAAACGAAATGTTACTGCCACGAGAGCGGATTTGCCGACATCGGCACTCTTAGCCTTCTTAGCGCTCTCCTCCCTGTTCTCGAGGGACAAGAACTATCACAAGATTTGTTACATTGGTCAGTAATAATTCATTTTAAAACGAGTCAGGCAATATTTTTTATCTATTTAATCATTGAAGATAATATGCAATATATTCTCCAACGAATATTTGAAACAGAAAAATCAGGTCAAGATATATGACTTAGAACTACCAACAGTAATCTTCATTTTCTATATTCTACTAGTGGGCCAGGGCAGACGTTGTCCTGCCACAGACCGCCTGCTTAGTAGGAAAGTTAAAAAATTTGGTTGAATGTATTTTTGGATGAGATATCCGAAAAAAAAAATCTCTCAATTTTTTTTATATCTCCACAACAGCGCAACTTATCGGGTCCAAAACTATGCTTTATTGCAAACTGGAACCAACCATACACATTCACAAAATTTCAATGAAATCGGTTGGGCGGTTTCGGAGATTAGCGTATATGAACACAGTGACAAATGATTTTTATATATTAAGAAGATATACACGCATATTGGTATTGTCTGCTTGCCATCCTTATGTAGGATTGCAAGATTATTCCGACTTACTCATAACTTATTCGTGCTTTATTAATAGTTCGTTATGAAATTTTTAAAATCATTCATCATAGGCCTCCAGTACTGTTTTTAACAGTAAAACGAATAATTTTAGCAGATTTTTAATAAATATACAATATTTCATATTATTATAGTTTTTACCGTGTAGTAACAAACATTACCATGTACGTTTTCGAGTTCCTGTCCAGGTATCTTCAACTTTTTACAAACTTTTAACACTGAATGCAAATATCATCGGACGGTAAATTTTATTTTTAATTTTTCAATAAATAAATCTTTGAAACACAACGACTTTTATAAAATTTTCAACGAGTATATGAAAACGGCGTACCATTTTTCCACTGATGTTGTTAAATGAAGTTAATTTATGCCTTTTTATATTTATTTATTTGTAAAATGTAACTTCTTCAATTTTTTTAAATTTATTTTTTATTTTCGACATCACACGTATATTTTCAACTGAAAAATATAAATTGTTGTACTAACTCGTGTTTTCATTTTGACTTCGCGTATTTATTAATATATGAATACAAATAAAACCTTTTGGATTTTAATTATACATGTAAGTACTTATTAATACTTTTTCTTTAATATACGTCCTAATTTCATCTAAATTATAAGAAGCCATATACGACGTACAGCTCATTGGTACGCGCCACAAATCTAAACTATAAAATCACGATGCAGTTGGTACAATGCAGTGTTCACATTTAAAAATAATTTTAAATCTAAAATGTGAAGTTATCAAAATGTGGTTAGAAATAACTCGAATTCTTTTTTTTGGGTTACTATGTTCACTAGTACCCTTCGTCCTCTCAACACCATTATCCGGTGTGCCCCCTGCCACCCACCTAACTAAAGCCGGAATGGCTGCGTTTCAGTTTCTTTTTTGTTCGGTCGCGTGAAATAAAGCGCTGAATGGACACGGCCACTTTTTGTTCCGATATTGATCTCGCTGATAAAATGGCGAGTTATTGCAAGCTTTCCTGCAGATAATATATTATATCTCCGACTCATAAGGCGAACAGTACTACCGCCATATATCAACGCTTTATAACAGTAAATTCAGCGGCAGGAGTATACTGACTTGCGACGGGTAAATCAGAGGTACCGTAATGCTTTATCTCAGGATACAATTCATAATTTAACAGATGCTAGGATGTTTTGGAATGTACAGAGTAACTGAAGATCAGATTATCATATATAAAACCACGTATTTACTTTTTAACGCCCTGTTTAGGGTCTTTTACATATGAATAGTAAAAACTTACATAGAATTTATTAAACGTAACTGAACTGCCTCAAACACGATCTTTTGTATTTTTAAAGGATAAATTGAAGATTTCCGTTGACTCGGTATAATTATTTCCCTCCATTAGAAGTCTGAGTAATGAGGAATACAATACAAATGGGATAGACATTTAAATATTGGGTATTTATAGTAATAACAAACCAATGGATACATCTAAATAATTTTGGAAAATTAATAGAAGTGTATCGCGACTTTATTCACAAGATGTCTAACTTATCGTATTTTTTCCGGCAGAAGATCATCAGCGGTAATTTAACCGATTTTGAATCCGTTAAAAACACATATTCGGGTGAAATGGAGAAACGAAAATCATAGTCAATGTATTTTTCGTTTGATTTTTGCTTTAATTTTTTGCCAAGCAAAACAATCTTTTCGTATGTTCCTGAATTCAAAGCTTACGATAAAATGTGTAGCGAGCTTGTAAAAAATAAACAGAAGTAAGAAATACCTCCCAACGGAATTCAGAAATATTTAAAATATACACGTCCGTATAAATACACAGTGTCCGGAAATTCGTAGTACAAGCGTATAATTGTTTCTTTTGATTTTTTTTTTCGTTTGAAATTTGGTTCTCGAGTAAATTGTCCGAAATTGGAAATCCATCACCGGGGAGTTAACGTTAGATTTTCAGGGTCTTATGAAATGCGTCATCAAATAAAAATCGTTTCTAAATACTATACATAAGTTTTTAAATCTAAATTTTTTTTACTAACTTATGCCGGGAAAGGCTCGTTATATTGAATAAGAAAGTCACTCCCAACTAACTCGGTGGACGTAGTGTACATTGAACACCCCGCCCTTGAAATCGCTTCTTCGGTAGTCAAACGACTGAAAATTTTCGTAATAATTTCATAACAGATTTTATAATTTTTTTTCCATTTCCATTATTTATTTTTTTTATGCCCCTATTAGGGCTTTTACAAACATGTGATGTAGCATAATTTAGTGGAACATTTTAAGACAGGTAAAAATTGTTAAAAAAAAAATCGAATACATTCGAACAGTAAAGGCTGACATCAATATTTATTTATGGGGTAATTTTGTTAATAGGCTTCTTTTGACCGAATTCCGTACAGTTGAACATATCTGCTATTTCTAAGAAAGAAATGCCAACTGTTTGCAATCTAGATACATACAAAAATCTAAATGACTCAGTCCTGATACTTTTACAATTGTAGAAAACTTTTGATCGAAACATTCTGATTGGTACACGGAAGAAAATCAGGCTATGTAAATTAGGGCTGTCTATAACACCATTAACAATTTTAAAAATAAAAATAAAATTTTATGTTCATGTCTTGAATACATTCTTACGTAAATACTTTGCTCTAAGCATCACCCTGTTCGATATGTGGAGATTTTAAGAATGTTTTTTTTTCATTTGATACAATTTTTTCATACATCTAGTAGGAAAATATATTTAATACAAGTAAAAAATATAAAAACAAAATTAAGAAAATACAGTTCAAGAATAACAGTTAAATTGGATTACAAAATACAGTTAAGTACCTTCGTATACCACTCATCAAATTTTTGTTACATATGAAGCACATCCTACGAAAAGTGCGAAGACTTATGGCTTTCTTTATGGCTTTTGGTAGGTTATTGTAATATTTCTGTCATTTATAATACACGCTGTTTCCTGTGCGTGTAAGTTTAGTTTTGGGAAGTCTAAAATCACCGCAACTTCTCGAGAAATAATTGTGAACATTTTCATGGTACATAATATTATTTTACAAATAATTAGAAAGCATGTTATTTTTAAGTTTGTACATTAATGTTAACGCATTATATAATATAAGTTGTTTGGTTGACATCGAATTAAAAATTTGTAACATAATTCAAACTCTTGTAAAAATACTTTTGAAAGTAGTTATAACTTTGTGGTTATCTATTATATTTAAATGAAAAAATATGATGAAACCGCTTATATATTTTATATATATGTTTGCCCTGAGGAAGGAACGGTTCTTCCAAAACCGGTCGGCGTTAATAAAATATATTAGTGGTTCTAACGAAGTAATATTGTTTCATAAAATATCTTGTAAAAATATTACATTTCAAAATCATCCTCATCTTTTGTTTTGTAAAATCATCCTCATCCTTTTTTTTGTATAACCTGAAGTTAATTATTATGGGCTTCGTTACATTAGAATTAAATATTAGAACAATGATTTAAATGAAGAGTTACAATAGTATTCTATACTCGTATAATGCAGGTTGTCTTGAGATCTAATAATCCATTTTTTATAAATTTTCTTAGTTTTGACGTTTATGACCTTGACACATAGTTTGCTTACATTCATACTCGTATTAGTTGTATCGATGCTCTGACTTTCTAGGTTAGGTTAGCTTTAATTAGTTGAAAACTTTAATCTAGATTAAAAATATTTAAATATAGAATGTTTTTGGCTATACTAAATTGTTAATGGCCGACGGTAAAGTTGTCATATTTCCAAAAGCCCTAAATAATCACGAAAGTTTGTGTTTTACTGTTTTCGCTTCACCCTTCGCATTTTTTCTACCAGTAAACATAAGTTCCCGCTTGCTTTTTTTATTATCTATCTAATGTCATGTAAACAACATCGGATACTGTTTTAACAACGTATTAAATCCATATTTTCCCATGTTCATTTTGGAAATATGTTGCAAATAAAATTCGGAATGGGCCTCCAGAAAGTGTTCTTGATTAGTGGGTGCTTAAGATGTCGAACACTAATTTGGTGATCTGCGTATGTGTAAATCATATCTTTTGCAATAACATAATTTAACTATAATTTTGAGCATACTCTCTTGTGTAACCAATATAATAATATTCTTATAACAAAATATTTTTAGAATGCATTAGAAATGCCAAACCAATCAATGGGTAAATGAAATATAGTTTGAGGATAGGTATAAATGTGAAAAATGCAATGATTGTTTGGCAGGATCAGTGTTGCCAGATGCATGGTTTTTAACATGTTTTCATGATTTATATGTCATTTGAAACTTTTTATAGCATTTCAATTCAATCTTCAGTCCAAAAGGTCAATTTTTTTTCATCACGAACGAGTTTCAGCCTCACAACACACCCCAATTGGGGATGCTCTAAATCAGGATAAAAATATGTACTGTGAGATACGATTTTTTATACCGGTCATGTGGGGAAATCTGGGAATGTGGTTTTTGAACTTCATATCTACGTAGGCAACTAATTACGTAAAAATAAATTATTAATTCGGAGTTGTTAGATAATTTCTTCTCATGATCGGAAAAAAGTTATTTCATTTTTTTTTTTTCACAAATTAAACTTGACTTTTCATGATTTTATTTGTATGATAATTTTTAAGCATTCCTTTTTCGTATATTTCAAAAGAAAATCATAAAATAATTGTTTGAGTAAAGCATTATAGATAATTTAATGAGGTACTGTTATTTTCTCATTTACATTCTCAATGAAAACCTTACCAAAAACATGTTATACACTATTCCTTCAAAACGTTGTTTTTTTACTGTCCAGGAAAGAGGTATATATGTCGTTTTTTGTTAATACTGTTATTTATCTGTTCTACAACAAGAAAGTGTTGGGTCGATAAATATTAATTGTATTAAAATATGCAAATTTGCTCCTTAGTTAAATTTTATAACTTGTAATAATGAGATGAGTTAAGATACCAAAAATGAACTACATATATACTTTTATACTATTATAGGAGAAAAGCCCGTGACAGACCAAGCTATTCTCGTCTACTTCAACATATCGCTCGCCATACAATATGCCAAGCCATGATGCATATAGAGTAATCTGTCCGCCCCATAATCCTGGCTCACATCCTTTTTCCTGTCGCACACTTATGTTTTTTAATTGAATTTTAAAATAATTTATTGAAAAAAATCATCGCGATCTGTTTTGGATTTGATAGAGGCAAAATTATAAAGTTCTTTAATTTGCTTCAAAAATAATTGTTGTATTTCCGCTTCCATAAATATTCGTCATTAAAATATCCATGTCTGTTGAAAGCAAAGATATTAGAAGAACGAGATATGCTATGTTGGCCGCCGGACCGTAGGCGAAGTACTACCTAATTAGGGTACTTTGAATACTATCGGGACGCATACGCACAGAAATCTGTTCTATGTATTAGTGCGGATACCTTAGCGTAAGCGAAGGTGTGCAGTAGTATTGGTGAACAAAACCGGCGACACTAGGCTAAACAATTCCACACAGTATGAACTGCTCATAGCACATCTCGTTCTTCTAATATCTTTGGTTGAAAGCCTAAAATATTAATTGTTAATTACTTTCCTTTTCTGGATCGTCTGAAGTAGTTTTCATTGTCAAACGTCAAAACCGAAGTGGAAATTCATTAATCATGCACCATCTGTGTGAACACAAATGTTAGCAATAAGCAACTAATTTCGTTAGCAAATACTCGAACCCATTCGGAGTAGGTAGGCTATTGCGGGTAAGCCATAGGTACCTACCAAAACTTCTAGTTTGATCAAATTTAATTCATGATACGCAAATCTAGTAAGTATTGCTGGCCTTATTTTATGTCGCTAATAAATTTTGTATTTTCAATTTAAATTATAAAATATTTTCAATGTATAAATTGTATCTCTTTTAGAGTGGTTTTATTTGTAAGTAAAATTATATTAATAATGTATAGTTTGATCATTGGAAGAAATTGATTTTCTCTGAAATAGGGATATTTTTTGATATTACCCTTTGTTTCTGAAGCGTAATATCGGGTCTGACTTTTTGCCGATCGCGTATGTGAATACGCGCTTCCAAAAATTACTTGAGCAAATGTGGCCAGCGACAAAAAAGCCGGTCCGGCCAAAAAACCGTGAATGGAAATTTTTTTCTTAAAGACAAATTTGATACGTTACAATAGATTGTCTGTTTCGGATATAAAATTAAAAATTTAAATTTAAGAAAAATAAAAAAAATTCACTTTGTTTATGACATTGCAAAATATTTTAATTATTAATGTTATCGATATGTAATTGAATCATGATTATATACTTTTTTTCATTAACCCCACATAGTACGCCATGAGGAGAATAATTTCCCTCGGGGCCTATATCATCTTTCGGGATGCTGTGTGGAGAGTATTTTAAGGAAAGGAAAGAAAAGGGGTTCTGGGAAGGAAAAAAGTATGAGGGGTGGGTAGAAATCTAGGGATCAATGTGTCTAGGAGTGACGGAATATTGATCTTTCCCTCCCGCTGCGGCGCAAGGCGATGGGTCAAGAGAGATCAGTTGGAGAGGTCAAACAATCTCCCCAAACCAGCCTTTTTTGATCCGAGAGCCCGGGCAGCCCTGCTAAATCACCAAACGTAGCGAACCACGTGGGGTGACCTATTACATAAATGTTGGTAATTCAATAAATGTTTCCCGAGGTGACGGTACCCAAACCCGCCTCACAAATTGAAAATGTGAGGAGGGTAGTGTGGTATTCCTTTTTATTGGAGTAAGGAATAAAGTTATAATTTTATATTGAGAAAATACGATGTTTATTTTTGTACGTTTTTATTTAGTTATAAAAAATACAATTTTATGTCTAGACTTTTAAACATATTTCTGTGATATTAATACTTTACAAAACATCTAAAACTTATTCTTTATAGTATTTAGGCATAACCAAAGAAAAGCGGCAAGTTTTTTAGCTTCATTAAAATCTGTCTGTAGTTCATTAAAAATTTTAAATCCTTAAAAATAGATTTTTTTTTTGAAATATGATAGGAAAATAACTTTTCTCTATCCTTTGTTGTGTGAATTTTGACTAACTGAGGCGGGACTCTTTGGTGAATACGTTCTCTTATTAGATAAATATTACATTTCTCTCTTTTTCAAGCTATTTTCTCATTATAAAAGACGCTAAGTCAGTCTCCGCTACCGAAACACCGTTTGGTAGACATTATCATTTTGCAGTCGAAGTTGTTTCTACTGAGATAACCATCTTGACCGATATCTACTGCCCGTTTTTCCCGGCACCCTGGGGCACCATAGCTGACACCACTGAGTGGACTGTTGCGGTCTTGACCTCGTCCGTTCAGTGGGTTGCTTCCCCTACCTCCCTCTACCCCGACGACCACATTTCATCCCTTCTTACAAGTTGTTCTCTTGAATAAACTAATTCTTAAGAATACTTTAAGACTTTTTATGGTGAAGATATTTTTTTTAATTTAAAGATCTTAAAGAAAGAGTTAGTTAGTCAGAAGAATGAGTAATGCGTTATTATATCGAGCTGTCAGCTAATTCTCAAGCATCACTTAGAGGTATTTATTATTTATGTTTTCCTAGAAAATTGTAATGTTTTGTTCAAAGATTTGGGGCCTTTTGGGAGGGGGATTTTGCTGCGAGACGATTTACCATTCAATTTCATTTAAGAGTAAATTTATTTTTAAGCAACATGTTAATATCTATATTGTGTGGGAAGGTTCGTTTCATTTTAGAGCTTATACAAAAAATCATTTGTAAAAATATATAACCATAAAAAGGCATTTGGATAAAACTACAAAAAAAAATCACGAAATATTATACAATTTCAGGATTTATAAAGCTGAAAGTATTTATTTACAAAATATTTTCCTCGGGATCACGTTGCCTTTCAAAAACAAATATTGCCAATTTTATTTATTATATGATTCGGTATCTTTATTGCCAAATGACTAAAGAGACAACCATTATTACCCTTCGAATTAACATGGTTAATTAACTCTAAAAATCATTAGTGATTCAGATTTAAATCTGTCAAAAAATAAACAAAAGAAATACACATTTCGCTACTACCTACTTTGTCGCTTCGACCTTTAATAATTTAACGTCTTACGCAGCAATACAATTTTAATCCACGCATTCACCCATGCACCGACAACCAAAAATACTATGTTTAATTGTGGCACATGAACAGATCCGGATAAATATGTGTATTCACAGATACAAATATTGTTAAGTAAGTTGTAAAGATTAAATTTCAAAGGAAAATTTTCTCTAAATTTATTTTCATTTAATGTAATCTCTGCAGACATTCCCTACAATCCGTTAAGTTATTCTAGGTACGCGGTTTAAAAGCCTTTAAGAATGCTTTTAGAGTTCTGTTTTTTGAAATAATTTGCACAGTTTCTTTAACATAAGAACCACTTCACACTTAACGTAAAATTTAAAAAATCCCGGAAATCGCTGCTTCAAGTTCTTATTAAAAAATAATAACGTATATTTTAAAAAGCCGTCGGCAGCCGCTGGCGGCCTCTTTTTGCAGCTTTAATGGTGGACGTGAAAGTACCTAATGAGCTTTCACAGAAAGCTCAGTGGCGTGGTGAATGTTTTATAAGAAGACACCCACGAGCCATGAGCCATGAAGAATACATCCTGGAGAGTGGCATGGAACCCATGAACCTAACCACGGTCAGAATTTTAATTGCACCATTAATACAAGTTAATCTGTGGATACTGGTGACAAAGGCTTGAGTGGAATTAGGAGAGCTTTCGTTACCACTTTGGTATGTCTGGCAATGCAGTGGTGTAATCCGTTATGACTAAAAGTCCTTCGATTCCAGTATTATTTGCACAACGTATTTTTTTTTAAATTATTATTCTTTGTAAATTTATGATTTATATATTATGTTTGTCAAAATTTTTACGTACCCAAATATTTCTAATTTTTTACATAATTATCTACCCCAAATATGGATGCTAATATTCAGCCAAGTTAACAGCCTTCCACAGGCTTTAAAGTAACGAATGCGTTAAAATGTTCATTTTATTGTGCTAGAAGTTCCAGAAAAAAATTTTAACGAAAATTTTATGAAGCTGTATCTCAGCATTCGAGTTCGATATAGATGTGTATTGCTGCTTTCGCTAAACACATTGTTTGCTTTATTGTTAACAAATGGGGTTATGATTTTTGAGCATTATTCAAGTAGACGCGTTTGCTCTATATATGTTCATTCTAAGTTAAAACTGTATCATCATTTGGATTTGCGCCTGCCCCGTGGAAGTCATCTGTTTGTTGGCAGACAGTACTTTGTACCGGTTATTTGACTACAGGGATGAAATTTGACTAAAATTAAAGCTTTCCTTGAAAGCTTCCGATTCTCCAACATTTGAGGTATTTCATTTTAAAATTAATTACTTTTTAAAAACGTTTCAACAAAAGATGTAATATTAATTAAAGAGCAAGGGTTAGCAAATTTATTCAGTCAAGATAAAGTATTATCGAAATAATGCTAAGCTCATTTTATTTATTCATATTTTTTTCTGAAATATAAAATAAGTCTCTAAAAAATTCCATTAAAGTTTTTCAAGAGAAAAAGTTTCAAGTTATCATTCAGATGTATCTTTATTGTTTTATTTCATTTCATAAAGTCTGAATAAATAATAATTTTCAGTACCCAATACCTACTCTGCGAGTTACAAAACGCTCAAAGAACACACTTCTGCCAATGCGTAAAATGGTAATATTTATTGTTTCCAAGCTTAAAATAAAAAAAGTGATGTGCCGAGCTTAAATTTAAAAAAAATAGATCATCAAACCGCTATTTAGCATTAAAAGAAAAATAAAATGTATTAAAAGACTATATTTTTCATTTTCCAGGAATCATTTTTTTCTTTGTAAAACCAAATTTACCTTTGCTGCGAAATTTGTGCAGGAATCGGATTGAATAATGTTATATAATATGCTATTAATGTTATTTAATTCGTTTGATATCATCCGATTATCGCTATTTATTCCCGGAAATATATTTTATTGGTAATTTTTTTAACAAGTTTCGTCGAATTTCTACTATTTGGAGTGAAAACTAATTTTGAAATAGAATCTTCAACATTTAAAAAATAATGTAAGCTTTGTCTTATTTCTTAAGTTACTCTACCAAGCACGCCACTGATTATCATTGGTTAAACCATAATTTTATATTAGAAATCGTTGGTTCAACTATATGGAACTATAAATACTTATTCATCTCATTTCTTTTATTTCTTTATTCTATTTGAAAATAACTCGTTTGGAAAGTTTCCAGAATAATTCTTTTGAATTCGTTCAAATCAAATAAATCAAACTACTTTCATTTGGTATTGATTTAAGATCAGCCCATTTTGTAGTGAAAATGTGACACTAACGATACTAAGAATACTGAAGATTTTTTCAATTGCCTTTAGGCCTGCAGATCAGTAATTCAAAAACCAGACAAATCTCGAGCAATTAAAATAAAACTGCCAGAGGGATTTTGGTTCGGGATAAGCGGCCAAATAATTATTATTCAAATTGCGAAATGGTCTATTCTATTGAAATCAAATTTCAAGAACGATTATAAAAAATAATAATGTCATCCGTAATTAATTGTAATATTTCTACAATGTTGCATACTAATTTATCACTCGTTGATACTTGAGCAATTAGCCAATTTTAACCTATTGGTATGAGAACTACAAACGCTAATAATTCTCTGACAGTTATAAATGAAGGAATGTGGAAATGTGTCACTACATTTTCTAATTGTGAATTGTATTATTTTATGTAAATGTTTTTTTTTCAAATCGCTCGTAGCTCGTTTTGATGTACGAGTATGTCAACGAGCAGAGTAATTCTGAAAATCTTTGTTTCATTTTACACGTATTTTACGAATTGGTTTCATAGCAGATTCCTTGAAATATTGGCGACCCTTACAACAATAAAGTACGTGCCTATTTATTAATTAAATTTTATCAAAGCCCACCAAAGCTTCACAAATAATATTTCAAATCAAATTACATAGTGATGCCTTAATGATTTGTATGATAAATGACTAAACAAACAACAGTCAAAGACAGAGACAGTTCAAAGGATATCAATCATTCAACATTTTGGATAACGTCTTAAAATTCTAACGTGGCACTTAATTTTAATTTCTGTCTTTTGTGGAAAACTTTGTACAGTTAATTAGTAATGAAAAAAATGACTGTAGCGTTCTAACTGAACCTTTGTTGTAATAATGGATCTAAACATATATAAAATAAAACAATTGAAAACAATATACTTTGCACTTTGCCAATCAATTATAGAATATGGAATTATTGCTTGGGGAGGAGCAACAACATAGAAATTGCACAGAAAACGATCTTAAAGGTAATAACTAAAAAAAACATAGACTGAGACTGATACAGACCAAATATTCAATAGTTGTGACGTACTAGATATACTCCAATTATATGTTAATACACTACTTAACTACATTTATGATCAAAAAACAAATTTCAACATACACAATATATCATTAATCATTTAGACAAGCGTACAGACAAAACATAAAAACTCCTACGGTAAATAAAAGTTTTGGATAAAAACACTATCAATACCATGCTATAAAAGCATTCAACAGTCTAACACTTGAAAAGAAAATTGAGAAATTTAAAAAAAAATAATTCAGACACAAAATTAAAAAATGTATTAAAGAAAAAAAATACAATATTACAAAAATTTCATAACATAAAATAATAAAACCTACACGTAACACACAAAACCAATATAAAACACATCACTCACAAACACACAACATATAATATAATATACCGATTTTAATTTTATTTCTTTTTATTTTAGTTTAATTTTAAATCTATATTTTTAGTTTAAATTTATGTTAATCTAATGTTTTTTTTTCTTCACCAACATTATGTATATTTTCTTTAAATGTATTATGTATACTTTTTTGTATTATAAAATGGAGGCCTCAGCACGCGTAAGCCAACCAATGAGGCCGACATTACTGAATTGTACTATGAAATGTAAAATATTGTACCAAAAAAAAATAAAAAAACACAACCAGAATTTTCCCGGTTTTATATAGATTTATTTATTCGAATTAATGAAATCTATAATATAGCTCCACCCAAATAATGCTTACGGCATAGTACAATGGGTTGAAAACTTCCTTTTACATTTGAGCGTGGATGATGTCGTCCTTCCAAGAATTGATTCTTATGTAACTAGTGCTGCTATCCCCTGTTTTTCAAATATTTCTGGTAACCCTTTTTGTTAAAATTGTATTATTTTCGGAATCATGCCGTTATACACATAAATTTTCATGTTTTAGAATTATTCACTGTGGATTTTTTTTCAGAAACGATGAATATGGAACTGAAATGAGGAACAGCTGACAAACTGCTTTGTCAGTTTAGCGGATGCATATAATGACGAATATATAATAACGTGATATTGTAAATTGTTTTTAATTATCACTCGATAATTTATTCCTCCTGAAACAGTTGGTATTATAATCATTTATCTACAGCCTTAATGAGGAAAAATAGAAATGTGTTAATTTTTTCCTGACGAGAATCCAATCATTTGGAAAAATAAGAATTTCCGGAAAATTTAGAACAATGTAAAATCCTTTGAGTTTGAAACTAATTATTTTTTTAATACGCTGGTAAATGGTTTTCTTAACTATGGAAGCTTTTTAATTGAAAACCGATTGTTATGGAAATTTTATGACACGACTATATGTAACTATAACTTTAGAATCCTTGCTAGCTATGTTATATGTATTAGATATGTATATTTAATGCTTTCATTACATCCTGACAATTTCGAAACACCCCGTGATTAAAATTCCTGCATAGAACAGCAATAATTGGAATTCCTCAAGAATGTGGATAAATGTGGGGACATGAATATAACATGTAAGAGACGGTAAATCGAAAGGAGCAAACTTCTGGAATCGAAAGACGGCAAACTTTGTCCAACGCGCATAGAATGAAATAGACAACTGTCCAAAATCGTTATTCAGAGAATCAAATTAAGTCGTTAAATTTTATCTCGTGGTCAACGGGCGAACTGAAACTGGCTACGAGTATAAAATCTAAATCCTTTTCAGATTTATATAACTCACTGAAAAGTATAGCTGAAATGGAAAATTCCAGCTATTTTTACTATAAAAACTCTGTTCCTTCGAGATTTGGGAGTCGTTGCGACTAAACGAGTAACAGGAAATTTCTTTACGATATTTTTACTGCTTTCAAATTAAATTTGTAAATGATTATGTACTTTTCTCTCTTTTAATTGGTAGGGAGGTACCGAGGAATCGAAATCCAGAGCTGCATTTACGCCAAGGAAACCTTTTCTTTGCTTGTAGATACCTTAATTCTTAGAACATTAGATTAAACCATTTTTTCTGTTTTCACTCGTTTCTTTAAATCTATGAAATTAAATAGGAAGGTTGGATTAAATACTATTTAATTTGTGTAACGCTGGATTTTAAACACAAAAGCTATTGGCACAGAGTCAAGAAATTTACCGCTCTGCTTCGTAGTTCGTCAATTATAATGTTTTTTTAATGAAAATACATACAAAAAATTCACTCGCAAGGAACATCAAAGTATTTAATCCTCAACTTAAAAACCACAAAAATACCCATTGCCAACATTTTAAATTGCCATGGAATAAAGAATGACACAAAAGTGCCTTGTGGGTGTGTTTCGTGATACAAATATTTTCCTAATCGAAGCTTAACTTTCCAATAGAAAACTCTATTTACAAAATTCAAATTAGATGGAGATCTACGATGTCAGTAAGTGAGTGGGGTGCTGGGCTATTGGGCTAAATGGAACATTTTTATTTCTATTCAAATTTGTATGTAACGCAATTTCAGTGTTATTCTTTATTGTATGTAAATTGTGAACATTGTTAAAACTACGAAGAAACTTGTTAAAAATAACTATATATATGAGTTATTAAATATCCAAAAAGTTAGTATGTATCTAAAACAAACTAATTTATTTGGAAATCCATTAGGTGGGTTTAGACCACACGAGCGAAAGCTCGTTCTTCCCCTTTCCGGCTAAATTCTCTTGATGTACACGCTTTTGGTCGAGCGAACATTCTTTTGCGTTCTACGGATATTTGAAAGCATTGCTGCCTACAGTTAGTAGGTAATTTTCTAAGAATTCTCGTTCGTTCGGTAATCATAGACTCCCGGTAGAGCAAGAGTCTATCTGCGTAGAGCGTTCGCATTTGGGCGCGCTCGCTGGCAGAGCGATTTTATCAAAATGTTCGTCGTTCGCTACTAATATTCATATTTTTTAACTAATTTTTAACAATATCAAATCCAAAAACTTCCTTTTCTAATTGTGTGTTTTTATTTTAAAACATTATTTGATAATATGTGCCTCACTGGTCCTTTACCCGGGCTGGGGCCCCAATTTCTCAATTTTATAAAATTCAGCAAAAATATAATACGAAATAAAATATAATGTAGCTGGGATCAAATAAAATAAAATACAATAATATCAGCTCAGTCCGTCTGTACAGATAGAGAAAGAATAGCGCATTTTGCTTTTACATATTGCGCTGTTCTTTTTAAAATTATGTTTTACCTGTCACAGGTGACATTTATGTAACGCAATCGGTGGAGTACTTTTGGAGATTTAAGATTTTGAACAAACGAACATTCACTTTTTTATTTATAAAGAAGATTGGCATATTTCATGTTAAATATTTGGTGTGTATCAATAATTCTCATTTTTGTCTAAAAGATTATTTTAAGTTTATTAATTACTACCTTTTATTTCAATGTTTTATGGTAAAAATAACAAATCAAAATGTGGTTTTCTTTGCGATTGCCATATTACCGATGACTGAATTTGTTGCACTTCCCAAACAATAATTCTATGTTCTGTTATGAATTGACGGTAAATTGGATGAAGTTAAAAATATTTTGTTTTGTTTTTCTTATAAATTTTTACTGTCCCATTCAAATTCTGTTACTACACCATTATGTGCCAGTTGCTTCACAGAACTTAAATAATAACAAAACTTTAATAGAACTTTCACAGGACTTTGAATGTCGATGAATGTTCTGGAATTCATCATTAGCTTAGTAAATAATCGTCCTTACGGGCTTTTATATGATGTTTTTTTTACAAGACTTACTGCATAATACAGTGCCAACAGAAGTTTTTTTAATGTTTAAATAACAACAAAAAAAATCTTTTAAAATCAACATAATACACGGTACATGTTATTTTCCATTTAAATGTACACAATATAAGAAAAGAAAAAATGAGAGAAAAAAATAAACCAGTTTAAAAAGTGCAGATGGGGTAAAAGTAATACAATAGTACGGGTTGATAATGCGTAATTTACAATTGAATTTATTTGGTAGAGAAAAACAAATTAGTAAGTAGTAATATTATTGAACGGTGAGTGAATGAATTGAAATCGCGTCTGGGTCCCACCCATACGTCGTGAGTTTAATTTCTCGTCTGCCTAAGTCCTTCGTCATGACAAAAACAACGTTTTTCGCTTAATGTGGTAATAGTGTTTTAGTGACGTTTCTCATATTGTCAGGTTATTGGTAACCCGGCAATAAAGGTATTTATTTTAAAATTAAATAAATATATATTAAAACATTACTTGTTCATGAAAATTATTTACTCACTAGGAAAGTTAAAAAAAAAAAGAAAGTTAGTTAAAATGGAATTAGTTGTATAAATTGCCAAAATGTCCATGTCACAAATGTTAATCAAATAAATAACTTTGTGAACACTACTTGTCCATGTATTTATTTGACAAAAATTAATTATCATTCTGTACTGCTATTTCTTTACTTGCTAAGAAATTAGGAATCTAATTGCAAAAATGTGACCAGACATCGGAACAAGCGCGTTTGCAAGTTTGTCATTCGTAATCCCTGCAATCCCGTTTTTTTATCGTATAACTAATAATTCGAAGAGATTCTTAATTCAAATCCTTTAATTATTTCACAATTTATGGAGTGCATACGAAAATGATGTTGTTATTAAAAAGACAAATTGACTCATTAACCCTGTACATAATATAAATATTTGTTGAGCATGACCTGGATTATAACATTGTTATTGGAAAGGTTGTTCGATATCTTTACAAGGATCCAAATTATTAACGGAGTGTTTTGTATATTGGCAAGTACCTTTACCGCAAAAGGGTTACATTCGGCTTACAATAAGTTCATCGACATTCATATTAATTATAAATCTACCTGTTCGGTATGTGGTCCCGGTGCTATATTGTCCTTAACACGGGAATAACCTTATTTCTACCCCTTGAACGAACAAGGGTTGGAAAGATGGAAGATACAATTAATTGAATCGGACTTGGGGAAGGTATGTGGTAAGAATCCATCAAATATTAGTGGGCCGCTGGGGGTGTGATGGATGATATCGTAACCAAACAAGTTTATACCCGATCCCAAATCGACCGTCCCTCTCCCGCCCGATAAATACCCAGGGGTGGACTATACCGGCGGGTGGCTGCGAACTTCCGGTGAGCTCACGTCAGATTAGGCCCAAATGATTAAGGGTTCCAATATTTTTTGAGAGAAATGAAAATGCAGCTTAAATCAGAGTTACAAAATACTTTTTCAGTATTTCTTAGGCATTAACTGTATAAAATTTTTTGGCATTTCGTTTTTTATTTAACCACTAGCTGCACCCCGCCACGCTTTGCTGTGTATCAGTATGTCTGTGCAGATAGAAAAACATAGCGCGCGTTGCTTTTACGTCCAACAGATGACGATGTATATAAAAAATTCGAATGCAACGTTGTGTCACAATTTCAAAACAATCAGGGAAGAAAATTTAAGATTTTAACAAACGAACATTTACATTTATTGTTATTTATATAGACAGATAGTGTTCCTACTTACACTGACTTCTTATTTCTTTTATTAGTCGCCGCCAGAAAAATAATAACACGAGTGTATTGTAAAAAAAACTTCTTAAACAAAATGTTATCAAATACCTCGGCTAGAGATGCATACACACAATGAGTTCATTAATTGACTGATTCTCCAAACTAACATGTATTGATGTGTTTTTTTTTAAATAAATTAATAGAAACTACTGTTTACAGATGAAATAAATATCAGAAGTAGAGGTTTATGTTGAAATGGCTAAAATCATTATAATTAAGATGATCAAATTATTTAACTGTTATTTATATGGAAGTGAGGCAAGAATTTGCCAGAGAAAGAATGGTAGAGGTATTTTCAGTTCAGTGCGATAGTGAGAAGAAGATTGGTTGAATGCATAGAGCTACAATTACAGGCGCTATTGCGTACTAATATATCGTTACATTATCACCTTATTCGTTCCACGCGTAGACCGGATTAGGTAATTTTAGTTACAGTGTTGGAGGTCAGTTGAAGGTAAAAAAGCTGAACCATTTTTTTCTCGGCGTGTCTCATCTAAATAAATGTTTTAATGTGATAATGTAAAAAAATGAAAAGAGGTCATTGGAAAGGATGGATGAAAAAATATGTATCGGGAGAACACGCTGCGCAAAACAAGCGTTACGGAGGTCCTAAGAAGGCATGACATGATAGAGGGAATCACATTCTCAACTCGAGTCATGTCAATATTCAAAATAACAATAAAGACGAGAATTCATGAGATGATGCCGCGACGAGTATTTGTCAACAGTCAGACAGATTTGGGTGACGTTACATCCTCTCTATCCATCCCTGACATTGTTAGGAACATGTACGTTAAAAACTTTATTTCATTCAATATACGAACCAATTCAAACATTTCAATACCATTTCGTCCCTGCCTGGCCGACCTCATTAACTACCAATCTATCTTACCTACTTACCTCACGTGTCCCATCCCTAACCTGTATCTAACACGTGAAGTAATAACATTTTTCCCAACTTCCGCCTTATCAAAATCCTAGATTACTTATTATGCTTGCCTCAGTTGAAATCATGTTTTGAAAACAATTATTAACAGGACATGAAGTACCTACTCATATCAAACGTATGGCATACAAATAATTTCCACTAATTTGGTCATTTACCAATACAGTAATCTAAGAGTTAATTTAATTATATTTGGCACATTAGACGAGTTCTAAGAAAGCATGTTTCATTGAATGACGTACCAGGAACTAATAAGGATTCAAAGCTACTTAAGGACTGGTGACCGGATTAGGCAATTAGACATTCTAGGGTGGATTTTCATGTATCGTCCGAAATACACTTGACATGTAAATCATGAACTTGTACCTAACGATAATATTAGGAGTCGGGGAACTTTTTTGGGTATCACCCCCCGAACTCAAAAGTTGAGAAAATATGTTAATTGTGGTATTTTCATACATCACGATTGTTATTAAATACTACATAACTCCAAATAAATTCACTATAACTACTTATTTAAGTGTTTATAATGTTTGAATTTTTTTTTAACTGAATGAGTGAGACCATGGCATCCGCAATTGGGGTATGTTGTGAGGCTTAATGTAGCGGTAAGGGGCAGGAGATGGGGAAGAAGAAGGTGAGGGAGTACCTGGCCATTCGAGCTGGTCACAAAACACGTCTAAAGCATTTCCAAGCAACATTTCACTTCTGAATGGTGGTCTTACACCAGAGCGATACTGAGAGTATCTTCCAGTTTGTAGTGTGCCGCAAGTATACTACATATTATTTGTAATTAATAAACCTTTGACTTGCCAACCGAAAGCCTTACCCCTCCACCACGGAAGCCGACCTCTTTGTCAGGATTAAACAAAATAAAATAAAAAAAATTAAAGTGAAAATATATATAAACACACACATGAAACCCTCGAGATTGAGAATATTTCCAATTTTTTGTCCATTAAACCCGATTTTCTTACCCTTAGATATCGATTTTGAAGAAACTTGTTCAGTACCTACTACCTTAAGATATGTTCGAGCTAGGTACATCTGCCATTCCCGACTGATATTTCTTTCACATTCGTTGGTACACTTTGGCCTGAAATATATTCGTGTATAATTAATAATACAAACTACAAAATAATTTTAAGTATTATGTACAAAAATAATTCATTTTTCGATTAGTTTCCCTTTTAATCCCTGTAAATTAGTATGCCACTAGCACAGACCTATAATGGGGAAAATGGAAGGATAAATTAATATCGCAAAATGTTCCAGAACATGCAAAATTGAGACCCAACTGCCCCCAACCGTCTGGAACCAGTGAGACCATGGCATCCCCAATTGGGGTATGTTGTGAGGCTAAAGTTAGTAGGGATGGGAAGAAGATGCGTAGAGGAAAGTAGAGAAGTACCTAGCTATTCAGATCTGATCACCAAAAACGGCCAGAGCTATTTCAAGCAACTTTAATTTTGTAAAATTTTGTAAATAAAGTACATTATTACAATTATTGTAAATATTATTTTTTAATGTGGTTGAATAGTCAAGAAATGCCCAAAATGCCCCATTTTTCCCACAAACGTTCTTCTCGCAAAAAACCCAATTCTTTAAACATCTTAGAAATTTCCCGCAATTTGGGGAATTAACCGCGAATTGGCAACCCTGATGTAGAAAATTTATACCATAGATTTTTACTGACACAGACGGGTTATTATTAGTATGATTAGTCATACCAACCAAACGGTGTGTTTTTAAGACATCGTGTTTTTTCGTTTTATAAATTCTACGCATAAAATATATAATAAAACTTGTATGTTCAGAATAAGCGTTTGGGGATCTATGAATATACTAGAATATTTTTTAATCCATAATATTTTTCACTGAAGTTCCTTATCATCGAGATCTTTGGCGTTCAAATTTTCAATTACTATTGAGGAAAACAATTACATTAGGTACATTCCAATCTACACAGATATATAGATATACGAATATCTCACGAACTGATATCCCAGAAGGCCTGAAATACAGAACTTGATAGTAGTGGGATGGAGCGTCGTAAATCATCTGTCCCTACAGAACTCTCGGCAAGGTCAAATAATAAAGTCTGGTAAATTGGTCTGAATACATTACCGAAAGACTTTGGTCCAGCGGAGATGCTGGGAGCAGAGATTAATGAAGCCACAGCCTCTTCTTGTTGATCCGCTGGGAAAGAACTAGGGCATGAATATTTGTTTAAAGATCCAATCCCTCCCACTGTTATAACTTGCGGCTTTTCGTAGAAGTCTGTATTTGTACACTCAGTATTTACATAATATAGATAAACCTTCTTTAATAACTATGGAAATTACACAAAATGAAAGGAAGATAGAACCAGAGTATTTGAATAATAAGGCAATTGTTATAAATATATTACACTGTTTAGAGTGTTTAACAACGAGTTATATTCAACAAGTAGTAACTTATATATATATTTTTAGGTATAGTTATAAATATAAGATATACCTATAAACAAGTATAATTTTTCACAATATAGCCATAATACATAACATGTTTCTGTTTCTATAATTATTTGTAATTTTCTTATTGTACAATATTTTGTAGTATTTTACAGTATTTTTGAAAATATTTTTTGCTATTATTGTAACTGTACATATTATTATCTATATATATAAGCACATAGACTAGCTCCCCAGTTTGACCCGAAAATAATTCTCTACAAATTGGGTAAACAAAAAAAGTGATGTCTGATATGAAATGTAATATATTTTTATCTCTTGTGAATATTTACTTTTTTAATCTAAATAAAAAATAAAAAAATAAAAAACATTTAAGTATAAAAATTACTCTACTTAAAGGTCATTATAATTTCTGTTCACTTATCTTAAGATCGAAAAGTTTTTTTCTAAAATTTAGCTGTTCGATTCTCCGTTTTCAGGCTATCGGGAAGGAGATTGTAAATATATAAACCATATACCATCATTGTCTATGCTTCTCCTACCACTATCACTCTTTAATATATTAGTGTACAAGTTATCATGTTGTCTTGTATAGTATTCGTGTACTTGCAACGTTTTTATAAATATATATATATTTTTTTTATTTTTTTATTTTAGGTACAGAAATCGTGGAGATTATTATAATTTTACTGGTCTTCCATTAAAAGCCTTAGCTTGTGGATGGAAGAAGAGTTAACATTTCACATATTATGTACAAATAAAGTCACGTGTACAGTTAATACAATGCAGTTGATACAGTTAATACATTTTATATAATTACAATAACTATTTACTATAATCATGTATTTCAATATATATATGTATGTGTAGGTAATATAGATACATGGCAATCAGACCCGTTAACTAAAATATGTAAACATATATGTATTCAGTAAGAAGAAAAACAAGTAAGATTTTTAGTGTGACATTCTCTAAAATACTTTTTGATGGAGTTCAACAATTGAATTTTGTTCCTAATGCTTCTGATTTCTATTGGTAGGTTATTGAAAAAGAATTTTCCTTGGTGAGTATAATGGTGTTGTGCAAAAGAAGTGTTTAATTTGGGGCACACAAATACATGTTTAAGTCTAGTACGATTTTCAGTTATGAATGCGTATTTATCTTTTTCTTTTATAATTTGTATAATTGAATTTTTTATAAATAAGTTTTTAAATGTTGGAACTTTGAATTCTTCGAATATGCTGTCAGTTGGGAAGTCTGGAGGTTTTTTTAGTATAATTTTTATTATTAGTTTTTGAACAATTTCTATGGGGGTCAGATTAGTTTTGTAAGCTGCTCCCCAACTGATAATGGCATACTGAAGAATAGACTGTACTAATGCGTAGTATATTGAGTATAGGTTTTTCGTTGATAAAAAGTTTCGTATCCGTAAGAATATATGAATTAACTTCCTAACTCTTTTTATTGTATGGTCGATGTGATCTTTCCATTTTAGGTTTTTATCTATGATTATTCCAAGATATGTAATTTTATCCGCTATTTTCAGAAGTGAACATTTTTGTTGGCAGTGATTAGTATCGTGTTGTGCGAGAGAATGATTATGTAAGAATATTTGAAGATTTGGAGGTACAATGTTAGTGTTAATTTCGAAAGGAATGACATATGTTTTATCACTATTTAACGACAAGAGGTTATTGTCAAACCATATTTTTAGATTATTTATGTCTTCTGTAGCTTTTAGATTAATTTTTTCCCAAGTTTTTTCTTTTATTATAAGGACTGTATCATCAGCGTAAGAGATAATTTGGCCATGCAATGGTTGAATAAATATGTCGTTTACATACAAAATGAACAATATTGGTCCAAGCACGGTGCCCTGTGGGATACCAAAATTTGATGTTTCTTGGTCGCTAGTTTGGTCATTTATTTTAACAAATTGTGCACGATTGTTCAAATAACTTTCTATCCATTGGACGGCTTTATCATTGATGTTATTTAATTTCAGTTTTTTGATAAGCTTTGCGTGTGAGATACTATCGAATGCTTTTCTTAGGTCTATGAATATTCCTGCGCATTTATTTCCTTCATCAAGTGCAGAGTATATAAATGATGTTACATTTGTTATTGAATCTTGTGTGCTTTTTGTTTTTAAGAATCCGAATTGATTGGAATGTAATATTTTATTGTTTTCTAGAAAATCAACAACCCTTTTTTTCACAATCTTTTCAAATATTTTTGCTATATTCGATATTAGTGATATCGGTCGATAATTTGAAACATTTTGCGGGTCGCCGGTTTTAAAGATAAGGGATATTATAGATTTTTTATAGTTTGTTGGGAATATGCCTTTAGTCAGACTGAGATTGATAAGGTGGTTTCGTGGTTTCAGTAGATACATTTTCATTTCTTTAAGAATTTTCACAGAAATGTGGTCAAAACCTGGAGAGGATCCGTCTTTCATGCTTTCTATTACAAGTTGTATTTCAGTTTCGGTAGTTTTTTTAAAAGTGGATAGTGTATTTTGTTTTTGGGTATTAGTTGTTATAGTTTTTGGTGTGTGTACAGATTTAGTGATTTTATCAGCGAGATTGTTTCCTACTTTAGAGAAGTAAGAATTAAAAATGTTTGCTGTTAGTTTTGGGTCTTTGGATACATCTGATACATGATATTATTTTCATGTTTTAAATATTTTATAGAATTATTTTTTTTCTTATTTTCAATTGCATAATTTACCGTTTTCCAAATAACTTTTAGATTGTTTTCTGAAGTAGAGATTATTTTTTTAAAGTAGTCGTCTTTTTTTAATTAAAGCTGTTAATTTATTTCTATATTTTTTGAGAACTATCTTAGCATTTTCATCGTGTGGATTCTTAATTGTATTTTTATATAGCCTTTCTTTTTCTCTGATAGATTTTATTAGGCCACAAGTGATCCAAGGTTTTATACGTCTGAATTTTGAATTCGTGTATAATGAGACCTCTGTTGTGGAGGTTTCAATATGATCCATAATTTGTTTTTCAAACATATTTGAGCATTGTTCGACATCGTTAGATTGTAGTATCGTACACCAAGTTTCTGCTTTCAATTTTTTCTCTAAAGTGGCAATATTTGTGGTTTTTTTAATAGTAATTGGAGCCTTAATTTGTGATTTTATTTCATTCTCATACAATAATAAGCAAGTGTGGTGGTCAGTAATATTCGTTTGCCAAATCATTGTTTTGATTTTATATAGGTTTTGTAATTTTATGTTTATCCAAATATGATCTAAGCAAGACGATTTTTGTCCGTGCATTTCTCTAGTATTTTTGTTTATGCATGATTTAAAGTCTAATTCAGTCATACAATTTAGGAACTCATTTTTGAAAATATTTTCTGATTTTTCGTTAATGTTAATATTAAAATCACCCGCGATAAAACAGGTTTTATTTTTAAGCGTTAGTAATATATTTTTCAGTTGAGTTATAAAATGTGAAATATTTGATTCGTGTGTTCTGTAAATGGCAATTATGTGATAAATATATTTATCGAGTTTAATTTCGATTTGAATACAGTTAGTCAGTAATATTGGGTGTTCTAAAGTCGTGACAATACTGAATTTGGTGTGAACGAATATTGCGATTCCACTATTTTTATTGATATTTATTTTAGTTGGGATGTATGTATAGTTAGGAAGTTGAAAGGCTGGTGACTCATCATTTGTAAATGTCTCTGTTAATATTATACAGTCTGGTTGTAATATTAGATTATTGATTTTAATAAATAAATTATAAATAATTAATAAATTCATCAAAATTTTGAAACATACTACGAATATTTTGGTGTAATATGAATAAACCGTTAAATTTGTGTGGGAAAAATTCATTACATGTCTCTGTGTTTGCACATTCGTATTCATGGATTTTGTAGAAATTTTCTATTTGGTTAGCTATAAAATCATCCATTTAAAATTAATTTTAATTCATTTAGAGCAATTGATAGCACATACATCCATAAGCTTGCCAAAACTATGAAGAATTAAATTAAAAGAATTACGCTCCGTTATTATAATTATATCGGTATCGTGTCTATTAGTGAATAAAGTGTACTTATATCTGTTGCGAATGTATAACATGAGCATATAAATAATACATAACATAAGCATATAAATAATATAAAATATAAGCATAAAGAGAAAATAAAACATGAGCTTAAAGAGATTAAAAAACATAAGCATATAAAGAAAATAAAACATAAGCATATAAAGTATACCAGTGATATATGGATTTGGTTGTTGCGGATATTTAACATAAGCGTGAAAAGTATGCATAACATTGGCATAAGTATACAGAGTATGCATATAGTTGTTGCGAGTATATATCACGAGCATATAAAGCATAAGCATATAAAGCATATAAAACATAAGTACATAGAGAAAATAAAACATAAGCATAAGCATGTAAAGTACATAGGTGTTATAGGGATTTAGTTGTTGTAAGTATTTTACATAATTATAGCAGGCATATAGTGTAACTATGAGTTGAAGATACATAGTACAAGATTTATATTGGTTAATGCTAAAACTAAATGTAGTGTTTGGGTAAAGAGATAAAAGAAAACTAGAGAAATACAAATTAAATAATTTAAATTCCCCTGTAACCATATATCTGTGCCCTTCTGTTTCATATAATAGGTTGAGATTAATAGTTAGTATAGTGATGTTAATGAATTTTGAGTAAAGTAAAAAATATTTTATAAACATAAATACAATAGTTACAGTTCTTTTACAAGTTATTGGGTGTGTGAGATAAGATGTGTTTGTTTTTGTCATTGATAATAATGACTGGTGTTCCAATATCTCTACGGACGTACACTTGCCCTCCACGGGTCCAGGCGAATTTATATAAGTTTTCCCGTGTAGCCTTACGTGCAAGGAACCACAAGTGTTTCGCACGAAACGTCAGGTGTTCCGAGACGTATATGTGAGAGCGAGGTCCTGCAATTCCGACGAGGGTGGTGTTGAGTTTTTCCTCTCTATTGTTAGCTTGTTTGTTGAACTTTTTTATGTCTGACAGGAAAACATCACGGTCAATACTGGTTTTAAATTATGATTATGGGCCTACATTGGTCTTTAGGTATTTTTTGGGAGATGCGGTAAGCTGCGTCAATCTTGTTCATTTCCACGTTTGAATTAGTAGTTTTTTGGATGTTGAATATGAGGCTATTTAAGTTTTCCCCATTATTTTCCGGGATCCCCCTGATTTTAGCGTTTTTAGACCTATTTAGCCTGTCTATTTGCTCCATTTGGTTTTCTAATACTTCAATTCTTGCTTCGAGGCCGGTGTTTTTTTTCTCAAGCTTGTTATTAGTGTCCTCAAGCTCGTGGACGCGAAGAAGAATGTCCTCATATTGCTTGCTCATCCCCGCTAGAGTGGCAAGAATTTGCGTGTTTTGTTCGAGTAGTTTGGCGAGTAGTTCACTATCAATAAGTGAACTGCCACTGGGTTTGACAGTCGGTGTGACACAAATGCATTGTTTACATTTTATGAGGGCACGCCGCTCCTTAGAGAGGCGACGGTAGGTACTTTCCGTCACACCTCCACATTGCAGATGGAATGTCTCCTTGCAGGTTACGCACACAAAAATAGACTCGTCTGAAAGTGTTGGCTCGGAACATTTTTGACAGGTATTATTCATGTTGATGATGTATGATATGTTGATGATGTTTCACTGTTATTTTACGTTATTTGTAATAGGCCGTAAAAGTTTTGCTATAAGCAGTCACAGTTCTTAGCACAGATAAACACTGGATTGAACTGTCACTTGTCAAATGTCACTTGATCGAAAATTAAGACACTTGTAATCGCTGTAGAATTAATGAATTATAACCAAGTTTGAAGTTCGTACACTAAATGTGACCCAAGGAATCACCTCCAATACATTTAATCTTCAATATGACGGTTTTAAATATAGATTTTATGATTTTATCGGTAGAGCAAATATCGTGGTATACACTGTTTATTGTTGTATTGATACATACCGAAGTCCATTTTGTATTTTGTAAATTATTGTATGTTTTATTAAGACATTTGTTGGTATTATTTTTTCGTGGGGATATCTGGATTATAGTTGAAGATTTTTTATAACTTTATTTTGTATTACTGTAAAATGTTTAAGTGTATATACTGTTTGTGTAAATGTGTATTTCCCCATATTTCTATCAGATATTTAGGTAGGACTGATGTTCTGGACACCCACGCCAGTGATAACCTTGGGAAAAGATTTCCAATGAAATACAACTTCACGAAAGTTGTCGGACAACTGACTGATTGGGCTAGTTGTTTGCGTATTTATTGATAATTAATTACTAAGGTCCCACGGTTTTGTCGTGCAAGTAATTCATCCTTGAAATGGCAATATGGCACGTGTTCGGTGATTAAAAATCTTATAAAGATGACTCATCGTGCGAAAGCAGATAAACAATTATTTTAATTTTATAACATTTTATGTAATCTATAACAACTGGATTAAGCTAAAGTGTAAGCCCCTCTTTACTTCTGAAGGTAGAAGATGAGTGATTCTACCAAATACACCAATTAGTGGAATGATTTTTTCTTTCAGTTTTTTACGTGCTGTTTAAATGTCAGATGTTTGTCAATATTTACTCCTAGGTGTTTTTCACTATTTGGAATATGTAGGTTTCAATTTCTGTTTGTAAGTCATTTAAACATATTTTCATAAAAAACATAATATATTCAATCATTTTTTTTTTTAAATAAAAAATATTCTTTCACTTGTCAACACTAAGCCGTGAGTTACCACTGAAACCCTCACCCCAACTTCAACTGCCCAATGCCTACTGATTTTGAAAAAATAAGAACATCAATAATGGACAAAATTTTGTGAATATTTTTTACTCCAAATAATGTCAGGAATCATTGGTTCAAGTAAGTCAAGTACGTCACCTGTACATTATGGTGTTGAATCTGTCACCTAATCTAGTGTCAAGTAGGGACAAAATAGAAAGATTTCCTTACATAAAAATATACTTGAAAATTATGTATTTTCTTTGCAGAGTGGTATGTACTTTCTGGTTTAAATGCAAAATAAAATTCAATGGATAACAGAATGAAATAGTCTCTAATAACAATGTTAATTAAGGAAGTGAAAAAATCAGACCGCATATAGTCTTGAGGAAGTAAACTGTCAGATGCAGAACGGAAGTAGTCTAAATGCGGAAGAAAATTGATTTCTAAGGCATTTGTGCGTTAAAAACAACGAAGAGGAATAATGCAAAATTTTTATTTGCTGAACGAATAAAAAATAAACGTTTAGATGGTTGGCAGATGATGGATAAAGAAAGAAGTGTCAGAAGAGTGTATGCTTCGCGAATTGATGGAAGAAGACACCATGATCATGTAATTCAAACAAACAAAGAGTCCAAAGACTCCAAGAATAGGAATAAGAAAAAGTATTAATGTCAGACCTGGTTGTTTTACACAGAGTCATTAACAACTTAATTAACAGTCCTGCCATCGTTGCCACTATTATATTCCATATGCCGACTAGGAATTCAAGATAAAATATAACATTCTTCAATACATACACAACCAACTATCAGATACACTCACTGACCAATAGGATGCATGATCTGGGCAACAAGTATAGGTGTACAGTTGATATATTTACTGACTCCATTTATAGAACTAAGCGTAATTTATACCAGCACTTTGTTGAATCCTGCAAATTAGAGCGGCGCTGGTAATGTAGTTGTAGTGATTTGTCTTATATGTAGTATTGTTATAGTCTCTATAATATTTTGTGTTACTTTTACATGTTTTACTAATATTATTTTATATTCATTAGGTTTAATTTATTTTGTATATTTTTCGATAGCTTACTAGATATATTCTGTTTCAAAATGCATGCAAAGGCCCGGCTGGGCGTAAAACCTAATAAAATGTTTTAAAGCAAGGAGTGTGTACCAAGGCAGAGAAACGTCCCATCATCTTTGTCCATGTCTATCAGAAGAAACGGCTTGATGATCAATTAAGCTGACTTTTTTTTTAAAATCATAGTCATAAAGTCATTATACCAAGATTTTTATTCAAACGGCAAACATATTAAAATGAAAATATTTTTTATTATTTTGAAGTAATTAATTATAATGATGTCCCATTTAACTGCTAGATAGTTTGTCAACGAGTAAGACGTTTACAGTAAATACAAGAAAAACATTAAATAATCATAAAAAATTACCAAAAGAAAAAGTAGATCAGTACAAAAAGACTTTTTCATTTTTTTTCCCTATTTCATCATTTTCTCCTTCTGAAAAATTGTTCACAATTTTCATTGTGCTTAGCAACTTTTTTTTTACTTTAAGGATATTTTATTTTAAGGTTATTTCATTTGATGATTCGTACATCTGAAAATATAATATTCGTACATCGATGCGTAACAATTTATTTACTGTTTTAAATATTTACAACTAATATCATGGCCAATGACGTTTGTTATTAGTAGGTATATTAATCCTGTAAAATAAACACTGTGTCTTGGTATTTGAATTCGCCATTCGGAAAATATATTTTTTTAACGGAATTAAATAAATAAAGATCTTTGTGAGATTTTTTATCAAAGCATAAATAGAATTCATCATCAAAAATATATATATTTTTTTTATATTTACGGGGCAGAAATAAAATACGCCCATAATTTCCGAGAACCGCTCAAGCAAGTTCAGAGTAAGTACTTTGATGTCTGTAAATGTTCATTCGTTGATGTAAAGATTATTTTTGTTTATTTTGTAATAATTTGCTCCAGCGCTCAGTCGTGCGCGGCTTATTTTTCGTGTAATTAACGCCAATAAAATAGCCGGAAAATGAGCCGAACTCAAATTATTGCTTTGATCATCTTCAAAATTAAACAGAGCCCGATCTGAGTTTGACGCGTCACTGGCTTATTTCGCGGAAGCCCTGGGCTTAAACCCTTTTGCGAAAAATTAAAAAATTAGGCACCGTCTTTTATTAATCTATTTGTTTGAAAATATTCACCTTTTGACACGGCATTTACTACCTAGTATAAAAAATATTTTAATAAATTTGGAGTGTAAGGAGAAAATATGACGCAAATACGAATGGTAGTAGAAGTTGGAGACGCCCGAGGAAGACATGGCACAATCAAGTGAATCAGATACTTGAGTTGGGCCATGTCAGCAGTCAGAATTATATAAGAGTATGTATGAGGCGATATATGAATGTAAATGAGGCAAGAAGTGTTTGCCAAGACCGAGTTGTTTAGCGGTCCGTCTTTTCGGCCTAGCCTACAGAAAAATGGCGCGATGGTTAGTTAGTTATAATATATTATGTAATAGGCACATTCAATAGTGGCACATACTCTCAGTATCGGCTTGGTGATAGATCATAATTAAAATTTGATTATTGTGCGTTGCTTGAAATGGATTTAGTCGTTTTTATTGATCTAATGCTGAACATCTTTTGTAGTTGTTGTATTATTAAATAGTGCTGTAGTATTATTATATATTTGTTATGGGATGGATGGGATTGCACAAACCTTCTCATATTCCGGAATAAACTAGTTATTAGGATTATTATTGACCAGATCTGCGCCAGTTACATTCCACCCTTCTTTTTTTCCAATCTTCTTCCAATCCTACTCCAATCAGCTTAACAAAACAGGGTTTCCGTGGGTAAAATGCACAAACTTCTGGAGGTAATTCTACAAGATAGTAGAAGTAAAAAAGATTTATAACTTTTTAGAAATTCTGTTGTTGTTTTCATACAAAAATATTTTTCGCAGATGAATATTATTTTCTCCATACAAACAATTCAACTTTTGTACCTTAAAACTTTGAAAAATAAATTGTTGTTGTGCTATCATAAAAACTCACCTTGTATGAGCCCCAATTTTTCAAGCGAACATGACTTGAAAACACTATGTCATGTCAATTATTACGTTTGTAATCAAACAATCGCCAATTTTTTTTTGTTAACAACGTTGCTCGGTGAATCTTTGTATAATTATTGAGTTGAATTTTCATATCTTTCATATCGACTAATGGATTGATATAATGCATAATTTTATTTTATTATTGAAGACAATATTGAGAATTCTTAAAGGCAAATTTGAAACAGAAAAATCTAGACTTGAACCCAGGACCCTGACCTTGGCAGGGCGCCACTCAGCAAGGCGAGGGTCGCTTTAAGAATCGCAAAAATAATTAAATATCACAATTTAAGGTTTTACTCATTAAGTTATTCCAAAAATGAATATAAAAACATAATTTTAATATCGAATTTTAAAATTCATTAAAATTGTTCATTGAACAATATTATAAGTACAAGAGTACAATAAAGCAGGTACAATGAAAGGGTTCTAGTCTTTTGAATTTAATGAAGCAACAATTATTTCACCTGAATAAGCCCTTCAACCGAGCTATTATTTTTGCAAAATGTAATAGTGAACAAACATTGATACAACTAAAGGATACTTTAAAGGTCCCAGGGAGCAATACGACAAAGTATCAAAAATCGTTTACATATCTGGGACCGAAATTATATAACAAAATCCCCCAAGAATTAAATATTAAAACCTGCAAAATGTCCTGAATTGGTTCCATAATAGCTGAATGGTTGATTGGCTCTGGGAGAGAGAAGTCTGAAAAACTATTGAATAATGTCACTTAATTATTTTACATGGTTAACTTAATCTATATTCAATTTTGATAAAAAAATAAATAAAAAAACCACAGCAACACTTTAATTTTCCAGAATTTTTTTTAACAATTTTAAAAGCATTTGGTTCCTTATAAGGGGCAATCTGCTTAGCTAGGAACTAGAACCTACAATTCATAATAACACTTATACTTATTTTTAATATGCTTGTACTTATAACTGTTTTACTAATATCCTTATAAATTAAACAACGGCTTTTTACTATACGGGTTCTTTTCACAAATCACATATATAATATATACAGGATTTTCTGTTTTGACATAATGAACCGCGTAAAGTTTAATTCAATAAAGTTCTCAATGACACGTAATTGTCAAAAAGTCGACTTCGACTGAACAAACAGGTAACACTATGCATGTAAATCTTCGCTGACAGACGCTGAAACATAACCTGATATTTGTGCACAGAGAAAAATGATTCTGTTAAAAATTGAAAACATGCCAACTTAATGATAAAATATTAGTTATTCAGAACATATACTAGGCGTGCTCTATGCGTTTTGAATCTTCCCAGGACTTCAGGAAAAAATCCGAAATAATAGTCTGTTTCAATTAAATGCAAAACCCCGAGGCCTAACATCCGAAAAATAAATCACTATCGATATTGTTTGAATAATAATTTCGTCCGATCTATTTAGAAATTGTTTCTGGGTAAATAAATTTTCTATTGTGCATGTATTATTCTCATGTATAACGTTTGTACTTTAAACGTATTCATTCAGACAAACTGCCCTAATACGGGCATGTCCTTTGTTTGGTGATCAAAACGATGAAAAAAATTGAACCCATTCTAAATTGTAAAGATATACTTCATGTATCTAGCATTAAAAACTCTAGATTTTTCGTGAAAGCAATGACCAACATATAAAAAAGTCGAGTAGGTATTTTAATATCTGAATAAGTTTGCAGAATGCGCCACGATATTAATTTGTTTTTGCTTACGGTGTTTCTTCTCATTCTTGATTTAAAATGTAACTGCTGTCGTTTTTTTTTCTTTCTTTTATATTTTCTTTTAAAAAGACATTTAAACTCCAACCAATTCTTCTCTAATCCTACTTATCACTCACTTTTTTCCCTCAAAGAATCCATCGTTCAAGGTGACCCGAATACTGCAAAGTACACTTTGAAAAAGTATCTTACACAATATATAAAAATGAATTTGCTTTGAAATGTATATTTTTTACATTCAGCATAAAGTACCTTTTTTATTTTTATTCTTATTATTATTTTACATTTGTTTATTTTTCATAATGTGTAAAGAAAGGTACGAATCAATCATCACTCGTATTGACAGTACATAAATAATTCATAAGTTTGGCGTGTCAGCGATATACCTTCCCATGTTTTCATCTGTACGCCTACCTCCAAATTTCTCGCAAACTTTCTTTCTTTGCCTGTTATTTCACAAAGGCTTTAGGCAAACAGAAGTTAAAAAGGGATAAAAACTTAGTTTAAGCCCGAGTTATTCCCCCGCTAAGCCTCTTGTGTTGAGTTCCCCCAAAAGAAATATGAAGAATGTGGCAGTTGCGAGGAGATGCCTTGAATGGAAGATTTATGTTTCTGCTTATTTTTACAGATATGTCAGATAAAATTATTATACCTACATTAGTATACAGGGTGTCTCCTTCTGTATTTGACATTTTAAATATCGCCATTTTGAATATGGCATTTTGAACATTGTATTTTTGTCAATGTTATTTTGAAAAAAAAATTGGAGGCAAGAAGAGATCAAAAGAGCCAGAAGAGGCAATAAGAAGCACAAAGAGCAATGAATTAATGAGCAATGACACACTAGAAAAGACAAGAAGAGGTAAAAAGCTATAACGAGCCAAGGAGAACCGAGAAGATGCAAGAAAGATGTTATTAGAAACAAGAGACAAGAAGAAGCAAAAGGAGGCAATCAGATAAATATGGAGCAATAAAAGCTAAAGAGAAACTAGGGTAAGCAAGAAACGCCAAAAAGAAGTAGTAGAACTAGAACAGCCATAAATAGACAAGAAAAGCCATGATGAAGCAAGATCCACAAGCCAAAAAAAAGCAGAAAGAAGCAAGAAGAACTAAGAGGCAAGAAAATTTCAGAAACTCTAAGCAAGAAGAAGCGGGAAGCGAGAAACAAAAACCAACGCTCAATCTTTTGTTGTATTCCTACTCATTCTAAATTCCAATATTGGCTTAATAAGTTGCCAAGTATACCGGTCGATTGAACTCCAACACAACCCTTAGAGCACATGTTCCAAATCCTAATTAAACAGTTCCCTCTGATGTACCGGTCTTACCGGGACAGTAGTGCTCCTGGCTGGGTAAGTACAAACGTATCATATCGTATCGAATTTCGACAATATATTCCAAAATTGCACACGATGATCTGACCTACCTTAATACTAAAAAATAAATTTTAATATTATGAATTATAAATATAAATACCAATGTCACATATTTATTTTATTTACTATATTATACGGAACAGACAGGGGTTAAAAAATTTCAAAGAATTAAAAATAAAGTTATGAATTCCACACAAAACTGTGTGGGTATACAAAAGAAAAAGGCTTTTTGAAAGAAAGAAGTGAATAGAGAGGTACATAGAATGAAGATTAACATGACTGGGAGAGATACTAGATCAGAAAATATTTGAGAAATTTAGGAAAGATCCAGAGTCTATCGCTAAATATGTTAATTATCTTCCTACTAATGTTGATTTTATATAGACAGTTAGGTTGGGAGAAGGTTAAATTGGTTTTTGGAAAGACATATGAATCATTTTAGGGTTTCTTGGTAGACTGTGAGTGATATTGATTTTGAGCGTGGCCAAAAGTATCTACTTATCACACAAATTGTACAGAGTTTTGCCATATCTTTTTGCCATTTTACTCTGGGTTTTGAATCAATAAATTTTGGCGTGGGGCCAAGGATATTTGTAGGTTATTTTTGGATCACAAAAAGTGAAACGTCATCAGTTTTAAATTTATTAATTGTGCCATTTCTTTCAAATAGATATATGCATTTCAAATAAATCCATTGAATGTCGATTATGCTCGTCATCACTCCAACTGCTATTATAGTCACAATCGTTATACAGGGCTAGCAGATTCTTCAATACTGACCAGCTGCTAACCCCGTTAAAATCTTAAGCATGCCTAGCAGTGAGGATTTTTGATCCATCTCTGGGCTGGAACCCTAAAATACTTTATTCTGTACAAAGTAGGGAGGTCCGTATGGTTGACAATCCGTTTTTCAACAGACCTCTGATGCACAGACGCTATGTCTTCTTGCTTATTGTGTTTTACGGATATGTCAATGTAGCCTGCTCTAAAGAGCTAGCAGCATCGATCCCCTGTGCACCGGTGGGCATACGTGAAACTCGGCGGACACAAG
This sequence comes from Hesperophylax consimilis, assembly GCF_061612785.1. Classification (NCBI taxonomy): domain Eukaryota; kingdom Metazoa; phylum Arthropoda; class Insecta; order Trichoptera; family Limnephilidae; genus Hesperophylax; species Hesperophylax consimilis. The sequence continues at coordinate 30,021,546 of NC_142844.1, read as the reverse complement.
TGGAACAAGCGTTCGCAGTTGATGTTGGCTTCGTGAGAACGGGTCCTTCTTTCCACTCGTTTTGTGCAAGTCGTCTCATTGTGGAACGAGATACCGACATTTGTTTTTCCAACTTCGTACAAACTGGGATTCTTCAAGACCCGAATTAAAAAATCCCTTCCTACAGCCGGGATGGTGATATAATTCCCCTGTAGAGAGAGGGGTATTCTCGTGAGAGAAACATATTTTATTCGTAAAATACGGCCGCACTAATTTACTCAGAGACTCGTTGAAAAACTGACCTAAATCATTTCACCATTGCGCGGAATGATATTATCAACAAACATACGATTAGTCTGGCCGGTTTTACGCGTCCTTGCATAATGTGGGCCTTATTTGAATAATTAGATTGTCATAGCGGTGAATAGTCCGCTACCTAAAATTAGACTGCTCAATTGGACCGGAAACTAATTTTGATTGTCAGTCCGCGACTATACGGAATTACGCTGTGCAAATCAAACACGCCGCACGTTGCCAGTCAAAACCAACGGCCGGCGGTGGTGCCCTTCGGGGAGTTTTCGATCAGCTAGAGAACGAAAATACTAATTTTTTTTCGTAAGTTTCCTTCTGTTTGGAATTGAATTCCGTTAGAATCCGTACTTCCAAACATAAAGATTTTGTAAAAAATGACAAAAAAATTCTTCAGTTTCCTATTATTTTAAGGAATATCAAAACTGATCAAAACGTCGCGACGTCGGAAGAAACGCGTCCTCCCGGATAGAGTAATACCTGAATTACACCTGTCGAGTGCTCGGCTGAGACAGTGCATTTGGGCAAGTGCTCGGCTGATATGATCAGTAAAGATAATACCCGGCTTAGTAGCGGGTGGGAGATTCAGCCGAGACAGTGGATAGAAGCAAGACCTACTCGGTCGAGTAAGTGCCCCACCATCTGCATACTCGACTCGGCGCTTCACTCGCTCTCCACTCGATCAGTGCGATCAGCCGAGTTAGTCAGTAAAAAAAAATTATAATTTAGAATTTTTTAGTAATATGTGACGTTTTTTGTTGTAAAAATGTATTAATTTTTCTATTTTTCCTTCATCGCGAAACCATGTCAACAGCACATCAAAATAATCTCAATTAACTGACTCGCCTACTGTCTCTTCTATGTATATATATAATCACCTCTACTCTCCAATAAGTTGTAAGGCACTTACACTCAGCAGACCAAATTCTTAAGGTATCGAGTTGAGGCTTTGTCGCAATCTTTTTTAAATTCATCTAGTTGATTTTAGATTTTGTATTCTTGATTGAATTAATAAATAAATGGATGGAATGAATGAATGAACGAAATGAAATCTTGGAACTGGAAATTAACTCAATTCCTGACATCCAATCAAGCTGAAACTTGGCAGATAAACTCCATGTTGATGACAATGCATTCAATCAACTTTACATGCAGGCAAAAGATTTTTATTTTAATTGCTATACCTACTAAAGAAAAATGTTTTTAGGGGTTTATCATTCTCCGTTGGTTATTCATATTATTTGAGTTTTATAATTTTTTTTATATAAATATATAACATTTTGACTAAAATAATTAAGGCAGGTCTAGGAAAGAAATTTTTCGAGTGAAGTCTTGGTCACAGCCTTTTTTTCGTTTTCCGCATATTATTCACATTCCATTTTTTATATTTAAAAGGTAAATTTTATTTTTAACAAAAATAAAACTCAAGCTTCAAAAAGCACTCTGTACGTAGATTATTGATATTGTTCAAAATATATTATGAAGGAACTTCTTACGATGTGTCAAAAGCTTAAGATTTTTGGTAAATAATCTTTTTTGTTAATTATATATTTTATACCATAACGTGTAGGTAACGCTTATCTTACTCTCTTTACTATCTTGCAGAAATTATTATATAAACTTTATTGCATTTATTGTTTTGCTACTGTATGAATTAATTCCATGCCAATTATTATTAAACCAGTTAGTCAAAATATGTCCGTCTGGCACCAGTCAAATTTTATGCCTCGAATTGATGGCAAAATGGTTCATAACATGGCAAATTAACAATGATATCATTTGCATTGACAGCCACTGACTATTAGGTACTAGGTACCCACTCACTTCCACAACTCACGGAAAAGTGAATTTTCAAACAATTGTTGTTGGAAAACGTTCAAAAAGGTCATGAATATAAATACAGTTCATCAATCGCTAGGTCTACCATTGAACTGACCTTTCCGTTGGGTGGCTTACGGCTACCCCACAATTAACGCAATACAGACGGGCCTAATTGGTTTGCCGCAATTGCGCTCATCGTGAAAGCAGGGCTGCTGAACTCGGGGAGCATATGCAGCCTTGTTCTGAACAGCTTGTCTTAAGCGAATAACTCAAGTTCAGTTTTAATGGCAAGTAAAATACATTCTGCTCGAAATATCCCGAGGAAAAGGTGCAAATGTTGAAAATATTCTATATTATTTTTATTACTACCTTTAAATTGTGAATTATAAATGCTATTTTATATCGCGGTCGCTAGGCGATTCTTATTTAAAATTCTTTGAAGTATTGGCAATATATTGGTCATATTCACTAGTCATTTATTAGTACCGCAAACTGTCTACTTTCAATTTTCCGTTTTCTTTTCTTCTTGCCTATGAAATAATATAATATATTGTGTACGAAAATATTTTCAAATTTCTTGAGCAAAAAATAGTTTGGATTTCAGATTGTCACCCGGTTTCATGACTAAAAAAGTTTTTGTTTCACAATTTGAATTATTTAAATATTGATAGTTATACTATCGCTCTCTCTCTCTCTCTCTATCTATCTGGCTGCCATGTTAAAATTGGACAAAAAAAGAGATACCTAATTCATTATCCTAGTTTCATTCCAGTCCCATCAATGCATTCGAAGCTAATGGATATTGAAGAAGTAATATAAATATAAAATGCGATTTACAAGGCCTCTTCTTTGTTAAGACTAGACCAAGAATAGATTTACAAGGCCTCTTCTTTGTTAAGACTATACCAAAAATAAATTTACAAGGCCTCTTCTTTGTTAAGACTAAACAAAAACAGATCTACAAAGCCTCTTATTTGTTAAGACTAGGCCAAAAATAGATTTACAAGGCCTCTTCTTTGTTAAGACTAAACAAAAACAGATCTACAAGGCCTCTTATTTGTTATGACTAGACCAAAAATAGATTTACAAGGATTCTACTTTGTTAAGACTAGACCAAAAACAGATTTACAAGACTTTTTTTCTTTGTTAAAACTAGACCAAAAACAGATTTAAAAGGCATCTTCTTTGACAAAACTAGCCTAAAAACATTTTTTAAAAGCTATTGTGATATTTTATTCTTCATTTTTTTCAAAAATTTCCGTCAATAAAATATGTATTACTTTATCGGTAATATCACACTTGATTTACCAGCTTTGTAAAAGTAAAGTGTGCTTCACATACGTTGTTACACATTTTTTTCTTCTTCTTCTTCTTCTTTCGTATGGTGGGGGGTCAGAAGGGGACATCTAGGTCTGCGAGCCAGTCTAGGGCCTCAGGCTTCGCCATGTGGACCTCATCAATCCCGCCGGGGAATGAATGGAGCGGGCATTCGTTGACCACATGTTCGGTGGTCTGCACCCCACCACATTCACATATCACCGGCTCTTTAAGGCCCCATCTGTGCATCATGTGGGCACAACGGCTGTGGGAGCACCTTAACCTATTGATGGCGGACCAGGTTTTGCGAGGCAATGAGAACCCAGGCTGTCTATAGGTGGGGTCCTGTATGAGATGTGAATATCCTACGTTGGCCGTTTGCCACTCAAGTTTCCATCTATCTTCTGGGGTGAGAGGTACACTGTTGTTTAAGAAGTAGATTACTATTATTCATTATTTTCGCAATCTGGTGAGACGTAAAGACTTAAGTCATTCGGGAAATGAAACAAAACCATTCCATATTATACCACATATTCCGCCAAAAAATCATTGAATGAGTTATGTATTTCTTATGTGACACGCAGCATAAATAGTATGAATAAAAATTATAACAAAAATAACTACATTTAATTGCACAATTCATTCTTTCTAGATTTTGCAAGTTTTTTCAAGACATTATCTCTTTTCCCAGAAGAAAACATTATTTTAATGGTAGACGTCTCGAGTTAATGTTATTAAATATCAAAAAGAACCAAATTATCTAAGTTAAAACACCAGCTTAATGCATTCTAGCGGAGTTCAGAATAGAAACTAAACCGGGCTGCAGAGATGCCTGGAGAGAAACAAAGGGATAACTTGCGTAAATAATTTATGCTTCAGACATAAAGTTTCAATGCGAAGTAAATTAAACAAAACAGGACAATTAATTAACATAATCAACCGAAGGTGCTCGACAGCTTCTCGTCCAATTTGCCGAGGGAACACTTTAATTGAGTTTATTTTACATCTAGAATTTTAAGGGATTGGAGGCATCGATCAAGTGCCTTGCGGGACTCCCTTTTTGTAAATGAATGGCAGCAATTTAAAAACTTACTGTAAATGAATAAGAACTGGGTCATTTTAGGCTTGCTTTCAATAGATTATTAGACTTCTCGAAGAAACCTTTTTTTAAATGCTGAAGTGAAACGTTACTAATTAATACGTCCAAACGTAATTGTAAGTTTCCAAAAATAATTGTACATTTGGATGAAATTAAAAATAATTAAAATAAAATAACTTTGTTTGAATACCACTTTATTGTTTTTTTTTATAGTGAATACCTCACAAGAGTCCCAACTGCTCCCGTCTGGAGCCAGTGAGACTATGGCATCCCCAATTGGGGGATGTTGTGAGGCTAAAGGTAAGTGGGGAAGGGAAAGAGGAAGGTGGGGAAGTACCTGGCTATTCAGATCTAGTCACTAAACACGGCTAAAGCCATTTGGAGCAACTTTTCAATTCTGAATGGTGGTCTTACACCAGGGCGATACTGGTAGTATCTTCCACTCTGGAACGTGCCGCAAATATACTATATATTATTTTAATTAACTAATTGTGAAATAACACAAATTAATCAAATAAAATTTATTTGCGCACGCCGGGTTCGAACCCGCGACCTTCGGAATGGCAGTCCAATGCGTTACCACTGGACTATGCCGGCCGTCATGTATATATTTATAACCAACCGGTTTCAGTTCAACCCGAAAAGTTATTTTATAATAATTTTAATAATACCCAAAAAGTGTTTGCTACAAGTGAAAAATTTAAAATACATTGGCTCTTTATATGTTTTCGGCTTCCGTCGTCATTTATATCATAAGCTAAAAAGCTTTCATTTGTACATTTTTTACTAAAACAATTGAAAACATTTTAGATGTTTTATTTTACATTTTCAAATGGTTGTCAAATTAGAGAATAAGGGCGACTTGCACCAACTATCGCAAATTTTATCTTAAATTGTATTTAACTAAACGTATTTAAGACCCTAAATACATTTAACTTAAATGCGTTTAGTTGCGTCCTGCACCACGCAGTTCGGTGGCAATTTTAGTTAAACGCGTTTAACGCGTCGGTAAAACAGTTACCGCGTGTTTACCGCCATTTACGCGTAAATAAAACAGCTACGATGTTTCATTTTACTTGAAGTGTCAAAATATTTTGTGATTGTGTGTGTGGTTTAATAGTGTGTTCATTTATTTTATGAAGAAAAAGTTAAAGCAAATAGACATAATGATGAAATAATAGAGCTTCTGTTGTTGGAATTAAAAATAAAACAATTATCCGAGTAATTTTGTTTTTTTTTATTTCTTTTACATATTATATTGTTTTAAAGTATTATAAGAATGCTGTAGGTATGATTAGAAGTTTACAACCTTGCAAAGTACTCCTCGATAAGGAGTGTTAGCTCCAAGTTACGAGCACCTCGCTGATGTTTTATTGGTGTTGAATTTTAACTGAGGTTCAATTTCTTGCACTAATAATGATGTCATTTCTTTACTGAGACGAAATATTCTTTGAAACTTCTTGGCACTGAGTGTTTCAAATAAATTTGTTCTCTTGTTTACTTTTCTGACTATATTATAATTTATTTAAGTTATTTATAATTTCAATAACATAATTTCTTCATGATCGTCAGAATACAAATCCCAAATGTTCATTGTGAATACAAATTAAAATGAGATAGATTTTAAACACAATCAGAAATCGAAGAGATAACCTAAATATTTTTGACAGTACTGCTTTACGAGTAGGGCTAAACACGTTTAACTCAGTTAAACAGCCGCTTTTGGGTATTTAACTTTGACAGTTCTTTAAACGCATTTAACGAATTAAATTTTGTGGTGCAAGACGCCAAGTCGACTTAAATCAAATAATGTGTTTAAAATTATATTTAAATCAAATTTAACTTATGGTGCAAGCCGCCCTAAATTAAGCCCAAGCCAATATGACTTTTTTTTCAACAAATTTTTTTGTTTGTTTTTTTTTGCTTTCTACACCATAAGTACTCGTTTATTAAATGTGATTTATACACTCAATATCTATAAATCCAAAGTTGATTGAAATAGGGTTTCACGTCAGAAACATTCTGCCATCAAACTCTTCTTACTAGAATCGTAACTCCGAACAAGTTCTGCAGCCATAACACGGACCCTTTTGTTCGCGTGGAAAGTTGTCAAACTCTAATAACATTCTGACGTTTCTAAGTTATGAATATGGTGTTGATAGACACATGAAACCACACTCCCAAAGCCGCTAACCTGGTTGTCTCGACTTACTGGTGCAGACTGTATGCCTGGAGTAGTTGCGAAAGAACAATAGAGAGTGTGTCGTGCGACTGCGGAAAGTTTTCAAAGACGAGTCCAAGACGTGACACTATTGAATTATGAGTTGCACGTTCATTGTCCACCGATGACGAGGTGAATGCGAAAATAAGCAAGCATCAAAGCGTGGCAAATTATATTAAATCGAAGCTTTACTGTAAACCTATTAATTAGAGAAATATCGTAGCAAATTTTATGAAATATTAATTGTAGTATTTGGTGTTTAAAAGGTTCGGGTAAGTTTGGGTTCTACCGAACTTAGCTGAACGCAACCAACTGTCTTCTGTTACATTGTCGGGATCGCGAAGAGAGCTCCATTATTTCGCTAGACGGCCTTTGGGCAACTTCTTACTTGTATTGTCATATAATTATATCCCGAATAAAACAGCGTCCGTGTATTAAGAATCTACGACTATTCAATATTCGTACCAGATCTTTTCCTCGTAGAATACTGGAGATAAACAGCCCAGTATTCTATCCTATATCCTATACAACAACGATACGTTACAATAATCTAACTGGAAACCTACTAATTCTAGCAAAATTAAAGGAAATTATATCTAATCATAATCTTACTGGAAACCTTATCATTTCAGCAAAATTAAAGATAATTTCATCAAGCCATAAAAACCATAAATCAGCAAACCCGTTTTTATCTTCTACTTAAATAAAATTTATTCCATATCTTCACTCTGAGTAAAAAAAAAAACATTGCAAGTATCCAACCTCTCGAACAATGAGCTCTAGCTGAACAAAATTCGCACAACTTTTTCAGTTTTGAATTTCCGTCACTTAAACCCTTGGCAAATTATACCTACGTATTTAAATATTTTTCTACGGAGTAATATCATTATTTCTGCCGACATAAAAGTCAAGAACATATATTTTAGTTCCATATTTTTTAATTGTTCATTTATTAAAAAATATCTATTAAAATACAAAAAGCATGATTTCGTTTATCTGAATAATAATAATAATGCTCAATAATACGTAAAAAAAATAAAACATATATTTTGTCTGAATAAGTGGAACAGTGTAATTTTGTCTGGGCGATTAATTTTACTTGAAATTCGAAATATGTTCGCATATGGCTGCCGCTCGGAGGCCATTATTAATATTTGGACCACTGCTCTCACATTCCAACTGGAAGAAAATTATATTCTTGAGAATAAGTCGAGGAAGCGATGTTTCAATCATATAGGTTCCAATAAAACTTTTCTTTAATCCAATAAATGTGTGATGAACACACATTAATTAGTTATGATCATTAGTTATGATGATTGACGATCTCATCGTCACCATCTTTTCATCCAGAGTGGGATTTGACCTCCTCCACAAATATTCTCCAGTCCTCAAATTTTCTAACCCTGCTCCAATCCTCTTCCACGCAGTCTACCACCTCCTCCTGGCGAAGCCTCTGGGTCTCTTCCACTGAGGCACCCATTTGGTCATATTTAACGTTGTCTTGTCATCTAGCATTCTTTCAAGATGTTCAGCCCATCGCAGCCCATGGGACCTACGGAATATTTTCATGGTCGCTTATTCGACAAGATTTTCGAGTTCGTGGCTCATTGTTTTTCAGTGTTATCCGTATTTTATATTTTTTATTCAAAACTACATCCAAATATTTACTCTAATTTCTAAAGTTAATTTTTCATGAGTGGAATATTGGAAGCGTTTTAGTTCTACTCAGTGGCTCCTCAATGAATGATGGTTAAAACGACTTCTTGCAACGATGTGTCAATTAAATACTGACCGTAACTACGTGAATGCATTTTTTCCAATTGACTAGATCCAGCCATCATATTATATTGTTATCCCAACTTCCAAAGGCGCATTAACCGCTTGAATTTCTACCGATTTATAACATATTGAACACTAAGTTTTTTAGTTCCTAAAAAAATTTATGTAATATTTTTAAGATTATATCCATACTTTTGAATGCATTAGTTGAAAGATTTTCGCTCTATTTTGAGTGGTTTTTTATTAAATTTTCACAATCTTCGGTTAGTTATAATCGTTTTTTTTTAATATTAGCGCGCTTTCACTACCATTTGAATTTACATATCTCTCTTTCAAACCGTATTTGCTTTTTTTTATTACTTACTACAAAACCTTAATGTCTTACTACTTTTATAAAGTTAAATCGATCAATTTAACAGCGAGCCTGTTTTAGAATTCTGCAGGCTGAAATAAGAAGAGGATAAATAATGCAATCATTAATCATATTTTCTTTCAGAATAAACTAATAAATAATTAACAATTATTACTTATTTCGTGACAAAATTTACAGCTATTTCGGAACAACAACTTGTTGTTGTCTTGTGTAGATGTACTTTGTTGTGCTTATATGTCTTCAAAATTGTTTGTAACTAAACTCATTAATTTGATGGAAATATGCTATTACGCTTATTTGAGACTGGAGAGGAGCGAAATTATACATTTTCACAATTATCCAATCAAATGGCTTCTGATACGCTTCACAAGACAAATAATATTTGAAATGTTTATAAATATTGATTTGCTACCTGTTGTGATAAAGCTACATCAAAATTTTGTTCAGACAAAAAAATACAATAAAAAATTTTATCTGTGTAATTGCTGAAACCTTAAAATACGTAAACGAAAACGAAATAACTTGTATTAAAAGTATATACATGAAGGTACCCGATAGTGTGTCGGTAGTATGACATGCAAAAAAAAAGCTCTTGCATGGAACGACACATCATTTGGCTAGCCTCGTGACTCGTCGGCTCTTTTCGCCCGGCAACCAAAACTCTGTGCGGTATATTTTCTTATTTTCTCTCAGAAATTAGAACAAAGTAATAATGAGTTGTTATATTTAATATTATTTCCATATTTCTTTATAATTGTTTTATTATCAAAAATAAAATGACTTGTTTATTATTAATATCATTTGCTTCAATAAAAATCTGCCAAGCATCCCATGACGGCTACCTTTTTGAGTGTCGCTATAATGTTTTGCTATAAAGGGTTTCAAGCTTAAAACGACAAAAAAATAACTTTGTTCTAAGAACTTTCAACGGTAGAGTAAATATTATAATGTCACAACAGCACCAGTCAGCCTAGAACCAGTGGGACTATGATACGAACAGTACTGGGAAAGTTGTAAGGCGAAATAAAATATAAATTTTACTTATATGGTTTCATATTCAGTATATCAGTTTAACGTTATTTCATACTTTAAAAACTTTGTGTATAATTTTTGGTAGCTCACTAGGTATACACTATTCTTAAAATCTACGTAAAAGCCCGGTTGGTCGTAAAATCAAATAAAATATAAATAAAATAAAATGAGCTGGAGGAAGGATAGTGAAAAGAAAAAAGTACTTGGCTCATCTCATCTCATTAAATCTCGCAGACTGAAATCAAAAGATATGGAGTATTTCTACGACAAGTTAGTTACTGCCATAGAATAAAGAATAACACCAGAAGTGCCTTCTATACAAATTTGAATGGAAACAAGTGTTCCATTTAGCACAATAGCCCAACGCACCGTCTCACTTACACTCGTCTGACATCGTAGATCTTCATCTCATTTGAATTTTGGAAATAGAGTTTTGTATTTAAATTAGTCAAGGCACTTCTGCGTTATTCTTTATTCTATATATTTCTTTTTTTTATTTAAAGAAAGCAAGACAAAAATATATATTACAGTAAATAATAAAATAAAATACAGAAAAAAAAAACAGAAAAGTTCCAACAAACTACTTTTCAGTAGTTTGTCGATGGCAACTTTTCACATAAAAAAATATCAAAAAAAGATAAAAACTTATTTTACTTAATGACAACAGTGATAACAATAAAAAAATAACAATTTGTTTTAAAAATATAAAAACATATACACAACAGTGATAGTATCTACCTATAGTTTGTATTAGACTCTAATACAAACTATTTCTTTCAACGAGCCAATTTTTCAACATAATATTTGTTTTTACATTTGTACATTTTATTTCAGCAGGTAACATATTTAAGCAACTAGGTATCATGTAGTCCAGTGTTCTTTGTCCATATTCATGTCCATACATAGTGCGTTTATTTAAAGTACCTACCTACCTAATCCTGAAAATTCTACAGATGAATTCTCTTTGATCAGTTCCAAGATTTAACGAACTGGGAATACTTTAATTGCAATAGTACACCAGTTTTATTTTAACGAGAGCTTGAAATTTATTTCTGGTAAAATGATTAATTCTAAAATACTTCACCATCAATTATTTATGTGAAGCAAGAAGTTGAAGAAACTCTCAGCATCGTCCTGATGAAAGACCACCTTTCAGAATGCTTGCAGTTACTTGAGATGGATTTAGCCGTGTTTGGTGACTAGATCTGAATAGACAGGACAGTTGAGAGCAGCTGTAGCAGAGTAAATTGCATTAAATTGATTAAATCAAATACTTTTCTTTGGTCGTGTGAAGGATCAGTGGGAGTGAAAAGTTTTCTTTTAAGACGTAAATAGTAAATATATATAGGTAAATGCTTACAAGGCTAAATGGTATAATAAGATAGTTAATTAGTTAGGTAGTTGGATACGTGCTTTTGAAAGCTTTTCGTTCGAGTTGGTAGTTTAAACTTTAATAGATACAAAATAATTTATTTTGCAGGTAACTCAAAACTGGTAAATCCTTAACAACTTAAGTTTGGTTGGAAAATCGGTCACCGCTTTCCAGGGACATATGGCAGAAGAGAGAGTGTGAGAGAGAGAAAGAGTGAGTGGGGGGAGAGAGAGAGAGGAAGAGAGGGAGTGAGAAACAGTTATCTATCACGCTTCTAGTCAAAAGTTATGTTAAATTCATAAAGCAAAAAATTATACGATTCAAACATTGACAAAGTAGGCCGTAAAATAATGCTAATTAGATTATTGCACGCGACAGCGTAAATAGGTAGAACAACAGCTTTACACAAACAAGTATAAGGTACATAATATATGCATATATTTAATATGGTAGACGAAAACGTTCTAATTAACCTCACAACTGGCGTCATATAATTTGCACAGATTTTTGGTCGGATTTTCCAGGTTGATGCTCACAACGTGTTTTTCAACATGACCTATGGAGCAACGAGCATATAATATAATTCGCATTGTTTTTATGTGAATACCGCAGAGTCCCAACTGCTTCCTACTGAGCCTGTGAGACTAAGACATCTCCTTTTTGGGTATATTGTGAGGCCGACAGGTGTGAACAGGGGAAGAAGATGGGGTGGAGGAAGGTTGGGACCTGGCTTTTCAGATCTGTTCACCAAACACGCTATTGCCGTACTTATTGTTTTTTTTTATTGACGATTTGAAGGCTTTTACACATATTCATTGTTATCAGTAAGTTGTTCAAGAGAATAATAATAAGGACGGGTTGTTTCGGAAAATTTAAACAATTCATCAAATTTCAATGTTCATTTTCTGGTTCTGTGAAAGTCCTTTTCTAGTTCTGTTATTGGATCATGATAGGCCAGTTGCTTGAGATAGCTGAAATAATAACAGAACTGAACTTGAAAAAATCTTTCATAGAACTTGAAAATTAACTTTGAAATTTGAAGAATTCTTCAAATTCTCCGAAGCAAAACCCGTCCTAAGTATATATATAGTAAATAATAAACCGAGTATGAACGATATAAGCAGGTACAAAGGAGATCAAAAATAATTGTATATCATAACAAGTGTACAAAATAACCAGTTACAGAGCGATATGTAGAAACTTTGTTAATATTTATTTTTAAAAAACATAAACAGTTTGTTGTAATTTATGTTTGTATTGAGCAAATCTTTATTACGCTAGATTTGGTGTTTTAAATATATATCACTGTTTTTCCAATAATTTTCGATTCCTTAACATGAAATAAGGGAGTTCAAATCTACTAGTGGCGTACTTAAATGTTTAACTTTTCAAATTTAATATGAAACCTTTTAATCTTATACGAATAACGCCGCGTAATAAAACTAGTTCATCTTAAATGGGAGAAAACCAATTGGAACGGGGATTATTTTGCTACACAAAAGCTCAAGCTTTTCTAATATTCTAAGTAAAAAAAAATCTACCAACACAAGACGCCAATTATCCCGAAACCATCCACAAAGGATAGAACTTGGAATAAATCATTACTTATGACTTATGATTTACCAAATTAATACTAAAGTCGGAAGCCACACATAAACAATCTTGTTCATATAGAATGAATGTTGATTTTACTGTCACAGTTTACCATTATTTACACTAAGACACAAATACTATTTCGTAAATTATTTCCAGCAATGTGTGTGTTACAAATTGCCTATTGAATAATCCTCTTTTCTCGACCAGAAAGAGGTTATAGGCTTGACGCAAATGAATTCTGCCTTTTGGGATAGGAACAAAATATTTCATGCCTTTATTCAGAACCTAAAGGACTTGTTCGAGAAATCCCATTCAAAACATTCCTTATTCGCAAAACCAACGCCCTGGATAAAAAGGAGAGAGGAAAAGATATCTCGACGACACATGGGAGAACCGATGCAAATAACATTTTAACTCGTGACTGTTCGCTGTCCTTTCTTATCGAGAAAGTTCGATTGGGTTTTTGGCACATTAAGAGGAACTAGAACTTTTGTTATGTCCTCTAGGGAAGAAATTAGTTAACAAGGCCGCACAAGACATCACGTTGGACCATTTCGTGTGTAGCAGGAAGATAGGAAGAAAGGTTGGAAACAAGCCCAATATCTTAAGTATATTATTAAAGGTTTTTTTCCGAACATAGGTATTACTTATATAATGCTACTTTTAAGGTGGTGAAGTTACTATGTGCGTGGATTTAGAGTGTGTTTCTGGAAGGTAATTTCCGGTCGGTGTCGTTAGAAGAACGAGCAGTCAATTTCTAAACGAAATATTTATATATATACAGACTCAAATTATCTTGCTTTTAACGAAACTTTCATATTTGAAGATACAAAATTTACATGTAAACAAGATTGAGATTCATGTATGTACCTACCTTCGCTCACTGGTAGGTACATAAATAAAGTTCTGGTTTTGACATTAATGACTTTTTAACTATGTAATAATTTCATGGTAGGAAAAAATATCATAAGACAAATTATAAGAGGACACGTTTGAATGTATTTATGCCCACCGATGGGATCGAAAGTTTCGCAGTCCCCTCTTACCCCGCAAATTTCCAAAGATCCTGGGTGCGTAGCCACGTATTTTTATGTGAAACCACACAAGAGTCTCAACTGCTCCCAACCGTCTGGAGTGATTATTGCATCCCCAATTGTGGTATATTATGAGCAATGTTTCATTTCTGAATGGTGGTCTTATATCAGGGCGATACTGAGAGTATTTTCCACTGTGGAACGTGCCACAAATATATACTATATATAATTTTAAATGAGTACTTTGTGAAATCAATAAAATATCACTAATTATTCTAAAACACTAAATATATAAAAATTCAATTGTTGAAAACAATATTAGCGATTTCTAAACGAAAATCTGAAACAGAAAAATCATAAAAGGATACGGTCACATCTAGGATTTGAACTCAGGACCCTTGTCTTTCCGGGACACGGCTCTACCACTGAGCTAATGGGACCCTATCCTCCTCGGTCACTTTCAACAGTATCATACTTCGAATAAGAACTATCAACATTGTCTTCATTTTTTCACCGCACATTTTTATTGGTAACTATCTTTATGTATGATTGCAAGATTCAACCCGAACTAAATGCAATCTAGACAGCGTCTTTTTTAGATAAACCTATCTTATTTTTTTTTATTTTTAATGTGCGACATCTATTGACTTTTCTGCAAGTCTTGAATGAATATTTATTTTTCGGAATAACTTCATTGAGTAAAACCTCAAATTGTAATATTTAATTATTGAAGACAATATTAGCGATTTCTAAACGAAAATTTAGAAATAGAAAAATCAGAAAAGGATACGGTCACATCTAGGACTCGAACCCAGGACCCTTGTCTTTCCCAGTCCCCTTGTCTTGATCCTTGTGTCCCGGAAATTATTATTTTTACCTGACATCAGTACCTACTCAAGTACTAATAGAAGTAAAATATTTAAATTTAGACTCGCGCTTTTGGTATACAAAAATTATAGAATTGCCGGCAAGTACCGGTGAAAGCCACCATTCAGAAATGAAACGTTGCGTTGCTTGAAATGGCTTTGGCCGTGTTTGGTGACGAGATCTAAATTGACAGGTACTTTCCCGTCTTCCTTTTTCCCATCTCCTTCCCCTCCCTACAATCTTTATTCTCACAACATCCCTCAATTTAGGATACCATAGACTCACTGGTTCTTAACGATTGGGAGCAGTTGGGACTTTCTATTGCACTGCCTATCACATCGCGCCACTAAACAAAGCGAGTCAACCGCTTAACGATTTTGCATTGACCATCGACATTTTTATATTGGCCATCACTTTCAGACAGTTTAGCAACCATCTTTTGACTCATGTCACAACATGGTAAAACTAACTCCATGAACTTTTTATTTATTTATTTGTAAGAAACAAACAGCTTTTACATAATATACAATAATGAGTATACAAGTAAACTGAAGTCATGCCACAGAAGTTTCTAATGCTAAAGTTCATAGGAAATGAAGTTTTAATATCTTAAAATTAATTAACGGTTATAGGAAGGGGAGGGGAAGAGGATAGGA
This sequence comes from Hesperophylax consimilis, assembly GCF_061612785.1. Lineage (NCBI taxonomy): Eukaryota > Metazoa > Arthropoda > Insecta > Trichoptera > Limnephilidae > Hesperophylax > Hesperophylax consimilis. Next base: position 30,006,091 of record NC_142844.1, on the reverse strand, counting down.
GATGCTCCCGGTACATTCCATACTCTCATATTAATAATCGATCGTACGCATTACTTCATATCGATATTTCTTTAGGTTATTACTAAAAATGTCAATAAAATAAATCAGATTGTTGGGTTGATCTTGATGGAATATGAAGATTTATTAAATTGGTAAGTTCTGGTGAGTCCAGATCATTATTTAGGATTCTAAACAATAAGATTTGATCAAAAATTAGACGTTGTGTTTGGAGAGAGTTAAAATTATGAAATTTAATAGATTCGGTATAATTTGAGATGTGTAAGTTTAGTTCATAATTTAAGTGTTTAAATTTTTTTAATTCTTTCTTTTCTTTCAATGTGGGCTTGGTATAAAGGAATCCAGATCGGTGTAAAGTGTTCCAAGTGCGGGCGAATATATGAGGTCTAAAGGAAATATAGAGTGTTTATGTTGTGGAAGGGTTTGGCTATGCGAAATATATACTCGGCATTTTAGTGGCTTTGTTAATGATTTCATCAGTGTGTTGGATAAAGTTTAATTTAACATTCAGTGTTACCCCAAGGTCATACTTACATGTGCTTCAAATTTATAATCTTTTCCGTTATATATTGGTTTATAACCGTTTTACGGAGAACATGAAATATAAATAAATAAAATTCAAATGAAATGGCAATCTATTATATTATGTTGACTGCCCAAACCGCCAGCGGCCATTATAACGCTCGGAAGTAGATTGGAAGTTTGTTGATATTATACGGTCGTGCTTTCATTCGTCAGCTGTTAATGAACGGAATGGCGTAAACGTGCCTCCGTTTTGACCTTTTTCCTCCAAAGTGGACATTACTACGATTTTTCGAGTTCGAAAAATCGCACATTCGGTGCTTACGGAGGTAGTTATATGGTTATTTTTACCAAACTGAATTCGATTTGAACGGCAGAATTAATTAAGCGGCGAGCGTGTGAGGCGAATCCGTTAATTTTCATTCCATTTTACGGATTATACAGCGCGCTATGTGAAATGTAAAATTGATACGCGTTTGACTCCGACAGCCCAGTGTGACGTAATTACTTTTGATAGCGGCAGGCTGTATAACACAAATAAGCCTTAAGTTAAAGTTATTTGTGTTTTTTTTTCAATTCCCGTTTCATTGCTGAAAAAAATGCTTTTCAAACTCTCAGAATATTGTATCACAAGAAATTTAAAAAAAACACAACAGTCTATCAGTTTCGCATAAAACTACTGAATCTATCGACGCCCCGTCATCATGTATCCATCATTAACTAAGAGACAAACGAAACTTGTTTTGTTCTCTATTATTATTATTGTAAGCAAGGGTACTATTATCTTACCTCGCAACGTTGCGTGTTCAGAAGCATTGAGTAACTGCGTTTATTATTCCTCCTGGTACAGACAGAACAAAAGTTCTATTATATTCTTAAACAATCAATCAAAGTTCACAGAAGTTAATTTCTTCTGTATTTCTTGAAACCTTTATGTGAGTAATTAAAATGTAAGGATGGGTTCCTTCACAGAATTTGAACAATTCATCATATTTCCACGTGAATTTTCAAGTATAGTGAAAGCTCTATTCATGTTCTGTTATTATATGATTATGGGCCAGTTGCTTCACAAAACTAAAATAATAACAGAACTTGAATATAACTTTTATAGAACTATGAAATTAACATTGAAATTTGATGAATTTTTCAAATTCTGTGAAACCCGTCCTGAGTTAAACTAAAAAACTCTTTTTTTCATGATTTTCAGAATGTTAATTCCGAAACTGTTTTTATTTAACGAAGCAAGATGTTTTCTGGATATTTTATAACTAATATTAAAAATTTTCTTTTTCATAATAATGATATTAATGTAAGCAAGTTCTTTATTTTTTTTAATAGCATTGAGTAAAACTACACTTTGTAATAATACATTGAGGACAATATTTAAAATTTTAAACAGAGTCCGAAAAAGCTCCGATTACATCAACAAATTGAACCCAGGACTTCAGCCTTGCCGGAGTTAGGGTCGGTTTAGCTCAGCAGTAGAGCAAAGCCCCGGCAAGGCTGTGATCCTGGGTTGAATTCCTTTATGCGACCGAATCTTTTTATGATTTTTCCCCTCAAAATTATTGTCTTCTGTTCTTTATTTCCTGTAGGCTAAACAAACTTTTCTCACAATCCATGGAGCAAAATTCAAATCTCAAGAAAACGGTCAACATTTTTATGTGGTGCACATATAAATTTTCTTGATTGGCAAACTGTAGCATAGTTAAAGCACGATATTTTTTGCTTAAATTTTGAATATCAACCCGACTGCTTTAAATTTGCAACTTAATTACTATCATGAGCCATTATTCTTTTCAAAAGATTTTTTTTCGGTAAAAGTGTGAAATCCTTGCTTATAAAACATCAGAACGAACGAACAGAAATTATACGTAATCGGCCAATGAATGTATAATTTAAAATCACTGAATTATTTTCAACAGTGACAAAAAAAAACATTTAAAGTAAATAATCACAGGGTGATCAGTTTTTTATGTTTAATTGGTTTTGAAAGATATGACAAACATTGCTTTAGTGTATTCAGTGCAAATAAAACAAAGGTATGTCTTATAACAAATACCACTGTTATAAAACATACCTTGAAACATGTTAAGGGCATGGTACTTTTCAGTACGTACGTCCCTTTGAATATATTTAGACCAACCTAATATACATTCTTCTTGTTTCCAAACTTCACATTCTCACAATTTGTGTTTCACGCTCTCTTTCACGCTTTCCTATTTTTCTTTTGCTGTCCTATTTCCTTGTTAATCTGGAGTTGCTTTACCGCATAAATAAACTCTATTATTATGCATGATTTTTTGTTAACACCACTTTAATCAATAATAATCTACAAGTTTCAAAGCCAATGACTTCTTCGTCACGATAATGAAAATGAACGAATTTTTAATTGATATTATTAAACCTTAAACAAGATTCAAGCATTTACTTTTTTTATGTTTATATCAGTTTTTTAGAATTAACTTCTCATTTCAAAGACATTTGTTTCAATGAACAACTGGTTGTGACTTTCGGTTCACTCCAAGCCTGTGAAATAATTATAGTCAAAGATTTTTCTACATTTGCTACCGCAGTTTAAACAGTAATATCCTTGTTCAGACGTATCTATAGTAAAATCTGGTAACAGTGTTAGAAGAAATACATTTATATATAAAATAAATTTAATCATTTTACAGTTTGAAGTTTAATATAATGTGCATTTAAAATTTGAGGTTATTGCAACCTCTGGGAAACTTCTCCACTTCTGATGGTCTTCTGTTATTTCAGATGTTCGAAGATGCTGTGCTCGTCTCCACACCGCCCAGTTACCTGAATATATACCTCTCATCACTTCTTCAGGAGCAGGCTTGTTATAAAGAAACCTCTATGATGGTCAACTATCTTATTGATATTGTGACAAGTGGAGCCGTACCAGTTTCGTGAATTTTGTTTTCGACGTTTCTTCAAAAAATTGATACAGCTAAGACATTATTTCAATTGCTCATTTTTACCGTGTGTTTCTTACAAAATATGGCAAACATTAAAACTCCTTCCTTCTTTAGTACATTT